>NC_079193.1:293428545-294136670 GCF_029499605.1 Hyla sarda
TGCTGGCATGCCCCCCTCTACCATTGGCTGTCCTTTTCTCACTCTAGCTGCATGGAGCCGTTCTCCTCACTGTAGCTGCCAGGATACACAGACTTATTTGGTCCGTAAACACTGTAGTACCAAAATGCCTGGCTCTACCGAGCCCACTTGCCCTACCTGCGCCACTGCTCCCCCAGACCCCCTGGTACCCCCTGATGCCCTTTCGGTCCCGGTGGGTTCAGCCGCTCCACCAGCCTGGGTTTCTTCCCTGACCCAGTATATGGCTGACTTGACCCAAGTCTCCCATTCGGTGGCTGAGGCCTCCCAGGTAGTGGTGTCCGCCTTGAAGGGGTCTTCCCTGTGCAGGACCTCTGAGAGGGCCCGCTCCTAGTCTCCACATGCTTCACGCTCTCACAAGCGTACTAGGGGTGCCTCGTCTGACTCTTCCATTGAGTCTTCAGATAGACATGGGCGTTCCCCTCGTGGGTCCCGCCCCCCTGTCATCTGGGCACAAACGTCGCTCCTCCAGAGGACATTCTCGGAGTCTCCACTCTGCCACGCCAGAGCCGTGTACCCGGTCAGGGTCGCCCCCAGGACTGCCTCTACTCATTCACTTTCCCTGGTGGACGAGGCTTCCGAGCCGGCATCTGACTCAGAGGACCGCTCGGACTCAATTGCAACGGTGAACTCATTGGTGACGGCCATAAGAGACACCTTTCACTTAGAGGACCCAGGATCTTTGGATGTCAATCCAGGAGTATCCTTTCATCGTGCTAAGCCAGCACCTCAAAGGTTCAGCTCTCACCCTGACTTAGACGACATTCTGGAATCTGCATGGACACATCCAGACAAGAGGTTCCCAAGACAATCCAAGAATGTTATCCATTTGTCAAGGACTTTGTCGCTAAGGTGTTTTCCCCTCCCTCAGTGGATCCACCAATCTCCCGGATCTCTAGGGCGACTACACTGCCTCTGGCAGATGCCACTGCCTTCAAGGATCCCACGGACAAGAGGGTAGAATCCTTAGCGATGTTTGCTTCTGAAGCAGCTGGCTCTTCTCCTCCTCCCATCTTCACCTCGGAGTGGTGCCAAAAGCTCCATCAGGATATCTTAGCGGGATCCCCCCCAGAGGATCTATCTGCTCTGGCTCTCCAATGCTCTAAAGCTGGGGACTTTCTGTGCGCAGCTTCCATTTAGTCAGCCCGTTGTTCTGCCTTTGCTGTGGGTCACCTTGCGGTTCTCCGCCGCTCTATGTGGCTTAAAGCTTGGAATGCAGATGCCGCTTCCAAAAGGTCTCTCACTGAGCTTCCCTTTACTGGTGGCTGTCTTCTTGGCAAATGCCTTGATGAGATTATCTCAGAGGCAACGGGAGGTAAGAGTTCCTTGTTACCTCAAAATAAGGCTCGCCCTTCTTCCCAAAGGAAGTCCTTTTTCCTTTCGATCTGGCTCCAGCAAAGGGTCCTGGCAGGCGCCCTCGCGGGACAAGAAGGCTCCCTCGTTCCAGGCACGCCCGACTTGGAAGTCGGACTCCAACCGGTCCAGCCGTTTTGCGCCCAAATCGGGCAACCGCAAGCCCACTTCTGCATGAAGTGAGGCCCCCACCCGCGGTTTCTTTTCGGGTGGGAGGTCGTCTCTTGTTTTTCCGAGACATCTGGACTTCACACATTCAGGACTCTGGGGTCAGGGATGTGGTGTCCAACGGATACCGGATAGAATTCACCTCCCTTCCGAGGGATCGCTTTTTTCGATCCCAAGCCCCCCGGTCTCCTCCTCCTGGCGAAGCAATTTCGAGCGGCTCTCCAGTCTCTGCTTCTCCAGGGGGTTATCGTCCCCGTTCCTCCAGGGGAACATTTTCAGGGTTTCTATTCAAATTTTTTTGTGGTCCCCAAGAAGGACGGTTCTGTGCGACCAATCCTTGACCTCAAGAGTCTCAACAGTCACCTTCTCATCCACCACTTCAGAATGGAATCTCTCCGTTCAGTGGTGGCGTCCCTGGAACAAGGGGAGTTCCTTTCATCGGTGGACATCAAGGATGCCTACCTCCATGTGCCAATATTTCCGGGCCATCATCGGTACCTCCGCTTGCGGTTCTGGAGGGGCACTTTCAATTCGTAGCCCTCCCCTTTGGTCTTGCCACGGCTCCTCGGGTCTTTACAAAGATCCTTGCGCCAGTGATGGGCCTGTTCAGTCGAGGGGAACCTCGGTGATACTCTATCTGGACGACCTTCTCATCAAGGCTCCAACCAGAGCCCAGACTCTGGAGAATCTTGACATCACTCTCCACACTCTGACTCGCTTCGGGTGGATGGTCAACCGGGACAAGTGAGTCCTCTGTCCTACCCAGTCTCTAACCTTCCTGGGACTTCGGTTCGACACAGCCTCTGCCCGCATTTGTCTTCCGCCGGACAAACGTCTGGCACTCTGGTCGGGGGTCCGCTCCCTTCGGACCCAGGTATCAGTCTCCATCCACACTTGTATGGAGGTCCTGGGTCAGATGGTGGCAACTATGGAGGCCGTACCCTTTGCCCAGTTTCATTACCGCCCCCTTCAACTGGCGATTCTCTCTCGATGGAACAGGTCTCCTCTGTCCCTCGATCGTCAGATTGTTCTCCCTCGCTGGGTCCGTCAGTCTCTGCTCTGGTGGCTCCGCTTTCTCCAAGGGCGGTCATTTCTTCCCCTTCTCTGGCAGGTTGTTACAACGGATGCCAGCCTGTCGGGCTGGGGCGGCGTGTTCAGGGTTTGGACGGTTCAGGGACTCTGGTCTTCCCTGGAGACCCTTCTTCCGATAAACATATTGGAATTACGGGCGATTATTCTTTGTCTTCTTCATTTGGAGTCCCGTCTTCAGTCCCGTCCTGTCCGCGTTTAGTCGGACAACGCCATGGCCGTGGCGTACATAAATCGACAGGGCGGCGCTCGCAGCTCGGCAGCCATGGCCGAGATGACCAAGATTCTCACCTGAGCAGAGAGCAAGGTTCCGGCCATTTCGGCGATTCTCATTCCAGGAGTGCTCAACTGGGAAGCGGACTTCCTCAGTCGGTCTTCACCTGACCCCGGCGAGTGGTCTCTTCATCCGGAGGTCTTCGCGCAGCTCTGTGACCTCTGGGGCATTCCGGACGTGGTCCAAGTCCCGGGACCCTCAGGCTCTGGCCGTGGACACCCTAGTGATTCCTTGGGCGGGGTTCGCCCTACCTTTATCTGTTCCCTCCTCTTCTGCTCCTTCCTAGGGTGCTGAGGAAGCTCAAGGCAGAGGACGTCCCCGCCTTTCTGGTAGCTCCAGGTTGGCCCCGAAGTTCGTGGTACGCCGATGTAGTCAGGCACTTGGACGACTCTCCTCTGCGCCTTCCGCTCCGCCCGGACCTACTCTCTCAGGGTCCTCTTTGCCACCCTAATTTACAGTCGCTGCATTTGTTGGCGTGGCGGTAGGGCCCGCGGGTTCTCTTCCCAAGTCATTCACACCATGCTCTAGGCTCGTAAGCCCTCCTCCGCAAGAATTTACCACCGTACTTGGCGGTTTTATTTACGTTGGTGTGAAGCTCAGGACTTCTCCCCGGTGACCTTCTCGGTTCCCCGTCTTCTCTCCTTTTCTGCAGTCGAGGTTGGAACTGGGGTTGTCTCTCAGTTCCCTTAAGGTCAGGTTTCGGCCCCTGGTTTCTAATTCTCATGTCCGGACCTTCCTGCAAGGAGTGGCGCACGCTGTTCCTCCTTATCGGTCACCTTCTCCCCCTTGGGACTTGAATTTGGTTCTGAGTGCCCTCCAGAGTGCGCCCTTCGAACCCCTTAGAGAGGTGTCTCTCCGCCTCCTTTCTTGGAAAGTGGCATTTCTTGTTGCTATCACCTCCATCCGGAGGGTGTCTGAACTGGCAGCTCTTTCCTGCCGTTCTCCGTTTCTGGTGATTCACCAGGACAAGGTTGTTTTCCGGCCAGATCCTTCCTTTTTGCCTAAGGTGGTCTCTGCCTTTCATCTCAATGAGGACATTGTCCTCCCGTCCTTTTGTCCGGCTCCTTCTCATCCTAAGGAGCGCTTACTACGCAAGCTGGATGTAGTTCGGCCTGTTCGGTCTTATCTCTCCATAACTTCTTCCTTGCGTCAGTGTGATTCCTTTTTTGTCCTTGCGGTAGGTCTTCGCAAGGGACAACCTGCTTCCAAGGCCACCATTTCTTGGTGGATTCGGTCCGCCATTTCGGAAGCCTATCGCTGTAAGGGGAAGATTCCTCCTTTCAGGGTTGTGGCTCATTCTACACGTTCTGTTGGGGCATCCTGGGCTCTCCAGAATAGAGCCTCGGCCTCGCAGATTTGCAAGGCGGCTACCTGGTTGTCTTTGCACACTTTCTCGAGGTTTTACCGAGTTCATACTTTCGCATCGGCTGATGCTAGTCTGGGTCGTAAAGTGTTGCAGGCGGCAGTGGATCGGCCATCTGCCTGATTACTTATCTGCCCACCCAAGGGACGGCTTTGGTACGTCCCACGGTCTATGTCCCCCAATGGAGCCGATAGAGAAAAGGAGATTTTTGTTTACTTACCGTAAAATCTCTTTCTCAAAGGATCCATTGGGGGACACAGCTCCCGCCCTTTTTGGGATTTTCCTTTTAGTTCTCTGTCCGAGGGTGTGTTCAGTTATGTTTTTTCTTCTGTTTCTCGGACAGTTTGGGGTTTTTCTTTGACCTATTAGTCTCCTCCTATTGCGTTGGAACTTAAACTGACTAGCTCAGAGCCTGAAGGCGGGTATATCCTGCTGGGAGCAGCCGACTTTTTTTTATTACCATAGTATCACACCTCCTAGAGACAGCAGCATACACCCACGGTCTGTGTCCCCCAATGGATCCTTCGAGAAAGAGATTTTACGGTAAGTAAACAAAAATCTCCTTTTTGTTTTTGGATTTCTTTTTTTTTTCTGTCCAGTGCTCTCTGTCGATACCTCTGTCTGTATCAGCAACTGTCCAGAGCAGCATATGTTTGCTATGGGGATTTGCTCCTGTTCTGGACAGCTCCTTATTTGGACAGGGTTGTCAGCAGAGAGCACTGTGGGCAGAAAAAAAAAATCCAAGAAGAAAATAACTTTCTCAGTAGTATACAGAAGCTAATAAATACTGGAAGGATAAAGATTTTTTTAATAGAAGTAGTTTACAAATCTGTTTCATTTTCTGGCACCAGTTGATAAAAAAATAAAATAAAAAAAAAGTGTTCCACAGGAGTGCCCCTTTACCCCTTAAGGACGCAGGGTTTTTTAGTTTGTGGTTTTTCGTTTTTCCTCCTTTCCTTTTAAAAATCATAACCCTTTCAATTTTCCACCTAAAAATCCATATTATGGCTTATTTTTTGCGTCACCAATTCTACTTTGCAGTGACATCAGTAATTTTACCCAAAAATCCACGGCGGAACAGAAAGAAAAAGCATTGTGCGACAAAATTGAAGAAAAAACACCATTGTGTAACTTTTGGGGGCTTCCGTTTCTACGCAGTGCATATTTCGGTAAAAATTACACCTTATCATTATTCTGTAGGTCCATACGGTTAAAAGGATACCCTACTTATATAGGTTTAATTTTGTCGTACTTCTGGAAAAAATCATAACTACATGCAGGAACATTTATACATTTTAAAATGTCCTCTTCTGACCCCTATAACTTTTTTATTTTTCCACGTACAGGGCGGTATGAGGGCTAATTTTTTGCACTGTGATCTGAAGTTTTTATCGGTACCATTTTTGTTTTGATCGGATTTTTTGATCACTTTTTATTCATTTTTTAATGATATAAAAAGTGACCAAAAATACGCTTTTTGGGACTTTGGATTTTTTTTACGTGTACGCCATTGACCGTGCGGTTTAATTAATAATATATTTTTATAGTTCGGACATTTACGCATGCGGCGATACCACATATGTTTATTTTTATTTACACTTTTATTTTTTTTAATGGGAAAAGGGGTGATTCAAACTTTTATTAGGAGAGGGGTTAAATGATCTTTATTTACACTTTTTTTTTTAACTTTTTTTTTTTTTTTTGCAGTGTTATAGCTCCCATAGGGGCCTATAACATTACATACACTGATCTTTTACACAGATCACTGGCATGTATTAACACGCCTGTGATCAGTGTTATCGGCACTTGACTGCTCCTGCCTGGATCTTGGGCACGGAGCAGTCATTCGCCGATTGGACACCGAGGAGGTAGGTAGTGTCCTGGAAGCTGTTCGGGATGCCGCGATTTCACCGAGGCCCGACTGAGCATCAGGGATAGTTTCACTTTCGCTTCAGACGCAGCGATCAGCTTTATCGCCGCGTCTGAAGGGTTAATACAGGACATCACCGCGATCAGTGATTTCCTGTATTAGCCACGAGTCCCGGCCATTGATGGCCACCGGGACCGACCCGATATGACGCGGGGTCACTGCGTGACCCCTCGGCATATTGCGGGAGCCGGCGCAGGATGTAAATATACGTCCTTCGTCGTTAAGGAGTTAATATTTTTTGAGAACCCTGCATGTTCTTTGCTTCGAGTATTTATTTTTAACAGGGCTATTCCATGGCAGATGATTCTTTCTGCAAATTCTGCTTGTAAATGCATTGCCGTCTTTGATTTCTGAGTGGTCCTAGTGCCCGCCGGATCATTAAAATGTGCGGAATATCTTCTGCTGGGAGAGGAGTGGTCAAAGAGTGATAATGTATTACTGTAGTTCACAGGAAGTCCCAGCCACAAAGAGACTGACATTCTATCAGTACATATTAAAGCATATTAAAGGAGATGTCCAATGCAGACTTTTTCTTTTCCATCCTGCCTGGGCAGCAAAAAAAGACAAAACAAACTTTCACTTACCTCCCTAAGTTCTCCCAGAGCTCCGCAACAGCTGATTGGTCGGCTGGGCTGTCTGCTTCGTACTTCCATTAGCCCAGTACGTCACACAGCGCTTCAGCCTATCACCGGCCGCAGCAATGTCCGGTGATAGGCTGAAGCGCCGTGTGACGTACCGGGCTAAGAGAAGTAGGAAGTAAACAGCCCGGCCGACCGATCAGCTTTTGCGGAGCTCCGGGGGAACATATGGAGGGAAGTGAAAGTTTTTGTCCTTTTTTGCAGCCCGGGCAGGATGGAATAGAAAAAGTAATCTCCGTTAAAGAAAGGACATCTCCGTTAAAGAAATAAATGGACGTAGCTGAACTGGAGTGACACAGATGAAACTGCAGGAATAGTGTTGGTGAAATTAGTAGTATAGTTACAGCAAGCACTCGCAACACATGCACAAACATGTTTTACGCTTCTCTTAAACCAGTATGTACATAATCTTAAAGGCTATGGCCACTTTTGAATGCATCTTTTTATTAATGCATTATGCTTATTTTGGTATCATTTATCTAATAGGTTGATATTAACAGGGTAAGCTCTTCAGCAGCCATCATGTTTCTCACACACACACACACACACACACGCACGCACTCTGCAGGCAGTAAAATTCATTAAACTTTCTGATGTCTTGGACTCCAATCCCTCTTTTTCCTTTCCTGAACACATTTGCAGCACTACACAGAATCCACTCATATGAAACTGTACTCAGTGGAGTTTATTATCTCTGGTATACTTGTGGTGTCCCGGTATAGAATCTGGTTCTGTACAGTTCCTAAAGTCCCACAGGGCTCTCCTGCAGGGTCCCCTTAAGTCATGATATGGTATTGTATATTAAGTATGTACATCTATTTTATGTATTGTACAGTGAATGTAAGTAATATATGAAGGTTGTTAGGATATATACCCTGTATAGGACCTCCCTAAGGTCATGTGATATGTTATGTGCTATGTGATCACATGATATACCCAAAGTTGCATAAGCACAGGTAACCACAGGCAACCAGCTACAAATGGGCTTTAGTCCAGCCCCCTGATATATAAGGGGCTGTAGTCTCCACATTTTCTCTCTCTCTCTTGGTTCCTGCTCTTTAGACCTGGACAAGAAAGCAAGCACAAGTCCTGTACAAGTCAAGTCCAGCATATCTAGGCCAAAGCCTAAAAGTCTGCAGCCACATCAGATCTATGAGTAAAATTCAAGTCTCTACTGTCCCTACCAAAGTCATAACAGTTGTACAGTGGCCTGCATCATCATTATTACGACTACAAGTCCAAGCAAGCCTGAGAGGTTCCCTGTGTCCCGATCACCTCTGTGGAAGTTGGCGGTTTGTAAAGACTGTTTTCTGCCTTCTTCAGTAAAGTTCCAGTTGCATCAAAACCTGCTTTGGACTCTCATTTACTATATGCTGTTTTGGGTTGGTTGTCGGCGGTACCCTACACCATTCAACCACATCCTGGCATCACGAACACTAGGGGTTAATAACCTCTTGCCCCAGGGGTTAATACCATCTGGCCCCGCTACCTACACCGCTACACCCCGTGGTCCCACCATAACACCGTGGTCACCACATACTTACTTACTTACTTACATATAAAATTACCTCTGTCCATGTCAGGAACTGTCCAGAGTACAAGCAAATCCCCATAGCAAACCTCTCCTGCTCTGGGCAGTTCCTGATATGGACAGAGGTGTCGGCAGAGAGCACTGTGGTCAGACTGAAAAGAACAACTCAACTTCCTCTGGAGCATACAGAAGCTAAGTACTGGAAGGATTAAGATTTTTTAATAGAAGCAATTTACAAATCAGTAGCATAGAAGGAAAAGACAGCCTGGCACTGCTGATGCATACACCTGTAGGATGTGTGGCTGATCGGAACACACCTGCAGCGTAACAGAGGCAGCCAGGCAGTGGTGCAAACTTATAGTGATGTGAAGATTAAAGTTCAACGTATCAACTCGAACCGAAGAAATAATAAGTGCACTCACCGCAGAATGGCTGCTACATCTGGTAGTTTTATTGGAAGTCCATAAGACAAAACAGTGCAGGGAGGTAACGAACAAGGTGAGCTGAGGCTATGGTCCCGTCTCGCGCTACATGCGCTTCATAAGGTTTCCCTGCACGGTTTTGTCTTATTGACTTCCAATAAAAGTAGCAACCAGATGTAGCAGCCATTCTGCGGTGAGTGCACTTATTATTTCTTCGGTTCAAGTCAATTTACAAATGTTTAACTTTGTGGTACCAGTTAATATTAAAACATTTTTTTCCACAGGGGTATGGCCGCTGGGGACGCCCGTAATCTCCCTGCTGCCCCCAGCATTCGTTTAGAGCTTCGGGTGCGAGGTAGAGGCTTGTTACATCATGGTCATGCCACATATATTTGTAGGGAATCAAAACCCACAAGGAAAACTACACTGCACTCTTTGTAAATCAGGGCCAGATATCTGATCGCAGGGGTTTCGCCGCTGGGGACACCCACAATCTCCCTGCTGCACCCAGCATTCGTTTAGAGCATCACGCCCCCTCCCATAGACTTGCATTGAGGGGGCGGAACCGTTATGTCACGAGCCCCCGCCCCTTATCGCCAGTCATCCGGCACCGGATGTCTGGGGTGCTGCAGCCGAGATCGGATAGGGGATAAGATGTCTAGGGGCGGAGTACCCCTTTTTAAGGCTGTGTTCACATTTTGTGTTTGTATTGCATTTTTTTTTACACATTATACTGCATTATAGTCTGTGTTCACATGTTGCAGCTAACTAGCTGTACTGCAGCTCATTACAGCATGCGGTGTTGCCCGCACAACCAAAATTGCGGTAAAAATTGTGTTTTGTCAATGATTATGCAAATCATGCAAATTGTGGTTAAATGCTGCATTTTTTTAGAGAAAGTCCGGAAAAAATATTAACTGAAATGAACTGATATTTACTGCAATTAAAGCAGAAGTAGCCTATGTTTCTCTTAGTTGTGATATATTTTAGTGTTCACAGTAAATAAAGGTCTACAGTGTCAGACACTTTTCTCATTACTTTGCTGTGCTTGTTATTACACATGGCTCTTATCATTTAGATGCGTCACGGATTGTTATGTCAAGGCTGATTACCAATTCAAGGGCATCAGCCTGTCTCTGTGCCAACACATTGGTCATCCCTTCTGCCCTCATCTCTCTGCCTCTGATTGTCCATGAACTTTGACTCAGATCTACAGAAGCCAACAGTGAAAGTCCACAAATCTGCAAAAGCAAATAAAGAAGCCTGTGTCTTTAGTTCTATTACAATAGTTTTCTTTATGGAAGATAGTTATGTTGTTTTTATGTAACTATAAATACTAAAAATCTGGTGACTTTCCTAAAAGCCATGGCATAATTTCGGTTTGTAATGTATTTTATTTGGCTTCTTTTGACAGGTGCAAATATTACTAAAACTATGGAGCAATGGGTTTAGTATAGATGATGGAGAGCTTCGCTCCTACGCAGATCCAGTCAATGCTCAGTTTCTGGAATCTATTAAGAGAGGGTAATGTATTTTTGTTTTACCCGTATGGATTCTGGAGTTTTGCAGCAGTTATTACTTAAAGGGTTATTCCGCCCCTAGATATCTTATTCCGCCCCTAGACATCCAAAGGTGCAGCAGGGAGATTGCGGGGGTCCTCAGTGGTGGGACCCCCGTGATCAGACATCTTATCCCCTATCCTTTGGATAGGGGATAAGATGTCTAGGGGCGGAGTACCCCTTTAAACTGTCTGTACTCGAAAATACCTTCAGAAATTGTAGGCACAGCAGATATAAAAGCAGCTGTTTAGGATTTTGACTTGGTGATCACAAATGTGGCAGACTTTAGAGCCAAAGTAATAGCCCATTCAAACTGTCTTGCCATCAGTGGTGATGGATGGTGCAGGTCCGCTCGCTGCGGACAGAAAAGTAGAAAGGAAAGTCTAATCCTTTTTTAAATACTTGTTTGGCTCAAAACATGCCACAAAACTGTGTGGAATTCCATCATTTGGGAATAAGGTGGTGGTGTTTTATTATATTAATTGTAGTTGACCTAATGATATTCAGGGGGTTGATATCACAGTGATGCTGTGCAAGTCAGTCATGGTCTCCCAAACCATTTTCACTTTGGATATCACTTTGCATAGAAGCATTTTTGCTAAAACAGGAAAGCTTGTTTTCACTATTTCCACAAAGATGGAAGTTATCTAGAATTTGACTGTTGTATGGACTAAATAGACCCCAATTTTTGCACCATTCTTTTTTTATTCTAGTGACAAACTGTAGCTATAGAGGATGTAAACAGTTGCACGCCCCAGTTATAAGAATTATAAAGCTTTTGCAGTGGGGCCAATGAGCTTCAAGTCCTCCTACCTAATCATCTGCTGAACATAACCTGAATGAGTTAAAGGAGTATTTTTATCTGGACATTTATGGTATATCCATAGGCTATCCAGAGGTGGGATCCACATCTATCTCAAGATTGAGTGGCTTCCAACAGTTGGTTGAACCCCTGAACAGCTGTTCTACATAGTTTGCTCAACTCAAACCTGCATGGGAGTTATGTAAACAGCGTAAGATTACAAGCTAAACTGTTTGTCATGTGGTAGTTTTGAAAACCGCATATTTTGCTGTTTGCATTAACATCAATGGTAGTAACACAAACTGAGTAAAACAGCCGCCCTAGCTATTTTCGGCTTTCTAAACACCTCCTGACCAGCAGCTGTCGGTCAGTCTCATGTCATACTCTTTGATATGTCATAAATGTCTAGATGAGAGTACCCCGTTAATGTGATGATTATTAAGTGTGATATTGTGCATGTGAATGTGTTTTACTTATTATAAAAGAAAATTGTGACTTGTTCCTAATAATTCTCAGTTTATTTTATTTCAGGGAAATCCCTTTAGAGCTCCAGTGGATGGTACATGGGGGTCAAGTCAGTTTAGACATGGAAGACCATCAAGACCAAGAATATGTTAAACCTAGGCTAAAATTCAAGGCCTTTAGTGGTGAGGGCAAAAAACTCGGAAGGTACAACATTATTTGTTTTACTAATGTGCATTTGTTAGTGATATGATATACCATGAAGTATATTCCATATATAAAAACTGAGTCTTTTGTGTGTTGTTGTAAAAAGGTGGAACTAATAAATAGGTTTGTACTGAATCCAGCATATGCAAAGAAGCCTGATTTATAGCTTAGTGTAGTATCTATGATGTAAACAGTTCTGTAGAATCTTATGAGCCATTTAGTCACTTTTTTTTTTTTTTTTTTGCCCGATTCCTTGTATAAATCACATCTTGTTTTGCACTGATCATTATTCTGAGCAAGCCTATGTCAGGAGAATATTGTAGGAACAATCAAACAATGATCCCTTACTATTTGTAAATCTTTCAGTGTTACCAGGGACTCAACAGCTCCCACTAACAGAGGGATCCTTCAGAAAGGGATTTAATGTTGTTAATAGTATATCATTTAGTTTTGTGCCATCAGTCCATGTTGGCAAAAAAAAAAAAAAAAATAACATTTTAAGAAAATATATTTTAGGCAATACCTTCATGTGGAATTTTATTCTTCTAAATAGGAAGCTTTACAATACTTTACATGCAGGGGTATATAAGGCCTCTCTGCTGCCTGAGCAGAACTATAGAAAGGTGAAAGGGACTTGTTCTCCAACACAGAGAAGAGTTAATCACTGTGTATATTAGTGATTCCAGTGCTGTTACATCCAGCAATTTACAAGGGGAGTCTTCTCTGGTCACATTTGTTCACTTTTGTTGGCCAGCCGAGCCCGCCAAGACAATTTGTTCCACCCATTACTGGCCTTTGCAGAATTGCGACACAAACATCTTAGGCTACTTACTTTTCCAACACCCTTGGCACTTCTTTTTGCCCTTTCATCTACAGGGCCCAAGTAGTAATAAGGCCTTCCTTGGTGCTCCGATAGTAAAAGCGCATCCTTTTGTGCTTGCTTTTATGGCCCCCATATGCCATCATACAGTAGACAAGTAGATCCCCCATATAGGTAGCAAAATAGTTAAGCCCCCATTATGGTTAGTGCCTGTCTTCTCCTTTAAAGGAGTACTCCGGGGAACTAACCCCATAGCCCATCCTTTCCCTCTCACCAACCTATGTATTTATCTAAATATCATTCATTGGCTATATAGAGCAGTTTCCCTCTCTCAGCCGTCACTTACATGCAGGGGGTGAGAGAAAAACGTCATTATCAGATCCACCTTGTCTTTGTGCAAACCCCTCACTGAGACTAGCCCCCACCCTCCTGGAAGACAAACACCACGTGATTTCTGTCTAGGGCTCTGGCTTGACAGTCACCCCTCCCCCCCCCCACACACAAACACACTTTCTGTGGATCTTGCCGGGAGAAAAACAGCCCAGTCTCCTAAGCACATATGGCTGCTTTTTGCCTGCTGTAGATCTAATCACTGACTGCTGCCATTCACAGCATAGCATCATTTATTGCTGGGGGAAGCATATTATTCACAGAAAAAAATCACCAATAAAGTTCTAGATACAATAAAACTTAACCTTTACTTCAAATAGATAGTAAATCATAGATACAAAAGACATGCTATAAGTACACAACACATAGACATAAAAAAAAACAGCAACAAAAGATATGTGGGACAGGGGAAAGGATACATGTACCTATTCTAACAGATATAGACTAACCCTACCTAAAGGCTGAATAAACCCTCCCTAAAACGAAGTGTGAAATGGGGACGGGGAATTGTACAAAATACACATATGTGAATATTAATTAAAATACAATATGAAGGTTGTGGCAAACCTCTCTTACCAACGCATTTTGCCCACTAATTTTGTGGGCTCATTAGGGTATATTGAGGGATAGAAAAAAAGACAGTGATAAAGGCACCCAGGTCTCCAGTAAAAAGTATCGCAACCAGGTAGAGGATGTGAAGTAAAATCTTGTTTAAGAAAATCAAACAAGTTAAAACAATGTGTTTCGGGGTGTAGCAACCCCTTCATCAGATTGAAAAATGCATACAACAGACTGAGCATGTGGGCTTTTTATACTGTGGTAAGCACTGTTCATTTATGATTTAATCTAACAATTATAAAGACCAAAACAACTATACACCTACGAATCTAACAATTATTAGCCTGCATTTAATCTACATTAGCCTGCTTTGACTATTATGTTTAGCCATTTGTTATTTGACGATTGTGTCTAATTACTATTTACTAATTGCGATAATGTGTATCTCATTTGTGAAAATAGCAGCACCTTATACCTTATCGACTACATTGTGGTTCCTTCCTATTCCCTGATGAACCTGTGTAGAAGAGGAAAGAAAGGCCCAGAAAAGGCGCCTTGTGCGTTACCCTTGTATTGAATGGACAGGGGGGAAGGGGAGTCCAAGACTCTATATAAAGTCGCAGCTCACTTAAGCGTATAGTAAATACGCATATAACCTCAATTCGAGGTGTAGGAGATCTCGTGCAGGATCAAGGTCTCAGGAGGTAACCAGAGGAGATCCTGATGTGAAGTTCGAGGGATAGAAAAGAAGACCTTGATAAAGGCGCCCATGTATCCAGTAAAAAGTATCACAACCAGGTATAGGATGTGAAGTAAAATCGTGTTTAATTAAGAAAATAAAACAAGTTAAAACGAGAACGCCTTTTGGGATGTAGCAACCCCTTCATCAGATTGAAAAAATGCATACAACATACTGAAAAATAAGTAATGCAGGCTTTTCTAATGAGTTGATCTCAGAGAATAAATAGTAATTTTGCAATCTTGTAGAGATGACTGCATGTATTCCGTCCGGTGTGTAGCGGGACAGTAGCCACCTCCAGGAATTTCCTATGTGGAACAAAAATCTAACATCTAAAATTAACAAAGTAGAGAGAGAGAGATACTAAACAAAATACTGGGCAGACTCTCTAGAGACAGAAGATTACACTACAAACAATGTCTGTTATTGGCTCAAATCAGACAACATACGACCACCCACCACCACCCCAATAAAGCCAGAACTGCTCCTAATTAACAGTACATCCCCCATAGAGAACACAAACTAGATACCCTCAGTCTAAATGCTCTGGCTATTACAAATCAAATATCACTAAACCCCATATCTCCAAACCACAACTCACCAGAGCATTTATACCATCTATCCACAATAAACCTAGTGTTCCTTCTCATTTCTCACCCAATGTACACATCCAACACCATCATTAGTTAAAAACAATATCCACATTCTGGAACCACCATCTAAGCCCTCTCAACATGTATTGGTCCACCAGGCACAAATTCATTCCACACCTCAAACCATTCCAGAAGAATTCCTATCGTTCTTCAGTGAACAGAC
Organism: Hyla sarda; assembly: GCF_029499605.1. NCBI lineage: Eukaryota > Metazoa > Chordata > Amphibia > Anura > Hylidae > Hyla > Hyla sarda. The sequence continues at coordinate 293,443,703 of NC_079193.1, forward strand.
CGCCACAACATCATGTACTCTACCATCTGGTTGCTATGATTCTATCACAGAGCTATCATCAGATGACTCTTCTGAGCATACATCATATAGCTGACACTCCAGTTATTTCACTATCACCAGATCATACTTTCCATACTCCTGCTACTTCCAATATACCAACAAACAAATCATTTTATCAATGGAGACGTCACAGTTTTTTTTAGGCCTACCATCAACTCTCACATCTCCGCTCATGCCAGTGACACTCAACCACCCCAACAGAAAAAGTCCACCTAGCCCCTCCTCTGGGCATAAAACAAAAAAAAAACAGAAAGAGAGGGTGTAGAAGCGGCAGAAGAGAGAGAAAAGAGAAAGCGAAAACACACACCAAACAGCAACTTCAAATCTAGTTAACATTTTTAATCTATCTATCCTTGTTTAGTACCTCTAGAGAGGATAGTTTTGAAGAGAGGCCTCTCTTTTTTTTGCACGACCAGCGGCTCCAATGATTTTCAACTTTTTTTCGACCTCAACTCATTCAACAGTAAACTAACTCTAAAACGTCACGTCAATATGTCAGATTCCACAAACTGTTCCAGCAATCCCACACCGGTTCTCCCCAGAGAAAACTCTCTACAACCACCCCCTGTTTCCACTAACTTAAAACCAAAATCTAATTTCTGTCCACTGCACCATTGTGGCATCTTTATAGAAACATTTTCTTCCTTGGTTTCAAAAGACTTTTGAAAAACTAAAACCCAATCTAATATAAATCAAATATTTTTATAAAAGAGAAAAAAGCCCTTACTAATTTATCAAAAAATTCTGACATAATCATCAAACCCATGGATAAAAGCGGAGGAATTATTATATTGAAAAGAGAGGACTATATTGAGGAAGCATTAAGGCAATTATCTGACCCTACATTTTATAAAGTACTCTTTCAATCCAATTTCCAAATACAATGTGGAACTAAGGTCTCTTGTTAGCCACTATCATAAAAAAGGTGTTTTAAGAAAGCAGGAAACAGAATATATTTTAATTACTGAACCCGCTCTTCCAATATTTTATTATCTTCCAAAAGTACATAAAGATCCCCCCCCAAAAAAACACCCGGCAGACCCATATCGGGCATAAATTCTCTAACGGCAGATTTATCTCATTACATTGATATCATTCTTCAAAGATACGTCATTACCCTAGAATCATATCTGAAAGACACTGCTGCTTTTATTTCTTCTATTTTACAGCTTAAATGGGAAAAATAATGTCTCTTTGTAACAATGGACATCTCATCATTAAATACAATTTATTGAGCATTAATTGAGTCTTAACACCATTTCTTATTATTTTACTACCACAGGAACAGAATGATTTTATCCTGAAAGGAATTGAATTTATTTTAACACACAACTACTTTTCATTTTTAAACCATATTTCTACTCAACAGAGGGGTACCGCGATGGGGACGCATTGGGCGCTTTAAGAACACTGTTTTATACATGCACCCCTCTTTTACCCACTGTAAATATTACAAACTTTATATTGACAACATTTTTGTGTTGGACGGTACCCTTGAAGAACTCGCCTCTTTTACAACAACTCAATAACAATGACTGGAGTTTAACTTTTACACAAAATATTTATAATAATAATGCAGAATTTTTAGACGTGGTTGTCTTCCATACAGATGATTTTAAGATTAAAGCGTACCAATAATCTCCCCCAAATAATAAAAAACTTGTGTTACTCAGTACCTCACCCTGATCATGTACATCTAAGTTTTGTGTGTTTAGCCCCTATATTTCTAATAAAACAGCTTACATCAGTTGCAGTCTCTATTCTCATCTTCGCTCAGGCAGGGGGCCAGTTCCTCTTCTGCCCTCACTCTACATGACTAAACTTCCGCCCTCACTGTGTGTCACTGAGTCCAGGAGGGAGCCTGGCAGTCAGCCAATCACTGCAGGCTGCTCTGTAACCCTTTCCTCTCTGGATCTCCTCATCCTCTGCTCCTCTTACATAATGCATAAGATTTTGTGTGTAGGGGACTACAAATCCCAGCCAGTCGTGCAATATGTAAGAGGAGCAGAGGATAATATATATATTATCTTCTGATTCTCTTACATTTTGCATGACTGCTGGGATTTGTAGTCCCCTACACACAATGGCCCTCATTTTCTATTGCAAACCCGACATCTAATCTTCTGCTCCACTTTCATATTGCATAAGATATTGTGTGTAGAGGACTACAAATCCCAGCCAGTCGTGCAATATGTAAGAGGAGCAGACGATAATATATATATTATCTTCTGATTCTCTTACATTTTGCATGACTGGCTGGGATTTGTAGTCCCCTACACACAATGGTCCTCATTTACTATTGCAAACCCGACATGTTCTGAATAAAAAAAAACCCGACTAACTCTCCATTTTGCTAAGAAAACCCGAAAAAGTGGCGTGGCTGTTCTGAAAAGGGGGCGTGGTCACTGAAAAGGGGCGTGTTCCTGACATTTTCACAAAAAAACTACATATTTACTAAGGTTTCCACAGAAAATGTGGTGGATTTCAGTTGAGGGAAACCCTACAGATCAGAGCATGTGTAAAATAAATAAATAAAGCAAAATGTAGGGAAAGTGGAAAATGTAGGGAAACCTTAGTAAATACAGTGGAAAATAAATTGTAGGGAATTAAAACCCACAAAGAAACATATACAACACCCTTAGTAAATAAGGGCCAATATCTTATACAATATGAAAGAGGAGCAGAGGATAATATGTATAATCCTCTGCTCCTCTTACATATTGCATAATGGGACTAAAAATCGGAGCCAGTCGTGTACTCTGAATGGAAGAGAGCTATAGCCCCAGGCAGTACCTGTGATGGATGGGCGAGCAGTTGCAGCACGGTTCGCGGCATGGGAATACATGCCTCTGTTTCTCCTTGTGGTGAGTGACAGGCCGGGGGCACACACAGAGATTTCTAAAGCCCGCCCTCACTTGCTGTATTCCGACGGGCCAGAACTGTTGCTACCGTTGGTTTTCATATAACGATGGTCAGAGATCAGCGTGGGCCTCTTTTGTGAGGACCCCTAGTGGCCATTTTTAAGTTAAATCAATTAAAAACAAAACAATTAAATCTATTTACAAATAATCATATTTTATAGTGCTCTATTGTATTTAAATGGGCACGGTCACCAACTTTATTTTTTGATATGTTGTAGTACTTATGTATGGCGCAGGGGGGAGGGAGACGGAGGGGACGGGCTAGCGCCGCATGTAACTAATAGTTTATCTACACAGGGTGCCTCCAGCTGTTTCAATACTACAACTCCCAGCATGCCCTGACAGCCAATAGATGTCAGGGCAAGCTGGGAATTGTAGTGATGAAACAGCTGGAGGTACCCTGTGTAGATGAACTAAGGGCGGAAGTCCCCCCCCCCAGCAGGCATCAGTGACGTGGTGCCTGCTGGGGAAGTCTGTCTGGTAGTGAGCACACTGCCAGGCAGACAAAAGGCATTTTTAATATAGTAAAAATTAAAAGCAGGGAGGGGGTTAGGGATAGATTGGCAATAGGCAGGGACAGAAAAAAAAATAGGATGGTGGGAGCTACCCTTTAACTAAAAAAAAATTGTGATAGTGGCCATTTAATACAAAAGCCTTCTTTAAGAAGGTAGATCGCAACAGCTATCTAGACTTTACCAGTTCTCACTACAGAAAATGGCTTTTAAATGTCCCATGTGGACAGTTGCACCTTAGAATCTGATTATACAGCACAGAGCAAAATCCTTAAAAGCAGATTCCATGCGAAGAAGTATCTGAAGAGACTCATTGAATCTGCTAGCAATAGAGCCAGTCAACTTACACAAGTAGAATGTTTAATGAAAACTACAAAGGATAGTGCCGACGTATCCCAAGAAAAAAGATGCCTTAATTTTATTACCACCTTTTCTAATAATAGCAATCAGATCAAACGTATTTTGGACAAACACTGGGACATCCTATTGAACGACCCATTTCTTAAATCCAGTCTTCCATCCAAACCACAGATAACATATCGTAGAGCACAATCTCTGAAGAATATACTTCCTAAACCTAAAAAAATCTGTGACAAAGATTCTTCAACTTTTCTTCACAAAAACAATGTTTTAAATGTAACCATACTCGATGTAAATGCTTCTCCAACTTGACACACTTGGCAACAGAATTCTGTTTGCAAGTTTCAGGAGAAACTTTCCCCATTAAAACCCACATGACATGTGATTCTAAATATGTAGTTCATCTCCTGCAATGCACGTGCAAAATACAATATGTGGGGCGAACAATGCAATGCAACGGTTCGTGTGAACAAGCATCGAAGCAATGTAACTCTGAAATATCAACTTCACAGTGTTTCACGGCACGCTTCTATTCATCACAATGGAGATTTTTCTACATTTAAAATCACCACTATTGAACATATTAATAAAGACATCCCCCCAAAGATATAATACTCTAAGACAATGTGAGAACTTTTGGATCTATAAATTGCGCACCTTACATTCACTAGGTCTTAACGAGTATATTGAAAGCAACTTGTAGTTGTGGGTATACAAAATAATAGTATATTTACAGTACATATTATCTACCCTTCTATATACACTATATGATTTTATATATATATATATATATATATATATATATATATATATATATATATATATATATATATATATATTCTCTATATATTTTATATGTATGTGTATATATTTTTTATACACATTTATCAAATTATTATATTTATCCATCCTAAATTGAACATGTTTATGTGTGTGTGTGTGTGTGTATGTATATATATTTATATATATATATATATATATATATATATATATTGTGTGGGTACTTATTCTTTTAATTATTCATATATACTATTTATCATATTATTATATTTTTATATTTGTACCATTAATATGTCCCTGTCATTCATTAAAGATAAAATTACATTTTCTATAGAATATTCCGTTAATGTGCTTTCACCTGTTCCAACTATGGATATAATTTTATAGTGTATGTTATGGTCCCTTATGGTCCTATACAATACATATGGGGAATACTCTCGCCTTTCTTTCTTAGTATATTTACATATCTACCTCTATTTTCCTGTGTGGACCTTTACGGTAATATTATGGTCTCTATCCATCCACTTCCATCTACCTCTATTGTAATATCATTACCTCCACCTATACTAACCTTATATTAGGTCTAAAACTAACTATATATCAAGTTTTTGTGTCAGGTTCCCAGTATATATGCATGCAACCTCTTTAATAGCAGCATCTTCCAATGTATGCTGTGCGTATCTGTGTAGTGCAGAACGCTATCAGCAAACGCCTGCATCCAGCAACGAGCGCTTCTCACAATGCACATAACAAGCGAAGCTGCTCCATAGCGATGTGTCCCTGACTACAGAGAGGAAACACGTGGCTACTATTTACAGTGTGGGAAGCGCTCCCCTCTCCTGCTGCACACCGGACGGAATACATCCAGTCATCCAATCAATTTTTTTTGTTAGAAAAGCCTACATTACTTATTGTTCTATGTAAATTTTTTCTAAGATTTAGAATACCTGTAAAATTGTCCACTATACTTTGTGTTTAATGGACTATGTAACTTTGGCCTTTTATCCTGCCACCATCTTGAGATTCTATCAGCAACCAGGGCTGTGGAGTCGAGGAGTCGGACGAAATTTTGGGTACCTGTAGTCGGAGTCGGCAAACATTGCTCCGACTCCTACTAAATTTAGATTTGGAATAAAAAAAAAAAGCAACTTTTAAATGTCCCAATTCACAAAAAGTTATAATTAATGACTTCTCTACTTTAAGAATAAAACCAATGCATGCAGTGCCTCACGTAACCACAAAATGAACACGTTAAGAGACCGTGAAGAAGCATGCTTTTCATGTGCTTTACTATATGGCACACAACGCACAATTAGGAGTGGCAATACTTATACTTTCCATAGTGTTGTGTTCTGCTGTTACAGGGAGCCCATGGGTAACCTAGCCTCTCACTGATAAGGGGTTAAGGAAATATGTTTTTTGCAGGACTAGAGACACTTGTATAAGTGAAGGGAATGGAGGGTCAATAGTTCAAGACTGAAGCTGTAAACCATTGGAAAAACTGCTGCCATTCAGCTAAGGCTATAAAAACTTGTAAACTCGATTGTTAGCTTAAAGGGGTACTCCGCACCTAGACATCTTATACCCTATCCAAAGGATAGGGGATAAGATGTCAGATCGCCGGGGTCCCGCTGCTGGGGACCCCCGGGATTGCCGCTGCGGCACTGCGCTATCATTACTGCACAGAGCGAGTTTGTCTGTGCGTAATGACGGGTGATACAGGGGTTGGAGCACCGTTACGTCATGGCTCTGCCCCTCGTGATGTCACGGCCAGCCCCCTCAATACAAGTCTATGGGAGGGGGCGTGGCGGTCTTCATGCCCCCTGTCATAGACTTGCATTAAGGGGGTGGGCCGTGATGTCACGAGGGGCGGAGCTATGACATTACGCTGCTCTGTCCACTGTATCGCTCTGTATCCGTCCCCCAAACTCGCTCTGTGTAGTAATGAAAGCGCGGTGCCGCAGCGGCGATCCCGGGGGTCGCCAGCAGCGGGCCCCCGGGGATAAGATGTCTAGGGGCGGAGTACCCCTTTAAACTTTAAACATGACTATGGGATTCTACTAGGGAAATCATGTTTTATAATAAATGCCCCTTCCTTGATCCTCCCACTGCCCTATCTTCAGCAGCAGATCAGCACACAAACTGTTCAATACAGTAGACTGTTGGCTTCCCAGCCAGTAGTCTTGAGGTAATGACAGGTATGTTACCTTTCTTTCCTTCAAGGAATGTATAAAATACATTTGCATATTAATACAGAGGAGTCAGAGTCGGGGAGTCGGAGTTGGAAGTACAGAAAACTCCGGAGTCGGAACATTTATCTACCGACTCCACAGCCCTGTCAGCAACCATACAAAAAGCCCACATGTTCAGTCTGTTGATTTTTTTTTTTTTTTTTTTTTTTTAATCTCATGAAGGGGTTGCTACATCCCGAAAGGTGTTCTTGTTTTAACTTGTTTTATTTTCTTAATAAACAAGATTTTACTTCACATCCTCTACCTGATTGTGATACTTTTTACTGGATACCTGGGCGCCTTTATCAAGGTCTTTTTTTCTATCCCTAGAACTTCACATCAGGATCTCCTCTGGTTACCTTCTGAGACCTTGATCCTGCACGAGATCTCCTACACCTCAAATTGAGGTTATATGCGTATTTACTATACACTCAAGGTGAGCGGCCACTTTATAGAGTCTTCGACTCCCCTGCCTACTAAATACAAGGGTAACGCACAAGGCGCCTTTTCTGGGCCTTTTTTTCTTCTTCTACTTCTACACAGGTTCATCAGGGAATATGAAGGAACCACAATGTAGTCCATAAGGTATAAGGTGCTGCTATTCTCACAAATGAGATACACATTATTGTAAATAGTTATTAGACACAAACGTCAAATAACAAATGGTTAAACATAATACTCAAAGCAGGCTAAGGCTAAGTTTCCACTTCGGTTTTTTCTGGCAGTTTTTGGAATACTGCCACTGCAGTTTTTGAGCCAAAGCCAGAAGTGTATTCAAAAGGAATAGGACATATAAAGGACTTACACTTCTCCTCCCTTATGGATCAACTTCTGACTTTGGCTAAAAAATTGCAGTGGCAGTTTTTCAAAAACTGCCAGAAAAAAACCAAGTGGAAACTTAGCCTTATTTGGATTAAATGCAGGTTAATAAATGTTAGATTTGTAGGTGTACAGTTGTTTTGGTCTTAATAATTTAGATTAAATCATAAATGAACAGTGCTTACCCCAGTGGACGCTAGATGTAACTGACTGCCCATTAAAACCACCATTAATATTCCACCCTAGACTACGAAGAATAAATATGCATGTGGTAAGTGACCCTGATGGAAAATCCATTCAAAAGTGGCCAAAGATGACAGAAATAGCAACTTACTCAATACCAAGAGGGCGACATAAAGCTCCAGATATGTAGAGAGAGAAGGAACTTAGGGCCTTGTTAACATAGAACACCAGGCTCCAGAGAGCATGGTACGCTATAAAGTATGACTGGGTACAGTGTCATAGTACGGAGCGTAAAAATTAGGCAGCGGAGCAATAGAAAGCAAAGCTAATACTGACCTGATTATCCAGATGCTGAATTCTAATCCTGCCGTTCCTACGGTGAGGACGCTACTGTATTCAGTAAGCGCGCCTGGTTCCTTAAGTGTACCAGCGCGCTAGACCGGAAGACACATCAGCGCATGTCATTTCCAGCTAGGTGGAATGCATATACACTCTGCATAGACCTTCGCCCCAAAATTGAGAATGCTGGGCATATGATACAGGGAGGGACATATCCGGTCCTGGTGGAACGCACATGTTTTGTTAGGGCCATGCCAAAAAAATGTAAACTGCAAGCTGTGTCGGCAAAATGGTTGTGGTTTATTGTGGGTGTGGCTTGTCATGGAGGAGGGTTTTTTGTAAAGGATTTTCCATATATATTGTCCTTGTTGCAAATGCAATTTTATTGATGCAAGCATATTTTTCAGGTAGACTGGCCCAGCACTTCAAGATGGCAACTGATCAATCTGAGCAATTTCCCTCCAACAGTGGCCCTGCAAATAATCCCCCCAAAAATGCCCCTTTTCTTTTAATGTGCCACCTTTACAAAAACCCAAAGATTGCCACCAAGGGATTGACAGAAACTTACTAGAATTATTTTCTCAGCGGTAGTAGAAGGTGATGGTGTTCGGCTAACTCAGGCTTTTGGCACCTATCCTGGCTTCTTGCAAAACAGTGGCCCTGCAAATAATCCCAAAAATAATGCCCCTTTTCTTATTGTGCCACAATAATGCAAATCTCAACTTAAAGGGAATCTGTCATCAGTGGCACCCACACTTGCCTGTTGGTCCAGGCTTAAAGCACGGGTGACACTGATTAAAATCATACTTTAATAAGCATTATCCACACGACAAGCCAGGTTAGTGCTGGTGATACTGATGACAGATTCTTTTTAATCGCATGTAGTTTACCTTTACAAAACCCCAAAGATGCCACCAAGCAATCGTCAAAAACTAAATAGAATTATTTTCTCAGAGGTAGAAGCAGGTGATGGTGTTTGGCTAACTCAGTCTTTGACGCCTGTCCTGGCTTCTTGCAAAACAGTGGCCCCTCTGAACTTGACAGATCCTTTTCAATACAACCCTTTTAGATGCCCTATGATGGCAGATGGATGCAACTGAAGACCAGAACAGACATTGATTACTACAGCTTGTTCACATCATATCTGAGCCTACTTTCTGATAATGATGTTGATAGAAGATGAACCATGCAAGGCAGCACATCACTATATCTGGATAGTTATTGTAATAGCTATATAATGTATGTATATTATTGGGGAGAGTTATCAAAACCTGTGCAGAGGAGAAGTTGCCCAGTTCCCCATAGCAACCAATCAGATTGGTTCTTTTATTTTTGAAGAGGCCTCTGAAAGATGAAAGAAGCAATTTAATTGGTTGCTATGGGCAACTGGTCAAATTTTCCTCAAACAGGTTTTGATCAATCTCCCCCAATGTGCACAATGACAATACAGTCAGGAGTTATCCCATTAAAATTTTTATTTTTGCATTCTGCCCAAGCTGCAGCCATTAACCCCTTAAGGACCAGTTGCTTTTGTTTTTGCACTCTAGTTTTCTCCTTCTAAAATTTATAATGCTTTCAATTTACCGTTTTCATTATACCACCAAAGCTACGGTGAAACCAAGAAAAAAATATTTATGGGGCAAAATAAAATTAAACTGTCATTTTGTAGCTTTTGGGGGGGCTTCGGTTTCGACGCAGTGCACTTTTTGGAAAATTTGACACCTAATAAATATTTATTCTGAAGGTCCCTACGATTACAAGGATAATCAATTTGAGGTGTGGCTTGGACGGAGAGCTGAGAGGTCTCACCTTGCAGTGCTCCCGCTAGCCCAGCTTCATTTACCCTGTAAATCTACCCTGAGGGCCTCAAACTCACCTGTCCCGTGCTGCAGAGGTTTGGGTGAGCTGTCTGGTGCTGCCGGTGGCTGTGTCAGGAGCTTGTGCATGGCGGGGCAGAGAGTGGTGCTGCCAGGGACCATACAGAGGACAGAGCCCAGTATCTGCTGGAGGGGATAGGCAGCGCGGAGCGGTGCCGTGAGTCTGGATGGGTGGCAGTGGGGGGGGGGGGGGAGGTTTAGTGGAGGAGGCATGTCCCTGTAAGAGGGCTCCCAGAAGACAGGCCGCCATTGTGCTTGCTTTGTAGGCAGATCCTCACGGTCTCCATAGATACTGTGGGGAGCTGCTGCTGTGGCCAGAAGCAGACCTGGGCTTTTCCTATATAGACTGCTGGGGTTGTCAGAGCTCCCTGTGGACCATTGCTGCTGCGGTGCTGAGAGGCATACTGGTTCCTGCGGCTGCTACAGGGGGACAGAAAAAACAGCTCTTGTGTGCCCTATCTTTCCTGTTGACCCCACGCTGCATGAGGGCAACTTGAGGGCCTGTGGAGTGCAGCCTATTGCCCTGATCTACCTGTCTGGAGAACACTGCTGTATGATGGAGCCCCATCTCTCCCCCCCCCCCAACCAGGGGCCTTCTTGTCGCTGCCCTGGACTGTACAGTGAGTGCTTCTACTCCCTAAAAGCTCCTATCTCCTTGCATCTACTCTGCCTGAGCTGCTTGACTTTGTTGTGCCTCATACTTGCTGCAGGACTTATCTCTTGCTGTTCTGTGTAATCTGTTGGGAGCTACTGTTGCTACCTGGACTAGGCAGTTCTGCTGTGTCTTGTGGTGTCTATACTATAGCTGACCGCTATCCTACAAGAACTATGGGTGGCTTGAGGAACAAGGCCATAAAGTCTAAACAAGCAGCTGAGGCTGCCTGGCAATCGTTTGAGGAAGACACATCTTCTTCGGATGAGAGCCACTCCAGAGCCAGTGGCCATTCCAGACGGAATTCCAGTGTTCCTACCTCTATGGTATCTAAACTTTTCACACATGCTGCCAAAGCTCTCAGTCGATTCTCTAGGTCGACAGAAGTTTTGGAGGTCGCTTTACCTGAACCTTCTCCCCCTATGTTTTCGGGTTGCCCGAGCCCGGAGGGGCACTATTCTCCCCCTCATGCTTCCTGCCACGCGGAGTCCATTGATCAGAAGTTTAATCAAATTGGCTGCTTTCACTTCCTGTCAAACTATGATGGTGTGTGTCCAAGGTGGATGAACTTAGACAGGAATTTGTTATCCTCCATCATGAGACCTAGAAGCTGAGAGAACGCACTAGAGAGGTAGAGCGCAGACTATCGACTGTTGAGGACACCCTCCGTTCTTTGCCAGATCAGATGTCATCAGTACAGCGCCAAATCAAACATGTACTTGATCGGGCGGATGATCTTGAAAATAGACTGCGGCGTAACAATATACGCCTGGTGGGACTACCTGAGAAAGCGGAAGGCTTGGATCCTGTAGGCTTTCTGGAATCTTGGCTGAAGGAAATCCTGCCTGCTGACACCTTCTCCTCATATTTTACGGGGGGAGAGGGCATATAGGGTCCTGGCTAGACCCCCTCTGCAGGGAGCTCCTCCCAGACCGTTCCTGGCAAAATTTCTTCATTACCGTGATATCCTGAGGGCAGTCCGCATCAAAGAAGAGGTGTGCTTTAATGACTCCAGAATAGTCTTCTATCCAGACTTCTCTGTTGAACTCCAAAAGCAGAGGGTTAAATTTACAGGAGTCCGTGTTCGCCTGCGCAACAAGGGATATCATTATGCAATGCTGTTAATGGCCAGACTTCGTGTGGTGGATGGAGCGACCACGAAATTCTTTAAATCACCGGCTGAGGCCCTTCAGTGGGTGGGCATTGCGCCTGTGGCAGGCCCTCCTGATTGACTTTCCTGAAGAGACTCATGTTGCTCCTCTCACCTTAGTTAGTCTCGTTAGGCTAGGGGGTTAGGGCTTATCCGTTTAGGTACCCAGGGGTGTGGAAATTTATTAAAAAAACTACTTGTCCATGGGACTAAAATGGAGCCCGCTCCATACAGACTGCTGAGCACCGCCGTGCTTGTCAGGTCCGGCCCTGCTTGCCCGAAGTAGGGCTAAGGGCCAGAAAAATTTACCTGCCCGGTGCCCGGAACTGCATGTCCCAGGCGTCGGGCGATGGGAATTCCACATCTCTGGTATCACTACTGAGGGACTACTTACAAATGCTTACCTTTATTCTTTGACCGGTTGTGAGCGCTCCATAGTGAGTTGGCCATTTAGCAAGCTTAGTTGGGGTCAGGCTGGAGGGAAGGAGTGGGATGGTTTAAGTGCTTGAGTTCTTGCTACTGCCCATTTTTTTTTTAGAGTTTAGGGTCTAGGTCTGCACGAGTTCCCAGTGTTAAACAGGATTTTTCGGGGATGTTAATGTTATTTTTTGCATTTGTTTCTGTGTTGTTTTGGTCTGCTGTTTGTTTGTCTGGTGTATTGGAATGTGTGTGGTGTGTGTTCCCAGAGAGCCCCGCAGATATCAAGTATCAGTCTGGCTGGTTTTTCCTCCTGTTTTTGATTTTCTATTGGATTCATGGGGACACTTAGGGTAATGAGTTGGAATGTCAGGGGCCTTAATTCCAAGTTTAAACATTCTCTATGTTTAGCTTATGTCAAAAGTCAGGCCCCGCATGTCTACAGGAAACGCACATCACAGGACAAAAAAATCCTAGCTCTTAAGAGAGCTTGGATTGCAAGGGGCTATCATTCCACTTACTCTTACTCTTACTCTTCAGCTAGGGGGGTGTCCGTGCTGGTGTCTAAATCCCTTCCCATTGAAGTTGCGCAGGTGTCTTGTGACCAATTTAGTAGGTTTGTGATTGTCCACTGCTCCCTCCCTGCTTTTAGTTTTCTTCTAGCGTTGGTGTATGTCCCCCCTCCGTTCCATGTTTATGTCTTAGTGTATTACAACTAAACTACTTACATTTCCCTCTCTCCCTGTTCTTATTATAGGTGACTTTAATTATTTTCTGGATCCAGGTGTTGATCGCACTGGCATGGTGGACTCTGGCTCTCCTAGTCTTGATACCTGGATTTCTGCATTGTCTCTTACTGAGGTATGGCGCTGGAAGCACCCGTCTGACCCAGTGTTCTTCTATACAGCGGCCCACAAAACCTTCTCCAGAATTGATCTGGCATATGCGTCGTCTGATCTTCTGTCCATGGTAAGAGACGTCACATATACCACTAGGGGGATCTCGGACCACTCAGCTCTTATACTTACCTTATCTTTAGGCCCTAGTCGTTCCTCTAAACTATGGTTCATGCACCCTGGCTGGTTGCGGGAGGAGGTGGTAGCGGCATCTTTGCTTGAAGCACACAATTGTTTTTGGGAGCACAATGGGTCTCACCCTGTTAAATTGGTGCAGTGGGATGCTTAAAAGGGGCATGTTAGGGGTGCTTTCCTGACAGGGGTTGCGGATAAGAGTAGTGCTTATTGTGCTAGGCAGAGGGCATTGCAGATGGATATAGGGACTTTGGAGGCAAGGTAGAAAGGAAGTGGCCTAAAGCACAGAGGGCTTTAATGATTAGTCAAAAGGAGCAAATTCAAAAGAGAATGGTGGACAGGGAGGCAGCCCTTTTTGAATTTGAAGATAAATATGGCAAACTGTTGGCATATTTAGCTAGAGAGAGTAGGCCGGTAATATCTATTCCATGCATCAAGGGGGACACTGGGGTGTTGGAGACAGACCCTTAAGTTCTGTTTAGTCTTCCGGGCCTTTTATAGTAGTATATATGCTAGGGATCGATATCGATTTTTTTAGGGAAAATACTGATACTCTGTGGAGGTTAGGGCCGATAACTTATACCGATATTCCGGTATAAGTTATCAGCTATTTCTCTTCCCCCCCCCCCCCCCTACACCCCCCCCCCTCCCTTATATTTGGACTGTGCTGTTGGACCCTTTGCTTTGGTCCAAGGTTCAGGGCTTGGGTGAGGCTACTGTACGATAATCCGAGAGCTTTGTACGAACCTGGATGTACGACCAAGATATGTACGAACCTGGATGTCTCTGACTTGTTTCAGCTGGGTAGGGGTAATAGGCAGGGATGTCCGCTGTCTCCATGTACGCAGATGACACTTTTGTTTATTTAGCGGATGTCCGTGGTTACCTAGGGGCGTTACTTAGTCTACTGGATAGCTTTGGTACTTTCTCACACCTGAGGGTTAATTGGGCGAAGTCTTCCCTGATGCCTCTGTCGGTGACTGGTGAACATTTGCCTTCTCTTCCTCATGGATTGCAGGTGGTTACTCAATTCAAGTACCTGGGGGGTGGAGGTGACTGCATGTCTAGGGGATTACATGGCACTGAATTTGGACCCTGTGCTAGTCTCTACGGCTAATAGATTGCAGTCGTGGAACTCCTTTGTTGTTGGCGGGTAGAATTAATATTTTTAAAATGATCTATCTTCCTAGGTTTCTATATGTCTTCCATTTGTCCCCTTTGATCCACCCTAAGTGTTTTTTTGTGAAGCTGGGTGGTAACCTGAGATCCTTCTATTGGTAAGATAAACCTCCAAGACTGGGTCGGGCGCTGCTTAAGGCGCCAAAATAAAGGCTGCCCCTGCCATGCATAATTATTTTCTAGCATCTCAGCCCATGCACGCTGCCTGGTGGATCGACCTGGATCTTGCAAATGCAGCTAAGACACTGGAGGGAGCCATTATGGGTTCGTATGAGACTCTCACTAACACCTTGTATAGATACACTCCTTCTTCTAGGTTACCATCTCCTATTAAAATGGTAGCAGAGGTGTGGACGGTGGTCTCCAGGTGCTTCCCGTTGCCGGCTTTGTCTCCCAGAGCACCCCTGTGGGGTAAACCTCACTTTGAGCACATACGAAAGTTGAAGGCGGTCAGCTTCTGGAGGAATCATGGGATCAAGTTTGCTATACATTTATTTTGTGAATTTCCGTCTTTCCCCTCCTTTCTTGAATTGTGTGAGCACTTTCATGTTCCACAGAGTGCCCACTATCTGTACCTCCAATTGAGAATTGCAATTGTGGCGCATTTTGGCTCTCTTGATGTGACTCCAGCTTTTTCGGATGTGGAGCTGCTGTTGGGTACCACCGACCTTACCAAACCACTAACACAGGCTTATGCGCTTCAGTCGGTGGGTCCTGATCCCTTTGTAAAGCGTTTGTAAATTGGGTGGTTGTTATCCCGGAGTTGACAGAGGACCAATGGGAGGAGGTTGGGAAAATGTATTATCCTACTCTGGTAAGTGCCAGGGATATGCTTATACAGACTAGATTAATACTAGTCTATACTATACTCCTGTTAAATTATTTCGTATAGGTGTCTCCTCTTCTGATACTTGTTTCCGCTGACAGTCGGATGTGGGCTCCCTTCTTCATGCTGTGTGGAGTTGACAGTGTGTTGAACCCTTCTGGAGAGCTGTTATGCAGTTCCTGTCTGACCAGTTAGAATTCCCCTTTGTGTTTTCCCCAATAGTCTGTTTGTTAGAAACCATTAATGACCTGGAATCGGGTTCACATAGACGCCTGCGCGTAAAGTTGTGATCATGGCATGGAAAGACCATTGCATTCCTCCCTATTTCTCAGTGGTTTAACATGGTTAACAAGTATATCCCCTTCTATAGATTGTTATATATCAGTCGCAGATGCCCAAAGAAATTTGATAAAGTGTGAGTCAGTGGTCCCTCAGGAGCGAGTTAGTTCTCCACAGTAATACATTTTCTCTGGGTGTGTGAGTGAGGAGTGTCTGGGTATCTGTATGTTGTGTTACTGTACAGCCTAGTGCGGGGCCTCACGATTGACCGTTGTTTTATATTCTCATTATATCATTTTTCCTGCATTTCTTTACTGGTCGCAATGCCCGGAGGAGCTCTGTACTGGTGTGGTTCTGTATCTGTCTGTTATTTGAAAAGGTTTTAAATAAATACTTAAAAAATAAATAAATAAAAAACCACAAGGATACTCAATTTATATAGGTTTTATTTTAACTCCTCCTCCTCCGGACTCGTCTGTCATCATCCTCTGGAACCCTCTGGATCCCTATCGCCCCAAGACCCCTCTTTCATCCTCCCCCAGGCTCTTACATCCTCTCACAGGCTTTTTCTGTTCCCCTGCAGATCCCTATGTCATTATCCTTCACTTCAGACCCCCTCAGGATGCCTTTTCCTGCCTTACCCCCAGCCCCTCATCCTCCTCCAAATCCCTCAGGATCCCTAGCCTTCCCCAGACCTCTATGCCCCTCTAGATCACATTCCCCTAAATTACCAGCAGCTTCTGCTTGGCTCCTTTTATAGACGGCATCAGGGGCGGACTGACAACTCATAAAGCCCCTATGCACTCACCCATGTGTAAGCTGCACCTATATAGTTTAACGCAGGAAAAGCCCTAAATAGCCATAAGTCTTTCAATCTTTCATGTACAGACCCATATGAGGACTTGTTTTTGGCACCATCAATTGTACTTTGTAATGATATCACTCATTTTATCTTAAAAGCAAGAAAAATTATTTGTGGGGGATAAAACCCTGTAATTTTACAACTTTAGCGGGCTTCCATTTCTATCAGTTAAAATGATAGCACTGTTCAGTATATGCAATAGCAAGATTACATGAAATAGTCTCCTATGGGAACAAAACAATATAAAAAAAAATGTAAAAAAAAAATGCGAATAAGCTCCTTTTCTATTAAAGGAGTTATTCAGTAAAAAAAAAAAACTTCTTTCCCTGTGCCCAGACTGCAAAAAAACAAAAACAAAAAAAAAACTTTAACTCACTTTCCTATGTTCCCCTGTTGCGGAGATATCTGGTCCCGTTCCTCCGCAGCTGCAGGTCTTCTGGCTCTTAGGCTCAAAACGTCACAGAGCTGTCAGCGTATCACCGGCCGCATCGATGTCCCGTCTCGACCGGTGATAGGCTGAGCGCACTGTCATGTAAGGAGCTCGGGCCCCGCCTTCTTCCTGATACCTGGGCACCTTACATGACAGTGCGCTCAGCCTATCAGTGGCCGAGGCGGGACATCGCTGCGGACGGCGATACGCTGACAACTCTGTGACGTTTCAAGCCTAAGAGTCAGAAGACCTGCAGCTTTGGAGGAACAGGACCAGATATCTCCGCAATGGGAGAACGTAGGAAGGTGAGTTAAAGTTTTTTTGTTTGTTTTTTTTGCAGCCCGGTCACAGGGAAAGATTTTTATTTTTTTATTTTTTATTTTTTACTGCATATCTCCTTTAACTTGTTGGGGACAGAGGGCATATGGATATATGGATATGGATATGCCCTCTCATCCCGTCACTTAAAGGAGAACTCCAGAATAGAAAAATTGTCCTCCATACTGCTGGCAGTAAAAAAAATAGATGCATACCTTCCTTCGCTCCTCCGGTGCCTCCAGTAACCCACTCCGGTCTCCACCGCGATTCTCTTTTCTCTTCCTGGTTGCTCGTGGTCGGCGACTCATACTGCACTCAGCCAATCACCGGCCGCAGCGAAGTCCCAACTCGGCCGGCAATAGGTAACCAGGAAGAGGATCGTGGCTGAGACCGGCGTGGGTTACCGGAGGCACCGGGGGAGTGAAGGAAGGCATGTATCTATTTATTTTTTTACTGCCGGCAGTATGGAGGACAATTTTTCTATTCTGGAGTTCTCCTTTAAGGATCGAGAGCGTACCTTTACGGCCTCCACATTTCTGATCACCGCAGCTCGCAGGGCAGTGATCGTGCCAATGCCCAGGGGGTCCTGAGATTTGCGGCGATTCCGGGTCATACGGGTCTCTGGTGACCCGGAAAATAATGGGGATCGGGGTTATCCAAGACACCCACGATCCCCCTGAAGGGATAGAAGTGAGATGGCAGGGGTGCCACCCCTCCTATCCCTGCTATTGGTCGATCATAAGCGATCGACCAATATCAGATCGGGGGGTAAACGTTGGGTTCCCCTGTTCTGCCCACCCACAGTAGGCTGGGCAGAACGGGGAACCGACGGGGACCGGTGCCGAAGGTCCACTTACCCATCGGCGGCGACGATTGGCGGCGGCAGCGGGCGATGACCGGCTGCAGCAGAAGACAGAGATGTGGCTCCTTGGATCCTACAGAAGCCTGTGAGTTGCCTAGCAACATCTGGAGGGCTACAGTCTGAGACCACTATACAGTGGTCTCTAACCTGTAGCCCTCCAGATGTTGCAAAACTACAACTCCCAGCATGCCCTGACAGCTGTCTTTTCATGCTGGGAGTTGTAGTTGCGTACCTCCAGCTGTTGCATAACTACATCTCCCAGCATACCTTTCGGCAATCAGTACATGCTGGGAGTTGTAGTTTTGAAACAGCTGGAGGCACACTGGTTGGAAAATACTGAGTAAGGTAACAGAACCTAACTGAAGGATTTTCAACCAGTGTGCCTTCAGCTGTTGCAAAAGTAAAACTCCTAGCATGTATGGTCTGTCAGTGCATTCTGGGAGTTGTAGTTTTGCAACAGCTGGAGGTTTGCCCCCCCATGTGAATGTACAGGGTACATTCACACGGACGGGTTTACAGTGAGTTTCCTGCTTCAAGTTTGAGCTGCGGCAAATTTTCATCCGCAGCGCAAACTCCTAGGGGGAAAATCACTGTAAACCCCCGCCAGTGCGAATGTACCCTAAAAACACTACACTACCACAAAATAAAGGGTAAAATACTACATATACACCCCCTTACCCTGTCCCCCCGCCCCCTAATAAAAATGAAAATGTATCGTATGGCAGTGTTTCCAAAATGGAGCCTCCAGCTGTTGCAAAACAACAACTCCCATCATTTCCAGACAGCCACTGACTGTCCAGGCATGCTGGGAGTTTAGCAACATCTGGAGGCACCCTGTTTGGGAATCACTGGCGTAGAATACCCCTATGTCCACCCCTATGCAATCCCTAATTTAGTCCTCAAATGCGCATGGAGCTCTCTCATTTCGGAGCCCTGTCATATTTCAAGGAAACTGTTTAGGGCCACATATGTGGTATTTCCGTACTCAGGAGCAATTGCACTACAAATTTTAGGGGGCTTTTTCTCCTTTTATCCCTTATTAAAAGGAAAAGTTGGGGGCTACACCAGCCTGTTAGTGTAAAAAAAAAAAATAAAATGTACACTAACATGCTGGTGTTGCCCCATACTTTTTATTTTCACAAGAGGTAAAAGGGAAAAAAAGACCCCCAAAATTTGTAACGCAATTTCTTCTGAGTACGGAAATACCCAATATGTGGGTGTAAAATGCTCTGCGGGCGCACAACAAGGCTCAGGAGTGAGAGCGCACTATGTACAGTTGAGGCCTAAATTGGTGATTTGCACAGGGGTGGCTGATTTTACAGCAGTTCTGACATAAACGCAAAAAAATACCCAGGTGTGACCTCATTTTTGAAACTACACCCCTCACGTAACGTAACAAGGGGTATAGTGAGCCTTAACACCCCACAGGTGTTTGACGAACTTTTATTAAAGTTGAATGGGAAAATGAAGAAAAATTAATTTTTTCACTAAAATGCTGGAGTTACCCTAAATTTTTCATTTTCACAAGGGTAAAAAGGAAAAAAGCCCCCCCCCCAAATCTGTAACCCCATTTCTTCTAAATAAGAACATACCTCATATGTGGATGTAAAGTGCTCTGCGGGTGCACTACAATGCTCAGTAGAGAAGGAGCGCCATTGGGATTTTGGAGAGAAAATGTGTCCGGAATTGAAGGCCACGTGTGTTTACAAAGCCCCCATAGGGCCAGAACGATGGACCCCCCCATGCGACCCCATTTTTTGAAACTACACCCCTCACGGAATGTAATAAGGGGTACAGTGAGCATTTACGCCCCACATGTGTCTGACAGATTTTTGGAACAGTGGTCTGTGAAAATGAAAAATGTAAAATACATTTTCTAATGTGACATGCCCCTCAAAAACCATTTCAGAAAAACTCACTCAAAATCCCATTGTCGCTCCTTCCCTTCTGAGCCCTCTACTGCACTTGCCGAGCACTACACATACACATATGAGGTATTTCCTTACTCGAGAGAAATTGGGTTACAAATTTTGGGGGGCTTTTACTCCTATTACCCCTTGTAAAAATTCAAAAACTGCGTCTACAAGAACATGCCAGTGTAAAAAATGAAGATTTTGAATCTTCTACTTCACTTTGCTGCTATTCCTGTGAAACACCTAAAGGGTTAATAAACTTTCTGAATATCATTTTGAATACTTTGAGGGGTGCAGTTTTATAATGGGGTCATTTATGGGGTATTTCTATGAAACAACTTACAATTGCGTGGTCTGCAATGGCAAGAGATACTCAACCCCAAGTGCAGTTGTGCACCTATATTGGGGTGGAGCTCCTGCACTTGTGGTCCGTTGCTATGGGCGATCCCCAGCATAAAATATGCATACAATGGAGGATGCCTGCAAACGGTCACAAGTACCACAAGGGCATCCTACACATGATAAACGTGTGGATGCATGACATTTAAACATTAGACAAATTCACTGATGTGGTCTAAAATGGCAGATAATCCTCAACCCCAAGTGCAGTTGTGCACTGTAAGCTGGGGTAGAGGTCCTGCATTTATGGACCACAATATAGGTTCACTACTGTGGTAGATGTAACAATGACATTAACTAACCCTCAAAACTGATGTTAAAATTGAGACATTAGCCAGTATATCCTTATATTAAGGACATACCTGAGCCCGCACACCAACGCCAAGGTTTCTCAAGTGGTACGGGTCCTAACAACTAACCTACCTGTGCATGATAGGCAAAACCAGGAACCAAATTACAGCAGTATTAGGCCTAGGCTTGTAGACTGCTCCCAGGTTAGCTCCAGTGTGACTATGCACACATACAATGGGAGAGGGAGGGACAGGCTACAAGCCCCATCCTGGTTGGCTAGATATAGTGTCGGCCTCACAGGTGAAACCTTAATGCTCCCCAGTATGATGAAAAGGGTGCATTAGTATAAACTTTAGACATGAAACAACTTACAATTGCGTGGTCAGCAATGGCAAGAGATACTCAACCCCAAGTGCAGTTGTGCACCTATATTGGGGTGGAGCTCCTGCACTTGTGGTCCGTTGCTATGGGCGATCCCCAGCATAAAATATGCATACAATGGAGGATGCCTGCAAACGGTCACAAGCTCAGGTATGTCCTTAATATAAGGATATACTGGCTAATGTCTCAATTTTAACATCAGTTTTGAGGGTTAGTTAATGTCATTGTTACATCTACCACAGTAGTGAACCTATATTGTGGTCCATAAATGCAGGACCTCTACCCCAGCTTACATGGGGTATTTCTAGTATGAAGGCCCTTCAAATCCACTTCAAATCTGAACTTGTCCCTGAAAAATTCCGATTTACAAAATGTTGTCAAAAATTTTAAAATTGATGCTGAACTTTGAAGCCCTCTGATGTCTTCCAAAGGTAAAAACATGTCAACTTTATGATGCAAACATAAAATAGACATATTGTATATGTGAATCAATATATAATTTATTTGGAATGTCTATTTTCTGATAAGCAGAGAGCTTCAAAGTTAGAAAAATGCTAAATATTCTATTTTTTCAAATTTTGGAATTTTTCACCAATAAAATGATACAAGTATCGACGAAAATTTACCACTAACATAAAGTAGAATATGTCACGAAAAACAGTCTCGGAATCAAATTTATAAGTAAAAGCACCCCAGAGTTATTAATGTATAAAGTGATAGAGGTCAGATTTGAAAAAAATTCTCCCATCCTTAGGGTCATAATGGGCTCCGTCCCCAAGGGGTTAAAAGTTTAGATCACATCTTTTCCTGTTTATCAAACAAAATAATGACAGACAAAAATAAATATATTTGATATCGCCACATGCTTAAATGTCTGAACTATTATAACATAACATTAATTAATAACATTAATTAAGTCCAGAATTGCTTATTTTCGGTCGCTTCTTATGCCATCAAAAAAAGAAAAAAAGGCGATAAATGTCCCATCACAACAAAAATACAAAAAGAAATGCCTGGCCCCAGGTATCAAATGCTTCTTGTGATTTTATTGCCACAATAAATCTTAAGAACAGTGTGTAGTTGCCTACACCTTTCAGGCATTACTACCCTTAATCATGGCATAAGATACAATAAAATCTGAGACATTATATAACACACAAACAAGTCATGATTTGCTTCACTCGGTGGTATGCGAAATGTGGCAATGGATTACTGCATGGAACTCCATTAAAACGGACAAATTAACCCTATGGAACATATGAAAAGTGTAAATGTAGAAACAATGCATATAGATAAATGCAAAATCCATAGATGTAGTTTATGCATGTGCTCCAACGTAGGAGCCTCGTTCCAGGAGGAAGATCCAGAAAGACTCCCTATTCAGGAGAATGCGTTTGTGATCTCTCCCCCGTACAGGTCGTTTAACCCTCTCTATTCCAAGCACCTTCAGGTATCTGTTTTACCTTCATGCTTATCCCTGAAGTGCTTGGACAAGGTAGAGATATTAAATTGATTACTTTTACAGTCAGACACATGTCTTCTGATTCTCACTTTCAATGGTGTTGTAGTACAACTGACTTATTGGCATTTACATTCTTCGCAAGAAGCTAGATATACAGCAAACTAGATACAAAACAAAAATGGTACCAATAACAGATACAAAAACAGATTACAATGCAAAAAATGAGACTTCACCTTTTTCTGTATACGGAAAAAAAATTTTTTTTATATACAAAAGGTTACTGGGGAGATTAATTAAAATCTGTCCAGATGAAAAGTTGCAGAGTTGCCCATAGCGACCAATCAGATCGCTTCTTTCATTTTTCAGAGGCCTTATCAAAAATGAAAGAAGCTATCTGGTTGCTATGGGCAACTCTGCAATTTTTCCTCTGAACAGGTTTTAAAAAAAATCTCCCCTTATTTTTGAAAAGTAGTATAATAAAACAAAACCTATGTATTGAGTCTCATTGTAATCGTATCGACCTACAGAATATTGTTAAGTTGTTGTTTTTACTGAAAAGTGCACTGCGTTGAAAAGGAAGCCCCCACAAGTTACAATATGGCTGTTTTAATTTTTTTTTTGTGTATTTTTTTTTTTCAATTTTGCCTCACAAATGTTTCACCATTGAGTGATGCCATTACAAAGTACAATTGGTGGAGAATTCTGACTGGTCGCTATGAACAACAGTTCCACTGCATTTCCTCAAGGCCTGGAGACTTGGAGGTGACACATATGGGACAGGGTGCATATGGTCACATCAGGGGGGGGGGGGTTGGGCACAAAGGGGCTTAATGTGGCAGGTAAGCTAAGAATACAGGGATAGGGTCTCACAGGGACTTTAATCTGTATTCACAGACAGTATGGGGCAGTTAATGATAGAGGGGTGGTCAGGAGGTACACATGGAGGGATTGTTGCACCAGGTGAGCGGGAGCAGTAAGGAAGTGGCAGCCGAGATACCTGTTGCCGTGCTCTTCTTCCTGCAGCAGGGACACGATCCTGAGGCTTATCTCATGGCAGCTCAGATGCGCCAGGACAGCAGCACAAGGTTGGGGAGGGCCTCCGGTCACCTGCTCCAAGCAGCAGGTATTACTTTCTAAAAGCAAGCCATCTTGTTAGCCCATGCCTGCAAGGGACCACAGCCTGTAGAGCAGTGACCGCCAGCCCTGGCTCTTAAATCAGTGGCTCGCATATGCTGCTTTAACACTTGCGGCTGACGTTCGGTACTTTCAGAGCTGCGACAGGAGGTTGCTCCTTTACCACTTAAAACAGCGTTTGTGGCCGCAACTCAGAAATTGGCTGGCGACAGAATTTTTAGGGCTGGCATACGGGCCCACGGACAGTCTGGCCCACCGGCCAAAAGCCTGGAGTGCCCGATGGCCAGTCCGGCCCTGCACCGTACATATTAACCTTGTACTGATATTCTGAGTACAGGGATAATATGTACAGTGACAGGGTAAATTGGGGGCAAATGGTGGGGACCACAGCAGGATTTACTTATTAAATTACATCTCTCCCGCCGGCACACAGGACTCTGACGCAGCAAGATTAAGCAGGTGCAATAACTCCTCCTTTCTCCCAGCGCTTGCTGAGAAGCCAGGGTGGGAAAGCACGTAGGGACATGCCTGTGCGCTGTTTGTCATTTAAAGTGACACTGCCTAGTAATGATGAGCGGGCAGTAAGAGTGATGGTGCCGCGCTGTATTTACTGCGCAGCGCTTTAGTTGCCGGCGCTATTTTCTCTTCAGTTGTCGGCAGTCCCCCATGTGCCACTGAAATGCACGCCGCGTGCCACTCATGGCTTGAGTGCTGGGGGAGGAAGCTGATGGCTCTTTGCTCCACCACTTTTTAGATTACAACTGCATGTGCACCCTGAAGACACACATGTAGTTGTAAGCAGCACTCGCCCAGGGCAGATGTGCCTCCCTTCAATACAAGGTGGCAGAAGCACCCCTGTTTACATATCTGTGAGGTGTTGCTGCAAACTTTTCATTTTGTTTTTATTTTTTTATTCTTTTAGCTACTGTATTAGTTATTGCTGCTTCTTTATGATTTATTATGCTGCAATATTTTTTAGAGTCTTCTCTGAGCTAGCCCTTGTAAAAAAAAAAAAAAAAAAAAAAAAAAAATATGACAAACTGTTATTGTGTCAGAACTAAAGTGAAAGGCTAAAAAAGTGATGTCAGTGGGTTTGACTCTTCTGTAAGATCTGTGTGCCATATGACTTAAAATGTCTTTATTAAAATTCAGATGAGAATTTGTGATAAACGGTTGTCTGTAAAAGGCATTGCTTGTAGGGTAAGCAACAGTGATGTACAGTGGCACCGTAGGGACTTTGCTATGATACAGGTCCTATATAGAGATGAGTGAATTCACAGTGATTCAATAAGAACCTCACGGCTCGGCGTTTGCTGACTTTGGCCTGCATAAATTAGTTGAGCTTTCAGGTGCTCCGGTGGGCTGGAAAAGGTGGATACAGTCCTAGGAGACTAATTTATGCAGGCTAAAGTCAGCAACTACCGAAGTTCGTGACAAATCGAATCACTGTAACTTAGCTCATCTCTAGTCCTATACACATGGCTTTTACAGAATTAACTTCTAATGCTTATCAGCATGTGCTCACATTTCTGAATTGTAATCAGCACACAGTGTTATCTCATTTAATTCCATTCATGTGCCAATACTAACTAAATTAAAACATTTATACAGTATTTCTGACAGAAAAGGATTGCAGTAACACATATTTTGCTATACACATGTTTATTCCCTTTGTGTGTGTATTGGAACTAAACCAAAAAAGGGAGGAAAAAAAGCTAATTGGACATAATGTCACACCAGACTCCAAAAATGTGCTGGACAAAATTATTGGCACCCTTTAAAAATTGTGGAAAAATAAGATTGTTTCAAGCATTTGATGCTCCTTTAAACTCACCTGGGGCAAATAACAGGTGTGGGCAATATAAAAATCACATCTGAAAGCCGATAAAAAGGAGAGAATTTCACTCAGTCTTTGCACTGTGTGTGCCACACTAAGCAGAAAGAGGAGAGGAGAACTGTCTTAGGACTTGAGAACCAAAATTGTGGAAAAATATTAACAATCTCAAGGTTACAAGTCCATCTCCCGAGATCTAGATTTGCCTGTGTCCACAGTGCGCAACATTATCAAGAAGTTTGCAACCCATGGCACTGTAGCTAATCTCCCTGGGCGTGGACGGAAGAGAAAAATTGATGAAAGGTGTCAACGCAGGATAGTCCAGATGGTGGATAAGCAGCCCCAAACAAGTTCCAAAGATAGTTTGCGCTGACAATGATGCTCCCTGAGCCTGCAGGACCGCTTCAATCAGTCGACATTTAAATGAAATGAAGCGCTATGGCAGGAGACCCAGGAGGACCCCACTGCTGACACAAAGACATAAAAAAGAAAGACTACATTTTGCCAAAATGAACTTGAGTAAGCCAAAATCCTTCTGGGAAAACTTGTTGTGGACAGATGAGACCAAGATAGAGCTTTTTGCTAAAGCACTTAATTCTACTGTTTAACAAAAATGGAATGAGGCCTACAAAGAAAAGAACACAGTACCTACAGTGAAATATGAAAAAAGAGGGATGGAGTTACTTATTTCAATATAAAAATATACATATTTTATTGATATTCATTAAAATAACAAAAAAGCATGAAATACATAGCAAGGGAAGAAGAAATTCCACTGGATGAGAATAAATGAGCATCACTCCAGATCAGACCCACATCACAATAAAGAAAAAAATTACAAGGTAAGTATTCCCCATATGCATGCACTATATATTGTTAAGGGCGGAAGATTCGCCTATCCTATCCTATAGGGGTGGCGTCGCTCCAGCAGACCTCCACATAATATTTTGCACAAATTATTGGTATGTATGTACTCCTGATTGTCTCTACCATGGATAGGATGGGCGAATCTTCCACCCATAACCATATATAGTGCATGTATATGGGAAATACTTACCTTGTAATTTTCTTCTTTTTTGTGATGTGGGTCTGATCTGGAGTGATTCTCATTTATTCTCACCCAGTGGAATTTCTTCTTCCCTTGCTATGTATTTTATGCTTTTTTGTCATTTTAATGTATACCAATAAAATATGTATATTTTTAAATTGAAATAAGTAACTCCATCCCTCTTTTTTGTAATTAATATTCGTGTAGGAGTACACAATAGGTCCTATGCTTTTGTGCACATGCTGATATAAATTGTTTTTGAATAGCAAGAATTTGCCTTTGTATATCTACAGTGAAATATGGTGGAGGTTCAATTATGTTTTGGGGTTGTTTTGCTGACTCTTGCACTGGGTGCCTTGAATGTGTGCAAGGCATCATGAAATCTGAGGATTACCAATGGATTTTGGGTCGCACTGTACAGCCCAGTGTCAGAAAGCTGGGTTTGCATCCGAGATTTTGGGTCTTCCAGCAGGACAATGACCCCAAACATACGTCAAAAAGAACCCAGAAATGGATGGCAACAAAGCGCTGGAGAGTTCTGAAGTGGCCATCAATGAGTCCAGATCTAAACCCCATGGAACACCTGTGGAGAGATCTTAAAATTGCTGTTGGGAAAAGGCGCCTTCCAATAAGAGAGACCTGGAGCAGTTTGCAAAGGAAGAGTGGTCCAACATTCCGGCTGAGAGGTGTAAGAAGCTTATTGATGGTGTATAGCAAAACATGTGTTACTGCAATCCTTCTCTGTGAGAAATACTTCATTTTCTATAAAAATTTCACGGGTGCCAACATTTACGGCCATGAATGTGAGATATATATAATTGTTTTACTCTGTCTTTATTTAGCTTGACTCCAGAAATAATCAGTACACCTTCATCTCCTGAAGAAGAACACAAACTATTTTTAAATACTGAGATTCAACTTGATAGACGTGTTCCAACAACAAAAATTCAGATAAGACTGGCTGATGGAAGTCGCTTGGTCCAGAGATTCAACCTCAGTCATAGGTAACACAAAAACTCTTTTTTTTTTTTTTTTATTGAAAGTGTATGTGGTCAGTTTATATGGTAATGATGTTGTCTGCCCTGGACTGTAAAGGGTTTGATCATACCCTCACACTCAGTGGGTTTTGTGTAATGTTGCATAGAAAATGAACACTTAGGCTTAGCAGACTGAGCCCCTACTTCATAAGATGTATGTATGTAATTTTAATTTTCATTGAATATTAAAAAGTTCAGTCCTGTTTCAGTAGCATGATTTTGAAGCTTTAAAAGAGCTATTGAGAAATACCCCTGTGTGTTGTAGACAATCTACCGAAGCTCTGTGCATTTTTAATGTAAATTTATAGGATATTCAGTATTTGTAGGTCTCTATACATATGGAGCCATTAGTCAGTTTGAACACCATAGCGATAGAGTACAGTAGACATTTTACCCTAATGGACTCCTTGAAAATTTGTAATAATAATGCACTATTGTTTTTGCATTTTTCCAGAATTACGGATATACGTCACTTTATAATCCAGTCTCGCCCAGACTTTGCACAGACTGACTTTGTCTTGGTGACCACATTTCCCAACGCAGAACTTACAGACGAAGACCAGACCTTAGAAGAAGCCGATATACTCAACACTGTGATTCTTCAGAGAATTAAGTAACTCTGCCTTTACACTGGCTGTAGCTGAAGAAATATTTTAAGTGCCATTCCTGCCTCCAACCAGTAGAATTTATATATTCTCCCATTATGTAGTTATCCTATAGCCATCAGTATATTGCTGATGTTTAGAAATGTAAGATAGATATTTTACATTGCCTTTTTTTCTTGAAGCAAATAGTATAGTTTTTACACACCGTCCAATTTTATATTACTATATAATTAAAAGGGTATTCCAAGTTTATAAATCTTATTCCCTATCCAAAGGATAGGGGATAAGATGTATGATCACAAAGGTCCCACTGCTGGGGACCCCAACGATCTCTGTGCAACTCCGGCATTCTGTGCCGGGCGCTGAATCAGAGACCGGGGACGTGACGTAACGGCCACACCCCCTAGTGACATCACACCACACCCCCTCCATGCATGTCTATGGGAGGGGGGCGTCAATAGTTTCAATGTTATGGCTGACCAGTGTATATGAAAAGCCAATGATGAAAATGCATCATGTTTAGACTATTTGATATTTCTGAATATATTTTATATAGTCAAACCACTGGATGCATAATATATGGATAACTGCAGGTAGGAGGTTCTCTATTCACCAGAGGGTTGTTATATGATTTATCATTGTATTACCACAGATTCTAATTACACCCCATTTGGGTACAAGACTCTCAACGCGTTTCTACTGAAAGTGAGGTCAGCATCCTCAGGAGTGTATGAATTGCAAAAGTAAACAATTAGCAGCAAAAATACATCAAGAGGGGTGAGCCATACATATATGCACCACAGCTATTGGTCCAGCTCAAATCTGGTGCATACTGTCCTGTATTCAAGTTCTCTAGGATGTGACAACCAGTGGATATATATATTGCACAAACTCTATTGCATAAGTTCATAAATGTTAAATACCTAATGTCCTAGGGTGTTGCCACCAGTAAACCAGGTATATTGCACAAATCCTATTGCATATATTTATATTGCACAGGTATATATTGCACTAGAATAAGCATCAAGCTATATTGCACAGGTAACAGTGCACATAGTGCGTTGTCTACTTCTACGCAGTTTGCATTCAGCCTTCATTGCGAGCAGCGCTGTACGGGACATTTAGAGGAGGTCAGTCAAGTGCTACCTGTCCAGCATTCTGGCTTCCCAGGAGAGTGTGCTAGGATTTGGGCGGTGCTCATCTCTTCTTTGCGCCACTCTACTTTATCCATTAATATTGCACATAAGTAGATTGCACATATTCCCTTTTGTATTCAGCCCGTTTCCAAGTGCCCTGGAAGCTGGTTATGAAGCCAAACTTCCTTTACTAACGATCCCCCTCAGTATTGTAGCTACGCTCAGTGGAGCATAATCCAGCCTCGTCAGTAGCAGGGATCGGAATGAGCGCAGCACCGGGTAGCGTGTTTGCATCATCAGCCGTCGCCTGGCAACTTCGCTCTGCAGACGCTGACTCCTCCACGCCTCCGCCCGCCCCAAAAGGCGTGTCCAGGCAGATTGGGTTACCAATAGCTGCCTGGTACGGTATAATGCAGCGCTGCCCACAAATTATTACTGTTACTTTGACTGGCATGTTTTAAAAGGCTTTGGTATACATAAAACCTGACATGCAGCATATAAGTATGGTTTATAAGTCAGCACACATTTGGTGTTTTATGCACTACCGAAAGTGCATAAAGGCCTTAAACCACGTTTCAGGAATCTGGAGCCTCTCGCACAACCTAGGCACGTACATTGACAGGGTCCTCAGGCCTTTTGTCCTTTCACTTCCCTCCTATGTGAGGGATACTAAGGGCCTCCTCCAGAAATTGAAGGGGGTCACACTTGATCAAAGCACCTTACTTGGCAGTATATATGTTGAGGCACTGTACTCCTCTATTCCCCATGAACAGGGATTAAAAGCAGTGAGTTATCTTTCCACAAGAGGTGTACAATACAACAATCCTAATGACTTTGTCCTGGAGTCTATCCTAACCAGAAATGATTGGTCATCTTTACCACCAGCACAGGGGCACTGCAATGGGAAGTCCTTGTGCCCCTACATACACTTATCTGCTCCTCGGCTGGTGAGAGGCGACCCTGTTTTTTAATGGTGATCGGGAAATTTTTGAGGGTTTTTACGTTTTTATGGTCCAGGTTCATTGACGATGTTTTATCCTGTGGGCGGGCTCAGATTCTGATTTTATTTCGAATGAAGTGGGGCTCCACTTTACATTCGAGATGAGTAACCATACTTTGCCCTTTCTTGACATCTCTATTTCTAAAGCTGCAAATGGGAGTCTCGTGACCACAGTATACCACAAATAAATGGCCACAAATAACCTCTTGAAATGGGAGAGCTGCCACCCGGTCCCCATGAAATGGGGGACACTGAAGGGGCAGTATCTCCGTCTCAGGAGGAACTGCTCTAACAGTGAGGATTTCAAACAAAAGGCTGGGGACCTCAGAATGAGGTTCAGAAAATGAGGGTCTGACTATATCCTTAAAGGGGCATATAAAGATGCACTAGAAACGAAGGACCAAAAGTGGCACGAAATATAGGGACCTATGATAAAGCCGCCCAAAAAATAAGAACTATACTCCAGAAACACTGGGAGATTTTAAAGATGAATAAGGACATGGAGGATTATTTAGGCAATTACCCTCAGATCACCTATAGGCGGGGGAGGAATTTTAGTGACCAATTCTAGGAGTCAATCCAGTATTAACACATGGCTGGGGAGGGAGAAACTGAAGGGCAATTTAAAATGTAAGGCATGTACCTTCATGATTAAAACAAAAGATGTTGAAAATATACGGGTAGAAAGTACCCCATAAGAAGCTTTAGTAATTGTAACACTAAGGCAGTGATCTACATGGCTACTTGCCCATGCCCCCCAGCAATAAGTGGGAAAGACATTGAGAGAATTGAAGAAAAGAATCCTTGAACACATAGGTGATGTGCAAAATCGCAGTGATAAACCGCTGGCAAAACATTTGACTGCACACCATGGAGGAGATTGGCGTAAACTAGTATTACAGGGAAGAGAGGTCATTCGCCCATCTGTAAGATGGGAATATGGACAGAATCTTACTGCAGAAATAATGCAGGTGCCTATTCGAACTGGACAGTCAGTCTCCAAGGGGGATCAAT
The DNA here is from genome assembly GCF_029499605.1 of Hyla sarda. Lineage (NCBI taxonomy): Eukaryota > Metazoa > Chordata > Amphibia > Anura > Hylidae > Hyla > Hyla sarda. The sequence continues at coordinate 293,475,045 of NC_079193.1, forward strand.
GAAAACAGTAACTTTAACTGCTTTATCTTAGTCAAGAAATGGGGGATGGTAGGAAGGGTAGACCACATTAGGCAGTTCAGGGAGGCCTTAGGAGGTTTCTAGGATTCAGTGGCGGTATTAATTGTTAGGTAGGGCGAACCATGGATTATAGGGTGTAGGTTCCTGTGTGGGACCGCACTTTTAAGGACGATCACCCCACCTAGGTTTAGGGCCCCCTATTTAGGGACTCCTAGGGTAACTCAAGTATGGGCCCAACGCCACTGTTATTAACCTGTCCTACACTCACCCGTTTTATTATTTTTACTGAGGTGACTGAGTTGACACCCACCATCCCCCAAAAAGATAGACCCCCCCCCCCCCCCCATTTGCATTTGATAATTTTTATTTTTTGGTAATATGACAACCTTATCTTTAATCTTCCTGATGGGCATGATAATAATATAAAATAAAAAATCTCTGTGAATATCTTGATGGATATGCATCTTGGGAAATGAGTGTCAATAAATATCATGCCTTTCCTTTCTAAACCATACCTTTTCTATGCTGACATCATAAACCGTACTTATATGCTGCATGCCATGTTTTATGTATACCAAAGCCTTTTAAACATGCCAGTCAAAATAACTGTTATATTTCGTGGGCAGCGCTGCATTATACCGTACCAGGCAGCTATCAGTAACCCGATCTGGCGTAGAGGAGTCAGCTTCTGCAGAGCGAAGTTGCCAGGAGACCTGCCGGGATCGTCACTTTCGGGGCGGGTAGCTACTTCCTGGCGACCGCTAATGATACAAACACTTTGCCCGGTCCCTGCTATTGCCGAGGCTGGATTATGCTCGACTGTGCGTCGCTCCAATACTAAGGGGGATCGTCCGCAGAGGAAGTTTGGTTTCAAAACCAGATTTCAGGGCACTTGGAAACTGGCTGAATACAAAAGGGAATATGTGCAATCTACTTATGTGCAATATTACCTGTGCAATATAGTATACCTGTGCAATAGTTGTCATGTGCAATATAAATATATGCAATAGTATTTGTGAAATATATCTTATTGGTTTACTGGTGGCAACACCCTAGGACATATATGCAATAGAGTTTGTGCAATATATATATATATCCACTGGTTGTCACATCCTAGAGAACTTGAATACAGGACAGTATGCACCACATTTGAGCTGGACCAATAGCTGTGGTGCATATATCTATGGCTCACCCCCCTTGATGTATTTTTGCTGCTAATTGTTTACTTGTGCAACACATACTCTTCTGAGGACGCTGAACTCACTTTCAGTAGAAACGCGTTGAGTGTCTTGTACCTGATTGGGGTGTAATTAGAATCTGTGGTAATACACCAGTGGTGAATCTTATTCGCCTATGTTCTATTAACCCTGTAGTGGTATCTAAACTATATTTTGTGTCTATAATTTGGAGCACTTGTTTCTTGGTTTTGGGATCACATCATTATTTTGGTGGTTTTTAATTGATCTCAATAAAAATTATTTGTTTTAGGCACTTCTCTATTATTCTTGTTAAGGTACTGACCGTGTAGCCGAGAAGTAACTCCCAGAGGGCATAGGGTAGGCCACATAACTATCTAACATCAGTTTGGTGTTAATGCAGGAAGATATATTAGAATAAGTGTACTTTTCTGCATGAGGTTGGACAGAGAGGCAACAGTCTAGAGCTACATCTACTATTTTCATCAAATGTTTTTGACTTTAAAAACTGTCTAATAATAATTAAGAAACTTAATTTAAAGGAAACTAAAATTTATTCCTTAATCAGAAGGCTTCAATTTTGGAATTGGTATCATCTGACTGGTATCTCAAATTTTCCAGATACAACCATCAGAAATAAAAAGACGGTTGATGGCAGAAAAAGACTACATAGTCCATCCAGTTTTGCTTTACGTTATTTCCCTTTTTATTTTAAGGATGTATGTTTAGCCCAGGTCTGCTTAAACTGGTGCCAAAAAGTTATACAGATTTGTAAATTACTACTATTAAACAATCTTTATCCTTCCAGTACTTATTGTCGGCTGTATATTACAGAGAACGTTCTTTTGTTTTTGGATTTCTTTCTTTTTTCTGTCCACAGTGCTCTCTGCTGACACCTGTCTGTATCAGGAACTGTCCAGAGAAGCATAGGTTTGCTATGGGGATTTGCTCCTGTTCTGGACAGTTCCTGATACGGACAGAGGTGTCAGCAGAGAGTACCGTGGACAGAAAAAAAAAATTAAGAATTAAGATAATTTTTTTTTTAAATAGAAGTAATTTACAAATGTGTTTAACTTTCTGGCACCAGTTGATGGAAAAAAAAATAATAAAAATGTTTTCCACAGGAGTACCCCTTTAAAGCGTACCTGTCACAGTGCAAAAAAAAAATGTATATGTTGCTCAGTACCTTATCCTGATCATGTACATATCATATTCATGTGTCTAGGAACTATATATCCCTAACAAATCGAGTTTATATGTTGCTCACTTGCTTTCTTTCTTTTCGTTCTGAGGGGGCGTGTCCATCTCTCTCACTGTGATGACTCATTTGCTCTGAGTCTAAGAGCGGCCTGGCAGTCTGCAAATCGCTGCACAGTAGTTTTCATGCATACATTTTCTATCTGTTCCTAGTAAAGCTGGATGATAATCAGCATAGCTGTCACTATGTGTGTCATTCAGCTTTCACAGACTCCTGAATGTCTGATCAGCTTCTTTGTCATTCAGGAGGTCAGAAAGCTTTGGCTGTTTTAGCATGCTGGGAGTTGTAGTTTTGCATCGCAAAAGCAGGAGCTGCAGTGTTTATAAAGCAGTGTTGCCTTTAGCTGTTGCAAAACTACAACTCCCAGGATGCCCACACATCCTTTGTCTGTAGTTGTACAAGAGCTGGAGGCACACAGCTGGAGAATACACAGCTCTAAAACAGAGTTTTACAAAGATTGTACCCCCAGCCGTTGTAAAACTACAACTCCCATCATGTGAGTTGTAGTTCAGGAACAGCTGAAGGCTGTAGTGGTTCAATGGTGATCTTCTATACTGGATACCAACTTGCTTTACGGCCGGTATACAGTATGCTGCAAAATACAGAGTAGTCTGTCTGCATAAAGAAAGATGATCTCTAGTGGTAGCTATTTTCATTTTAGATTTTTTTGTAAAATTTACTTTTTTTTATTTTTGACAGTAAAAAAGTCATCTTATCAGTAGTACTACAAAATATAAAAAGTTTTTCATAATGACAGTGCCTCTTTAAATGTACTTATACATTTTTTAACTATATCCATAGGGCTTACAATATTAAAGGGGTATTCTGGGGAGAATTTTTTTTAAATCAAATAGTGTCAGAGATGGACCTCTTTGCTGCCAACTCCTTCCATGTCAGGAGCTGCACATAGCAGGAGAGGTTTACTATGGCATTTTGCTTCTACTCTGGACAGTTCCTGACATGGACAGTGGTGGCAGCAAAGAGCACTGTGTCTGATAGGAAAGACAGGTACTAGTTGATTTGAAAAATAAAAATCTCTGAAGTACCACTTTAAAGGGGTTTTCCGGGCATTTACCATTCATGGCTTAAACACAGGATAGGCCATCAATGGCTGATTGGCGGGGTGCAAAGCTGCAGCTCTGGCACTTACACACTGAAAGGCTAGAATGTTTTTCTGTTTGTTGTGTAGCGGTGGTGCCAGGTTACTGCAGCTCAGTTCCCATTAAAGTGAATTGGAGCCTGCACTGCAGTAACCCTGGGTCACCACTTCATAGTGAATGGAGCCGTCTGCTTTCAGCCATTCACTGTGTATGTGCCAGAAGCCACAGCTATGTTGAACAGCCAATGTATGGTCCATGAATATTAAAGGAGTAGTCCAGTGCTGAAAAACGTATCCCCTATCCTAAGGATAGGGTATAAGTTTCAGATTGCAGATGGTCCGACCGCTGCCCCCCCGCGATCTCCTGTACGGGGCCCGGCTCCCTGGCCAGATAGCGGGTGTCGACCATTACACGAAGTGGTGGGTGAAACCCCCTCAACACAGCGCTATGGCAGAGACAGAGATTGCCGAAGGCAGCGCTCCGGCTCTGCCATAGAATTGTATTGAGGGGGCGTGTCAGCCGCCGCTTCGTGTGGTGGTCAACATGCCCCCTTCCCGCGGGCTGCCGGGGCCCCGTACAGGAGATCGCGGGGGGCCCCACCGGTCGGACCCCCCACGATCTGAAACTTATCACGTATCCTTATGATAGGGGATAAGTTTTTCAGCACTGGATATCTCCTTTAAATGTCCATAAAAGTCTTTAAATTCAAAAATAACCTGTCAGTGTGTATGAAAACCTACACAAACACTGGGAGAATATACAGACTCCATGAAAATGTTGCCCTTGGTCAGACTATATCTCAGGATCTCAGTGCTGCAAAGCAATAGAGCTAACCACTGTGGGCCCCTTTTTCTTGTGTTTTACTTACTGATTAAACCTTGTTTAAATGTTTAATGTTAATCACTACATCCTAAGGGGTCCAAATAAGGAGCAACATTTATATGAACTGATAAAATGTACGTATTTTATTAGCATCAGTTTTTACTACTTTGGCATGTGCTGCCGAACACTTCTCGACGCTGTAACTTGCAATCGCAGCAGGTCCCAGGAGTGAGACCCGGTGCAATCTCAAAATCTCAAAAAGTTGTTTTAAGTGACAGTTTAACAATAGATATAAATGCATGTAAATGCATTGCTGAGAAGTGCATCTTAATACACCCTGCACTTAAAGGGGTACTCCGCTGCTCAGTGTTTGTAAACTGTTCCGAACGCTGGAGTCGGGAGCTCGTGATGACATAGCCCCGCCCCCTCATGACATCACAACCCATCCCCTCAATGCAAGTCTATGGGAGGGGGCGTGGCAGCCATCACGCCCCCTCCCATAGACTTGCATTAAGGGGGCATGGCGTGGCATCATGAGGGGGCAGGGCTATGACATCACGAGCTCCCGGCTCCAGCGTTCGAAAACATTTGTACCAAACGCTGAGCAATGGAGTACCCCTTTTAACATGCTAATGCAGTGTCTATCTTACACTAAAGTAATAGCTTCCAGAAACATGACGGCTATTTACATCTGTACACTGTAAGCCAGGATTTTCCACTACCTTTAGCTTCAATTTTAGGTCACAATAAATTCTTAGTATGAGTACATTTCAGTTTTACATCTGGAATTGTAGTTGGTAAGCCATAGTTTTCCAACATAGTTGGATATTTTTAAAGGGGTTGGCTTGTGACTTGTGTTTAATTAAAATATGTGTTAGTGGAAATAATAGGACACTTGCATACTGTTCTGCAATACAGTTCTGTCCCGTAATACACATTGATTAAGTTCTGCCCCCTCCATAATATGACATTGCATGGAGGAGCAAATGACCATTTTGGTACTCACCTAAGGAGTGGTCTAAGCCCTTTAAATGGGCACTGTCACTTTAAAAAAAACTTTTAAAATGTTGTAGAGAGATGTCAAAAGTTTTGATGGGTCAGGGTCTGAGTGTCCGGACCTCAACTGTTAAGCAGAACAAGCCTGGAGAAGAGTGCTCTAAGTGAGACAAACTTACAATGTAAGTCTATGGGATTGTCTCTGTCAGCCATGCTGTTCTCTCAGCTCTATCTAGTGATTAGTCGGTGTCTGAACACGCAGCCCCTGACTAATCAAAACTTTGAAATGTCTCTATGACATGTCAAAAGTTTTTTTTAAATGATAGATGCACTTTAACTTTGACAGATGTGTCCTTAGTAAAGTTAATTATGCAATGAAGGAAGTATCACCGTATTGGCAAACTGTTGTCTCTCTGGATTTGTCTGTATTAGTATATACTTAAAATTAAAAATCTGCAGCATCTTTTCTTAAAACACTGCATTATTAGTAATGGCTGTGCTATTCCACCTGTAAATTTATGCATAGTTTGACAACTGGGTGTTACCATTCCCCTTGTGATTAATGCGTCACTGTACAGTCTGATGCTGTCATTACTTATTTGACTGTAAATCACTTTCTTTTTGGTCCTTTGAGATTAACATAGTTGCAGTATTTAGTGGTAACCAGATGTAGCAAAACGTGTTGGGGTCTGTGCTTCATGGTCTGTATGGTTAAGTTTATATCTTTTGTGAATGCATTATACTTGGGTTGTTTTATTATAGTAAGCTTTGGTCACTTTGTATTTATTGTACAGGGTGGGCCATTTATATGGATACACCTTAATGAAATGGGAATGGTTGGTGATATTAACGTCCTGTTTGTGGCACATTAGTATATGTGAGGGGGGAAACTTTTCAAGATGGGTGGTGACCATGGTGGCCATTTTGAAGTCGGCCATTTTGAATCCAACTTTTGTTTTTTCAATAGGAAGAGGGTTGTGTGACACATCAAACTTATTGGGAATTTCACAAGAAAAACACTGGTGTGCTTGGTTTTAACATAACTTTATTCTTTCATGAGTTATTTACAAGTTTCCGGGTAATTCAATTCAAGTTTCCGGGTTCAATGCAAGACACCCTAAGAGACCACCCATCTCCCATCCTACAGTTAGCAAACTGCTTGCTAAGTTTCGTGAAACTGGTTCAGTGTTGGATTTGCCAAAATGTGGACACATAAAATCTGTCACTAATGAAGAAACATCAGTGGCTGTCCTAGCTTCATTCAGCAAGAGCCCACAGCGTAGCACTCGCCGCATGTCACTGGAGACTGGCATTAGTCAAACATCCCTTCGGCGGATATTAGCTACTCACAAATGGCACCCTTACAAACTCCAGCATCTCAACAAGGATGACCCAGATCGGTGCACTGAATTTGCAGAATGGGCAAAACAAAAATTGGAACAGGACCCTCAGTTTACGCAGAAGATTTTGTTCAGTGATGAGGCAAACTTTTATGTGAATGGGGAAGTTAACAAACAAAACCACCGCTATTGGTCTGACACTAACCCACATTGGATAGATCCCTCCAAGACTGTTGGAACACAAAAATTGATCGTATGGTGTGGTATATGGGGTACAAAGATAGTGGGGCCATTCTTCATCAATGGAAACCTCAAGGCCACTGGATATGCAAAATTGCTACATGATGATTTGTTTCCCTCTTTATGCACTGAAGCTGCACGTTCACTGAGTTTTTCCAGCAAGATGGTGCACCAGCACATTATGGGTGTCAGGTCAGTGCATTCCTAGATGAACAGTTTCCTGGAAAGTGGATTGGTCGTTATGGGCCAATTGAATGACCCCCAAGATCTCCCGATCTGACCCCCTTAGACTTTTATCTTTGGGGTCATCTGAAGGCAATTGTCTATGCTGTGAAGATACGAGATGTGCAGCACCTGAAACTACGGATACTGGAAGCCTGTGCTAGCATTTCTACTGAGGTGTTGCTATCGGTGTGTGGAGAGGGGGAGAAGAGGGTTGCATTGACAATCCAACACAATGGGCAGCACATTGAACACATTTTATAAGTGGTCAGAAACTTGTAAATAGCTCATGAAAGAATAAAGTTAAGTTAAAACCAAGCACATCATTGTTTTTCTTGTGAAATTCCCAATAAGTTTGTGTCACATGACCCTCTTCCTATTGAAAAAACAAAAGTTTGATTCAAAATGGCCGACTTCAAAATGGCTGCCATGGTCACCACCCATCTTGAAAAGTTTCCCCCCTCACATATACTAATGTGCCACAAACAGGAAGTTAATATCACCAATCATTCCCATTTTATTAAGGTGTATCCATATAAATGGCCCACCCTGTATATATACCTTGTTGGTACTATTTAACCCTTAAAGGGGTACTCCGGTGGAATTTTTTTATTTTTTATTAAATGAACTGGTGCCAGAATGTTAAACATATTTATAAATTACATCTATTTAACCCCTTAAGGACCACAGTTTTTTTTTTTTTTTTTGCACTTTCGTATTTTCCACCTCACCTTCTAAAGCTTTCCGTTTTGCACCTACAGACCCATATGAGGGCTTGTTTTTTGTGCTGCCAATTGTACTTTGTAATGACATCAATCATTTCACCACCAAATTTACAGTAAAACCAGAAAGAAAATATTTGTGGGGCAAAATTGGAAAAAAAAAACACAATTTTGAAACTCTTGGGGGCTTTGTATCTTTATTCAGTATTTCCATACGGTTTCAAGAATATCTAATTTATATAGGTTTTATTTTACTTTACTACTAAAAAAAATTATAACTACATGCACCAAAAATTTCCGCATACGGCTAATTTTTTGCGCCGTGATCTGAAGTTTTTATCAGCACCATTTTTATTTGAATGAGACTTTTTGAACTTTTTGAGCTTTTAAGAATTTTTTTTAGGGTGTACCAATTGACCAAAAATACACAATTTTGGGGTTTGGAATTTTTTTTACGTGTGGGGTTCAATTAACATTATATTTTTATAGTTCGGACTATTACAAACAATTTTTGTTTAATTTTTTTTATGGGAAAAGGGGGGGGGGGTTGATTCAAACATTTATTACTGAAGGGGTTAAATCACTAACTTTTAAATTTTTTTACACTATTACATGCAATTCTTAGATTGCATAAACTGAACAATGCTATGCCATAGCATAGCATTGATCAGTGTTATCTGTGCTCGATTGCTCCAGCCTGGATCTCTGGCTTGGAGCAATGGCGCGACAATCGGACGGCTGGAAGGAAGGTAAGCACCCTCCCACTCTCTTCTCAGCTGTTCGGGATGATGCAATTCCTCCGTGGCAGTCCCGCAAAGCTCCGCTGAACTAACCGGCAGTTTTCACTTCCGTATTAGATGCCACGATCAAAAGGATTAATACCGGACATCAGCCCGAATGATGATGTCCGGTATTAGTCACAGGTCCTGGTTGCTGATAGCAATCGGGACCAACCAGGTATGAAGCGCACTCAACTCCTGAGCGCGCTTCACATAGCGGGAGCCAGCCACGGACGTAAATATAGGTCCGTGGTCATTAAGGGGTTAAAAATCTATATCCTTCTAGTACTTATCAGCTGCTGTATACGACAGAAGAAGTTCTTTTCTTTTTTAATTTATTTTCTGTCTGACCACACTGCTCTCTGCTGACACCTCTGTCCATGTCAGAAACTGTCCAGAGTAGGAGCAAATCCCCATAGCAAACCTATCCTGCTCTGGGACAGTTCCTGACATGGACAGAGGTGTCAGCAGAGAGCACTGTAGTCAGACTGAAAAGAAATGTAAAAAGAAAAGAACTTCCTCTGTAGTATACAGCTGCTGATAAGTACTAGAAGGATTAAGATTTTTAAATAGAAGTAATTTACAATTATCTTTGTGGCACCAGTTGATTTAAAAAAATAAATAAAATACTGATGGCCGCTAGGACAGTCATACCAAGGCTGTGGAAATCCACAACGGCCCCCACGATTTCACACTGGCTCCAGGAAGTCTCCCACATTCGTAGAATGGAAGAGCTCACTGCAGACTCACATAACCAATTATCGAAATATATGGCCACTTGGCATCCGTGGTCAGAGTTTTTGTCCTCTCAGGAGTTCTTCACATATCAGGATAAATCACCTCCATGGTTGCACTTACCTCTTCGTCCTTATCTATTAGGCTCACGCATAGCTTTGCATGTTTACTTGTAAGTCCCTGCATACTACCCCTGCCGTGGACCGTCTGGTTGTCGTGGGGGATCGGGACCAGCTCAGCTCGCGAGGTAAGCTCTTCTCTCTCCTCTTGGCATCATCCATTTCCTTCCCCAACCCCACTTTCACTCCTGCTTTCTTACTTTCCCTTTTCTCCTTGCGGTCACTCTTTCCGCCTGTCTACTTCACTTGCTCTCCTTCCTCAACATTATTCTGCCTAGCCGATTAGAAAGTGTTTTCTTTTTTTTCTTTTCTTTTTGAACGTAGTCCTAGGGAATGTATATGTGGATTAGTGTAGCCTTACTCGTGCCCCCTTCTCTGCTCACCGCTACGCCCCCACAAGGCTGACTTTCTTGCGATCTACGATACTTTGTCTTCAGCCCGAATGGCAGGATTTTGAGGGGCTCTCATGTGTGATGTAGCAAGTTGTTAGCGTGATTACGTGCTACCGCCCCAGCCAGGGTTTTTCCAGGCCTAAAACACCATTCCCATATTACTGTCACAAGTTGGAAGGAGAAGTATATTTTCTTGCGGTTATATTTCTTTGTATGTCAAACATGTAATAAAATTTCTATTATGAAAAAAAAAAAAAAAAAAAAATGTCCACTGGAGTACCCCTTTAAGCTTTTTGCATTTAACCAGAGCGAGGAATCTTTGCAACACCTGTATTTGTCATCAACTATAAGAACCATGTTTTACTGTGTTGTACCTTTTTGTGTGAGTGCCATATTTTTTGTCAGTTTTTAATGTGAAGTAAGGGGGAGGGGGGGTTACCAAGACCGTCATTTTATATGCGTAGATTTTCACTATAATTTACACCTGCTAGCAGTTGTAAATAGTAGGCAGGCAAGACCCTCTTACTAGGTGAGTATGGCACTGATCAGGTAAAAAGTAGCAAATTTTTGCAGAAACCAATCCTCTATATGTTCCCTGCGCAGTCTCTAATTAATTTCCTACCTATATATTTTTTTTAATTATTTTTCCTCTGGGAATGTAATAAAGAATGTTATTTCTTAGTATGCTCTAATCCTATAGGTACAATCTGTGGTGGTTAGACATGAATGCATTTCTTCGACTGCGCCAAAGCTGCTCTGTAAGAAAAACACTCCATAATTATTTGTGTAGTATACAGGTTTTTATAAGGCTAGGTTTCCACACAGGTTTTTTTCGGACATTTTTTGGAAATCTGCCACTGCAGTTTTTGAGCCAAAGCCAGAAGTGTATTCAATAGGAACGGGAAATATAAACAAGGACTTATTCTCCTCCTTCTTACTGGATCCACTTCTGACTTTGGCTAAACTGCAGTTACTATTTAAAAAAAAAAGCCATAAAAAACCTGTATGTAAACCTAGCCTTAAACAGACCTTTGTGGGGAGCTGACAAGTTGTCTTTAACCTCTTTTACTCATACAATGCACTTTATTATTGAATTCTGTGTACTTTCCATGAAAGCCACACACCATGTTGTAAATACATTCATATGCTATGTTAGAAACTACTATTCTTGTGATTTTTTACAAATAGTAGTGGTGGTCGTTGCAGCAACCAAAGTACAGTGATCATGAAAGCATTGGTTTGGTTGATACATCCTCCACTTTTTCTTTGCACTAGTTTTCATACATATGACTTTTAAGTTTGTAGTTTGTTAAAAGATCTGAATTTAATGTGTTTAAAGGCATGGTTACACACAAATAAATAATAATCACATATTTACGTTAACATTGGCATTGATGGGAGTCTTATTTATACAATGTCATTTTGTGGTCTATTAATTTCTTTCTGTATATTTCCATTGTCATTCTCCACTATTCATTCACAATAAGCTTGGCTATTTGTTTGGCAACTATGGTGATTACATTTTTTTTCTAGTTTAACATCACTTCTATCAATAATATTGCTGTAAACATACATTAGTTAACCTCTCTGTTCTCCATAGTAGAGATGAGCGAAGTTACAGTAAATTCGATTCGTCACGAGCCTCTCGGCTCGGCAGTTGCTGACTTTAGCCTGCATAAATTAGTTCAGCTTTCAGGTGCTCCGGTGGGCTGGAAAAGGTGGATACAGTCTTAGGAGAGAGTCTCCTAGGACTGTATCCACCTTTTCCAGCCCACCGTAGCACCTGAAAGCTGAATTAATTTATGCAGGCAAAAGTCATGAACTGCTGAGCTGAGAAGTTTGTGACAAATCAAATTACTGTAACTTCGCTCATCTCTACTCCATAGAAATAAGTGCTATGAGCACAGTCTAATTACTGTAATTAAGTTCTTATTCCCTATCCACAGGATAGGGTAAAAGTTTTTGATTTCAGGGGGGTCCGACCTCTGTGCATGGATTATTGTCGACCACCGCACGGATCCTGTATCGCTACGGGAGAGCCGGAGATATACAGTGCTCGTCCACTGAGTTTGGGAACCAAGGGATTATGGAGAATTCATTGTCGTATTCCTTCATCCACTATGTAGTTGTCAAAGCCCGATGACATGGAGCATTGTCCCATTAAAAGATGGCACTGTAGCCAAGGAAGATCTAAAGATATGGTTGCAGATGGTCAGCTAACAAGCCCCTATAGCACTTACCATTTAAGAATTCAGTGTCTAATGGTCTTAGAACATTGATAACGCTCCACTACCTGTCTGTTAAACCCCATAAGTGGACCTTTGGCTTCATGCTGTTTACACCAGATATGGACCCAGCCATCCATATGGTTCAGCAGGAAATGGGACTCCTGATGACCTGACCATTGACATCTTTCATTGGCCCATGCGAGGTGTTGTTTGCTATCAAGTCATCAGGGGTTCCCTTTTTGGTCTTCAGATATTGAACCCAAGTCAGACCAAGGTACACCAGATGGTGTTTGTAAAAATGTGTATTACCTTCCGGCTGTTGCATTACTGGGTCAGTTTGTTCACTGTGGTACATTGCTGTACAGTGCTTAGGTGCTTTTGCCTAAGGCTCCGTTCACACTATGAGTATTCATCCATTAGTAAACATCCGTTTTCTGTGTAAAAATGGATGTATAATAACGGATGAAATAACAGGTGCTGACGGCTGAATAATCTCCATCAAAATAACGGGCATATTCATCTGTTAAGACCCATTAAACATCCGTCGTGCATGGCTGTTCTCTGCCTATAGACTCCCATAGCCGGGACTACTACTACTCCAATCATGGAACAGACTTGTTTCCATGATGGGAGTAGTAATTCACTGGCTGCGGTAGTCTGCCGGTGGCTGGGGAGGCTACATTAGTGTTTGTACTACTACCCCCATCATGGAACAGAGTCTGTTCTATGATGGGGGTTGTAGTACAGGGGCTGAGGGATTGATCGCACCGGTATGTATGAAAAGTATTGTATCAGCATTAATCAGGCCAGCTGGCTGCTGCTGCTGCTAGATATACTTTTCACATATAGTGCTGCGGTGGCATAATATGACATATGCGCTGAGGGGGGCACATTATAAAGGTGCCGGCAGGGGGTATATATTTATAAATACGCCGGCGGGGGTCATATCTTTATTAATGTGCTGCGGGGAGCATATTATAAATGCGCCTGCGGGGGGGAATATCTTTATTAATGCGCCGGCGGGGGTCATATCTTTATTAATGCGCTGCGGGGAGTATATTATAAATGCTCTGGCGGGGGGGTATATATTTAAAAATGCGCCGGCGGGGGTCATATCTTTATTAATGCGCTGCGGGGGGCATATTATAAATGCGCTGGGGGGCTAGATATATAGCCTAGATATATTGCCCACCACAAATCTTTTAATATACATATGGTGCCCCTGCCACACAATGTTCATTTTAAAAATCCTGCTTGGAACCCTGAATGGCTCCCCGCGGGGGATTTAAAAATGAAAGTAAAAACACAGGATACATCGCGGTGTTGCGGACCATGCCGCCCGCTCCCCTGCTTAATAACTTCTGATTGCATCTGGTCTCAGAAGTGAGACCCGGTGCAATCCCTCAGCCCCTTTACAACAACCCCCATCATGGAACTCTGTTCCATGATGGGGGTAGTAGTACAAGCACTAATGTAGCCTCCCCAGCCACCAGAAGACTCCTGCAGCTGGGGAATTACTACTCCCATCATGGAAACAAGTTTGTTCCATGATGGGAGTAGTAGTAGTCCCTCAGCACTGCAGTAGTCTGCTGATGTCCCCTCTTCTGACGATGCTCAGAAGTAATAAAGGATATTATAAGCCAGGTGCAAACGGATGACATAAAGGCTCATCTGTTTGCCATAGACTTCAATGTTAAAAATAATTTACTCGTTTCTTGTGACGGAATAAAAATTACTGCATGTGCCGTTTTTTCTCACGTCACAAAAACATCAGTTATTCGTGACGGGCCATAATGGGTCTTAACGGATAATCAAAAAATCCCACAGACTTGAATGGGATTTTGTAACGGACGTTTAACATCCATTTTTAAGGCTTTTCTACCGGACGTTTATAACAGATCTTTTAACTGAACAACTTAATAGATTGAAAGGGGCCTAAGGTTCACCTCGTGAATCAACCACAAGTGGTTTACCGCCATGCAATCTTCAGTCAGATGTCTGTCTGTGGTTTATCCATCTGGACATTGTGGTGTTGGAACAGCACCACACTCTGGGCCCCAACAATCTGCCCATGGTCAAATACATTCAGGCCCATGACTTACAAGTGTTGCCTTCTGCTGTGCAGAGTAGAGGTCAACAAATCACCTAAGAGCTGATTGTGATACGGCCACCACATGGTACCAGGTTAATAGTCACAAGATGTCAAGCACCGGCTGGTCTTAAGGCAACAATTCTGTAGTGTGTATGGCTTAGGCAAAGTTAACATGTTCTAGGAAACTCCTTTGCATTTTTGTTACATTAGATCAGTGATTCCCAGCCAAGGTGCCTTGAGGCACTGACAAGGTTGCTGCCATGCTGCTCCAGAGGGAAAAATGAAGCTGTTGTGCAAAACCTTTTCTGAATTTTCTTCCTGGAGGGAAGCGTCAAGCAACAGAGAGGACGCCAGGTGGGGAACATTAATGTCACAAGTCAGCCTGTGACGATGGCTGCTTTCAGGCAGAGAGGACCCATAGTGCAGCTGAAGTCCTGGACCCCCCATGAGCCAATGCTGAAAGGGGGGTGATTGAGACATTTGCGAGGGGAAATCAAGGCAATAGTGGTGGGAGTCTGGAGGCAGAATGGAGACAATAGTGGTGGGTGCGAGGCTGGAGGCAATAGTGGTGGGAGTCTGGAGGCAGAATGGAGACAATAGTGGTGGGTGTGAGGCTGGAGGCAATAGTGGTGGGAGTCTGGAGGCAGAATGGAGACAATAGTGGTGGGTGCGAGGCTGGAGGCAATAGTGGTAGGAGTCTGTAGGCAGAATGGAGACAACAGTGGTAGGTGGGAGGCTGAAGGCATTGTGTAGGGGAGGCTACACAATTTAATAAATAAAGGATATTTTTTACTTCTAAGTCTGAGCTGGACATCCACCTATTTGTTCGCTGCATATAGCAACACTGTAATCTACATAGCCAACAGATACATAGGTATTGTGTATTTCTTTTTTTCTTTTTTGTCATTTTTTTGTCTTATGTTGAAAATTATTCATTAGGGGTGACTCACGGAAATATTTTTTACAAGGAGTGCCCCAAGCCGAGGTGCAACACCTCAGAACCACCAGAACAGTAAGTGGAATCTGGTGCACCTAATATCTGCCACCTGTAACATCAAAGATGTTATGAAACTAGGAGTGGGAACATGACTTTAATAGGGCTGTGTTCAGTGTGGTTTACTGTGTAGTGTGGGTCCAGAACAGCTGATTGGCAGGGGTGATGGCACCCTGCCGATCAGTGATTGATGTTCTATCCTCAGGATAGGCTATCAATTATATAAACCCAGAGGCAAAATTGATTGCTGATTGGCGGGCATGTGGTCGTTGTGTTTTTTCCATGCTGAGTTACTGCAGCTCACATCTATTGGCTGAACCAGTTGAAATTGATTGTATGTATCTACTGTGTAAGGCCAGCTTTAATCAAACCAGGGTATTTTATAATTTTAGCCTTCTAATACAGTTGTATTGTAAATTCACAATGCCTGCTGACAAAGGACAAAGGTGATGGTTGAAGGCCTTCAATAAATTTTATTGCATACTTGAAAAAGATAATGTGGGAATTCCCTTTTATCTCAAGGTTATACAAATATTCTACTATAATATAAATTAAACTTTGTTCTCTTTGCATTTACAATATTACAGATTAAAATCATTGCATGTTTGTATTGTTACTTTCTTAAAATGTAAGGAATTTGTCATTCTCATTGATTGTTATTTCTGAGAAGTTCTATTTATCTTAAAGAAATTTAATGTATTCATTTTATAAACACAAGCTGATCTTATTAAATTACAGTATACCTCCATTGATGGTAACAACCATGTCTCCTGCCAGAAGTGTGGCTTCTGGTGACTGTTCTCCAGGCTGCATCTTCCAATGTCAGTTTTTAAGATTTACTGTACTGTACTGGAGGATGGATATCAGAGGCCCCCTCCCATAGACTTGCATTGAGGGGGTGGGGCCTGACATCACACGGGGCGGGGTCGTGACGTCACGATCTTCCGTCCCTGTGGTCGGGAGCCAGAACCTCCAGAGCTTCCGGAAGCAGATACAATGGGTGCTGCATGCTACATTGCGGGTGTCCCTAGCGGCGGGACCCCTGCGATCAGACATCTTATCCCCTAGGGGTAGAGTACCCCTTTAAGACATGTTCACACGGCAGAATTGCCGTGCAGAATTCTGCATGAATATTCTGCATAGACACTCCGCAGCAGCAGAGTCCCATTGATTTCAATGGGATTCTGCTGCACTATTCACATGGCAGAAGTTCTGTGCCAGATGTTTCTGGTGTGGAAATTCAGATTTCAGTGACTGTAGAAAGAATAGTCATGACTATTCTTTCTGCGGAGTCTGCACGGAAATGCATTCCACCATCTGAACATAGGTTTAATAGCTCTCTTGAGTTCCAGTTGTTTTTATGGTTAAAGGGGTACTCCGCCCTTAGAGATCTTATCCCCTATCCAGAGGATAGGGGATAAGATGTCTGCTCGAGGGGGTCCCGCCGCTGGGGACCCCGTGATCTCCCTGCTGCACACGGCGTTCATTTAGAGCATCAGGTGCAGCGCCAGAGGCTTGTGATGTCACGGCCATGCCCGGCTCTTGATGTCACTGCAACGACCCCTCAATGCAAGTCTATGGAAGGGGATCGTGGTGACCGTCACGCCCCCTCCCATAGACTTGCCTTGAGGGGGCATGGCTGTGATGTCACCGTCAGTCGTGCCCTGCATCGCCCCGCATCGCCAGTCATCCGTCACAGAGCGAAATTCGTTTCATGCATTGGATGTCTGCGGGTCTGCAGCCGAGATTGTGGGGGTCTTGCCACTGGGGATAGGGGATAAGCTGTCTAGGGGCGGAGTTCCCCTTTAAGGGCTGCTTAAAAGCATTCTGGATACACATCACATTGTTGGTATGCGTTGTAAACTGGTCAAAAAGATATGCTGACATATACTGCATCATACTGACTATGGGCCAAACTAAGTCAAATAGTGACTACGTCCAGTCCACTCAAAACCCCTCTTGTGACGTTTTATGAAAGAAAAGAAAATAGAACCAACTCATGTTGTCAGATCTGTAATAACCCAAAGTGTAAATTTATGGGGGTAGATTTATAAAGGGATTTAGAGCTATTTTTTACCTTACAAAAGCCGCATGTGCGCCTAAGCCTAATTTACGAAGTGCGATTGTCGCATGTAAGCAAAAAAGAAAGTCGCAAACCCCCTTCAAAAAGTCGCAAGTCAAAACCAGGTCAGACCTGGCTTACCAAAATGCCTTTTGACAGCATCTTAAAAAAGTTCCACAAAAAGTTGTTGCATGACTTTTTGTAAAGCTCCGCTCCCGGCCATCCACCCACTATCTGTTGCAACTACAACTCCCAGCATGCATGCTGGGAGTTGTAGTCTTCCAACAGCTAGCGGGAGAGTGGTAGATGTGGTCAGGTGGCCAGGGAGGAATATGAAATCACGGCTCTGTAGTGTCATATTTCCCGCTGGAGCTGTGATCACTTCTCTGGCACGAAATATGAAATTACAGTGCCGTAGTTTCATATTCCTGGAAGCCAGCCATCTCCAGACACCCCCCCCCCCCCCCACACACATCTACCACTCGCCCACTAACAGTTGCAACTACAACTTCCAGCATGTCCTAACTGTGAGGGAATGCTGGCAGTTGTACTTGCAACAGCTAGCAGGCAGACGGGAGATGCGGGAGGGTGGCTTCAGAGCCATTTTAACACCAGGGTGCCTCGGGATGTTGCTAAACTACAACTCCCATCACTGGAGTTGTACATCTGGAATAGGGTGCCTCCAGCTGTTACTAAACTACACCTCCCATCACTTGAGTTGTAGTTTAGGAACAGTGAGACTCCAGTTGGTGCTTAACTGGAGGCTCGCTGTTGTTAAATTACAACTCCCATCAACAGCTGGAGACTCCCTGTATGGGAATCCTGCTTTATGGGCATTCTCCCCAGGGGAGAGCGCCATAAGTGTACTAACCAATTTTTTGTGTTTTTTTTTCCTTCTCATTTCAGATCAGTGTATCCTGTGGACTACAGGCTCAGTAGTAGAAACTGTCTTCTAGACAGAGTCCAATATTAAGCCAGGGCTTAGCATTTTCCCCAATTGTAGCTAGCACTAACCTCCAATTATTACCCCGGTACCCACCACCATAGGGGTGTTAGAAAGAGCCCGTACTAACAGGCCCGGAGTGTCAAAAATGGTGCTCCTGGACCTAGACAGTAACAGGTAAGTGTCATTTAGGCTTGGGAAGGCCAGTAACAATGGTCCTTGCCCACCCTGGTAACATCAGGCTGTTGCTGTTTGGTTGTAATCTGGCTGGAAAAAAAAAAGGAATCATACACTTATTTTTATATATATATTTAATTATTTACGCAAAAAATGTGTGGGTTTACCCATATTTTCATTCTCAGCCAGATACCAACCAAGCAGCAACAGCCTGACATTACCATGGTGGGCGAGAACCATTGTTACTGGCCCTTCCCAGCCTAAATAATGCCAACCTGTAATGCCATTTTTGATGCTCCGGGCCTGTTGGAATCGGCTCTTCCGAACACCCTTGGGGCTGTGGGTACCAGGGTAATAATTGGGGGTTAGCGCTGGCTATAATTGGGGCTAACGCTAAGACAGCTTCCACTACTAAGCCTGTAAAGTAAATTAAAAAAAAAATAATAATTTTTAACACAGCTGTGACTTTAGAGCAGAAAAGTCACAAAGGTGAGGAGAGGTGTTGTTACAAAGTGATGTTCTGAAGTTATTTATTGGCTTTTGCTTGTGTGTGCTAAAGATTGTATGATAAATATTTCACACATAAGCAATACCAAAGCAAAAAAAAAAGGACTTTTGAACTCGCTTACCAAAGTGATTATGATGTCCCCCATGATGTTTGTTTAACCGGTTGCCGTCTAAGGACTAGGCCGTCTCATCCTGAGAAGGCAAGTGGTGTATGGCGCAGGCTCCCGACTCGAGCCCACACCATACTGGCCGCCCCCCCAGCAGATTCTTGTAGCGGGGGGCTGCCGTTAATAGCCACAAGTGACGATCGCCGTGGCCGGCTATTAACCCTTAAAGGGGTACTCCGGTGCTTACACATCTGATGCCTGATCGCGGGAGTCCCGCAGCTGGGGACGCCCGTGATCATGCACGCGGCACCCTGTTTGTAATCAGTCCCCTGAGTGTGTTCGCTCCGGGACTGATTAGTCGACCGCAGGGCCGGCGGCGTGGGACGTCACGCCGCCACCGTGTGACGTTACGCTCCACCCCTAAATGCAAGCCTACGGGAGGGGGCATGATAGCTATAGCATTTTCGCACGGTACATGCTCACCCATAGGCAGTTGGCTTTACCGTTACCCTGACACATTTTCAGGAATAGGGGCCACTGCAACAGGGCCATCGTTTCGGCCCCAGAACAGATCATGCTTTCACATAGGTCGTGGTTTACCGCTAATCCTGACACGTCTTCAGGGGAGGCCACGGTTTTGTTGTTGTTACCGACACGTTTTCGGAGCATCAACCTTGTTTTCATTCCGTTTAATATATAATGTATTGAAAAAATGTTTTTTATCTCATGGCAAGTTCACTATGGCTCCACATATCATTTGAGCTTACCTCACGAACAGCCTCGACAACATGCTAGCCAATCACGTTCGGGTCACACCTTCCATGTTAGATATTTTAAACTTTGACTATTTTGTAGGAGTGATTATGTATTTATTGTCTTAGGTCCGGAATTGTGGTGTCAGCTAGGGGTTCTGCAGGTCAGTATTAGTTCGACAAAGCTTGTAGGAATTTTCGAGCAGTTTCTTTGTTTTCGTTTCACTTTCCCCGGCACCCATGTCTGGACCGAATAGGTTGGATTAGGACATCAAGTCTCACAGATCAGATAACAGGGGCTCCGAAAATTGCCCAGCGCATTTTGTACCGGCATCCATTCGCAAGGACATACTGGAGGAGAGAGATGTCAACCTGGCGTCCTTGCTCATTTCTTCACAAGACCTCACACAGACTAAGACTGTCGCTTGTGGCGAACTATCAGTGGTGTTGAAGAGCAAGGAAGCCAGGCTCAGTCGCAAGCTAACGTTTCAAGAATTCGCATTAGCTTTCAACATGTATAGGGATGTTATATGCTCAGCGAAACCCGAACGTAGGGAGGAAATAGACCTCTACCAACTCACAGAATTTTCATACAAATATGGTGGTAGCCACTTCTACGACTATCAAGTCTTTTTCTGCTAAAGCAGCTGCAGCTCAGAGCCAATTCGGGTAAGTTACCGATTGGAGGGTGGTCGACACAGTACTTTTCTGTAAACATTTTGCGGGGCTGAAATCACCAGCCTGTGCGATTTGCAAATCGATATTCCATGCAACAGCCTGGTGTCAACAACCTGATGCCAGCACGAGTAAAGGGATCACGTCTGCAGCGGGTTCCACTCAGAAGCCTGCTCTCTCAGTAGACAAGTTGGGGCACCCCGTCAGATACCTGGGTCGCAGCCAAATCTGCATTTGACAACTTGCAACTACAGCAATTGCAGGCTTCTTCATGTCTGCTTCCTGTGCTACAGGGGACATCCTAGCACTATGTGCTCAGTCAAGGGGCAGGCATGACTAGGCGGGATCCAGATTCAAGAGTTGGCTCAGGTGTTGCATGACCGTCCCGATCCGAGCTGGTTCAATTGGCTTATCAACAGATTTATGTACGAGTTCCATACCGGCCTAGTGGCCATTCCACAGTGTACTTTTGAGTGCAGCAATCTATTATCAGTTAGTAGGGAACCACAGGTGGTATCAGAGCTTTTACAAGCTGAGCTTGACAGAGGCTATATGATTGGTCCTTTTCCCGCAACCCCCATTTGATTGCTGGCGTGTAAACCTTGTTGGTATAGTAACTGGCAAGTTTAATAAAAAATAAATAAAAAAAAAGAGGATGATTTACGACTTGTCCGCACCATACTCTTCTGTGACACCTAGCTTAAATTTGTTAATCCCATCAAATGAAGTCTCAATGAAATACATCTCCATCGACCAGGCCATCCAGCTCATTATACAATTAGGTCCAGGTTCATGGCTGACCAAGGCGGGCATAACGGACGTGTTCAACTTGCTACCCATTCACCCAGACCTCTGGGAGTGGCATGGCATAAAGGAACAGAACGCTTATTACTTCGCTACAAAACTTACTTTCGGGTCAAAAAGTAGCTATTCGACCAAATGGCTCAAGCACTCCACTGGGCACTGGTCAACACAAGGAACTGTTCACACGTTTTAGACTAGATGACTTTTTGCTTATCGAACTACCCTCTGTGCACCCATCGGATCTGTCCTCTCTACTGCAGTTATTGAACTACCTTGGGGTTCCGGTTCCTCCCAGTAAGACAGAGGGCCCTGCCACTAGGTTGACTTTCTTGGGTGTGCTTCTGGACTCAGCTGACATGCATTCCAGTCTCCCTGTAGAGAAACTAGACAGAATTAAAGATATCATCCACCAATTCACAATCACGAGGGTTACCACCAAGACAGAGCTTCAGAGTTTACTGGGCATGTTAGCTTTTTCCATGCACATCATTTCGCAAGTTAGAGCCTTTATCTCCCGTCTATTAGCGTTACTCCCTCTAGGGACTGACCAGGATAGCTTTATCCATCTTGACCCACAGGCAATGGCCGACTTGCTAATGTTGGACAGATAAATAGCGGAATGGAATGGCATATCCATGTTTATCCCAGCTGTCTCAGCTACTTCTCCCAGAGTCATCACAGATGCATCAGCATCAGTAGGTTTCGCCACCATATGTGGTAACCACTGGGTAGCAGGACGATGGCCGATCGAGGTATTCGAAATATCTGGTTTCAGTAAGACGTCTGCATTATTTGAGATCTATCCCGTGGTAGCAGCTGCCCAAACCTGGGGGCCTAGTTGGGCAAACCAGACGGTCTCAATTTCATGCGACAATGCGGCAACCGTTGACATTATAAACAAAGGGAGATCTAAATCACAAACTTTTATGAAGTTTGTCAGGAGATTAGTGTGGCTCTCGCTCCAACACAAATTCAATTTTATATGTCAACATGTTGCGGGGGGCAGAGAATCTGGCAGCGGATGCTTTTTCACAAGCTAAATTAGACATTTTCTTTCAGATCATGCCCGACGCGGATCCTGTGGGTTCTCCGGTACCACCATGCCACATGTTGCTGATAGATTAACACATTTTTCTGGCATAGCAGTAAACCTTATCAAGAAATCCCTTGCTCCCAGCACTAAGAGGTCATACGATACCGCTCTCACATCCTACAAACAGTACCTGTCATCATACAACATCCCTTTTTCATTCAATACACACATAATTTTGTCTTACATAGGTTTTTGCCACTCAGCACTCAATCTCTCATACTCCACTATACAACAATACTTAGCCGGTATCTGACATTTCATTTCCCTATCTTTTCCTGATAAACCATTCATAATATCCACACATGCAGTCAAAGCAGCTCTCAAGGGGGCACAGTTAAGCGGAGCACCCAAACCATTTACCCATTTCTGCAGAGTTGTTCAGATCCCTGCCTGACCAGCTGGATAGGAGGCCTTTCAGGTTCTTATCTAGCTTAGTGTTACAAGCCGCTATTTATTTGGCTTTTTATGGTTTTCTCCGGCCAGGGGAATTCATGTGTCTAACTAAACATGATTCACAAGTCTCAATTACAATGGACCAATGGTTACTACAAGTTGAGCCTCAAGGTCACTCAAGACATGCAGGGGCAGGGCGGTCATTAAGTTTTTCCCATTAGAGAATCAATGGTGTCCTGTTGCAGTATTGTCAAAATTACTGAGCGCATTGAGTGATAAACCCGGAAATTCTCCTTTGTTACCTTTCAGTTCAGTCGCTCTCACTGTCTCAATTCAGTACTCATGTTCGGATATTAAGAGATATTCAGGACACTCATTCCGTATAGGGGCCGCTTCAGCAGCCACCGCACATAAGGTGCCACCTCATATCATAAAGAAATTAGGGAGATGGAGATCGGGTTGTTTTGCCACATACATTCCTGACCCTCACATTGAAATTGCGGATGTATTTAAATATTTAGCACTTAATTCTAAATAAACCACTCTTGATTCATATCCTACATGGTGTTTTTTTGCCCACTAAAGGCTGATCCTCGATCGCGGTTTTGGGCACAGTTCAACAACTGTATGTATATGTGTATTGGTTAATAGTCAATTGTTTCAGGTCAACAATGAAGATCAGCAGTATTTCCCTCAGGTAAGTCTTTTCCTATCTACAGTACGCAGTTAGCCCTGACCACAAGTGTAAAGCCTAATTAGGCTGTATTTGTGGGAGGGGCGTGAGATATATAAATGCTCCACGACCGCATCCAGGTGCGTGTGTTAGGTTTGGTGCATCCCACTCTCCCGCCCTATTCCAAACAACCTTTTACATAGAGGATGCCCTCTACGCAGTTAGCCCTGACCACAAATAAAATAAGACCTATATAAATTGGGTATTGTTGTAACTGTATGGACCTAAAAGTGGAGTGCATAGAATCGGAAACCCCCAAAAGTTACAAAATAGTGTTTTTGTTTTTTTTTCCAATTTTGCCCCACAATTTTTTTTTCTGGTTTCGTAAATTTTGTGGTGAAATGATTGATGTCATTATAAATGCAATTGGTGGTGCAACAAAAAAAGCCCTCATATGGTTCTGTATGTGCAAAATTTAAAACAATATGATTTTTAGAAGGTGATGAGGAAAAAAACTAAAGTGCAAAAACCTAAAAACCCTGCATCCTTAAGGGGTTAAGCTGCTCAGTGAATGTTGTTGGAAATAAAAACTAAAAGTTTTTTTTTTTTTTTTTTTTCATTTTGTAAAAGTCTTAAAAAGCAATGGAAATGTTGAATGCACCCCTAAAACGCATATCAACTAAAGCCCTGTTTTCAAAAGAAAAACATGCCCTCCTACAGCAAAAGGTTAACTAAAAAATAAAAATGCTATGGGTCCTTGAAGAAAATAGAAAATTAAGTTCAACTGCCTTTGTGGGGACAAAAAGGATTTATTTTTTCTCCATACAACTTAAAGGGGATTTTTTTTTTATTTTGCTATGCTACAGGTGCTGTAGAGTTAGTGTAGTTCATAATACAGTGTCTGTACCTTTTGTTTCTTGGATGTCTCGCAATTCTTGTGATTTTTACCTTTAATTTTTTTTTTTTTAACAGCATACTGTTGTCTCAGGTTTTTTTCCAGTGTGGCCTGAGACATTACACCACTTCTCAGGTGTTCAGAGGATGCCTGTCTTTGCTTCAATTGGTGGAGCGACTGGTGGGTGGGAGGGAGTTCATTCTGCAAAAATTTTTGTTTTGAAACAGCTGAAAGCACCCTGGTCAGAAAACACTGGTCTATTGCAGGTATGTTTCAATGGGTGGGGTGGCTGATGTGTGGGAGGAAGAAAAGTGACCATAAACTTACAATCAAGGAATCATGGGACTTGTAGTTTGAGAGAACGAACTCCAACAGGAAATAGTTCACAAAAAGCCTCACCGTTATGGTAATCTCACATCATTTAGCGCTGAGACAAGCAAGGATCTATCCTAAAAAAGTATATTCCTGTCTGACAGGTACGCACTAAAATCACTTAATGGTGGAATACCCCTTTAACTGGCTTACCCAAAAGGTGCATTCCTGAAATTTATGATGTGCTTGTGTTTTTTCTAATGGTACCAATATAAATTATAGATAACAGGCCAAAAATTTAGCACTCACACAGCCCCATAGATGGAAAAATAAAAATGTTATAGGGGACAAAATAGAGCAATTTTAAAGAGTACCTGTCATTAAACCATATTTTTTAAACTAACTCAGTTTATATTCCCTAACTACTACTACTACTAACACCCCTCCTGCCCTTAAAAGAAAAATTCGGAGCTTTAAAAAGCTCTGTATCATACATGGTGTGAGCTCCCAGCAGGAGAAAGTGGGCATTCCCCAGCAGGCACAATGTCTCTGAATCCTGCGGGAGGCGTGCCTCACCATGCCCCACACGCACATCCTGAGTTTGGTCTACTGCCAGGACGGGAGGAGACCAAACAGTTTGACTTGCAGCAGTGAACAGAACAGAGCCACCTAGTGGCCATTTTTTCAATCACATTAAAAACATATAAAGGTTGAAAATTTTAACAGCAAGTAAATAACAGAGTGTCTTATAATTACATAATTAGTACTGCTGAATAAAACAAGCCGTCATGTAGCCCAGTAGATAAAAATATGAAAGAATTATGGCTTTTAAAAGGCATGGAGACAAAAATGCAAGTAGAAGGATTGTTCCCATACCTTTTTGAGAAGATTTTCATGGAGAAGTTTTTCACCGTGCTAGGGCCATATACACGCACTGGCCACTTTAATAGGTACTCCTTGTACACCTTGTAGCAGGTTGGACCCCTTTTGCCTACAGAACTGCCTTCATTCTTTGTGGCATACTTTTTACAGGGTACTGCAAACATTCCTCAGAGATTTTGGACTATATGTATTTATGGTATCACGCAGTTGCTGCAGATTTGTCAGCTGCATGCCCACGATGAGCATCTCCTGTTCCTACCTACCTACCTAGCTAGCTACTTGGCTATCTACTAAGCTGTAACTACTTACCTACCAAGCTAGCTACCTGGCTACCTATCTACTTACCTACCTACCAAGCTAGCTACCTACCTAGCTATCTAGCTACTTGGCTACCATCCTAGTTACCCACTTACCTACCTACCTGGAACAAAATGCGGAGTCTAAGATATTTGTTCTACAGATGCTGAAGAGATGAGTTTTAGATGGAAGAAATCGTCATGGCGGTCTGAGCCTGAAGGAGACTAAAAGGAATGAAGATGGCTCTGATTAGAAAAGACATCAATTGTTACTTAAATGTATGTATATTACTGTGTGTGTAGGGTGTCACCGCGGGTGTGGGTAGGGGAGGTTGTAGGGTCGTAGATCTTCCGCGGAGTAGGAAGGCACTAGGCACGCCTCTGTGCACACGGGCACAGTTTATTATGTATAAGACTTTTGTATGTATAGTGGTAGCGTGCTGCCTAACAAAGAATCGCATGACACAACTGTACTTGTTATACATTAAATTGGCCTGATTCTGACGTGATTTTACGGGAAAACTGAATAAAACCAAGTACATCAGTTGTACAAGCCATACACTGCAATACAGAAGTAGAGAGCAGTCTAGCAGCAGGAGCCAGGATGAATGATATTGTGACAAGGAACGGTTGCTGGCTTCTGGTCAGGGAACTCTTCCATTATGCCTGCTAAGCTGCCACCTAAGGCCTCGCCAGGTGGCCACTTTAACAATATGAAACCTTCACCCCTTTGAAATAGCTGTATTTTCTGGTAGAAAAGATGTTGCATTGCTCACAGGCACGAATGCAATACACGCTTCTGACTTTAACTGACGACATGAGTCGGTGCTGGGCCTCTGTCCTCCGGTGCTTGTCTTCTTCCTGTTTCCAGGGGACAGTGAGTCATACTGCGCTCAGCATATCGCCAGCTGCAGCGTTGTCCCGCTTCGGCTGGTGATAGGCTGAGCGCACTGTAATGTAAGGAGCCTGGGCAGCTGGGAAAAGGTGGGGGGCGCAGGCTCCTTACATGATGCTCAGCCTATCATTGGCCAAGAGGGGACATCGCTGCAGCCGGCAATACGCTGAGTGCAGTATGACTCACCGTCTGTAGGAAGCAGGAATGGGGGAACATATCAAGGTGAGTTAAAGTCACAAAAAAAAGTGCTTAGGCGCACGTGCGCCTAGAGTAAGCAAATAAGGCTCTAAATGCAATGAGAAATCTCCCTCATTCTGTTTACTATTATATTATTCATAACCCTACAAGAGACAGAACTTTACTTTTTATGTAACTGAGACTCGGTGACTACTCGCTGGTGCCCATAAAGTCCATGGCACTAGAAATATCAGGAGCAGCTGTCTGTACAGTATATCAATCTTTTATTCTTGAAAGCACATTCTTCAGCTTCCCAGCATTTTAAACCATTTTCTAAATAGTGATTCACAATTCAGATAGGAATGTTTTTCCTGCACATAAATCCATGGTTCTTTAGTTGTGCTGTAAAGGGAGTGATTTATTGACAGATAAGGGTCATTATCTATAGATATAAATTATTTTATTGTCTAGTTATATCAGATCATAAAATGTACTCTTTAACTTTACTCCGTTCAGTAGTTTAATACACTCAGATTGGGGGGACAAACACCAATCCATGTCCTCTGTTTATTAGTAATGGAGGTCACTGTTTGTAAACTGCTAAGATGCACTCAACAACACAATGTATGTAACATCATTTTACAATACCAGCAAAATAAATAAAATTATGGAATTCAGATTTGCTTGTTTTCCAGTGGAAACATTCCTTCACAGGTAATGCAAAAAACACTTGAGATAGGCTTGAAAACACAATAACTCAGAGAGAAGAAAATAATCCCCTGGAGATAAACCAGATTTCCAAGAGTTGCCCTCAGTCTCAAGAAAGATCCTGCTTTCCACATGAGAGAATCTTAACGCTAAACCTGGGCAACAAGTGTGAGTGAGGAACTACTTACAAGTAATGGGCCTCTTTAACGTAGCTTGTTAGAAGTGCCTACAGGGTTCCCTTCAAAAAGGTTGCAGAATGAAGTGAACAGCAGTAGTCTTTATTTTTTCACAAGAAGGCACAGATGTTACGCCGAGCGCTCCGGGTCCCCGCTCCTCCCCGGAGCGCTCGCAGCATCCTCTCATTCGCAGCGCCCCGGTCGACCGGGTGCGCTGCAATATCACTCCCAGCCGGGATGCGATTCGCGATGCGGGAGGCGCCCGCTCGCGATGCGCATCCCGGCTCCCGTACCTGACCCGTTCCCCGTCTGTCTTGTCCCGGCGCGCGCGGCCCCGCTCCTTAGGGCGCGCGCGCGCCGGGTCTCTGCAATTTAAAGGGCCACTGCGCCACTGATTGGCGCAGCAGGCTTAATCAGTATGTTCACCTGTGCACTCCCTCGCCGGATCTTGTTGCCATTGTGCCAATGAAAGCGTTCCCTTGTGTGTTTCTAGCCTGTGTTCCAGACCTCCTGCCGTTGCCCCTGACTACGATCCTTGCTGCCTGCCCTGACCTTCTGCTACGTCCGACCTTGCTCTTGTCTACTCCCTTGTACCGCGCTTATCTTCAGCAGTCAGAGAGGTTGAGCCGTTGCTGGTGGATACGACCTGGTTGCTACCGCCGCTGCAAGACCATCCCGCTTTGCGGCGGGCTCTAGTGAATACCAGTAGCAACTTAGAACCGGTCCACCAACACGGTCCACGCCAATCCCTCTCTGGCACAGAGGATCCACCTCCAGCCAGCCGAATCGTGACAGTAGATCCGGCCATGGATCCCGCTGAAGTCCCGCTGCCAGTTGTCGCCGACCTCACCACGGTGGTCGCCCAGCAGTCGCAACAGATAGCGCAACAAGGCCACCAGCTGTCTCAACTGACCGTGATGCTACAGCAGCTATTACCACAGCTCCAGCAATCTTCTCCTCCGCCAGCTCCTGCACCTCCTCCGCAGCGAGTGGCTGCTTCCAGCCTTCGATTATCCTTGCCGGATAAATTTGATGGGGACTCTAAGTTTTGCCGTGGCTTTCTTTCGCAATGTTCCCTGCACTTGGAGATGATGTCGGACCAGTTTCCTACTGAAAGGTCTAAGGTGGCTTTCGTAGTCAGCCATCTGTCTGGGAAAGCTCTGTCATGGGCCACACCGCTCTGGGACCGCAATGACCCTGTCACTGCCTCTGTACACTCCTTCTTCACGGAGATTCGAAGTGTCTTTGAGGAACCTGCCCGAGCCTCTTCTGCTGAGACTGCCCTGCTGAACCTGGTCCAGGGTAATTCTTCTGTTGGCGAGTACGCCATCCAATTCCGTACTCTTGCCTCCGAATTATCCTGGAATAACGAGGCCCTCTGCGCGACCTTTAAAAAAGGCCTATCCAGTAACATTAAAGATGTGCTGGCCGCACGAGAAATTCCTGCTAACCTGCATGAACTTATTCATCTTGCCACCCGCATTGACATGCGTTTTTCCGAAAGGCGTCAGGAGCTCCGCCAGGATATGGACTTTGTTCGTACGAGGCGGTTTTTCTCCCCGGCTCCTCTCTCCTCTGGTCCTCTGCAATCCGTTCCTGTGCCTCCCGCCGTGGAGGCTATGCAAGTTGACCGGTCTCGCTTGACACCTCAAGAGAGGACACGACGCCGCATGGAGAATCGGTACCGAACATTTCTTGAAGGATTGTCCTATACGTCCTCCCCGCCTGGAAAGACGTACGCTGACTCCGCACAAAGATGAGACAGCTCTTGATGTGAACTCTGCTTCTCCACGCCTTACTGTGCCTGTGCGGATATCTTCTACCTTCTCCTTCTCTGCTATGGCCTTCTTGGATTCCGGATCTGCAGGAAATTTTATTTTGGCCTCTCTCATTAACAGGTTCAACATCCCGGTGACCAGTCTCGCCAGACCCCTCTACATCAATTCTGTTAACAATGAAAGATTGGACTGTACCGTGCGTTACCGCACGGAACCTCTCCTAATGTGCATCGGACCCCATCACGAAAAAATTTAATTTTTGGTCCTCTCCAACTGCACTTCAGAAATTCTTCTTGGATTACCGTGGCTTCAACGCCATTCCCCAACCCTTGATTGGTCCACAGGAGAAATCAAGAACTGGGGTACTTCTTGTCACAGGGACTGTCTTAAACCGGTTCCCAGTACTCCCTGTCGTGACCCTGTGGTTCCCCCGGTATCCGGTCTTCCTAAGGCTTATATAGACTATGCTGATGTTTTTTGCAAAAAGCAAGCAGAGACTTTACCTCCTCACAGGCCTTATGACTGTTCTATTGACCTCCTCCCGGGTACTACTCCACCCCGGGGCAGAATCTATCCTCTGTCTGCTCCAGAGACTCTAGCCATGTCGGAGTACATCCAGGAGAATTTAAAAAAGGGGTTTATCCGCAAGTCCTCCTCTCCTGCCGGAGCTGGATTTTTTTTTGTGTCCAAAAAAGATGGCTCCCTAATAAAATCACAGTAAAAAAATGCTACCCCTTACCTCTTATCTCGGAACTCTTTGATCGCCTACAAGGCGCCCACATCTTTACCAAACTGGACTTAAGAGGTGCTTATAATCTCATCCGCATCAGGGAGGGGGACGAATGGAAGACTGCATTTAACACCAGAGATGGACACTTTGAGTATCTGGTCATGCCCTTTGGCCTGTGCAACGCCCCTGCCGTCTTCCAAGACTTTGTTAATGACATTTTTCGTGATCTCCTATATTCCTTTGTTGTGGTTTATCTGGACGATATTCTGATTTTTTCTGCCAACTTAGAAGAACACTGCCAGCATGTCCGCATGGTTCTTCAGAGACTTCGGGACAATCAACTTTATGCCAAAATGGAGAAATGTCTCTTTGAATGTCAATCTCTTCCTTTCCTAGGATACTTGGTCTCTGGCCAGGGACTACAAATGGACCCAGATAAACTTTCTGCCGTCTTAGATTGGCCACGCCCCTCCGGACTCCGTGCTATCCAACGTTTTTTGGGGTTCGCCAATTATTACAGACAATTCATTCCACACTTCTCCACTATTGTGGCCCCTATCGTGGCTTTAACCAAGAAAAATGCCAATCCTAAGTCCTGGTCTCCCCAAGTGGAAGACGCATTTAAACATCTCAAGTCTGCCTTTTCTTCTGCTCCCGTGCTCTCCAGACCTGACCCATCTAAACCCTTTCTATTGGAGGTAGATGCTTTCTCTGTGGGAGCTGGAGCTGTCCTTCTACAAAATAATTCTTCCGGGCATGCTGTTACTTGTGGTTTTTTTTCTAGGACCTTCTCTCCGGCAGAGAGAAACTACTCCATTGGTGATCGAGAACTACTGGCCATTAAATTGGCGCTTGAGGAATGGAGGCACCTGCTGGAGGGATCAAAATTTCCAGTTATCATATACACTGATCACAAGAATCTCTCCTATCTCCAGTCTGCCCAACGACTGAACCCTCGCCAGGCTAGATGGTTGTTGTTCTTTGCCCATTTTAACTTTGAAATCCATTTTCGCCCTGCTGACAAGAACATTAGGGCCGATGCCCTCTCTCGTTCTTCTGATGCCTCTGAAGTAGAGGTCTTTCCGCAACACATCATTCCTCCGGACTGTCTGATCTCCACTTCTCCATCTTCCATCAGGCAAACTCCTCCAGGGAAGACCTTCGTTTCTCCACGCCAGCGTCTCGGGATTCTCAAATGGGGACACTCCTCCCACCTCGCAGGCCATGCGGGCATCAAAAAATCCTTGCAACTCATCTCTCGATTTTATTGGTGGCCGACTCTGGAGACTGATGTTGTTGATTTCGTGCGGGCCTGTACTGTCTGTGCCCGGGATAAGACTCCTCGCCAGAAGCCTGCTGGTCTTCTTCATCCTCTGCCTGTTCCTGAACAGCCTTGGTCACAGATTGGTATGGACTTTATTACGGACTTGCCCTCATCCCGTGGCAACACAGTTGTTTGGGTGGTCGTTGATCGATTTTCCAAGATGGCACATTTTATTCCTCTTCCTGGTCTTCCTTCAGCGCCTCAGTTGGCAAAGCAATTTTTTGTACACATTTTTCGCCTTCACGGTTTGCCCACGCATATCGTCTCGGATAGAGGCGTCCAATTCGTGTCTAAATTCTGGAGGGCCCTCTGTAAACAGCTCAAGATCAAATTAAATTTCTCTTCTTCTTATCATCCCCAATCCAATGGGCAAGTAGAAAGAGTTAATCAGGTCCTGGGTGACTATTTACGGCATTTTGTTTCCTCCCGCCAGGATGACTGGGCAGATCTTCTACCATGGGCCGAATTCTCATACAACTTCAGAGTCTCCGAATCTTCTGCTAAATCCCCATTTTTCGTGGTGTACGGCCGTCACCCTCTTCCTCCCCTCCCTACTCCCTTGCCCTCTGGTTTGCCCGCTGTGGATGAAGTGACTCGTGATCTTTCCACCATATGGAAAGAAACCCAAAATTCTCTTTTACAGGCTTCATCCCGGATGAAAAGATTTGCTGATAAAAAAAGAAGAACTCCCCCCATTTTTGCTCCCGGAGACAAGGTATGGCTCTCCGCTAAATATGTCCGCTTTCGTGTCCCCAGTTACAAACTGGGACCACACTATCTTGGTCCTTTCAAAATCTTGTGCCAGATTAACCCTGTCTCTTACAAACTCCTTCTTCCTCCTTCTCTCCGTATTCCCAATGCCTTCCATGTCTCTCTCCTTAAACCACTCATCATTAACCGCTTCTCTCCCAAAGTTGTTTCTCCCACTCCTGTTTCCGGTTCATCTGACGTCTTCTCCGTGAAGGAGAT
Organism: Hyla sarda; assembly: GCF_029499605.1. Lineage (NCBI taxonomy): Eukaryota > Metazoa > Chordata > Amphibia > Anura > Hylidae > Hyla > Hyla sarda. Next base: position 293,507,626 of record NC_079193.1, read on the forward strand.
TCTGGCCTCCAAGACTGTCAGAGGTAAAAGATTTTTTTTAGTGGATTGGGAAAACTGTGGCCCAGAGGAGAGATCCTGGGAACCTGAGGACAACATCCTAGACAAAAGTCTTGTCCTCAGGTTCTCAGGCCCCAAGAAGAGGGGGAGACCCAAGGGGGGGGGGTACTGTTACGCCGAGCGCTCCGGGTCCCCGCTCCTCCCCGGAGCGCTCGCAGCATCCTCTCATTCGCAGCGCCCCGGTCAGACCTGCCGATAGGGTGCGCTGCAATATCACTCCCAGCCGGGATGCGATTCGCGATGCTGGAGGCGCCCGCTCGCGATGCGCATCCCGGCTCCCGTACCTGACCCGTTCCCCGTCTGTCTTGTCCCGGCGCGCGCGGCCCCGCTCCTTAGGGTGCGCGCGCGCCGGGTCTCTGCAATTTAAAGGGCCACTGCGCCATTGATTGGCGCAGCAGGCTTAATCAGTATGTTCACTTGTGCACTCCCTACTTATACCTCACTTCCCCTGCACTCCCTCGCCGGATCTTGTTGCCATTGTGCCAGTGAAAGCGTTCCCTTGTGTGTTCCTAGCCTGTGTTCCAGACCTCCTGCCATTGCCCCTGACTACGATCCTTGCTGCCTGCCCTGACCTTCTGCTACGTCCGACCTTGCTCTTGTCTACTCCCTTGTACCGCGCTTATCTTCAGCAGTCAGAGAGGTTGAGCCGTTGCTGGTGGATACGACCTGGTTGCTACCGCCGCTGCAAGACCATCCCGCTTTGCGGCGGGCTCTGGTGAATACCAGTAGCAACTTAGAACCGGTCCACCAACACGGTCCACGCCAATCCCTCTCTGGCACAGAGGATCCACCCCCAGCCAGCCGAATCGTGACAACAGATAGCTTAATAGTTGCAAACAGTTGCATAAGTGACTTGAAAAACTTGATGGTTGCCAGAATGGTTGAAAAAGACAAAATACTTAAATGTTATTTATTTTAAGTCTTCGGTTCTTGAGGCTGGAAGTCAAGCAGAGCTCCACTGGCCCACTGTGAGTTGTATTGTAATATAGTTTATTAGGTTAAAAAAAGACCAGAGTCCATCAAGTTCAACCTATAACCCTAATGAGTCCCTGACGAGTTCATCCAGACGAAGGCAAAAAAAAAACTCATACTAGAGGTAAACATTCCTTCCCGACTCCAAATATGGCAGTCAGAATAAATCCTCGGATCAACTTTCTGTCCCTATAAATTTAGAATCCATAACCAGGGATGTTATTACTCTCCAAAAATGCATCCAGACCCCTTTTAAACTTTCTTACGGAGTTCACCATGACTACCTCCTCTGGCAGAGAGTTCCATAATCTCACTGCTCTTACAGTAAAGAATCCTTGTCTGTGCTGGTGTAAAAACCTTCTTTCCTCTAAACGTGGAATATACCCCATTGTTATAGATACAGTCCTGGGTATAAATAGATCATGGACAGATCTCTGTACAGTCCCCTGATATATTTATATATAGTTTTTAGGTCGCTCCTAAGCTTTCTTTTTTCTAAACTAAATAACCCTAATTCTGATAATCTTTCTGGGTACTGTAGTCCTCCCATTCCCCGTATTACTCTGGTTGCCCATCTTTGAACCCTCTCCAGCTCCACTATATCCACTGAGTCTTTCTGTCTCCACTTTTGCAACTTTTATCAGTTTTTTTTTTACATATTCTACATTTTTCTCTGTAGCTTTTTAATGCTTCTTCACTGCCATCCTGTTTTAGTAGCTTAATCCCTTAGGGACTCAGCCCATTTTCACCTTAAATTGGCCCATTGTCAGATACAAAAACTTTTGAAATGTTGTAAAGCATGCAAAACCAATAGGTTTTGCAATTAAACATTTTTCAGTATTTCAAACTGAAATAGCCAATCAAACAACTGCCCCCCCTCTGGCTGCTTGGGCACATACTAGTCCTGCGGTGTCCATGCATCAACACCTATGTCATGGACACACTTTCTTGATTGACAGCTGTGAGCGCAGGGCTCAGAGCTGGAGGAAAAATCCTCCCACTGTCAGCTTGTGTCCCGTTACTGTCAGTGAGGACAAGCTGGGATTTGTAGTTTTGCTAATGCTAGGGGAGATGTGAGCAGACAGCATACTGAGGGAGGGGGCGGAGACCTGCACAGTGAGGCCACGCCCCCTCCTTTTGAGAGGAATTCAGACAAATGAGTTAAATTAAAAGTGTAATAAAAAAAAATAAAGGTGCTAGACATAAAAATGAAATGTACTTGGTCAGGATTAGTGCTGAGGGATATATTAAAAAAAAAGATATTTTTTTGTTGGCTCTGACGGGTACGCTTTAAGGACTCAGCCCTTTTTTGCAATTCTGACCACTGTCACTTTATGCATTAATAACTCTGAGATGCTTTTACCTTTCATTCTAATTCTGAGAGTTTTTCGTGACATATTCTACTTTAACATGCTGGTAAATTTTCATCGTTTCCTGCATCCTTTCTTGGTAAAAAAAAAAAAATCCCCAAATTTCATGAACATTTAGAAAATTTAGCATTTTTCTAATTTTTAAACTTTCTGCTTGTAAGGAAAATGGACATTCCAAATAAATTATATATTGATTCACAAATACAATATGTCTACTTCCTGTTGGCATCATAAAGTTGACATGTTTTTACTTTTTGAAGACATTAGAGAGCTTCAAAATATAGCATCAATTTTCAAAATTTTCACGAAAAAGTCTAATTCAAAATTTTTCAGGGTCCAGATAAGTTTGAAGTGGATTTGAGGGGCTTTTCTGTGAGAAATACCCATAAATGACCCCATTATAGAAACTACACTCCTCAAAGTATTCAAAATGACTTCCAAAAAGTTTGTTAATCTTTTGGGTGCTTCAAAGGAATAGCAGCAAAGTGAAGGAGAAAATTCTAAATCTTCATTTTTTACACTTGCATGTTCTTGCAGAGCCTTTAATTTTTAAGGGGTAAAACAGAAATCCCTCCAAAATTTGTAGCCCAATTTTTCTCAATTAAGGAAATACTTCATATGTGGATGTAAAGTGCTCTGTTGGTGCATAAGAGGGCTCAGAAGGGAAGGAGCAACAATGGGATTTTGGAGAGTGAATTTTGCTGAAATGGTTTTTGGGGGCATGTCGCATTTAGGAAGCCCCCATGGTGCCAGAACAGCAGAAAAAAAACAAAAAACACATGGCATACTATTTTGGAAACTACACCCCTCAAGGAACATTACAAGGGGTACAGTGAGCCTTAAAACCCCACAGGTGTTTGACGACCTTTCGTTAAAGTCAGATGTGTAAATGAAAATAAATTTTTTTTTTCACTAAAATGCTGGGTTTTCCCCAAATTTTAGATTTTTACAAGCGGTAATAGGAGAAAATGCCCACCAAAATTTGTAACCCCATTCCTTCTGAGTATGGAAATACCCCATGTGTGGACATCAAATGCTCTCCAGGCGAACTACAATGCTCAGAAGAGAAGGACTCACATTTGGCTTTTGGAAAGCAAATTTTTCTGAAATGGTTTTTAGGGAGCATATCGCATTTAGCAAGCCCTTATGGTGCCAGAACAGCAAAAAAAAAAAAAAAAAAAAAAAAAAAACATATAGCAAACTATTTTGGAAGCTACACCCCTCTAGGAACGTAACAAGGGGTACAATGAGCCTTAACACCCCAAGGGTGTTTGACAACTTTTCGTTAAAGTCAGATGTGTAGATGGAAATGTTTTTTTTTTTCACTAAAACGCAGTTTTGTCCCCAAATTTTACATTTTTAGAAGGGGTAATAGGAGAAAATGCCCCCCAAAATTTGTAACACCATTTCTTCTGAGTATGGAAATACTCCATATGTGGATGTAAAGTGCTCTGCGGGCGAATGACAATGCTCAGAAGAGAAGGAGCGACATTGAGCTTTTGGAGAGAGAATTTGTTTGGAATGGAAGTTGGGGGCCATGTGCCTTTACAAAGCCCCCATCATCGTGCAACAACAGTGGACCCCCCCCGACATGTGATTCCATTTTGGAAACTACACCCCTCTCAGAATTTAATAAGGTGCAGTGAGAATGTACACCCCACTGGTGTTTGACAGATCTTTGGTACAGTAGGCTGTGCAAATGAAAAATATAATTTTTCATTTTCACGGACCACTGTTTCAGAAATCTGTCAGACACCTGTGGGGCGTAAATGCTCACTGTACCCCTTATTACTTTCCGTGAGGGGTGTAGTTTCCAAAATGGGGTCACATGGGGGGGTTCATTGTTCTGGCACCATGGGAGCTTTGTAAACACATGTGGCCTTTAATTCCAGACACATTTTCTTTCCAATGGTGCTCCTTCTCTTCTGAGCATTGTAGTGCGCCCGCAGAGCACTTTGCATCTACATATGGGGTATGTTCTTACTCAGAAGAAACGGGGTTACACATTTTGGGGGGCTTTTTTCCTTTTTTTCCCTTGTAAAAATGAAAAATTTGGGGTAACACCAGCATTTTGGTTAATTTTTTTTTCATTTTCCCATCCAACTTTAATGAAAATTGTCAAACACCTGCGGGATGTTAAGGCTCACTATACCCCTTGTAACGTTCCATGAGGGGTGTAGTTTCCAAAATGTCACATGTTTTTTTTTCTTTCGTTTTTGCATTTGTGTCAGAACTAGAGTTGAACGAACTTACAGTAAATTGGCTCATAGCAAACCTCGCAGCTCGGCTGTTGATTACTTTAGTCTGCATAAATTAGTTCAGCTTTCCAAGTGCCCAGGTTGCCTGGAAAAGTCCGGGATGACAGTCTTAGGTCTCCTAGGTCTGTATCCACCTTTTCCAGGCAACTGGAGCCCTTGGAAAGCTGAAATAATTCATGCAGACTAAAGTAATCAACAGCGGAGCTGCGAGGTTCGCTACAAGCCAATTTACTGTAAGTTCGCTCAACTCAAGTCAGAACTGCTGTAAAATCAACCATCCCTGTGCATATCACCAATTTAGGCCTCAAATGTACATAGTGCGCTCTCACTCCTGAGCCCTGTTGTGCGCCCGCAGAGCATTTTAAGGCCACATAATGGATATTTTCGTACTCAGGAGAAATTGTGTTAAATGTGAAAATGAAAAGTATGGGGCAACACCAGCATGTTAGTGTAAAAAATGTTTTTTTTTTTTTTTTTTTTTTACAATAACATGCAAGTGTAGACCCCAACTTTACCTTTTCATAAGGGGTAAAAGGAGAAAAAGCCCACCTAAATTTGTTAGGCAATTTCTCCCATGTACGGAAATAACCCATATGTGGCACTAAATTGTTGCCTTGAAATCCGAAGTGAGAGAGCGCCATGCGCATTTGAGGCCTAAATTAGGGATTTGCATAGGGATGGACCCGGATGCAAGAATTATAATTGCCTCAAAATTACCCTACGGCAGTGTTTCCCTAACAGGGTGCCTTCAGCTGTTGTAGGGGTATATGTATATGTAGTATTTTACTTTTTATTTTGTGTAGGATTAATGGAGTGGAGTGTTTTTAGGGTACACTCACATTGGCGGGGGTTTACAGCGAGTTTCCCGCTGGGAGTTTGAGATGCACCTCAAACTTGCAGCAAGAAACTCACTGTAAACCCCCGCCCGTGTGAATGTACCCTGTACGGGGACCTCCAGCTGTTGCAAAACTACTACTCCCAGCATGCCCTTTGGCTGTTCGTGCATGCTGGGGATTGTAGTTATGCAACAGCTGGAGGCACACTGGTTGCGAAACACTGATTTAGGTAACAAACTCTGTGTTTTGCAACCAGTGTGTCTTCAGCTGTTGCAAAAAGCTACAATTCTCAGCATGCACGGACAGCAAAATGGCATCCTTGGACTTGTAGTTATGCAACAGCTTGAGGCATACTACTAAAACTCCCAACATACCCTTTTGCTGCCCGTGCATACTGGGGGTTGTAGTTATGCAACAGCTGGAGGCACACTGGTTGCAAAACACTGGGAGTTTGTTACTTAACTCAGTGTTTCAACATACAAAGAGGATGGGACTGGCACTAAAGATTATAAGTCCTGTTTGAGGTAATGGACACTGGTGTGTTTACTGTGTACGCACTCAGTGGAGGTGCAATGCTGTCAACAGTTCACTATTGCAATGAGTCTTTGTCTTTGTAGATAAGAATAATGCTGACTCACCACTTCTTCTTTACTTGTGCTTTTATTTAATCTCTGAACAATAGGGGGTACAGGTAGCAGGTGCATGTAAGAGCGACACGTGTTTTACGCTAGTCAAACATCCTCTGGTTCCAAGTTCTTACCTGTAGCCTCCGTCTTATATATGTTACTACCACCCCCCACTACTTGGTAGTAACTAAGTAGTAATTAAGTGAATCCAGGGCTAACTGTTCAATCCGTATGCCGTATGCTCACCGATGGAAGTGGCGCTCCTGTCCAACCTCCCTCCCACGTCACACGGGCCGGCCCACATGAGCTCAGCCCAACCCATGGTTCGGAAGTTATTCCAACCAATGGGCAGCGCCAGCGTGACTGAGGTGCTGTCCATGTGATCGGGAGCCAAGGCAATAGTAAAGGAAAAGTCCTGTGTAGACTCCAAGGCTGTGCTCAGGTGTGGGTATTCACCTAATCCCCAATGCAAGTCCTGAAAAATAATACCATGAGCTATACAGCTAATGCTTCAAATGAAATATACAGACACTCACTGTTAGATGCTTTGCAACTGTTCTTTCTTTATTCGATCGTTTTCGTAAAAATTAGGACTGTAACATTTTGAAGCTTGCAGATGTTAAACATTCAGCATACAACCGTCCCAGCAGAGATGTAATTCACTAGTCCGGAGTCATCAGGGTCTGACGTGACATTTCGGGAGAACGCCCCCTTACTCGTGCCAAGGCAACCAGGACGCCACTCCATCTTCCAGGCTCCGGCAATCCTTCGGTCGTTGAACACGTTTGCAAACTGGAAGGGCAGGTTTGACAAAATTTGATAACATAGATATGAGTAATTTAGACCCGTTGTTGATCTGTATATGAAAGAAATAAAACGGAAGCTGCAGTGGAATCTTTACAATAGAAAAAGTGCCATTAAGCCAGCAGTTAAAAGACCACTCATTAGCCAGAGCATTAAGAAAGGATTTGAAAAAAATAGTGGACGTGAATATAACATTTATAGGAAGACAGACATGTCCGTTTTTTCATTTAAACCTTGTGGCCCTTCTGCGTTTGTGCGCAGGATCCATTTTGCTTCTTGCTGTAATATAAACTTTTGTCTGTCTCCTCCATTATAAGGATTTTGTACTAGTTCCAGACCTGAAAATTTTAGTATTTTTGGGTCACTGTTATGGTGTTTTCTAGCATGCTCTATTAATCGAGGAGATCCAATGCACGTGCAGATAGAGCGAAAGTGTTCGCGTATTCTGACATATAGACAACGTATTGTCTTTCCAACATAATAACATCCGCATTGAATCATGTAAACGATAAATTTACTTTTACAGGTTATACATTTATTTTATTCTGCAATGTATACAACCTAATTTAAGATATTTTACTTGCATGTTATATTCACAAAATGAGCATTGTCCGCAATGGTAATTTCCTTGGGGTTATGTTTCTGTAAGACAATTTTTGGTTACTTTTTCTTTAAATTGGTTGGAGCCAAGTTGACTGGCTAAGGTTTTGTTTCGTCTATAGGAAAACAAGGGACCTCTTTTCGCTATCTCAGCTAACTCTGGGTCATTTTCTATAATCCCCCAATATTTCCTGATGGCATTTTGGATCTTTTGGTCCATGTCCGAATGTTTAAACGAAAAGACGAATCTTTTCCCATTTTGTTTTTGTTTTTGTTTTCCCTTTTTCAATAATCCTGACCTTTTTGTATTTTTTTAGCTCTCTCATAAGCTGTCTGTATTGAAGTTTTTGGGTAACCTCTTTCTGTCAGTCTAATTTTTTATTCATTTGCCTGTTGATCGAATTTCTCCTCAGTATTATTTATCCTTCTCAACCTAATGACTTGACCATAAGGTATTGCATTCTTCACGTGCGGGGGGTGATAGCTTTGAAAATGTAAAAGTGCATTTGTTGCAGTTGGTTTTCTGTATATAGATGTTATAATTTGTCCATCTTTCACCTCTACCCACACGTCAAGAAAATCTAATTCTTCACCTCCATATACATGTGTAAACATCATATTAAATTCATTATCGTTCAGATAAGTGATGAAGGATTCAAACTGCTGGGTATTACCTTTCCATACGATAAATATATCGTCCATATATCTTAGAATATTATCTATAAATTTTATATAGGGATTCCTAGCAGTGAAAATGTGATATTTTTCATAGGCAGTGAGAAACAAATTTGCAAAGGTACATGCAACAGGCGTACCCATTGCAGTACCGGATACTTGTTGATACCATTTATTATCAAATCTGAACGCATTATGATTCAATATGAATCTAAGTGACTCACAAATAAATTCTACCAGTTCTGGGTCCTTGCCCATGTCGATGAGGAGCCCCTCCACCGCTCTGACCCCCAATTCTTGGGGGATCCGAGTGTAGAGGGACTCCACATCCACAGATGCAAGGCTATACCCGTCTTGCCAGGATATCCCCTCCAATGTCTTTAGAAATTCACCAGTGTCTTTAAGGTAAGTTATATAGTCAATATATTTTGAAAGTCCCTCGGTCACCAACCCGATCCCTGAGACGATTGGTCGTCCAGTGGGTCAGGTTGGAGATTTATGGATCTTTGGAATATAGTACCAGTAGGGCTTTTTTGGATGTTTAAGGTACATTTTCTCTGCTGTCTGAATCGATATATTGCCTTTTTCAGCATATTTTCATAACAGCGTTTGTAATTTACTGTGATAACGCTGTGTGGGGTCTTCTTTTAGAAGAGAATAGACTCTTTTGTCTGTGAGGAGTCTGTCCACCTCCTCTACATATTGATCTTTTGAGAGAATTACTACATTTCCCCCTTTATCTGCTCTACGGTATATTAGTTGCTTTTGGTTTTTTAACCATTTTAAAGCCCACTCTTCTGTTCTAGTAAGGTTTTCTCCTACTTCAGGCTATATGATAGATTTGACCTCCTGAGACACTAGTGTAGTGAATCTATCGATGGATCCTCATGGTTGAATAGGAGGGCAGAACGTGGAATTATTTCCCCCTGTGAAATGTGGTATACTGGGGTCATTTTCAACCATTCCACGTTCTCCCTCGTCTGTGAGATCCACTAATAACTTCGCTCCTTTTAAAATATCGAAATTAAAATCTGTTACTGCACTAAACCTTAAAGGGCCGATTTCTATAGGTGTTTCTCCAATTTTTGGTTGGAGTTTGCCCTGTTGGGGTTTAAAAAAATGCTTACTCAAATACATTTCCTCAATGCTTTAAATATATTAATTTGAAATTCTACATCAAATGATTCATGTATACAGTAGTGGAGTCCCTTAGACAACAGATCAATGGATTCAGCAGAATTGATGAAGGATTAATGACTGGTTCTGTAAGGGTTACTTCTTTTTTCTGATTCAGTCCCTCCATGTAACTTGTTTCCGTTTCAGTGCCGTATTGCTTCAGGTCTTTTTTCTTCCGCCCTCCTCGGCGGATTTGCCTTCTAAAGGGACCGCCGCCTTCATATTTTGTGGCCCTTTTGGTTTGTCAGATAAGCTGGAATCTGAATTGGTTGTTCCATTGTCTTTTTTTTTTTATTATTATAGTGGAATTTGCGCCGTTGAACTTTCTTTGCGTTCCATTTGAATATTTGTCCATGTTTATAATCTAGCTTGTCGCTTATGAATTTGTCTAGTTTTTTTTATCTTTTATTTCAGCTTGAGTTGTTAACATCTTTTTTTTTTTTGTGAACAATTTACTTTTATTGAAGAAATAAAGAAATGTACAAATGTAGTGTAATCTGTAAACAGTACAATGTACGTAATACACACGTGAAGAAATCAAATACAGACACGCAGGCTGATATGCAAGGGCATATAGACTAGAAACATACACATAGGACCAAGTGTCTCAATCTGAGTCCATACCATCTGTCGAAATGGAAACATTGGTAGTATAGGGTATACACGTATATAGACACTATGGGGGAGATTTATCAAAACCTGTCCAGAGGAAAAGTTGCCCTGTTGCCCATAGCAACCAATCAGATCACTTCTTTCATTTTTAACAAGGCCTCTGCAAAATGAAAGAAGCGATCTGATTGGTTGCTATGGGCAACTTTTCCTTTGCACAGGTTTTCATAAATCTCCCTTTATGTGGTCTACTGGCCACAACATAAACTGTACATTTTATCCATATCTCTGAGACCCAACAATATGGTCAGTAAGATGTAAATGAACCTGAAACAAGCAAAATTCAGCCTTGTGGGCTTATAGGCCAGTAGATATACAGAAACCTTAACCTGCACAAATAAACACGAAAAACAGACAGGGGGGAGACGGACTAGACTTACCAGACACACAGACTTACAAGCAGCCGTCCTCCAGAGTCCACACCCCGCGTCCCGAAAGCTCAGACCTAAAACAAAAAGTGATCTCACAGAAGAGCCTGAGAATCTGTGTTAGACATGAATGGAGTTTACCTTATCACACTGTATTTCACCTGTTGTGTTTGCTGTGTACGCACGCACTGGAGGTGCAATGCCGTCAACAGTTCACTATTGCAATCTTTGTAGGTTTATAAGAATAAAGCTGCACTCACCACTTCTTTACTTGTGCTTTTTTTTTTTTACAGAAAACCAACTGCAACAAATGCGCTTTTACATTTTCAAAGCTATCACCCCCCGCACGTGAAGAATGCTATACCTTATGGTCAATTCATTAGGTTGAGAAGGATAAATAATGCTGAGGAGAAATTCGATCAACAGGCAAATGAATTAAAAATTAGACTGACAGAAAGAGGTTACCCAAAAACTTCAATACAGACAGCATATGAGAGAGCTAAAAAAAATACAAAGGTCAGAGTTACTGAAAAAGCAAAAACAAAAACAAAATGGGAAAAGATTTGTCTTTTCGTTTAAACATTCGGATATGGACCAAAAGATCCAAAATGCCATCAGGAAATATTGGGGGATTATAGAAAATGACCCAGAGTTAGCGGAGATAGCGAAAAGAGGTCCCTTGTTTTCCTATAGACGAAACAAAACCTTAGCCAGTGAACTTGGCTCCAACCAATTTACAGAAAAAGTAACCAAAAATTGTCTTACAGAAACATAACCCCAAGGAAATTACCGTTGCAGACAATGCTCATTTTGTGAATATAACATGCAAGCAAAATATCTTAAATTAGGTTGTATAGATTGCAGAATAAAAAATGTTATCACCTGTAAAAGTAAATTTATCGTTTACGTGATCCAATGCCCGTGCGGATATTATTATGTTGGAAAGACAATACGTTGTCTATATGTCAGAATATACGAACACTTCAAAATCCTTATAATGGAGGAGACATACAAAAAGTTTTATTACAGCAAGAAGCAAAATGGATCCTGCGCACAAACGCAGAAGGGCCATTAGGTTTGAATGAAAAAACTGACATGTCTGTCTTCCTATGAATTCACGTCCACTATTTTTCTCAAATCTTTTCTTAATGCTCTGGCTAACGAGTGGTCTTTTAACTGCTGGCTTAATGGCACTTTTTCTATAGTAAAGGTTCCACTGCAGCTTCCGTCTTATTTCTTTTTTCATCACAGATTAACAACGGGTCTAAATTACCCATATCTATGTTATCATATTTTGTTAAACCTACCTTTCCAGTTCGCAAACATTACGTTCTCAAAGACCGAAGAATTGCCGGGGCCTGGAAGATGGAGTGGCGTCCTGGTTGCCTTGGCTTCTGATCACATGGACAGCACCTCAGTAACGCCTGCAGTGCTCATTCATCAGAATAACTTCCGAACCATGGGTTGGGCTGAGCTCACGTGGGCCGGCCTGTGTGACGTGGGAGGGAGGTTGGACAGGAGCGCCACTTCCATCAGTGAGCATACGGCATCCGGATTGAACAGTTTGCCCTGGATTCACTTAATTATGCTCCAGGTGAGTAGCGGGGGGGGGGGGGGGGACATATATAAGACGGAGGCTACAGGGCAGAACTTAGAGCCAGAAGATGCGGGACCTGTTGCTCTTACACGCACCTTCTACCTGTACCCCCTATTGTTCAGAGATTAAATAAAAGCACAAGTAAAGAAGAAGTGGTGAGGGCATCATAATTCTTACCTACAAAGACTCCTAACTCAGTGTTTTGCAACCAGTGGGCCTCCAGCTGTTGCATAACTAAAAATCCCAGCATTTATGATCTATCAGTGCATGCTGGGAGTTGTAGTTTGCAACAGCTGGAGGCACACTGGTTGAGAAACACTGAGTTAGGTAACAAGGGGATGCTGGGACTTGTAGTTATGCAACAGCCGGAGGCACACTACTCCCAGCATGCCCTTTGGCTTTCCGTGCATGCTGGGGGTTGTAGTTATGCAACAACTGGAGGCACAAAAGTGTGCCTCTAGCTGTTACATAACTACAACCCCCAGCATGCACAAACTACCAAAGGACATGCTGGAAATGTTAGTTGTGCCTTCTTCTGTTGCATTACAACAACTCCCATCATGCCCTTTCGTGCATGCTGGGAGTTGTTGCTAAGCAACAGCAGGAGGCCAGCCTTACCTCCTGCTGCTGCGCTCTGAGGATCCACCTGTCGCCCTCCGGAACAGGGGCAGAGCGGGTGCCGTTAGCGACACCCCCACAGCAGGAGTCCTTATTTGTCAGCCGATAATGGCCGACGAATAAGGACAATCGTGAGCTGGTACCAGTGCCAGTGGTACTCCTGCTGCTAAGGGATGATAGGAGCCATCTCGGACAACGCCTATCATCCTTTTTTTCCGGGTCCCTGGGGATCCGATTGACCTGGAATTACCGCAAATCACCGATCACCCCCCAGGCGTTGTCACGGGATGCCTGCTAAATTATTTCAGCAGGCATCCTGGACTGGTCCCTGCCCGGTGAGCAGCAGGGACCAGAAATACTCAGGGTGTACAGGTACGCCCTGAGTCCTTAAGAATGGGGGAAGCAGGGTGTATGCATATGCCCTGCGTCCTCAAGAGGTTAAATGTTTTTTATTGGTCATTTATTGCCCCCTTAACATTTTTATTCCTCCATATTGGTTTTCTCCTATTCCTGACCCTTTTATTCCCATAAGGTATATACATCTTACAGTGAGAATTTTGAATATTTTTAAGTCTCCCATTTAGTGTCAGTATTCTTGTTTTTGAGGACATTATCCCAGTTTATATTGTTAAGGGCTTCTCTTAATTGATAAAACCATGCCTTCCTAAAGTTCATTGTATTTGTGGCCCCTCGAGAGATTCCCTTATTGAAGAACAAGTTATAATGTATGATATTATGATCACTATTTGATAGGTGTCCTCCTACTTGCACATTAATAACTCTGTCAGGTCTGTTGGTTAATATTAAGTCTAGTAGGGCGCCCCCTCTGGTCGCGCCCTGCAGCATTTGGGACAGATAATTGTCTTTAGCTATAGTCAGAAACCTGTTTCCTTTATGAGATTAACAGGTCTCAGTCTCACAGTTTATGTCAGGATAGTTAAAGTACCCCATTATTATCACATTCTGATTTGCTGCCTTGTTTATTTGCCTCAGTAACAGATCTTCTTTATCTTCCATTGTATTTGGTGGCTTATAGCAAACCCCCATTTATTTTTTTTATCTCCGTATATATTTCTACCCATAATGACTCCACAATATTGTTTCCCTCCCGTATATCCTCCCGGAGTGCGGCCTTCAGACTGGACTTTACATGAACACAAACTCCTCCCCTTTTCCTTTCTGATCCTTCCTGAACAGACTATAACCCTGTATGTTGACCGCCCAGTCACAGCTATCGTCCAGCCAAGTCTCTGTTATACCCACTATGTCATAATCCTCCTCAGACATTATCAACTCCAGTTCGTCAGTTTTATTGGACAGACTTCTGGCATTAGTCGACATGCAATTCAAAGGTGTATGTTTTTTTCTCCCTAAGAAGCCTATCCCTATTAACTATTCTAACCCCTCACTCCACTCCACCCCCAGGTACATTATTAAGTCCCAGCTCTCTATCTACACTATCTTCCCCCTCTATGTTGTAGTTTCCCTCTGCACCATTTCCTAGTATAAACACTCCTCCACCCTTCTGGCCATCTTCTCCCTATCACTCTAATGTGTGCCAGCAGCTGGCAGTATCGCACGGCTCCCCGCCACTGCGGGTACAGGCTTGGAGAATTTGCAGGACGCAATAATCGAATCACCGGGTTCTGTCTGCTGATCAGCTCTATGTGTACCACTCGAATTATGACATTATGAAGTGGTGCTATCTACCAAGACTGCCAAAACTCTATGCAGGGCTGTGACTGTATTGGAAGCCCTTTATGCATTAGCAGCTACATATTACATCTATGACCCTTATGTTACAGGGGACTGGGCTGTAAATGCACAGTCCTTTGGTTTGAATTGTTTATGGACACACACTATAGGCAGCCCCTGATGAGGTCATCAAAACTGGTGAACCGAAATGCGTAGGGAATTGTGAGTGGTCCGAGTGCCAGATACTGGTTTATGGCTGCTGCATTATGTGCCCTGTCAGTGCACTTGTATTATATTTGCATATTAACTGTGAGTAATAAATTTGTGTCTTTGTGTCAGAAAGGTTAACCTCTTAAGGACTCAGGGCGTTCCTGTACGCCCTAAGCCTGGTCCCGGTGTGAAAAACGGGGTCACACCAGGACCCCGCATCACACCGGGTTGGTCCCGGCTGCTAATCATAGCCAGGACCCTGGGCTAACAGCGTGCGGCATCAATCGTTGTGCTGCGTGCTGTAGTTGACCGCCGCGTCTGAAAACGAAAGTAAACACTTCCCGGCAGCTCAGTAGGGCTGATCGAGACATCGCGATAAAATCGCGATGTTCCAATCAGCTGGGACGCAGGCGGAGGTCTCCTTACCTGTCTCCGCGGTGTCCGATCGTCGATTGCTTGCTCCAAGCCTGAGCTACAGGCTTGAGCAGCCGAGCACCTATCTGACTGATCCGTGCAAAGCTATGGCTTTGCAGGGATCAGCATAGGAGATCAGTGTGTGCAGTGTTATAGGTCCCTATGGGAGCTATAGCACTGCAAAAAAAAAAGTGGAAAAAAAAGTTAACAAAGGTAATTTAACCCCTTCCCTAATAAAAGTTTGAATCACCCCCCTTTTCCCATAAAAAAAACTGTGTAAATAAAAATAAAGATATGTGGTTTTGCCGCGTGCGAAAATGTCCGAACTATAAAATGGTCAATGTCGTGCACGCAAAAAAATTCCAAAGTCTAAAATAGTGTATTTTTGGTCACTTTTTATATCATGAAAAAATGAATAAAAAGCGATCAATAAGTCCTATCAATGCAAAAATGGTACCGCTAAAAACTTCAGATCCTCATACCGGCCCTTATGTGGAAAATGTAAAAAGTTATTGGGGTCAGAATATGACAATTTTAAACGTATTAATTTTCCTGCATGTAGTTATGATTTTTTCCAGAAGTACGACAAAATCAAACCTTTATAAGTAGGGTATCATTTTAATCGTATGGACCTACAGAATAAAGATAAGTTGTAATTTTTACCGAAAAATGTACTAAGTAGAAACGGAAGCCCCCAAAAGTTACAAAACTGCATTTTTTTTTAAAATTTTGTCTCACAATGATTTTCTTTTCCGTTTCGCCGTCGATTTTTGGGTAAAATGACTGACGTCATTACAAAGCAGAATTTGTGGCACAAAAAATAAGCCATCATATGGATTTTTAGGTGCAAAATTGAAAGAGTTATGAATTTTTAAAGGTAAGAAGGAAAAAACGAAAATGCAAAAACTGAAAAACCCCGGGCCCTTAAGGGGTTAACCCCTTAAGGACCAGGCCATTTTACACCTTAAGGACCAGAGCGTTTTTATGCAATTCTGACCACTGTCACTTTAAACATTAATAACTCTGGAATGCTTTTAGTGATCATTCTGATTCTGAGAATGTTTTTTCGTGACATATTCTACTTTACTTAGTGGTAAAATTTTATGGTAACTTGCATCCATTCTTGGTGAAAAATCCCCAAATTTCATGAAAAAAATGCAAATTTTGCATTTTTCTAACTTTGAAGCTCTCTGCTGGAAGGAAAATGGATATTCAAAATAAAACATTTTTGGGTTCACATATACAATATGTCTACTTTATGTTTGCATCATAAAATTTATGAGTTTTTACTTTTGGAAGACACCAGAGGGCTTCAAAGTTCAGCAGCAATCTGGAAATTTTTCACAAAATTTTCAAACTCACTATTTTTCATGGACCAGTTCAGGTTTGAAGTGGATTTGAAGGGTCTTCATATTAGAAATACCCCATAAATGACCCCATTATAAAAACTACACCCCCCAAAGTATTCAAAATGACATTCAATAAGTGTATTAACCCTTTAGGTGTTTCACAGGAATAGCAGCAAAGTGAAGGAGAAAATTCACAATCTTCCTTTTTTACACTCGCATGTTCTTGTAGACCCAATTTTTGAATTTTTGCAATTGGTAGAAAGGAGATTTCTCTCGAGTAAGCACATACCTCATATGTCTATGTAAATTGTTCGGCGGGCGCAGTAGAGGGCTCAGAAGAGAAGGAGCGACAAATGGTTTTTGGGGGGCATGTCACCTTTAGGAAGCCCCTATGGTGCCAGGACAGCAAAAAAAAATACCCTACAGGTGTTTCACGACTTTTGCATATGTAAAAAAAAATTTTTTTTTTACCTAAAATGTTTGGTTTCCCAAAAAAAAGGGTAATAGCAGAAAATACCCCCCAAAATTTGTAACACAATTTCTCTCGAGTACGGCGATACCCCATATGTGACCCTAAACTGTTGCCTTGAAATATGACAGGGCTCCAAAGTGAGAGCGCCATGCGCTTTTGAGGCCTGAATTAGGGACTTGCATAGGGGTGGACATAGGGGTATTCTACGCCAGTGATTCCCAAACAGGGTGCCTCCAGCTGTTGTAAAAGTCCCAGCATGCCTGGACAGTCAGTGGCTGTCTGGTAATACTGGGAGTAGTTGTTTTGCAACAGCTGGAGGCTCCGTTTTGGAAACAGTGGCGTACCAGACGTTTTTCATTTTTATTGGGGAGGGGGGCTGTGTAGGGGTATGTGTATATGTAGTGTTTTTTACTTTTTATTTTATTTTGTGGTAGTGTAGTGTTTTTGGGGTACAGTCGCACGGGCGGGGGGTTCACAGTAGTTTCTCTCTGGCAGTTTGAGCTGCAGCAGAAAATTTGCCGCAGCTCAAACTTGCAGCCGGATACTTACTGTAATCCTCCGCCCATGTGAGTGTACCCTGTACGTTTACATTGGGGAGGGGGGAACATCCAGCTGTTGCAAAACTACAACTCCCAGCATGTAGGGTCTATCAGTGCAGGCTGGGAGTTGTAGTTTTGCAACAGCTGGAGGCTCCGTTTTGGAAACAGTGGTGTACCAGACGTTTTTTCATTTTTATTGGGGAGGGGGGCTGTGTAGGGGTATGTGTATATGTAGTGTTTTTTACTTTTTATTTTATTTTGTGTTAGTGTAGTGTTTTTAGGGTAGAGTCGCACGGGGGGGGGGGGTTCACAGTAGTTTCTCGCTGGCAGTTTGAGCTGCAGCAGAAAATTTGCCGCAGCTCAAACTTGCAGCCGGATACTTACTGTAATCCTCCGCCCATGTGAGTGTACCCTGTACGTTCACATTGGGAGGGGGGGGGAAACATCCAGCTGTTGCAAAACTACAACTCCCAGCATGTACGGTCTATCAGTGCAGGCTGGGAGTTGTAGTTTTGCAACAGCTGGAGGCACACTGATTGTGAAACACCGAGTTTGGTAACAAACTCAGTGTTTTGCAACCAGTGTGCATTCAGCTGTTGCAAAAGCTACAACCCCCAGCATGTTCGGACAGCGGAAGGGCATGCTGGGTGTTGTAGTTATGCAACAGCGGGAGGCATACTACTTTGGCTGGGGATGCTGGGGATTGTAGTTATGCAACAGCTGGAGACACACTGGTTTGCTACTTAACTCAGTGTGCCTTCAGCTGTTGCAAAACTACAACTCTCAGCAGTCACCGACAGCCAACGGGCATGCTGGGAGTTGTAGTTATGCAACCACCAGATGCACCACTACAACTCCCAGCATACACTTTAGCTGATTGTGCAAGCTGGGAGTTGTAGTTATACAACAGCTGAAGGTACACTTTTCCATAGAAAGAATGTGCCTCCAGCTGTTGCAAAACCATAAGTCCCAGCATGCCCATAAGGGAATGCTGGGAGTTGTGGTGGTCTGCCTCCTCCTGTTGCATAACTACAGCTCCCAGCATGCCCTTTTTGCATGCTGGGAGCTGTTGCTAAGCAACAGCAGGAGGCTGTCACTCACCTCCTGCTGCTGCTGATCGACGCCGCGCAGGTCAGTCCCGCCGCCGCCGCCGTCGCTCCTGGGGCCCCGATCCCAACATTAACGCTGGGGATCGGGGTCCCCAGCACCCGGGGTGCACGTCCTCGGTCCTTAAGACTCGGAAACGGGGGCGTAGGAGTACGTCCATTGTCCTTAGGGGTTAAAGACACAAGGTTTTTCGGTTTTAGCACTTTCGTTTTTTCCTCCTCACCTTTTAAAAATCATAACCCTTTCAATTTTGCACCTGAAAATCCATATGATGGCTTCTTTTTTTCGCCACCAATTCTACTTTGCAGTGACATCAGTCATTTTACCCAAAAATCTATGGCAAAACGGAAAAAAATAATTATTGTGTGACAAAATTGAAGAAAAAATGGCATTTTGTAACTTTTGAGGGCTTCTGTTTCTACGCAGTATATTTTTCGGTAAAAATGACACCTGATCTTTTTTCTGTAGGTCCATACAATTAAAATGATACCCTACTCATATAGGTTTGATTTTGTCGTACTTCTGGAAAAAATCATAACTACATGCACGGAAATGTATATGTTTAACCCCTTAAGGACTCGTTTTTTCCTCCTTACCTTTTAAAAATCATAATCCTTTCAATTTTTCACCTAAAAATCCATATGATGGCTTATTTTTTGCGTCGCCAACTCTACTTTGCAGTGACATTAGTCATTTTACCCAAAAATGCACGGCGAAACGGAAAAAAAAATCATTGTGCGACAAAATCGAAGAAAAAACGCCATTTTGTAACTTTTGGGGGCTTCCGTTTCTACGCAGTGCATGTTTCGGTAAACATTACACCTTATCATTATTCTGTAGGTCCATACGGTTAAAATGATACCCTACTTATATAGGTTTGATTTTGTCGCACTTCTGGAAAAAATCATAACTACATGCAGGAAAATGTATACGTTTAAAAATGTCATCTTCTGACCCCTATAACTTTTTTATTTTTCCAAGTACAGGGCGGTATGAGCCGTGATCTGAAGTTTTTATCGGTATGATTTTTGTTTTGATCGGACTTTTTGATCACTTTTTATTCATTTTTTAATGGTATGAAAAGTTACCAAAAATGCACTTTTTTTGACTTTGGAATTTTTTGGTGCGTACACCATTGACCGTGCGGTTTAATTAATTATATATTTTTATAGTTCGGACATTTACGCACGCGGCGATACAACATATGTTTATTTTTTTTTATTTATTCACTGTTTTATTTTTTTTATGGGAAAAGGGGGGTGATTCAAACTTTTATTAGGGAAGAGGTTAAATGACCTTTATTAACACTTTTTTTTAACTTTTTTTTTGCAGTGTTATAGGTCGCATAGGGACCTATAACCCTGCACACACTGATCTCTCATCCCAATCACTGGCGTGTATTAACACGCCTGTGATCAGTGTTATCGGCTCTTGACTGCTCCTGCCTGGATCTCAGGCACGGAGCAGTCATTCACCGATCGGACACCGAGGAGGCAGGTAGGGGCCCTCCCGGTGTCCTGTAAGCTGTTCGGGACGCCGCGATTTCACCGCGGCGGTCCCGAACAGCCCGACTGAGCAGCCGGGTCACTTTCACTTTCACTTTAGAAGCGGCGGTCAACGCTTCTAAAGGGTTAATACCGCACATCGCCGCGATCGGCGATGTGTGGTATTAGCCGCGGGTCCCGGCCGTTGATGAGCGCCGGGACCGACGCGATATGATGCGGGATCGCGGCGCGATCCCGCTTCATATCGCGGGAGCCGGCGCAGGACGTAAATATACGTCCTGCGTCGTTAAGGGGTTAAAATTGTCATGTTCTGACCCCTATAACCTTTTTATTTTTCGTGTATGGGGCGGTATGAGGAATCATTTTTTGTGCCGTGTTCTGACGTTTTTAGCGGTACCATTTTTGTATTGATCAGACTTTTTGATCGCTTTTTATTCATTTTTTCATGATATAAAAAGCTACAAAAAATACGTTATTTTGTACTTTGGAATTTTTTTTTGCGCATACGCCATTGACCGTGCGTTTTAATTAATGATATATTTTTATAGTTCGGACATTTACGCACGCGGCGATACCACATATGTTTATATTTCATTTTTATTTACATTGTTTTTTTTTTTTAATGGCTGGTTCGCATCAGCCCCACTGAGAAGCCGGGCAGCTTTCACTTTCATTTTAGATGCGGCGTTCAAAGTTGAACGCCGCATCTAAAGGGTTAATAGTGTGCGGCACCGCGATCGCTGCCGCGCACTATTAGCCCCAGGTCCCGGCTTCAGATATGACGCGGGAGGTGGGACCTAGCCGATATGACACGGGAGGCGGCCAAGGACGTAAATATACGTCCTTGGTTGTTAAGGGGTTAAGGACACAGCCCATTTTGAACTTAAGGACACAGCCAATTTTATTTTAGCATTTTCATTTCATCCTCGCCTTCTAAAATTCATAACTCTTTTATATTTCCATTCTCAGACCCATATGAGGGCTTGTTTTTTTGCATGACCAGATGTACTTTGTAATGACATCACTCATTTTACCCTAA
Organism: Hyla sarda; assembly: GCF_029499605.1. Lineage (NCBI taxonomy): Eukaryota > Metazoa > Chordata > Amphibia > Anura > Hylidae > Hyla > Hyla sarda. The sequence continues at coordinate 293,528,582 of NC_079193.1, forward strand.
AATGTATGGTAAACCCCTAAAAAAAAATTTTGTGTAAGGAAATTTAAATGAAAATCTAATTTTGCTAATTTGGGAAGGTTTCATTTTCGTGCTGTACAATTTGCAGTAAAAATGACATGTTTTCTTTATTCTCTGGGTCAATTCGATTAAAATGACACCCATGGTTACATACAGGGTGGGCCATTTATATGGATACACCTTAATAAAATGGGAATGGTTGGTGATATTAACTTCCTGTTTGTGGCACATTAGAATATGTGAGGGGGGAAACTTTTCAAGATGGGTGGTGACCATGGCAGCCATTTTGAAGTCGGCCATTTTGAATCCAACTTTTGTTTTTTCAATAGGAAGAGGGTCATCTGACACATCAAACTTATTGGGAATTTCACAAGAAAAACAATGATGTGCTTGGTTTTAACATAACTTTATTCTTTCATGAGTTATTTACAAGTTTCTGACCACTTATAAATTGTGTTCAATGTGCTGCCCATTGTGTTGGATTGTCAATGCAACCCTCTTCTCCCACTCTTCACAAACTAATAGCAACACCGCAGAAGAAATGCTAGCATAGGCTTCCAGTATCCGTAGTTTCAGGTGCTGCACATCTCGTATCTTCACAGCATAGACAATTGCCTTCAGATGACCCCAAAGATAAAAGTCTAAGGGGGTCAGATCAGGAGACCTTGCGGGCCATTCAACTGGCCCACGATGACCAATCCTCTTTCCAGGAATCTGTTCATCTAGGAATGCTTGGACCTGACACCCATAATGTGGTGGTGCACCATCTTGCTGGAAAAACTCAGGGAACGTGCCAGCTTCAGTGCATAAAGAGGGAAACACATCATCATGTAGCAATTTCGCATATCCAGTGGCCTTGAGGTTTCCATTGATGAAGAATGGCTCCACTATCTTTGTACCCCATATACCACACCATACCATCAATTTTTCTGTTCCAACTGTCTTGGAGGGATCTATCCAATGTGGGTTAGTGTCAGACCAATAGCGGTGGTTTTGTTTGTTAACTTCACCATTCACATAAAAGTTTGCCTCATCACTGAACAAAATCTTCTGCGTAAACTGAGGGTCCTGTTCCAATTTTTTTTTGCCCATTCTGCAGCACCTGAAACTATGGATACTGGAAGCCTGTGCTAGCATTTCTCCTGCGGTGTTGCTATCAGTGTGTGAAGAGTGGGAGAAGAGAGTTGCATTGACAATCCAACACAATGGGCAGCACATTGAACACATTTTATAAGTGGTCATAAATTTGTAAATAACTCATGAAAGAATAAAGTTACGTTAAAACCAAGCACATCATTGTTTTTCTTGTGAAATTCCCATTAAGTTTGATGTGTCCTATTGAAAAAACTAAAGTTGGATTCAAAATGGCCGACTTCAAAATGGCCACCATGGTCACCACCCATCTTGAAAAGTTTCCCCCCTCACATATACTAATGTGCCACAAACAGGAAGTTAATATCACCAACCATTCCCATTTTATTAAGGTGTATCAATATAAATGGCCCACCCTGTACTTTTCTATTATTGCACTGCTGTTAAAAAATCTCAAACTTTTTCTTTACAAAATCAGTATGTTTAAAATTGCCCTATTTTGACTACCTCTAACTTTATTTTTCTGTATTCAGGGACGTGTAGGGCTCTTTTTTTTCGCCATGATGTGTAGTTTGTTTTGGTACCACATTTGCGTATATATGACTTTTTGATCGTTTTTTATAAAAAAAAAATTTGCAGTTTGATGTGACAGAAAAGCAGAAATATTTAACTTTATTTTTTTTTACGTCAATGCCGTTCACCGTACAGGATCATTAACATTATATATTTATAGATCGGACATGTACGCATTCGTCGATACCAAATATGTTTATTATTTATTTTTTTTACGCTTTTTTGTATTAATATGCGGAAAAGGGGTGATTTAAAACTTTCTTGGGGGGAGGGGATTTTTCTAATTTTTTAAAACTTTAAAAAAAAACTTTTTTACATTTATTTTACACTTTTTTAGTCCCCCATAGGGGACTACTTATAGCAATCATTAAATTGCTAATACTGTTCAGTGCTATGTATTATCGGCGATGTATTATCAGTATTATTGGCGATCTTCTGCTCTGGTTTGCTGAAAGGCCAATCAGTGCAGAAGACCCCGGGAGACGGACGGATGCAGGCGAGGGGACCTCTGTCCGCCATCTTGGCTGATCAGATCAGCCATTATAAATGCTGCACTACCGCAGATGCCATTGTGGTGGCGGATTGTGTTTCAAGCCTTGTGGGGTGTAGGGTAGTTAGGGTGTTGCTGTTCGGAATGATAAAGGGCGCTGTTAACCCTTGTCCCTCGTGACGCCAGGATGAGGGTAAAATGATGTATTCTTGATAGGCCAATTGCTACCCTTCCCAAGAGCAATAGGTGATGCAGAAATAAAGGACTGTCCACAACCACTGTTAACTGAAAACTTGCAGGAACTTTTACTGATTCACGCGAATCGCTTTATTAAACTCCATTTTACAGTGTTCCAGGATATTAGAGACCTAAGATGGTGGATCCACATGTGAGTACATGGGGGAGGGGATTATGGGAGGGCAGGAAACAGCGGCGGGAATGAAGGTAGGCGGGCTGACCCTGAATCATATGTGAGATGCAGCCTATCTGTGTTCATCGACCCCTGTGATGTCACAGCCCCTATATAATCGGCAGCCATCTTGCCTCTCTTCATTTCATCTATGCACTCAGATGGAGAGGACGGGACTGCGTGTGTGTGAATAGCTCATACCACAGTGTTACACTGCAACTGCTAGTCACATCAGCATTAGGGAAAGACAGGAGAGCAGAGTGTTGTGCTGTTACACTGAGAAGGATCATTGATAGCTAAACCTCCTATTCACGTTATTGAGCATTGCAGCAGAGAGGGGCAGATAGCTGTCAGCTGCCTCATACAGATCTCCAAGCTGCCTGAACTTTCTGAAGCATCTTATCTCCTCATTTTTCAGCCCAATTGAGTTTATTTTATTTGCTCCACAAATCTTCTGCTGCTCAGAATTGTGTGACAGAGTGCAATTTAGGGTTTAATCCCTGGATTTTTTTTTTTTGTGGTGCTGGACTGTTGGGTCCTGCTGCTGTTCAGAATATTGTTAAGTGGACTGTAGTGCATTTGCACCATTTTGTACCTGTTAATCTGTCAAGGGGCTGGCTACATACTGTGCAAGTCCAAACAATACTATTCACCGGCTGTTTTTTTAAATTTTTTTACATAGTTTTTTTTGCGTGTGGTTACGCATATATAACTGCCCTCATCAGTGCATACCGCATAGGTACATCCAAGTATTGTACCAATTAGTACCTGTTAAGCTGTCAAGGTGCTCCATACCGTCAAAGTCCAAACAATAATATCCACTGACTGTTGTTTTACTAATAGGCATATTACTGCCCTCCTCAGTGCATACCGCATAGGTACATCCAAGTATTGTACCATCTAGTACCTGTTAATCTGTCAAGGGCCTACATACTGTTCAAGGACAGCCTTAAGTAATCACCTGCTGCAGTTCTAGACAAATACTGTTTAAAGAGTAGTGTAGCGTATCGTAATACCCTCATAAACGCACTAAGTATGTCAGGCAGAGAAGTGCCAGGACGTGCACAGAGGAGTGGCAGAGGCCTAAATACTTCAGGCAGAGTTATCAGCAGACTTGGGGCGAGTGGCAGCAGGAGTCGCAGCGAGAGGCCTGAGCTCCCGTTATCAGCCAGCGGTCGTATCTCCACCAGCAACCCATCTGCCGTCGTGGATTGGTTAACACGCTCATCCACATCCTCACAAATGACATCTGACACCCCCAGTCAACAGTCTGTGGGTTCCTCAGACACAACCCTCAGTTGGCATGGCCCGGGAGCAGTTCGTGTCCTCCCATTGCCTTTGTCCTATGCTGTTCCCACTCCTAAAGAAGTATCTTATGCTGTGGGTTCAGCTCCACTATTTACTGAGGACGATCTAGGTGGCCAAGTAGTGATGCAGAGAGTAACGTGGGAGGCGGTGTTGCAAGTGTTCAGGGTCCTGAAGCAGACACTGTTGGGGAACCTGAGGAGGACATCAGTGATGTGCACACAACTGTTGATGATGATGAAGCCGATCGCATTTGGGAGCCGGGTGCAGAAGGGGCTTCATCATCATCATCATCAGGAGAAGACAGTTGCCCTTGAGGCAGCAAGGCGGTAGCACGGTTGGCAGTCAGCGTTGTGGCAGTATTGGAAATTCAGGAGCCAAACGTGCCCGGGGGAGACCACCTGCTTCGCGGCAGCCTACCTTTCCGGGAGGTAGTGGAACAGGGGTTCCTGGAGACGGCGCCAGTAGCAGTCAATTAGTGCCGACTGCAGGTGGGAAAATCAGCAATCAGCGGTGTGGAAGTTTTTCATAAGGCATCCGGAGGAGGTTCACGTAGCCACATGCAAGATCTGTCGGCAGAAGGTGAAGCGTGGCCAGGGTCCCAATGTCGGCACCACGGCCCTGTGTCAAAACATGCTTCGCCACCATAAAACGGCCTGGGAGAACTGTGGCTCCGATGTAGTGGTCCAGCCTGCTGCATCACCCAGTGGCCATCCGCTCCCTCCTTCATCCATCCAAGGCTCCACCACCTCAGCCGAAGGGAGCTGTGTGTCAAACCCTCCTTCTGTCGCTCCTGCTTCTCCCGCTTTTAGTCAGCCATTCCGCCAAAAATCCATCGGCGAAGCCATGTCCAAGAGACAACAGTATGCGCCCACTCATCCAACGGCGCAAAAGTTGAATGTGTTCCTGTCCAAGTTGCTGGTGTTGCAGTCCCTCCCTTTTCAAGTGGTGGACTCTGCACCTTACAGAGAATTGATGGCTTGTGCCAAGCCGAGGTGGAGAGTCCCAAGCCGTCATTTCTTTGCGAAGAAGGCAGTTCCAGCCCTGCATAAGTTTGTACAAGAGAAGGTGGGCCAGTCCTTGAGCCTGTCGGTGTGTTCAAAAGTGCACGGCAGCACTGACGTGTGGAGCTGCAACTACGAGCAGGGACAATACTTGTCTTTTACGGCCCACTGGGTAAATGTGGTTCCTGCACAGGCACAACAGCAACTTGGACAAGTCACACTGCTTCCTCCTCCACGCTCTCGCTCCCAGGCAGTTGGTCCTGTTACAGTGTGCGACGCCGCCTCCTCATCCTCCACCGTGTCCTCGGCCTCCAATGCACGTCCAAATCTCGATGGCCCTTCATCGTATAATGCGTGTAGGGCAAGGCGGTGTCAAGCTGTTCTTCACATGGTTTGCCTTGGCCAACGGAGTCACACAGGGGAGGAACTGCTAAAGTTCATTCGTAAAGAAATCCGAGTATGGCTTACTCCACGAAATCTGGAAATGGGAACCATGGTGACCGACAACAGGAAGAACATCGTGTCCGCGCTGCGACAAAGAAGTGTGAAACATGCGCCCTGCATGGCACACATGTTGAATCTGGTTGTCAAGCACTTCCTCAAGTCTTCACCCCATTTGCAAAACATCCTGAAAATGGCAAGGAAACTGTGCATGCACTTCAGCCACTCGTATACCGCCAAGCACACCTTCCTTGAGCTGCAGCGTCAGAACGGCATCCCACAACATACATCTCAAGGCTACATGAGCCCTGTGGGGTCTGAACTGGAGGAGGAGGATGATGAGGGGCAGAGCGGAGCACAGTTTAGGTTGGATGAGATGGCCGGCGTTTCTAGTCTTCGGACAGGAGAGGAGGAGCAGGAGCAGCCAGAGGAGCTGGATGGTTATGAGGAAGTTGAGACAGAGGACCCAGACACACACCGTGGCAGTATGCAGTGGAGATGGAGGCAGGTAGTCCCTTCGAGTCACTGGCGCAAATGGCACGATGCATGCTCAGTTGCTTGCGTAGTGACCCCCGAATTGTCAAAATTCGTCAGCGGGATGACTTCTGGATCTCCACCTTATTAGACCTTCACTACCGTCCCAAAATGGGGGCCTTTTTTAAACCCACTGAGAGGGAGGACAAACTTACCTACTACAGAGAGATTCTACGTAGTCAGTTGGCTGATGCCTATCGCAGGTCAGACTCGGGGGGCCCTCTGCGCTCACCTTCCACTGCCATGGCTGCTGGGGAGGGGATGGGTGGGAGGAGCAGTACAAGCTCAATCAGCAACAGCCTGAGTCTACAGTCGCTGATGAGTAGCTTTCTTCACCCGCATAGTGAAGCAACTCATCAGCAGCAGGTGGTGGCATACCTTGACATGGCCATGCCAACAACCATTGAAGATCTGCTGGACTTCTGGGCAGCCAAACTTGATTTATGGCCACAACTAGCAGAGTTTGCCCTGGAAAAGCTGTCCTGCCCTGCCAGTAGTGTTCCATCAGAGTGGGTGTTTAGTGCGGCCGGGTCCATAGTCACCCCAAGGCGAACTCGTCTGTCCACCAAAAATGTGGAGAGACTGACGTTTGTCAATATGATTCAGGGATGGATCAGCCAGGATTTCCAGCCACCAATGCCAGATGCCTCAGAGTAGATTGACCATGCTGCTACACCAACATCTCCCAATTATGGTTGGTTATGAAACCCTCTTGGGTTATCAATTAGGGTTATGAAACCCTCTTTGGTACTGCGATTGCCTGCTCCTGGCTCATCCTGTGTCTTTCAGGAACTACTTTCCTCACTGATGCTTCTGGCCTTGGGCCTTTAATTTTTGGATATTTAGCAGTAGCTAAATATATGCTTAATGCAAATGTCAACATTGATCTTTAAATGTAAGGGGTTATGAATACCTCTTGGGTACTGCGAATGCCTGCTCCATACTCATTCTGTGTCTTTCAGGAACTACTTGCCTCCCTGCCCTCAGGCCTTGGGCCTTCAATTTTTGGATGTTTAGCAGTAGCTAAATACATGCTTAATGCAAATTTCAACATTGATCTTTAAATGTAAGGGGATGGTTATGAAACCCTCTTGGGTACTGCGAATGACTGCTCCTGACTCATTCTGTGTCTTTCAGGAAATAATTGCCTCCCTGATGCCTCAGGCCTTGGGCCTTACATTTTTGGAAGTTTAGCAGTAGCTAATACATGCTTAATGCTAATTTCAACAATGATCTTTAAATTCTCGGTGCTCTGCTAGGGCCTTCTCCTACCCCGCCGGGGCCGATACGAGGACCTCACTAAACCATCCAATCGGTAGTAGAGACATGAGGTGTGTACAAAGGGCAGGGACTTAATGAACCCGAGCTTATGACCGGCTCTTAGTTGTGATTCTTCTTTCCTGGCAAATAATTGCAATCCCTGATCCCTATCGCGAAGGGGGTTCAGCGGGTTACCCGCACCTGTCGGTGAAAGATAGACACACGCTGGTCCATTCAGTGTAGCGCGCGTGCAGCCCCGGACATCTGAGGGCATAACACACCTGTTATTGCTCGATCTTGCGAGTTATCGTGCAATGTAAGGGCTTATTAAAGCCTCTTGTGTACTGCTGATGCCTACTCCTGACTGCTCCTGTGTCTTTCAGGGACTACTTGACTTCATGATGCTTCTGGGCTTGGGCCTTTAATTTTAGGATTTTTTAAATACATACATACATGCTTAATTTAAATTTCAACATTTATGGTGCAATGTATGGGATTATTAAACACTCTTGGGTAGTGTTTTTTTCAAATTTTCTGATAATTATCACAGTAATAAACTTGAATTTTCCACAATAATAACCATTACACCATTGAATTGATTGTTGAGTGTGATTTTTTAAGTAAAATTAAAAAAAAAAATATGCAGAGGGATGAACTCTGCTTCTTTATTTCATAAAAAATTATTTTATAGAAGAATGTCTTTTGATGGTCCACCATCCTGCATTATAGAGTCTTCTGGACTCTTGAATATGCGCTTGTTCTTAATCAAAGGTACAAAAAACAAAAATGGCCGGTCAGGGCTATGGAGACGTTGCGCCTACATCTTACGGCCACATGAGCCCTGTGGGTGCTTGTAAGATTAGGTCCTTTGTACCCACACGGCGAGGTCCGGGACACAAATTTTGATTTAAATTTCGAATAAAAAAAAATCACACATTTGAATGGTCTCCTCGTGCTGCTGCCAACTCCAGGCTGCGACACTCTGGTAATATATAGAGAGCACTCGCTGTCCTAAATTTTCGTTAACGTTTTTCGTCAAAAATGTTTTGTCTTTTTTATTAGGGATTGTGAAGCTTTGGTGTGTACTCATGCATCAGCCAACTCCAGCCTGTGTCATTCAGGCAATATATGGTTTACTGATGGCGCTGCTGGGCCTGGGTCTGGGAATTTCAAATTTTCTCATAGGTAGTACCCGCTATCCATAAGTCTTCTTCATAAATTTCTACAATTGTGTTTTTTTGGAGGGATTGTGAAGCCCTAGTGTGTACTCATGCATCAGCCAACTCCAGGGTGTGTCATTCATGCAACATATAGGTAGCACCGGCTGTCCTAAATATTCTTAAAATTATTTTAAAAATGGTTGTTTTTTCTTTGGGATTCTGAAGCCTTGGTGTGTACTCAATGCTGCTTCCTGCTACACTCTGTCAGCCCGTTGGTCCTGCGACAGTGTGCTACTCCGCCTCCACATCCTCCACTGTGTCTTAAGCCTCCACTGCCCGGACAAGTCTCAGTGGCCCTTCAGCATACCATGTGTGCAGGTCACGCTGTTCTTCACATGGTTTGCCTTGGCAAGAAGTCTTGGAAACAATAGCCGGTCAGGCCAATGGAGACGTTTTGCCTAAATCTCATGGCCACATGAGCCCTGTGGGGGCTTGTTGGATTTGGTCCTTTGTACCCACACGCTGGGGTCCGGGACACGCAAAGGTTGTTTTAAATTTCAAATCAAAAAATGATGGCGCTGCTGGGCCTGGGTCTTTCAAATTTTTTCATGGGTAGCACCCGCTATCCAAAATCTTTTTCACAAATTTCTAAAATTGTGGTGTTTTTTGGTAGGAATTGTGAAGCCCTGGTGTGTACTCGTGCATCAGCCAACTCCCGGCTGCGTCATTCAGGTAATATATGGGTTACTGATGCCGCTGTGGGGCCTGGGTCTGGTAATTTCTAATGTTCTTATAGGTAGCACCCGCTATCCAAAATCTTCAGTTTAAGTTTCTTAATTCATCTTTTAATCTTAGAGATTGTGAAGGCCTAGTGCCTACTCATGCTGCTGTGCCATTCATCCACTATATGGTCTCCTCATGCTGCCAACACCTCCATGCTGTGTCATTCAGCCACTATATGGTCTCCTCATGCTGCCAACACCTTCACACTGTGCCATTCAGCCACTATATGGTGTCCTCATGCTGCCAACACCTCCATTCTCTGTCATTCAGCCACTATATGGGGTCCTCATGCTGCCAACACCTCCACACTGTGCCATTCAGCCACTATATGGTGTTCTCATGCTGCCAACACCTCCACACTATGTTATTCAGTCACTATATGGCCTCCTGACACTGATGCCACCACCAGGCTCTGTCATTGTGCTGCTGTGCGGCAGTGATTCTAAAAGCGATGCTGGTTATCTGCATGTTATTCTGAATAACAGTATTATTTCACTACCCCAGCATACTCCATATGCGTTTTAGAACACACCAAAGTGTTCTATACCCCTATAGAGGCTGTATGTAGGCTAGAAATAGCCTTTTTTAATATAGATTCACCGCGAAAAAATTTGGATCGAAGCAAACTTTTTCGGAAAATTCGGCAAATCGTCCGAATCGAATTTTTGAAAAGTTCGCTCATCTCTAAACAGAGTCTCTATGCATATGGCTTAGCAGCGATTGACAGTTGGTTGGGATCAGACAAGCTCAATTTAGCTTCTTAGGGATTTTGGAGCATAGATCCGCTGGATTTAGGGGTGCGTTTAGATCCAGTGATCTTGCGGTGAGTAGCGCGGAAATGCTTAGTCTATCCACTATGTTAGAGGCCGAGGCCGCAAGGCTTTGGCCTAGTAAATCGTCTTGTAAGCTGTGGAGGTCTTACCTCTTCCAGAGTCAGCAACCCAAGAGAGGGATCAAGATGGAGCAGGTCCCTTATATGGGCAGGGGCTGGCCGTTTTGGATTGGTCCATAACAACTGTCACTCACCGTTACATTGCATTGTGGGTGAACACGTCATGGGAACCTCCAAAGGTCCTGTAGCAAAACCATAGAGTTCTAACCTAATCACGTGACTCGCAGGTCCTGCTACGCTTGAATAGGTAGGCAACTAAATATATACATATATCTATACTTATATTTATACGAACTTCTATACAATCACAGACTAACTGAGGGGTGACAAGGGGATAACTATAGGAGAGGGACCTCGACATTCCTAGGGACTCTGGCTATGGGACCTCACCACAAGGTAACATATAAAATACGGTACCGGGACACCACAAACCCCCTTACTTAAAACAAGTCGACCTCGACGCCTGTCCCCTAAAACAGAGAAACTAGGACTAGGACAGGATTATTAATATATTCTATACATCCTAACATAACCTGAGTAAACATTGGATACATGTGTACTTGCTTGTTACTCTGACTAGCATCTTGACTAGACAATATTGAAGCTATCTAGACATTTTGAAGCTATCTAGACATTCTGAAACTATCTAGACATTGTTGAAGCTATCTAACCTTTAGTTTCTAGCTCCTTAGACATTTTTTATATTGCTCTCTATAACATTTATGAGGCTAATTATACATTATTACAGCTCTCTATACGTTTAGTTTCAAGCTGACTAGACATTTCAGAAATCTCTCCTCATTCTTTTCTTTTGCCATGATGTGTCACCTGTTAGTACACAGAAGGGTATATTGGCTTGCCCGAGGCTCTCTACCAATAAGGATGGCTACTAGGGTCTATCGGCTACACAATACTTACCCTTAGAACACAACAGTATAACCTACTTAGGTTACTGTTACGCCGAGCGCTCCGGGTCCCCGCTCCTCCCCGAAGCGCTCGCAGCGTTCTCTTATTCACAGCGCTCCGGTCAGACCTGCTGACCGGGTGCGCTGCGATATTGCTCCCAGCCGGGATGCGATTCGCGATGCGGGACGCGCCCGCTCGCGATGCGCATCTCGGCTCCCGTACCTGACCCGTTCCCCGTCTGTGTTGTCCCTGTGCGCGCGGCCCCGCTCCTTAGGGCGCGCGCGCCGGGTCTCTGCAATTTAAAGGGCCAGTGCACCAATGATGGTGCCTGGCCCAATCTCCCTGATTAGTTCCACCTGTGCACTCCCTATTTATACCTCACTTCCCCTGCACTCCCTTGCCGGATCTTGTTGCCCTTGTGCCAGAGAAAGCCTTTCCTTGAGTGTTCCTAGCCTGTGTTCCAGACCTCCTGCCGTTGCCCCTGACTACGATCCTTGCTGCCTGCCCTGACCTTCTGCTACGTCCGACCTTGCTCTTGCCTTATCCCTTGTACCATGCCTATCTCAGCAGTCAGAGAGGTTGAGCCATTGCCGGTGGATATGACCTGGTTGCTACCGCCGCTGCAAGACCATCCCGCTTTGCGGCGGGCTCTGGTGAAAACCAGTAGCTACTTAGAAGCGGTCCACCGACACGGTCCACGCCAATCCCTCTCTGACACAGAGGATCCACCTCCAGCCTGCCGAACCGTGATAGTTACCTTTAGAAATACGTGTTTAATGTCAAGCTCGCAAGAGCACCTACTGGCCAGGTAGAGCATCTCACACACGTAATAAAGAGAAAAGAGAAATATGAGTGTACCTAACAGTGGCAGGAATTGGGTATAAATAGGCTACAATTCCTAAGTGTTTCTTGAATGTGAGATATATTTTTGTTTTTGTGTATGTACTGAAGAAAACTGAGGTAGTACATTTAAGTGAGTAATTTAGTGTACTGAAAAGATATAGGTAGTACATTGAAGTGAGTCATTGAAGGTACTATGTGTGCAAGTACTGCTTACTAGTTAGTCTTGCTATCTTAAGGGTAAGTTTCCCTACTATTTTTGTTGAGACAGGTGCTAGCGATTGGCGACTGGAATGCTACTCTGGGAGGAGCCGGGAGAGTCACCTATTTAGTAACTACTAAAACACCTCTTTAGCATTTTTATACATTTGTATGTACAGGTATACAAGAATTATTTACGTGTTTTGTTTTTGGTGTACATGTGCATCTAGCGGACAATTTTCCGTGTACAACCTTTACTTACTTTTTATGTACACAGACACAAAGCTATTTTTCCGTGTACAGGAACCACATACATTTTTATTATACAAGCTTACACATTTACTAACACTCCAACAAGGTTCAGGCGCATACACCTGATAAGTGCACATTTTAGCAAGAGAGTCCTATAAATATAGGGCTATGTACATAGAACGGACGTGTAAGGATCTGCAGTCCACCTGCAAACTAGGAGTCTATATTTCACGGTTGCCCCAAATCAACCGGGCACAAAACTTACGAATCTCCTACTGGCTAGTCTTGACCTGATGGTCAGGCACAAAGCTTGATGGTTACGTTGCTGAACTTGAAACTGGAACAATCTTAGTACAGTCCTGCTAGGCACATGTCTTGAACTTGGTTACTGAAAATCAAAAGTGGTTAGCATAGAAAAGCAATAAACATTACTTTACAGTCCTTCAAAAGACATTTCTCCGGAATCTTCTTGTGCCTCTTGTAGATCCTCTATACCTCCCATCATCTGGAGCAGGCGAGGAGTTAATGTAACTCTCCCACACCACATTGGTGAGAGTAGAATGGGCAACAGCAGGACTCAAAGTGACCAGGGGCTTACTGGTCGGGATCAAAGTGGGTGCATAAGGTTTTAGCACCATCTCCCTGCCAGGAGTGGGCCAAAGCACTTTCGTCTTTACCCTGGAAGCAGGCAAACTCTCCACGTCGGAAGAGGGCCTTGGTACATACGTTGGTACCTGTGCAGGAGGCAAACTCTCATTGCTCCGAGAGGGCCTAGGTACGTACGTTGGTACCTCTGGAACAGACAAACTCTCATTGCTCCGAGAGGGTCTAGGTACGGTCTTTGGTGCCCGCAACTTAGGCTTACTTTCTTGATCTTGAGCAGGACTTTACTGTACACAGAAGATGATTGACGTTGTGGAGGCTCCTCCTCCTTGAGTACGGTGGTGGAGGCATCAGGAGCAGACCATTTCGGCCTCAGGTTGAAGGGATCCGATTCCCAATCTGTAGACGGAAAGTATTTGAGGGAAGCTGTGTTGGGGCTGTTGGTCTTGTGACCGCTGCAGCCCATTCTCCACGCAGGCTCTGGACGGGGGTTTACTCCACAATTTCACCCACCTCCAAGGAGTAGAACTTTTTATGAAGATATGGATCTGTATTGATCACGGCATCTGAGGGGTTAATGGCAGACATCAGTGCGATCGCTGATTTCCACCATTACCGGCGGGTGCGCAGCTGCTGACAGCCGCCGGAACCCGCCGGGAATGAAGCGAGTGCATCTCCTGTGCTCGCATCACAGCTGCGCCATATATGTACGGCGCTGTGCGCTAAGTGACACTATGCAGCGCCGTACATTTATGGCTCATGTCGTTAAGGGGTTAAGCTTGCAGCCTAAGTCCCTGAAATTATTTTTAAGGACACTCCACCTACTTCTTACTTTGTCATTGGTGCCAATATGTACCATGACTGCTGGGTCTTCTCCATCCCCACCCAGCAAGCTGTCAACCCGATCCGCGATGTGCCGAACTCGAGCACCAGGAAGACAACACACTGTTCGGCGATCCCGGTCTTTTTGACAGATCACCCTCTCTGTCCGCCTAATAATAAAGTCCCCACTACAAGTACCTGTCTGGCCTTCCCTCCACTCTTCCTTCCCTCCTTACTGGAGCAGACACCCCCCTGGCGGTTAGAGGCAGTGACTTGTTGCAGCGGTGCTAACGCTGAACTAACATCCCCCTTATCTGCCAACCGGGCAAACTTGTTGGTGTGTGCTAGATCAGGAGTAGCCTCCTTGACACTTTTCTCTCTATCCGTTTTCTATCTGTAACCCACGTAGCTGCCTGACTGTCCTGAACCTCCATCCCGCTATCTTCCCCCACCTCTACCCCAGAGAGTACTTACTCAGTGAGCAGGAGACTCCTCTCCAAATTGTCAATACGTCTGTGTTGCCAGTTGCTTCTCTAGATCCAGGATCTGGGCTTCCAAATGAACAACTCGCACACATCTCGCACAATAATATGCACCCTCAAACTGCTGTTCAAGGATTGCATACATTATGCAAGATATACTGTAGACGGGACTGCCTTTTCCAACATTGAGGACATCTTAGTTTTGGGGATTGTACTAATAAACAGTGAAAAACAGAAGTAAATATTTCAATTAAACTCCCTGAACTTAAAGTCCCTTAATTTTAAGTCCCTCCACTTTTATACTCACACCCGCTTGTATAAATCACACACACAATCGCAAGCTCAGACAATTGCTTAGTGTATTTGCTTTTAACCCTTTAAGGACCAGGGGTTTTTCAGTTTCTGCGCTTTAATTTTTTCCTCCTTACATTTAAAAAATCATTACTCTTTTAATTTTGCACCTAAAAATCCATATGATGGCTTGTTTTTTTGTGACACTGATTCTACTTTGTAATAACATCAGTCATTTTACCCAAAAATCTGTGACGAAACAGGAAAAAAAATTGTGCGACAAAATTGAAGAAAAAACACCATTTTGTTAATTTTGGGGGCTTCCGTTTCTACGCAGTAAATTTTTCGGTAAAAATTACACCTTATCTTTATTCTGTAGGTCCATACAATTAAAATGATACCCTAATTATATAGGTTGGATTTTGTCGTACTTCTGGAATAAAATCATAACTACATGCAGGAAAATGTATACGTTTAAAATTGTAATATTCTTACCCCTATAACTTTTTTTTTTGCGTACGGGGCAGTATGAGCCATGATCTGAAGTTTTTAGCAGTACCATTTTGTATTGATAGGACTTTTTGATTGCTTTTTATTCATTTTTTCATTATATAAAAAGTGACCAAAAGTACACTATTTTGGACTTTTGAATTTTTTTGCGCATACACCATTGGCCATGAGGTTTAATTAACTATATATTTTTATAATTCAGACATTTCCACACGTGGCAATACCACATATGTTTATTTTTATTTACACTGTTTTTAAATGGGAAAAGGGGGGTGATTCAAACTTTTATTAGGGATTAAATGATCTTCACTAAATGATCTTAACTTTTTTTCCACTTTTTTTTTGCAATGTTATAACCCTGCACACACTGATCTTTTACATTGATCAATGGTTTCTCATAGGAAACCATTGATCGATGATTCTGCCGCTTGACTGCTCATGCCTGTATCTCAGGCACTGAACAGTAATATGGTGATCAGACACCAGGAGGCAGGTAAGGGGACCCTCCTCGTGTCCTACAGCTGTTCTGGACACCGCAATTTCACCGTGGCGGTCCCGAACAGCCCCCTGAGCTAACCGGCATTAGTTTACTTTCACTTTAGACGCGGCGATCAACTTTGAACGCCGCGTCTAAAGGGTTAATAGCGCGCGGCACCGCGATCAGTGGCGCGTGCTATTAGCCACGGATCCCAGCCATTGTTCGAGGCCAGGCCTGGCCCACTATGACGCGGGGCGTCATAGAAAGGAAACGGACTCAGGGCGTACAGGTACGCTCTTGGTCCTTAACAGGTTAAAGATACCAAAAACCAGCTCTCCCTTGCACTGCTTGGAAGTGAATGCAAAAAGGTCTCCTTGTGCCTGTTGGCATTGCCCATCCACCAGTGTTGCTGTGAGTTCTCCTAAGGGTTTCCCCCTACTTTCAGCACGCTCTGCTTGGAGGTACTTGTGGTTGCACCAGCCACTCCAGACTAGTAGTTTCAACTTATTCCCAAATGTCCTTGGCAGCAAGTTGGCAAATATGCAGGAGGCCAAATTTCAGATGTCATCACACAGTCTCTGTTCACATACTTGACAGCAAAGAACACTGCTCCTCAACTGATCGTTCACTCAACCCACAGTGCAGTAACAAAGGAGCACAACAGTATCAGAACTATACAGAGCAGATAGAACAGTTGGAATAGTGTGGAATGTGTGTATGTGTATAAGGTAGGGCAACCTGGGTTGGTCCCAAGAATATATGGTCCCTTGACTGATGGAGAAACAAGGGCCCCATTATTCATCAAGTTCATTAACCTACTTAGTACCCCTTGCACTAATAAAATAAAATGTCACAAAATATAATGTCACAAGGGTTCAGATATTTCTCTCCACGTTTTTTACAGTTTTTCTGTTAATTTTATCAAAGGACACAAGAAAATATAGTGAAAAGAGGAAGAGAGAAAG
The DNA here is from genome assembly GCF_029499605.1 of Hyla sarda. Lineage (NCBI taxonomy): Eukaryota > Metazoa > Chordata > Amphibia > Anura > Hylidae > Hyla > Hyla sarda. The sequence continues at coordinate 293,544,893 of NC_079193.1, forward strand.
CTGTGTGCTGTAAAGCAAAAGGAGACAGTTTTCCTGCCATAGGCCATTTGTTTTTGTTTTTTATAAGATCATTTGGGCACATACAAAATTGACTTTAAAATTATCCAGCTATATTTGGTCAAACATGTAGATAACTCACTCCAATATAATGGCTGGAACTGCTTCTTTTTTGTGAGGCATGCGATGTTCGCTGGTATTGATGCTGCTGCTGCTACTACTTTCAACTGCTTTTCCACGTTTGCTTTACCCCCCTGTAGGTAGGACAACTAAATAGGTAGTTTGACTCCCCTTGAAGGTAGTATGTCCTCTGTTTGTAGGATCCTCTGTAGGTAGCTTGTCCTTCTTTTGCAGCTTGCCCTCTGGAGGTTGGATTTCCCCATCCCCCAAGGGTAGCTTGTCCTGTGTTGGTAGGACACCCTGTATGTAATACCCTCTGTAGATAGCTTGCCCCCTGAAGGTAGATTGGCTCCTAAATGTAGGACCCCCGGAAGGTAGATTGCCCCCTGTATCTAGAACCCCCCTGTCGGTAGTTTGCCTCGTGAAGGGAGTTTTCCCTCTGTATGCAGCTATCTTCAGGGGGTTCTACCTAAACCAGTAGTACAGTAGTTTGCATGTGTAGGTAGAACCCCCTGAAGATAGCTTGCCCCCTTTAGGTAGGTCCCCCCCCCAAAGGTAGTTTGCACCTTGTATGTAGGACCCCTGTAGGTAGAACACCCCCTGAAGGTAGCTTGCTCCTGTATGTAGGACCTTCCTTGTAGGTAGTTCGCCCTCTCTATGTGGAACTTCCAATAAAGGTAGTTTTGCCCCTGTAGTATGTAGGGCCCCCTGTAAAGAGGGTGCCTCCTGTATGTATATATAAGACTTCCCTTTAGCTAGTTTGCCCCCTGTATGTAGGACCCCCTGAAGGTAGTTTGCCTTGTATATGTAGGACCCCTTATAGGTAGTTTCCGCCTTTATGTAGGACTCCCCTTTCCCTGAAGGTAGTTTTCCCCCTACATGTATCCCCCCCTGATAGGGAACCACTGGTCTGTGCCCTTGTTAAAGGGGTACTCCGGTGTAAAATATTAAATTTTTTTAATCAACTGGTGCCAGAACGTTAAACAGATTTTTTTTTTAATTACTTCTATTAAAAAATCTTAACCCTTCCAGTACTTATCAGCTGCTGGATGCTCCACAGGAAGTTATTTTCTTTTTAAATTTCTTTTCTGTCTGACCACAGTGGTCTCTGCTGACACCCCTGGAGCAAATCTCCATAGAAAATCCTGCTTTTGACAGTTCATGAGACAGACCGAGGTGTCAGCAGGGAGCACTGTGGTCAGACAGAAAATACATTTGAAAAGAAAATAACTTCCTGTGGAGCATGCAGCAGCTGATAAGTACTGGAAGGGTTAAGATTTTTAAATAGAATTCATTTACAAATCTGTTTAATTTTCTGGCACCACTTTTCACTGGAGTACCCCTTTAATGTCAGAGAATGAGTAGACTGGTTTGAGGTGACAAAAAGGCAACAGTAACTCAAATAAAAACTTTTTACAACCAAGGTATGCAGAATATCATCTCTGAATGCAGATCATGTCGAACCTTGAAGCAGATGGGCTACAGCAGCTGATCACACAGAGTGCTCCTGCTGTCAGTTATGAACAGGAAAGTGGCTTCAGTTCGCACAGGCTCACCAAAATAAGACAATAGAAGATTGGAAGAATGTTGTCTAATCTGATGTGTCTCAATTTCAGGCTAAAATCTCTGAGGAATGTTTCCAGCACAAATGTACTAGCAAGGTGTACCTAATAAAGTAGCCCTTGAGTATATGTACGCTTTTTAGTGTTTTGTGTCGTGTGTCTTTTGTGCCTCTACGAATAAGGCTCATGAACAGACGCCATTGTTGTGGCTCCCAAAATAAAGTTAGCCAGCCACTCCTGATATATAACTTGCATTTAGAGTTAGACAGGGGTTAAAGTACAAATATAAAAATTTACTTCTATGTAATTAATAGCATGAACAGCACACCCTTACAAAATAGTTCCTTGTACAGCAGATTTGATCTTGAGGGCTATGAGGAATTCTATTTCACTTTTGCCTGTGGTATGGGAAGCATCATCTAAATGCAATGTTCTTTAGAGCGGCAGACAAATTGTGCTCATGTTTTTCATCATGGCTTCCTTGCTCTATTATTGTGAAGCAGTGGCGGATCGGGGGGGGGGGGGGGGGGGTCAACAGGGCAATTGCCCCCCCCCCCCCCCCCCCCCCCCCGAGATTGCTGCCCCTCCTGATACTATATTAGTGATGAGCGGGAGCTGTCAGCCCCGGCTGCACTGTCCCCTCACCTGCAGTGTGTGAAACGCCAGGGACACCATTCTCTGCAGGCCGCGCAGGCTGCCTGTCAGTGCTGAGAATGCTCCGGTCTCAGCATCATGCACTGTGCAGGGGCTGAGAAGAGATAAGCTCCTCCCCCTCTCACCCCTCTGTGTTTCCAGCAGGCCGAGCTCAGCTTACTGCCCTCCACCACAGGCCTGGACACTCACCCAATGCCTCCAGACCCCCCCCCCCCCTGCCCACCCTGATGCTATCCTTCATGGTAAGTAACTTTGGGGGAGGAGGAGGAAGGGGGGGGGGGTGTCAGGCTCGGGAGACAGGTAAAGGGGAACTCTTATCAGTGTTTCCCTGCAGAGGCCTCGAACTATAGTAAAACTACAACCCCCAGCATGTATTTGGCTTTGTGGGCATACTGGGAGTTGTAGTTTTACAACAGCTGGAGGCACCCTGGTTGGAGAACACTGATCTATCTGTCTTTCTATCTCCTATCTATCTCTCATATCTATCTATCTCATATCTATCTATCACATCTATATCATATATATCTCTCATATCTATCTATAATCTATCATCTATCTATCTCATATCTATCTATCTATCTATCTATCTCCTATCTATCTATCTATAAACAAAAGAATGCAGCAGCACACTGCCAGCACAAGGCTATAGGTGAAACATGAACATGCAGATAAAACATGGAGAGCTATACAGCTATGGTGTAATAGATAGTGAGGCACTTGGCTCGCAAATTTGTCTCCGCCGGCGGACAAATAGCTTAGACCGTCCCACCGTGATAAGGTGGCCTCATTGGGATGGACCCTACACTGTGAATATGCCTCTGTGTGAACAGTTCAGTAAGCATGGCAGGATCTGGAACATCCAAGACACCTTATATACACACCTGATAGAGGTGGGTGAGGTGCAAGGCCAACATGGAGGTAGCCACTCCCCCGTATGTGCAATACAGACAAAGAATAAGTCAGCCAGCACTTTAGTTGATACCAAACTATTATATGGACCTGGCCTGCAGGTGCACGATCCTAGGCTAAATATACAGCAACAGAAGAATGCAGCAGCACACTGCCAGCACAAGGATATAGGTGAAACATGAACATGCAGATAAAACATGGAGAGCTATACAGCTATGGTGTAATAGATGCAAATGTGAAACTATGAGATAGTGAGGCACTTAGCTCGCAAAGCATGGCAGGATCTGGAACATCCAAGACACATTATATACACACCTGACACTTCAACTTATAATGCCCCCTGTTATGTTCCCCTTACTTATAATGCACCCTGAAGGGGCAGGACAGAGGCATTATATGTGAGAGGAACATTACAGGGGCATTATATGTGAGGGGCACTAGATAGGTTGCATTATAAGTGATGAACCCCCTTTCATGTGCCCCTCACATATAATGTGCCCTGTCTTATAATGCCCCCTGTTATGTTTCCCTCACTTATAATGCCCCCTGAGGGAGCAGGATTGGGGAGATTATATGTGAGGGGAACATTGCAGGGGCATTATATGTGAGGGGCACAGCACAGGGGGCATTATATGGTAGGGGCACAGGACAGAGGGCGTTATTGTTATGAGGGGGAACAGGACAGGTCATAGTTATATGTGGGGTCACAGGATGGGGAATTACTACTATATATGAGGGGCACAGAGTATAAGGAATTTCTGGGGTAGTACGGTTTTCATTATCCACAATACATCACAGTATTGTATTCAGAGGGATATTTAGAGCGTACAGTGTGTGGTAGTATTATATTCAGAGGGTACAGTGTGTGGCAGTATTATATTCTGAGGGTACAGTGTGTGGGCAGTATTATATTCAGGGGTACAGTGTGTGGCAGTCTTATATTCTGTGGTACAGTGTGTGGCAGTATTACATTCTGAGTGTATAGTGTGTGGCATTATTATATTCTGAGGGTACAGTGTGTGGCAGTATTATATTCTGAGGTTACAGTGTGTGGCAGTATTATATTCATTGGGTACAGTGTGGCCTGATTGGAATGATTTATCTATTTTTCATATATCCATTCATCATATACTCAGTATCACTGTGCGGCTATTATGCTTTTGTATCACGTGTGCTTCACTTGTTTCTTTATCACTTTTCATATATAGTGTTTTATTGATGATATGTTGACTGCTCCCCTGAGCCCTGATGAACCCCTAACTATAAGTAAGGGTGAAACGCGTAGGTCATTAGGAGTAAGAATATATACATATTAAGTCATTGCATTGTTTATTCTTAATGTATATGTGACTTCTACTATCCCTATTCCCTGTCCACACTTATTGTAGTGAGGGCAAGGGGTTAGACTAGGTAGGGTTGGTCAGGTCAGGTTTTTCACCTGTACCCTAAACCCCCTCCCTTGGTTTTGTGTTCATTATTTAGTGCTATATCTGATTTGACACCTTTCTGAGCACTGTATTGTGAGGCATTGTTTTTCTTATTATCTTTAATAATAAAAATTATACATTTTAGCTTAATGTGTTTATCTGTGGCCTCATTGGTAGATTTCAGTTGAGTTATTATTTTGTAAAATTGTCTCCAAGGGCATGTATATTATTGGTTGAAGGACCATATATCTCCTTTTTCTGGGTTTTGGGTACAGTGTGTGGCAGTATTATTCAGTGGGTACAGTGTGTGGGCAGTATTATATTCAGTGGGTACAGTGTGTGGCAGTATTATATTCAGTGGGTACAGTGGCAGTATTATATTCAGAGGGTACAGTGTGTGGCAGTATTATATTCAGAGGGTACAGTGTGTGGCAGTATTATACTCAGAGGGTACAGTGTGTGGCAGTATTATATTCAGTGGGTACAATGAGTGGCAGTATTGTACTCAAAGGGTAAAGTGTGTTGTAGTATATTTGGAGGGTACAGTGTGTCAGAATTATATTCAAAGGATATGGAGTTTGGCAGTATTATAATAATACTTTTTTCATATAGAGGATCAGAATCCGCTTACACAGTGGGGAGCCGACTGGGCGTCAAGTTATGCAGCGAGAATATTTAGCTGGACCCAGTGGTATGTACCATCTGAATTAGATAAGGAAAGACTATAGAGAAGACGTCACCTATAGTCACTGATATCATTGTGTATTGTCCTGACTGTCCCATCAGAGCTGTAGTCACCTATAAATTTTTCAGTAATGATGGGTGAAACAACAACTCCCAGCATCTCCTTACCACTACTTAGGTCATACTGGGAGCTGTAGTTTTAAATGGTAAAAACTTCTTTAGCGCTTTCCCATTCTGTGGCAATTGGTTTCTTTGATTATTCTTTAAGCAACACCTTATTTTCTGTCCACCAATGCAAAATTCTCTAATAGTGCCCCTCCCGAGACTAGACTCTGGATCCGCCCCTGTTGTGAAGTCTGTTTGGATCAATTCTAAAAATGGATATATGGATTTGATAATTATTTGCAATTCCAAAAAAAGAAATGCCTGCATAGAAGTGAATATGTGTCATAGCAGCAGATCATGCAATTGCTATGCTCCCTTGACATAGACAAGGTTGTCTGAATTGCTATAATTGGTGGTGAGAACCTATGCAGAAAATGCCTTCAACAAAGGTCCTAAAATAAGGGCATAAAGTATTAAGCCAATAAAGGAGAATTCCACCTGCCTTAGGTGGTTAGGGGCCTAACAGTGTGCTCCTTTACACAAGCATTACATACACTACTTTCATTTATTTTATGCATATAAAACATTCACTGAAGTCTATGGAGAGTTTTCAAAATGTGTATGCATGTGTATTAAAGATGAGCGAACTTTTGAAAAATTAGATTTGGACGAATTTTCCAAAAAATGTTGTTTCAGTCCGAATTTATTTGCGGCACATCGCTATTAAAAACTGCTATTTCTGGCCCACAGAGCCTCAGCAGGGGTGTAGAACACTTTGCCTTGCTGTAACACGCATAGGAAATGTGCTGAGTTAGTGAAATAATACTGTTACAGTAACCCCCCAACATGCGATGGCCCAAACATATGATCAAATCGACATACGATGGCCTCTCAGAGGCCATCGCATGTCGATGTCAGCATCGACATACGATGCTTTTACATGTCGGGGCCATTGCATTAACTGCTATCCGGCAGCGCAAAATACTTAAGCTGCTGTCGGATAGCAGTGTAATGTGCCCCAGCAGGTTCACTTACCTATCCCCGCTGCTCCGGGTCCTCTCCGGGGTCCGGGCCTCGCTTTCCGGCATTGTTATTACGTAGCTGTGCACGCCGTCCAGACGCAACAACGTAATAATGTCACCAGAAAGCGAGGCCCGGACACCGGTGAAGTTGCGGAAGACGCCGGAGGACCCAGAAGAAGACGCCGGAGCAGTGGGACCCCATCGGGAGCCCCTGGGAGACCATCGGGAGCAGTGAGGACGCGGTCCAGAGCGGCGGGGACAGGGAATATTTAATGCCCTTTTATATTGCACGAATCCCTCAACATACGATGGATTCGACAAACGATGGGTCGTTTGGAACGAATTACCATCGTATGTTGAGGGACCACTGTATTCAGTATGACATGCAGATAAGAGGCGTCGCTATAAGAATCACTGTTGCAGAGCGGCACAATGACAGAGCCTGGAGGTGGCATCAGTATGAGGAGACTATATAGTGGCTGAATGGTGACGATATAGTGGCCGAATGGTGACAATTCTGCGGTCACTACACAAGCAAGTGGGCATGCATTATGCCATTGTAACTCGGAGGGACTCCCTGCCTCCATCTCCACTGCATACTTCCATGGTGTGTCTGGGTCCTCTGTATCGCCTTCCTCATAACCCTCTAGCTCCTCTAGCTGCTCCTTCTCTCCGGTCAGATGACTAGAAAAAATGCCCATCTCACAAAACCTAAACTATGCTCCACTGTGCTCCTCCCCCTCCAGTTCAGCTTCCACAGGGCTCATATGGTCGTGAGATGTAGGCACCATGTCTCCAGTGTCCTGACCAGTCATTGTTTCCAACACGTGTTGTAGTAGATGAAGCAGTGGAATGAGGGTTGTTCATCCTGTAATCCTGGCGACTGACTAATAATGTGGCTTCCTCAAAGGGCCTGAGCAAACGGCAGGTGTCATGTATGAGCTGCCACTGGTTGACATTGAAGTTACACATCTGCTTGGATCATCAAGAAATCTGTGATGGCTTTTCTCTGTTCATATAGTCGGTCCAACATATGGAGGGGGGAATTCTAACGTGTGGAAACATCGCAAATCAGACTATGTTGGGGGATGCCGTTCTAACGCTGCAGCTCAAGGAGAGTGTGCTTTGCGGTGTACGAGTGGCTGAAGTGCATGCAAAGTTTACTTCCCATTGTTAGGATGTCTTGCAGATGGGGGGAACACATCAGGAACTGCTTGACCACCAGATTGAACACGTGTGCCATGCAGGGCGCATGTCTCAGGCTTCCTTCTCACAGCGCAGACAAGATGTTCTTCCCGTTTTTGGTCACCATGGTTCCCAATTCCAGTGTTCGTGGAGTAAGCCATGATTCGATTTCTTTATGAATGACTTTTAGCAGTTCCTCCCCTGTGTGACTCCGTTCACCAAGGCAAACCATGTGGAGAACAGAGTGACACCGCCGTGCCCTGCAAACATGGTATGCTGGAGGGGCACTGAGCCTTGTCCGTACAGTGGAGGCTGAGGACACGGTGGAGGATGAGGAAGCGGAGTTGCACACTGTGGCAGGACCAACGGGAAGTGGCGTGACCTGTCCAAGTTGCTGATGTGGCTGTGCAGGAACCACATTCACCCAGTGGGCCATAGAGGACATGTATTGACCCTGACAGAAGTTATAGCTCCATACGTCGGCGCTGCCATGCACTTTGGTACATACTGATAGGCTCAAGGACAGGACCACTTTCTGTTCCACAAAATTGTGCAGGGCTGGTACTGCCTTCTTCGCAAAGAAATGATGGCTTGGGACACAAGCCATCAGTTCTCTGAAAGGTGCAGAGTCCACCACTTGAAAAGGGAGGGACTGCAGCACCAACAACTTGGACAGGACCACATTAAGCATCTGCACCGTTGGATGAGTGGGTGCATAATGTTGTCTCTTGGACATGGCTTCACCGATGGATTGCTTGCAGAATGACTGACTCGAAGTAGGAGGAGCAGGAGCATCTGGAGCGACATAAGATGGGTATGACACACAGCTCCCTTTGGCTGAGGTGGTCAAGCCTTGGCTGGCTGAAACAGGGAGCGGCCTCTTCATGGTGACGCTGCATATGTTGACGGAGGGCCGTGGTGCCAACATTGGTAGGTTAACAGGTTAACATCCTCCGGATGCTTGATGAAAAACTGCCACACCGCTGAGAAGCTGATTTTCCATCCAACAGTCCGCACTGATTGACTGCTACTGCCGCTGACTCCAGGAACCCCTGTAAGGTAGGCTGCCGCGAACCAAGTGGTCTACCCCGGGCACGTTTGGCTCCAGACTTTCCACTTCTGCCACCGTGCTGACTGCCAACCATGCTACCACATTGCTGGCTAAGCTGCTGTCTCACGGGCAACCTGCAATCCTCTTCTCATGATGATGATGATGATGATGATGATGAAGCCCCTTCTGCACTCGGCTTCCAAGTGTGATCGGCTTCATCATCATCGAGTTGTGTCTGCACGTCACTGATGTCACTTGTGATGAAGTGGATGACCGTGTTAACCAATCGATGACAGCTGATGGGTTTCTGGACGAGACACGACCACTTGCTGATACCGGGAGCTCAGGCCTCTTGCTGCGACTCCTGCTGCCACTCACCCCTAGTCTGCTGCGACCTCTGCCTGATGAGTTTAGGCCGCTGCCACTCCTCTGTGCACGTCCTGGCACTTTTCTGCCTGACATACTTAGTGTCTATATGGGGTGAGTACAATAAGCTCCACTATGCTTAAAACAGTATTTGTCTACAACACCAGCAGGTGTGTACTTTTGGCTGGCCTTTCACAGTATCTAGACACTTAAGACTTTAACAGGAACAAAATAGTACACCACTTAGATGTACATATGTGGTATGCACTTATGAGGGGAGGACAATGCGCTCCAGTATGCTTAAAACAGTATTTGTCTACAACACCAGCAGGTGTTTACTTTTGGCTGGCCTTTCACAGTATCTAGGCCCTTAAAGGGGTACTCTGGCCCCAAGAATCTTATCCCCTATCCTTTGGATAGGGGATAAGATGTCTGATCACGGGGGTCCCGCCGCTGGGGACCCCTGCAATCTAGCATGCAGCACCCACCTGTAAGTACTGCTAAAAGCTCTGGAAGTTCTCAGTCTTTTGCCTCCCAACCACAAGGACGGATTATCGTGACGTCAAGACTCCGCCCCCGTGTGACGTCACGCCCTGCCCCCTCAATGCAAGTCTATGGGAGGGGGTGTGACGGCCAGCAGCGGGACCCCCTCGATCAGACATCTTATCCCCTATCCTTTGGTTAGGGGATAAGATGTCTTGGGGCCGGAGTACCCCTTTAAGACTTGAACAGGAACAAAATGGTACAACACTTAAATGTATGCACAGGTTACACTTAATAGAGGACAATTTACTTTTAGTGCTATGCTCACCTTAACTGGCTGGCTACTATTAGCTTTTCATTTGTTCTACACACCAGTGCTGCAGCACACAGTCGCTGTGTACTACACCCAAAATTGCACTCTCTCTCTCTCAATTGCACTCCCTTCCCTGCCAGAGCTTCTAGGCTGGATTTGGGCTTGAGGTGAATTGCTGCTGTAAAAAAAAGTTTTTCTGTGCAACACACTGCTCTCTGTCCCTCTCTTCAATAGAACGCTGATGTGACTGGGAGGTGAATTGCTGCTGTAAAAAAGCTTTTCTGAGCAACACACACTGCTGTCTGTCCCTCTCTTCAATAGAACGCTGATGTGACTGGGAGGGGAATCACTGCTGTAAAAATTATTTTCTGTGCAACACACACTGCTGTCTGTGTCTCTCTCTCTGTGGCTAAAGTGACTGGCCGCAAGATGGCTGCCAATTATATAGGGCTGTGACATCACAGGGGTGGCTGGCTGCTGATAGGCTGCATACTACATGTGATTAAGGGTCATCCTGCCTTCCCAGGATTCCTTGCCCCATGTCCTCACATGTGGATCCGCCATTTTAGATGTCTGGGAGCCTGGACCATAGTAAATGGAGTATAATGAACGATTTCCGCAATTGAATTGCGGCAAAATTCTCATTTGTTGCAAATCAAATTTTTCCTGAAATTCGTAACGAATTCGGATTCGTTCTATTCGCTCATCCCCAATGTGTATATTATCTCTGTGTCATCTGTATTGCATCAGAATGTCATCAATATTACATCTGTTGTTACACAGGCCGCAGTAATTCTATATCAATCTTACAAGACAGCCCATAAGTATAGGGAATCTGTTCTACTGATGACACTCAATATATAAAACACCCATAGTTAATCAGGTTTACACATAAGTGCTAAAGGGGTAGTCTGACAAAAAACAACTCATTCCCTATCTAAAGGATAAGTGTCTGATCACGGGGCGGTCCGACCTCTGGGACTCTCTGAGAGAAGCATGTTCCAGACAGCTTTCGTACAGCTCTAGGGTCTCTACAGCACTCCCATAGAAATTAATTGAATGCGAGTGTTACGCCTAGCGCTCCGGGCCCCCGCTCCTCCCCGGAGCGCTCACGGCGTCTTTCTCCCTGCAGCTCCCCGGTCAGTCCCGCTGACCGGGAGCGCTGCTCTGTCATGGCCGTTGGGGATGCGATTCGCACAGCGGGACGCGCCCGCTCGCGAATCGCATCCCAGGTCACTTACCCGTTCCCGTCCCCTGCTGTCATGTGCTGGCGCGCGCGGCTCCGCTCTCTAGGGCGCGCGCGCGCGCCAGCTCCCTGAGACTTAAAGGGCCAGTGCACCAATGATTGGTGCCTGGCCCAATTAGCTTAATTGGCTCCCACCTGCTCCCTGGCTATATCTGGTCTCCTCCCTTGCACTCCCTTGCCGGATCTTGTTGCCCTTGTGCCTAGTGAAAGCGTTTTGTGTGTTTAAAGCCTGTGTACCAGAACTTCTGCTATCTCCCCTGACTACGAACCTTGCCGCCTGCCCCCGACCTTCTGCTACGTCCGACTTTGCTTCTGCCTACTCCCTTGTACCTCGCCTATCTTCAGCAGTCAGAGAGGTGAGCCGTTGCTAGTGGATACGACCTGGTCACTACCGCCGCAGCAAGACCATCCCGCTTTGCGGCGGGCTCTGGTGAAAACCTGTAGTGGCTTAGAACCGGTCCACTAGCGCGGTCCTTGCCATCCCTCTCTGGCACAGAGGATCCACTACCTGCCAGCCGGCATCGTGACAGCGAGCTGTCTGCAGCACGCTCTTCTCTCAGATAGTCGGGTTGTTAGACCAGAGATCTCAGGGTCTCAGCGGCCAGACACTAGGCTATTCCTTTACCTCATTGCAGCCCCATGACGTACATTTACTGCATGGGTTGGATGAGGATGGGGTGGAAAAAGAAAATGTTAGAAGGAGAGGAGGAAGAAAATGTAAGGTTGGGTGTGGCATTACAACTTGGCTCCATTTACTTTAAAGGGGGACTCCGGTGGAATGTTTTTTTTTTTTATTTATTTATTTTTTTAAATCAACTGGTGCCAGAAAGTTAAACAGATTTGTAAATTACTTCTATTAAAAATTATTAAAGGAGTACTCCGGTGCACACTTTTTTCATGTTATCCCATCCGGGCTGCAAAATAAAAGAGAACACACTTTATCTTACCTGCCAACGAGCCCCCGGAGCTCTGGTACAGGTGTTCGGTCCCCGGGCTGTATTCTTCTTACTTCTGGTTAGCCCGGCACGTCACACGGAGCTTCAGCCTATCACTGGCCGAGGCGGGACATCGCTGCTAATAAAATACTGGAAGGATTAAGATTTTCTTTAATAGAAGTAATTTACAAATCTGTTTAACTTTCTGGCACCAGTTGATTTAAAAAAAAAAAAAACTTTTTCCACCAGAGTACCCCTTTAATGGACCTTAGCTGCAGAATCACACACAATCTGGAGACAAACAGGGAGCTGTTTTTGAAAGAAATTAGCTATGTTTTTTGATTCCTGGATAACCCCTTTAAACTGTCCTTAAAAAAAATATTTGATATGTCACACAGACATGCCAATCATTTTGATTGGGGTCTTAGTGCTGATAACTCCATTTATCCCAAGATAAAGCCATGCTCTGGTTTGTGGCTGTGCGCTAAACTCCATGTTTCACCACTCGATCCAACTCATTGCAGGAGTCGGGCTCCATTGTCTATAGAATCTATGTCCTGCAATCAGTCAGATATAGCAATGAGCTGGGGAGTGAAGCGCACAACTGTGTTCTTCTCTAGACTAAATCTTATCCTCAGCACTGAGACCCCGACTTATTAAAGCTTTCCAAAGTTTTTTTTTTTTATAAGGATTAGTAACGCTTTAATCTGTACCAGGATAATAAATCAAATAGCAAAAATTAGGACCTCCTCCTCTCTATGTATACTTCTGCCTGTATGTCTTTATTGGTTCTTTTGTTAATTATAACAATTGTTAAAGACAAACATGTAAATATTAGGAGGGAATTTAGTATGCCTTGTATGCAAGTTTATAATTCAATAGGAGTCTGTGAGTCACAGTTTGGTTTAGTTACAGCAGATTTGGACTCTGAATGAAGTTAAGGGTCTAAAATTAATATATGGGTCTAGTCTGGGGTCTTCTCTGGAGTCCAAAATATTTTTTAATTGCTAGGGTATGATACTAAAGAGAAACTGACAGCAGGTTCACCTACACAAAACCCTATACACATGGTCATAGAGGGAGCCAACAGGATTACAATAAGGTATCACTTACCCGGATCAACGGTCCGGTTCCGGAGATGCCCGTTGTAATAGCCTCCATGGCTAATCTGGGAATGGCTGGCTTTGCGCTGGCTATTTCCATATTAGCAAAAGGCTAATGCAACTGGTATCTCCGGAACTGGACCACGGATCCAGGTAAGTGATACCTTATTGTAAGCCGGTTCACCCGCACTATTGGGGAGAATTATCAAAACCTGTGTAGAGCAAAAGTGGTGCAGTTGCCCATAGCAACCAGATTTCATATTTCATTTTTACAGGCCTCTGAAAAATGAAAGTACTAATCTGGTTGCTATGGGCAACTGCACCACTTTCCCTCTACACAGGTTTTGATAAATCCTCACTCATTATAACCCAATGAATTGTGTTGAATGTGGGTTAACCCAGTTTTCCTTTAATATGGGGATTCTGAATATATTTAGGTGCTCTGGGAGAGATTGATGAAATCTGTGCAGAGAAAAGGTTGACTAGTTGCCCATAGCAACCGATCACATCGCTTCTTTCATTTTTAAAAAGGCTTCAGAAAAATAAAAGTAGTGATCTGATTGGTTACTATTGGCCACTGGTCAACTTTTCCTCTTCAAAAGATTTTAAAAAATCTCCCCTCAACTTTGGGGGATGATAGTAATATAGGGAGTCTAAATATATTAAGCCCCCTAACCTTTTATATAAGCCATTCCCCAATCTTCTGTTTGAGCAGCACCTTTTGAAGTGCTCTTTGTGTCAATGTTAATAAAGAATTCCCATGTTTGCAGCTCAGATGATATCTATTGGAGGTCAAACCATTTACGTAAAGAGCTGTATGATGAAACAATGATCATTTATTGGAAAAGCTCCAAGTGACAGTAGAAGGTTAAAGTTTGTTTAAAATGTCAGTATAGATTAACCCCTCAGAGTCAGAATTTTATATTCCAGGCGGATTTTTTCTTTTATAAATTCGGTGGCTTTCCCCCTCAGTCTTGGAGTCCGCTGCAATCTACTCCCCAATCAGATGGGTGGGGGGTGGTGTTGCTTTCTCTATTATATTGTGTGCTAAACTCGCCACTTCTTTATGTGAAGTTATCTTTCATGAGCGCATCTCAGGAGGACCTCCGCACCACTTTATCTCCAAGTGGAACGCTTGTTATGAAATCTTAGGTATAGTTAGTTGGCAGGTATCCTTAATGGAGACATCTAAAGATCTTGCAGCTTATTAGGTGCCTTCAGGCTTTGTGCCTACCATAGTTGGTGGAGCTGACCAATAGTGGCTGAATACTGGACTAAGGTGACTTATAAAATTGAAGAAGTCACCTCCCTTTAGTTTCCTAAATGCTCAACACAGATTCTAAATAGCAATTGCAGACTCTCTCCAATTTATTCTCCAGGCAGCTCGGATATATCTGTATGCTTAATGGAAACAAGCTATGCTACTGGGCAGGGTAATTGCTTGTCTTAATTCTATTATGTCATTTTGAAAGAAGAAGAAAAAAATGCCATGAGATATAATGTGGTTTAGTTTAGCAGTTTGAACAGATTTGGGCCCCCAGTATGGTGTCTATATTAGGATATCATCAGGCGTCACACAAACCTCCGTCACACCTCAGACAAACCTCCCTCAGCTCTCAGCCAAACCTCCATCATACCTCAGACGTCAGCCAGACAGCAGTTTAAAGTTTTCCAGCCTCCCTACGCTAGCTGCGTAGCGGAGGAAAGCAGAACCTGCGCTCTGAGCAGTACGGACAACGGCGCATGTGCAGGGCTATGCTCTAACGCTGCCTACTTTAGCCCTACACTGTCAGCGGAGGGCTGCGCATGCACTCTCAGTTTTCTATGAATCGAGGGAAACTTTATATCAGCTGACGTCTGAGGCATGACGGAGGTTTGGCTGAGAGCTGAGGGAGGTTTGTCTGAGGTGTTACAGAGGTTTGTCCGAGATATGACCGAGGTTTGTTTGAGGCATGACGGAGGTTAGGCTGAGAGCTGAGGGCCGAGGGAGGTTTGTCTGAGGTGTGACAGAGGTTTGTCTGAGGTGTGACCGAGGTTTGTCTGAGGCATGACAGAGGTTTGGCTGAGAGCTGAGGGCCGAGGGAGGTTTGTCTGAGGTGTGACAGAGGTTTGTCTGAGGTATGACCGAGGTTTGTCTGAGGCATGACGGAGGTTTGGCTGAGGGCTGAGGGAGGTTTGTCTGAGAGCTGAGGGATGAGGGAGGTTTGTCTGAGGTGTGACAGAGGTTTGTCTGAGAGCTGAGGGATGAGGGAGGTTTGTCTGAGGTGCGACGGAGGTTTGTCTGAGGCATGGTGGAGGTTTGGCTGAGAGCTGAGGGAGGTTCGTCTGAGGTGTGACGGAGGTTTGTGTGACGGGTGAGGTAGGTTTGTCTGAGGTGTGACAGAGGTTTGTGTGATGCCTGATGATGTCCTTATATGGACACCGTACCCCAGGATGACCTCCACCTATTGTCTTATTGTCTATTCTTGTGTGCCGAGTTGTGATTTTTATTCTGTTTTATATTCTTGCTGGATATTGGTGCAGTTTTGGAGATGAAAATGATTGGCCTGTAGCTTGATGTCTGTTATTATTATGATGCATAGTACTCTAAAGATCCCAAACCCTCAGTTCTGAAGGTCCCCAACCCTGATGCATTAGTAATCAATAGACTCCCACTCACTTTATACAAAAAATATAAAAAAAATTCAGTTTACCAAACCAATTCGATTGCTAAAACGGTAGGAGAAAGTGTGCCTCTGCTGTTTATTTGGTGGGAATCTCTCAATGGATGTGCATATACACTTCCAAAATTGTAAGTCAAACAGTCAACCAACAAAACAGTCATTGCACATGTCTCTTTGAGGCTAAAAACCTTAGAACTCCAACTCCCATCAGAGGTACTGGTTCCTCACAACCTCTCTTAAAAGCCCAATAACAAGCTGTCTTCAGCATCCGTGCTGATTTTTGAGACACTAAAAATCTGGGCTGGCCAATCTGCTTTCATTCCATAAAAATCCAGGTCAGAAAACATACTTTACCAATGTCCTCAGCAGCTATGGTCTTCTAGGGATTCAACTATTCCTGGATTCCCATATCTTACTCAGCTTTCCCTGGATGAGAAATGTGCTTCCTAAAACCTGGTAGCTACAAATGTAAGGTATCTTGGGGAAATATATCAATCATTGACCACCAAGGAGATACATTTGGATATATATTTTATAGATTATTTATTTCTACATTTGTTCAGACACACTTTTTTTTAAAGGTTTTTCTGAGATCCTATAAAATATTGTGAATATTTTCCCGTCTGACAAATACAGGCGTTATGTGCAGCCTCTAGTTAGAGTCTACGGTCACATTTTAGGCCCCCAGAATATGCCAAGCTGACATCTACTGGTTGATACAGTAAAATATTTAAATCCAGCCTGATGGGTTTTGGTTTATTGTATATTTTGGTTTTGAGTACAATCATATATAAAATGTTGTAGCAGTACAAAATATGCATTAATGTTTATGCTGCTGTACAGTGATGATGGTAATAGATGATGGCAACAATTATTAACCAGTTATGGACCAAGAGCGTACCTGTACACCCTGAATCCTTAAAGAGGCACTGTCATTATGAAAACTTTTTATATTTTGTAGTGCTACGGATAAGATTACTTTTTTTAAATATACATTTATTTTAAAAAAAATTATTTTACTAAAAAATAAAAAATGAAAATAGCCACCAATAGGGATCAACTATCTTAATGCAGACATACTACTCTGTATTTTGCAGCATACTGAATACCGTCTGTAAAGCGTGCTAGTACCCAGTATAGGAGCTCACCAAATAAGCCCTCATACTGCCTTGTATGCAGAAAAATAAAATAGTTAAAGGTGTCAGAAAATGACAATTTTATGCATACCAATTTTGTTAATAAAATTTGCATTTTTTTTTATAGTACAGTAATAGAAAAACTATATAAATTGTGTATTGTTTTATTCTTATTAACCTACAGAATAAAGATAATGTATAATTTTTACCAGAAAGTGCACTACGGAAAAACCAAACCCCCCAAAAGTTGCAAAATTGCAGTTTTCTTATCAATCCCCCCCCCCCCCCCGCAAAAAACTATCTTTCATTTTACAATAAAATGTACAGTGCAACAAAAAAAAATGTCATTACAAAGCACAATTCTTTGCAAAAAACAACAACCCTCATATGGGTCTGTAGGTGAAAAAAATAAGAGTTATGGATTTTAAAAGGAGAGGAGGAAATAACGAAAGTGCATAAATAAAAATTGGCCTGGTCCTTAACCCCTAAATGAAATAGGACATAAATGTATGTCCTGGTGTCCTGGTACTTAACGCACCACAGTAACGTTCTGTACATGACGCGAGCCCCGAAGCATGATGCACAGCAGATCCTAGCTGCTATCAGCAGTTGGGGACCCACCGGTAATGAAATGGTTATTTTCTATACACATATAGGGTTTTCTTTTTTTTTTTTTTTTATGGACACTGTCGTTTTAACAAACAGTGCATAAATCAAATGTGAATATAACAAACTTTGCTTTGCCTTTTTCGCCTCCTGCCAAGCTCCTTTTTTGCCCCCCTCCTAAATTTATCATTCACTCTGAAAACAGCTGCAATTCAATACCGTCTTTACAGAGGAGGAGGGACTATCTTCATGTTATATGCTATCCACAGAGGTCTATGAAAATTGGAGGGGGAAAAGGGGAAGAGGAAGTGGGGGAAAAGCCAGAAGTAGACAGACAGACTGCAGAGAGACTTCAATAGTTAGGTAGGTTTTAAATCACATCAGTGCCGGATTACACTATGCCGTACTGCTCTATACTGTTCTTCCTGCTGCTTTTGATGTGGTGTGCTATAGGGAAGCAAGATCCTTGCATCTGTGTGTGAGCTTGTCTTTTCCCACTAGCTCAGGGGAAGCTGAATATAATGAAGCCTGCAGCCCACAAATGTGGTTAAAAATGACAGGTTATATATTGGTCAGAAACAGTGCTGTTCTTAATGTACACACATGGCAGCTTATCTTGAAAAGTAGCTTAAAACTTCAGCAATGCATTAACACTTAAAGGCACATATTTCTCCAATCAAAGTGAAGGAGGTAGAGTGTAGTAAGAGGCGCGCACCTCTTAATAAATACAGCAGGTCCTTGGCTGCCGCTGCGCCTGGCACAAAAATATACAGCACCTATTCGGGTGATCTGCATTTCTGTGACTTTAGGTGTCACAAGTTGGCCCTAAAGTCGCATGTGAGGTATAACTTTTTTTGGCAATCCCCCTCCAGTGCAAGGCAGAACCCCTTGTAGCTGCCTTTATGCCTCCTTAGTCCGTGCCATGTACAATCCTCTAGTCACACATTTGTGCACATAAATGTTGTTTTTTGAGCAAACATTGCCAGAATTTTTACCTCTGGTGTGGCTTGATAAATGTCCCCATTAGTTCTCTTTCTTTCTCATATTTTGATAGCCAGCAGGCTAGTGATAACTAAAAAAAAGTGTTGTTACCTTGGACATTATTTCAAGCTCTTCCCTTATCTTAATAATCCTTTAAAGTTTGATATTCTATTTAGTTTGATATATTTGTTGGACCACAGGAGCAAGAATGGAAACATAAAAAAAATCACTGGATAATACCTTTAAGATACCAAGCAGGGACTTGGTCTAAGAAAGCTAAGGTGTACGACTTACAAGGCTTTGTATCTGCCAGTATGTGCACGCTAGTGACCTTTATTGTCAATTTTCCTTTTTATGATTGTCATTACCTATGTAAACAATTAGCAGAGAAGTGGAAACATACATTTTCTCAGTAAATGCCCTCATGTGTTCTTTACAGCTTACATAATACTGAGGAACTTATTAACCAGCTGCTGCTGAGGGATTCATACAGCAAATCATACCTCAGCAGTTTTGTCCAGGAGTATATCTGGCAGCGTAATTGTGCCATAATGTATATGTATATATTCCTAAATTAGCTCATTATTTGCGACATACAGCAGTCTCCCTAGGCAATCCTTTTTTCCTTAGGGTCTACATGATGTGTTGACAATTATCTCTTCCTTTTTTCTTATATTTTGCTGTTCTTTTATTTCTATTCTTTAGGAATTTTTGCATATTGCTCTTCTCTACCTTTCCTTTTCCTTTGTTTGTTTTGATCCTATACACATATGGGAGGAGATTTATCAAAACCTGTCCAGAGGAAAAGTTGCTGAGTTACCCATAGCAACCAATAGTGAAAAATGAAAGAAGCGATCTGATTGGTTGCTATGGGCAACTCAGCAACTTTTCCTCTGGACAGGTTTTGATAAATCTCCCCCATGGAGTTTTCTTTTTTTTTTTTTTTTTAAAGGACATTGTCGTTTTAACAAACAGTGCATAAATCAAATGTGAATATAACAAACTTTGTGTTGTCTTTTTATCCTCCTGCCAAGCTCCTTTTCTGCCCCCTCCTAAATGTATTCACTCTGAAAACAGCTGCAGTTCAATACTGTCTTTACAGAGGAGAGGGACTATCTTTTTATTGAGGGATCATGTTACATGCTATCCACAGAGGTCTATGAAAAGTGGAGGGGAAAAGGGGAAGAGGAGATCGGGGAAGAGCCAGAAGTAGACAAAGAGACTGCAGAGAGACTAAAGTGTTTTAAGTAAGTATTAAATCACATATGTGCCGGATTAAACTATGCCGTACTGCTCTATACTGTTCTTCCTGCTGCTTCTGATGTGGTGTGCTATAGGGAAGCAGGATCCTCGCATCTGTGTGTCAGCTAATCTTTTCCCACTAGCTCTGGGGCAGTTGAATATAATGAAGCCTGCAGCCCACAAATGTGGTGAAAAATGACAGGTTATATATTAGTCAGAAACAGTTCTGTTCTTAATGTACACACATGGCAGCTTATCCTGAAAAGTAGATTAAAACTACAGCAATGCTTTAACTCTCAAAAGCCCACATTTCTGCAATCAAAGTGAAGGAGGTAGAGTGTAGTAAGAGGCACGCGCCTCTTAATAAATCCAGCAGGTCCTTAGCTGGCGCTGCACTTGGCACAAAGGACCTGCGAGTTTAAGTGTCACAAGTCGGCCCTAAAGTTGCATGTAGGGGTACACCTTTTTTGGTAATCCCCCTCCAGTGCAAACCCCTTAAAGCCACCTTTATGTCTCCTTAGTCCGTAATTGTAAAATAAATGTTGTTTTTTGAGCAAACATCACCAGAATTTTTACCTCTGGTGTGGCTTGATAAATGTCCCCATTAGTTCTCTTTCTTTCTCATATTTTGATAGCCAGCAGGCTAGTGATAACTAAAAAAGAAGTCCTGTATCTAAGACTCATTTATCAGTGTGGTTACCTTGGACATTATTTCAAGCTCTTCCCTTATCTTAATAATCCTTTAAAGTTTGATATTCTATTTACTTTGATATTTAGCTTTAATGTTTGTTGGACCTTAGGTGCAAGGAAGTGGTACCCTGGACCATTCTTTCAATTCATATGGGAAGCTGCCGTTTGCAGCAGTTGTATAAAGTCATAGTTATTCGTTATTAGTTTATCTATGACTGAATTGCGACTATCTAATTTCTGTAATATAATTTGTCAGAAATTAATTTGTGATGATATAATGGTGTTCAATGTACTTCCTTTATGACTTTTATTAATAAAAATGTAATAATTGTAAACTTTTATATCACTGACACAGGCCAGACACCAACCCTATAGAAGTCAATGGAATCGCTCTGTCAAGGGGCAATTGGCATCAGCCTCATGTTTTTTTTTTTTTTGTTTTGCCTTCCTCTGAATCAACACAGTAGGGTTTTAGGTTTAACTTGATTGACTCCTGTCTTTTTTTCTACCTTTCAAACTATGGAACTAGGTATAGCTACAGTATGTCACATACAGTAAGTAAGTAAGTCCACCGTCACATTTTTCAAAATATTTTATTCTATCTTTTCATGTGACAACACTGAAGAAATGACACTCCACTGCAATGTAAAGTTGTGAGTGTACAGCCTGAGTAATAGTGTTTAATGATTTGTCTCCTCAAAATAACTCAGCAAACAGCCATTAATGTCTAAACCTTGGCAACAAAAGTAAGTACACCCCTAAGTATAAATGTTCAAACTGGGCTCAATTTGCTATTTTACCCCCTGTAAATCATGTGAGTCATTAATGTTACAAGATTTCAGGTGTGAATGGGGAGCAGGTTTCTGTAATTTGGTGTTATATCTCTTACACTCTCTAATACTGGTCACTAGAAGTTCAAAATGGCACCTCATGGCAAAGAACTCTCTGAGGAGCTAAAAAATTAAATAAAGGATTGTTGCTTTTCATAAAGATGGCCTAGGAAATTAGAAGATTGTCAAGATCCTGAAACTGAGCTGGAGCATGGTTTCACAGGACAGGTTCAACTCAGAACAGATCTCCTCATGGTCGACCAAAGAAGTTTAGTGCATGTGCTGAGCGTCATATCCAGAGGTTGTCTATGAGAAATAGATGTCATAATTGCTGCAGAGGATGAGGGAGGGTCAGCCTGTCAGTGCTCCGGCCATACACAGCACACTGCATCAAATTGGTCTGCATGGCGGTCATCCCACAAGAAAGCCTGAAAATTGTTTTCTGGAAACAAGCAGACTAAGGACATGAATTACCGGAACCATGTCCTGTGGTCCGATGAGACCAAGATAGGCTTATTTGGCTCAGATGTTGTCCAGTAACCAGGTGAGGAGTACAAAGACAAGTGTGTCTTACCTACAGCCAAGTATGGTGGTGGGAGTGTCATGGTCCTGGGCAGCATGAACGCTGCTGGAACTGAGCATGATCCCCTTCCTTCAGAGACTGGGCTGCAGGGCAGTATTACAATATGATAATGACCCCAAAACTCCTCCACCACGACCACCACCTTGCTAAAGAAGTTGTGGGTAAATGTGATGGACTGGTCAAGCACTTCCCCAGACCTAAACCATACTTAGCATTTGTGGGGCAGAAGGTGTGGCAGTGTATGGTCTCAAACATTTACCAGCTCCATGATGTCCTCTTGGAAGAGTGAAAGAGGACTCCAGTAACAACCTGTGAAACTCTGGTGAACTTCATACCCAAGAGGCTTAAAGGGCTACTCTACCGAAAAACATCTTATCCCCTATCCAGTCATCTGTTCACAGAGCAAACTCCACTCTGTGCCAGATGACTGGTGACTACAGCCGCCACACCCCTCCATTCATGTCTATAGGCGAAGGTGTGACAGCTACGTACTAGCCCCCCCCCCCCCCCCATAGACATAAATATGGAAGGGCAGTGGCGTGACATCACAAATGCGGAAGCTCCAAGCTTCCTAATTCCAGATGCTGCAGGAAGATCCTTTACATAGGGGATAAGATGTTTTTTGGCGGACTACCCCTTTAAGGTAATGCTGGAAAATAATGGTGGCACTAATATTGACACTTTGGGCCCAGTTTGGACATTTCCACAGTGTTGTCACATGAAAAGATAGAATTAAATATTTACAAACATTTGAAGGGTGACTCACTTATGGGAGATACTGTATTTCTTTAACTTGCATAGAAATTGCAGGACAACTAAAAGCCTAATTTAAGCTATTCCCATAAAGTTCTGATGGGGTCTAGTTTATATAACACTATCAGTTTAGCTGTTTGTATACTATGGCCCCACTTATGTTATCAATAAACCAAATAACACAATATAAAGCTACATTACAGCCAAGATTATAACATAATATTGAGCAGGCCAGCTGAAAACATAATATAATAAATCAAAAAATGATTAGGCGCTTCTCTATGGTATGTGGCCGTTGCTCACTAGCTGCTAAGTTTAGTATGATTCCCTATATGTCACACTGATATAATACAAGAGGGGATTGGTTCAATCCCTCCTGCTTATAAAGAACTAAAGACTTTTATAACCAGCGCTTAATGAGACTTCAAAGGTTGTGAGTATACAATGTACAGGAATTGTTACTCACATATATCTTCTTTGTAGCGAGTGTGTCTGTATTCCATTGCAAGATATAAAGACACACTCGCTACAATGAAGATATATGTGAGTAACAATTCCTGTACATTGTATACTCACAACCTTTGAAGTCTCATTAAGCACTGGTTATAAAAGTCTTTTGAAAACATAATATGATAGACCTTACCAATGAGTGTGAATTAGTCTTTACTGAACAATATTGCCCCGGCCAAGGTTTACAAACAGAGCGAAAAGGGCTCAGTGTAAGTTATCAGAAGAAATACCAGGAATAATAGTAAACTGAACTTGCTTGCATTTGGCCTTGACCATTACAGATGGCTATCTAAAATTTGTGAACTCAAACTCCACTGCTTACGTGGAATATTGAGTAATAAAACCAATACAGACTGCAGACAGATAGCTATGCTATTCAGCATGATTCTATGCCTCTTTTTTCCCTGAAAATCTGACAAAAATGTAATCCACAAGTATTTGTGGATTAAAAAGATCCTGTCATTATTACAGACATTTTACATTTTACACTTGCAGCTGAATGTGCACCAGCTAAACAGCTCCAACATGTGCTGAAATATAGGGTCATAATAAGGCCTCATTCACATGGGGGGAATTTCCATGCATCTGCGTGTAAATCTGTGTGTAAAATCATAGTCAAAGATCTGCTCCAAATTGTGCAGATTTTCAGCATAGAAAATTTACATTAAAGGGGTACTACAGTAAAAAAAAATCATATCAACAGATTTGTAAATTACTTTTACAGTATTTAAAAATCTTAATCCTACCAGTACTTATCAGCTGCTGAAGTTGAGTTGTTTTTTCTGTCTGACAACAGTGCTCTCTGCTGACACCTCTGTCCATGTCAGGAACTGTCCAGAGCAGGAGAGGTATGCTATGGGGATTTGCTCCTACTCTGGACAGTTCCTGAGACAGACAGAGGTGTCAGCAGAGAGCACTGTGGTCAGACAATAAAGAACAACTCAGCGCTCAGACTCTTCTATAAAGATGCATTAAGAGGGTGTGTTGGTCACAATTCGTGTTGGAGGGCGATGCGCCCCATTCAGGAGGAGAGCCAGAGCACACTGATGGAGAAATTGTGGGGGCCCAGCAGTCGGAGCACCCACAATATGACAGTTATCCCCTATCCTTATATATATATATATATATATATATATATATATATATATATATATACATATATATCCTGTATGCATTATATTTGTGTGTGTACATTGTATCTTTAAAATTCTAAATGGTAAAAAAAAATAGGTAAAAGTAATTGGGGGATGTTGGTAGACAGCATCCTTAGCTGTAGCAACCAGAGTGCCAAGCAGTTGCTGCCAAGGCAAATAAGATTATGGGAGTAACAAAAATAGATGGACAAGATGAGAATATTGTTTCACTTCTATACATAGTACTTGTTACACTACACACAGATAACTGACCAACTGAATAATAAGCCATTTTTGGCAGGAGTCTAGAATTTTTGACATCACTGGCCAAATTTAATAAGCAAAGAGTTGGCATGGTCTCCACTGAGAAGCAGTTTTAGCAAAATGTATTAAGAAAATGGTCTAGAAATCCTGCTGACTTTGACAGGACCAGCCAAATATTTAATGTGTATGGGGGGAGGACTCCCCTGACAGATGAGGGGAAGGAGAAGGAAGAGTTGGACATGCTGGATTTCAGCTGCCTCACCCTTTTGTTCTCAGAGGAATATGGCAGTGGCTTACCTCTCCTCTCTTCCAGGGCCTGTTTGAGGCTTAGCGTGGCCCTAGGCAAAATCAAAAGTGGGGCCCCAAAAGTCGTAATAGTGCACTAACCAGATTTGCACATTTTTGGTCACTTCAAATACCATAAAAAATATCTAAAAAGCAATTGAAAAGTCTCATCAAAACAAAAATGGTACCGATAAAAACTACAAATCAAAGCGCAAAAAATTACCTTCATACATCCCCATATACAGAAAAATAAAAGAGTTATTGGGATCAGAATAGTACAATTTTATATTGTTGTATAGTTCCCCCACATTAGGTTGGCAGCATAGTTCCCCCACACTAGGTTGGCAGTATAGTTCCCCCTACATTAGGTTGTAGTTCCCCCACATTAGGTTGCAGTACAGTTCCCCCACATTAGGTAGGCAGTATAGTTCCCCCACATTAGGTTGTAGTTCCCCCCACATTAGGTTGGCAGTATAGTTCCCCCACAATAGGTTGTAGTTCCCCAACATTAGGTAGGCAGTATAGTTCCCCCCACATTAGGTTGGCAGTACAGTTCCCCCCACATTAGGTTGGCAGTATAGTTCCCCCACATTAGGTTGTCAGTATAGTTCCCCCACATTAGGTGCAGTATAGTTCCCCCACATTAGGTGCCATATAGTTCCCCCACATTAGGTGCAGTATAGTTCCTCCACATTAGGTGCAGTATAGTTGTCAGGATCTGGGCTGGTAGCTGGTAGCGGAGGCTGGTGGTGGATCCGCTGTGCCAGAGAGGTGATGATGTGGGCCGTACCGGGGGAACGGAGTCTAAGGAGTTACTGGTCTTCACCAGAGCCCGCCGCAAAGCGGGATGGACTTGCTGCGGCAGGTAACCCCCAGGTCGTTCCACCCAGTAGCGACTCAACCTCTCTGGCTGCTAAGATAAGGCAAGGTACAAGAGGATCAAGCAAAGGCGTAGTCGGACGAAGCAAATGGTCAGAGCAGGCAGCAACGGTTCACAGGCGGTAGTCAGTAGCAACGGGTTCGGCAACAGGCAGGGTAACACAGGAACAAAGAACGCTTTCACTCAGGCTCAAGGCAACAAAGATCCGGCAGGAGGCTGTGGGAGAAGATGGTACTTATAGGCTGTGCACAGGTGAGGCCTAATTAAGTCCGAACAGCACTGCCTCTCACAAACCTTAACCCTTAATTAAACACTTTGGACCAAGCACCAATCACCGGTGCACTGGCCCTTTAGATCTAAGAGTCCCGGTGCGCGCGCGCCCTAGAGAGCGGGGATGCACACGCTGAGATGCCGGAGCTTTGCCTGGAGACACACGCCGTAAGCGCTCCGGTCCAGGAGCGGGGACCGGAGCGCTCGGCGTTACAATAGTTCCCCCATAGTTCCTGCTAAGCTTAAGCAGCCGGGGCTGCAGGGAATGAGAAGTGACGTCCCTGACGCCGAGCAGAGGAGCCGGCAGGGAACGTCACTGGTCATACTATACACACAGCCCACAAGACCCGCCGCATTACCTGAGCCTGCCGAGCGTGGCCAGGTAAGGAAATATGAAAAAATAGAAAAAGCAGGAGAAGTGTCCAGGCCCGCCGCTGGTCACTGTTTTAAAGTGGCCACGGTCGGGCTGCTGATCCGCTACTGAGCATTGAGGGTAATAATTTGCAAATCCGAGAAAACGTTGGATAGCTCGTAGACCATTGGAGCGTGGCCAATCTAATACCGCAGATAGCTTGTCAGGGTCCATTTGAAGGCCCTGACCGGACACTATGTATCCCAGGAAGGGTAGACTGCTGCGCTCAAAGAGACATTTTCCAATTTTGGCATAAAGATGGTTTTTGCGTAGACGCTGGAGCAATTGACATGGACATGGAGGCGGTGTTCCTCTAGGTTGGAGGAAAAATGAGGATGTCATCAAGATAGACTACCACACAGGAATACAGCATGTCCCGAAAAATCTCATTGACAAAGTCCTGAAAGACTGCAGGGGCGTTGCAATGTCCAAAGGGCATGACAAGATACTCAAAGTGTCCATCTCTAGTATTGAACGCGGTTTTCCATTTGTCACCTTCTCTAATACGAATGAGATTATAGGTACCCCTAAGATTGAGTTTGGTAAAAATGTTTGCTCCCTGCAGGCGATCAAATAGTTCTGAGATGATAGGCAAAGGATAACGGTTCTTTACAGTAATTTTGTTAAGACCGCGGGAATCAATGCAAGGCCATAGGGATCCATCTTTTTTAGCAACGAAAAAGAAGCCTGCTCCTGCAGGAGATGAAGATTTTCTGATAAAACCCTTTTTAAGGTTTTCTTGTATATATTCAGACATGGCCTGCGTTTCTGGAGCGGATAGAGGGAAAATCCTGCCACGGGGTGGAGTAGTGCCAGGAAGCAAGTCAATAGGACAGTCAAAGGGTCTGTGTGGTGGTAAGACCTCTGCTTGCTTTTTACTGAACACATCAGAGAAGTCCTGGTAGGCCTTGGGTAAGCCTGGTAGAGGTGTGGTGATGGAAACTTGACAGATGGGTAGAGACTTCAGGCATCGCTTGTGACAGGAAGAGCCCCAACTTTTAATGTCCCCGGAGGACCAATCTAGGGTAGGTGAATGGCGCTGCAGCCACGGCAGGCCAAGTAAGACTTCCGAGGTACAGTTGGGAAGTACAAAAAATTCTATGTCCTCATGATGGAGGACACCAACAACCATGCGGAAGGGTTGAGTGCGATAGCGCACGGTACAGTCCAGATTTTGACCGTTCACGGAGGAAATGTAGAATGGTTTGAAGAGACGGGTCACAGGGATGTTGAACTTATTGATCAATGAAGCTTTAATGAAATTTCCCGTAGAACCAGAGTCCAGAAAGGCCTCAGCAGAGAAGGAAGACTTAGTGGGCAAGGAAATCCGTACTGGTATAGTCAGGCATGGTGAGGAAGAATTCACAACTAGTAACGCCTCTCCCATGTTCACTAGATGCGTGCGTTTCCCCTGACGCGGAGGACGAAGAGGACAGTCCTTTAAGAAATGTTCGGAGCTTGCACAGTACAGGCACAAGTTCTCATTCCTACGGCGAGTCCTCTCTTGTTGGGTCAGGCGAGACCGGTCCACTTGCATGGCCTCCTCGGCGGAAGGCACAGAAACAGGTTGCAATGGATGCTGAAAGAGAGGAGCCAGGCGCGGATTACGCCTGGTGCGAACAAGATCCTTTTCCTGGCGAAGCTCCTGGCATCTTTCAATGTAGCGCATATCAATGCGAGTAGCCAAGTGGATGAGTTCAGTAAGGGAGGAGGGAATCTCTCGTGGGGCCAGACAATCCTTGATGTGGCTGGATAAACCTTTCTTGAAGGTCGCGCAGAGAGCCTCATTATTCCAGGCCAACTCAGAGGCCAGTGTGCAGAACTGTAGGGCATATTCACCCACTGTAGAGTCTCCTTGAACAAGGTTTAGAAAGGCTGTTTCAGCGGATGATGCACGGGCAGGTTCCTCAAAGACACTGCGTACTTCGGAGAAGAAGGACTGAGTGGTAGCCGTGGCAGGATCGTTGCGGTCCCGAAGCGGTGTGGCCCAGGAAAAGGCCTTTCCAGAGAGCAGGACGAACGCCACCTTAGACCGTTCTGTGGGAAACTGGTCTGACATCATCTCCAGGTGTAGGGAACACTGGGACAGGAACCCACAGCACAGCTTAGAGTCCCCATCAAACTTATCAGGTAGGGACAGGCGGAATCTAGAAGCGGCAGCTCGCTGAGGAGGAGATGGTTGCTGCTGTGGAGGCAGAAGCTGCTGAAGCATGGCAGTCAACTGAGACAGCTGTTGTCCTTGTTGGGCGATCTGCTGAGATTGCTGGGCGACCACGAAGGTTAGGTCAGCGATACTGGGCAGCGGCACCTCAGCGGGATCCATGGCCGGATCTACTGTCAGGGTCCGGACTGGTATGCAGGTAGGACACGGGTAGTTCCCAAGGACAGGAAGGGGAGTGGGTTTTTAAGTGAAATGGAGGTGATTACACTGATTGGGCCAGGCACCAATTAGTGGCACGGGGACGGCCCGCCACGTGGATCGCATCCCCGCCGGGACACTGGAGCAGCAGTCCCGGTCAGCGGGTCTGACCGGGACGCTGCACACGGAAGAACACCGCGAGCACGCCGCGGGGAGGGACAGGGACCCGGAGAGCTCAGCATTACAATAAGGTTTGGCTGTAATACCACAAACATGCTGTGGACAAGTGTGATACAGTACTATAGAAAAAAAATGATATTTAGAATACAAGCAACATCCTGTTTAACACTGTATTATAAGAATCATATATGATTTAGATCTGGTATTCAGTTATCATTGAGTTAATCTGTTCCTCACTGTCAGGAGTATACGGTTTCTTTTTAATATGCTCATATCTAATCTGGTTAATCATCCTTGAAAAAGTTCACATTTGCCCAAGGCTTCGTGCAAGGCTAAATAAAACGTCACAGATTGATCGGCAGTGTCAGATTAGCCTCCACCAATACAGTTAAATACAGTAATACAAATAGCAGAGTTTGCTCTGCTGGCAGACACAGATATCTACTGTCAATAAACTGTTTAACATTTTTTATTTGTATTGCAAAAGTTCCAGTTGGCAAATTATTCCAAAATATGTTTCATTACTTGATCAGATTTGTTAGCATCAACGTAAAGAGGTACTCCGGTGAAAAACTTTTTTTTTTTTTTTTTAATCAACTGGTGCCAGAAAGTTAAACAGATTTGTAAATTACTTCTATTAAAAAATCTTAATTCTTCCAGTACTTATTAGCTGCTGAATATTACAGTGGAAATTATTTTCCGTTTGAAACATAGAGCTGTCTGCTGACATCATGAGCACAGTGCTCTCTGCTGACATCTCTGTCCATTTTAGGAACTGTCCAGAGTAAAAGGAAATCCCCATAGCAAACATAAGCTGTTCTGGACAGTTCCTAAAATGGACAGAGATTTCAGCAGAGAGCACTATGCTCATGATGTCAGCAGACAGCTCTGTGTTTCAAAAAGAAAATAATTTCCGCTGTAGTATTCAGCAGCTAATAAGTACAGGAAGTACAGGAAGTAATTTACAAATCTGAATTCAGGTAGAAAACAGACATGGTGCACATCTACAATCTTGCACAATGATCTAATTGCTTCTCAGCATAATTTCAAAAAATAACAGGTTGTTAGTATATACGTTTTGATCAAAAAGTACAAAGCCCACTCTCCACGTCAAGGCCACCTATTTAGAGTGGGTCCCTAACGTCCCTAGCATAAAATGGCGTAGCACTGGGCGGCGACCACAACCGCCGCGACACCAGTGCCCACAGGGGGAATGACCCACTGGCAGAGCGGCCCCAATGCCACTCAAACAAGTCCATGGGTCGCACCTCCCCGCAGACACGGCGCCACGGCAGCAACGGATGCCGCACAGCACCACACCAGTGTGAACAGGATGTTACAGCACACTTACTATGCTCTCCCAGTCAAACTGGGAGGCTGCCAGGAAAGAAAAGGATCATGTGTAGCTAACTACTACTTATATAGGGTTGGGCTGAGGGGGTGGGGAAGAGTGCAGACAACATGTTCAAACAAAAAAAGCAAAAAAAGAGGGGATAGAAAACACAATGTGAATTCAGGTAGAAAACAAACATGGTGTACATCTACAATCTTGCACAATGATATAATTGCTTCTTAGCATAATTTCAAAAACTAACAGGTTGTTAGTATATACGTATTTGATCAAAAAGTACAAAGCCCACTCGCCACGTCAAGGCCACCTATTTAGAGTGGGTCCCTAACGTCCCTAGCATAAAATGGCGTAGCACTGGGTGGCGACCACCACCGCCGCGACACCAGTGCCCACAGGGGGAACGACCCACTGGCAGAGCGGCCCCAATGCCACTCAAACCAGTCCATGGGTCGCACCTCCCCGCAGACACGGCACCACGGCAGCAACAGACACCGCACAGCAACACACCAGTGTGAACAGGATGTTACAGCACTGGTGTCGCGGCGGTGGTGGTCTCCGCCCAGTGCTACGCCATTTTACGCTAGGGACGTTAGGGACCCACTCTAAATAGGTGGCCTTGACGTGGCGAGTGGGCTTTGTACTTTTTGATCAAAGCATATATACTAACAACCTGTTAGTTTTTGAAATTATGCTGAGAAGCAATTATATCATTGTGCAAGATTGTAGATGTGCACCATGTCTGTTTTCTACCTGAATTCCCATTGTGTTTTCTATCCCCTCTTTTTTTTTTTTTTTTTTGAACATGTTGTCTGCACTCTTCCCCACCCCCTCAGCCCAACCCTATATAAGTAGTAGTTAGCTACACATGGGCCTTTTCTTTCCTGGCAGCCTCCCAGTTTGACTGGGAGAGCATGGTAAGTGTGCTATAACATCCTGTTCACACTGGTGTGGTGCTGTGCGGCGTCCGTTGCTGCCATGGCGCCGTGTCTGCGGGGAGGTGCGACCCATGGACTGGTTTGAGTGGCGTTGGGGCCGCTCTGCCAGTGGGTCGTTCCCCCTGTGGGCACTGGTGTCGCGGCGGTGGTGGTCGCCGCCCAGTGCTACACCATTTTATGCTAGGGACGTTAGGGACCCACTCTAAATAGGTGGCCTTGACGTGGCAAGTGGGCTTGTACATTTTGATCAAAATGTATATACTAACAACCTGTTAGTTTTTGAAATTATGCTGAGAAGCAATTAGATCATTGTGCAAGATTGTAGATGTGCACCATGTCTGTTTTCTACGTGAATTTAATTTACAAATCTGATTAACTTTCTGGCACCAGTTGATAAAAAAAAAAAAAAAGTTTTTCACCAGAGTACCCCTTTAACTGAATAAATTCTGATTTCAAGCCATGTAATACATTGATCATTTAAAAAGTACCTGTCACCAAATAAACTGTTCTAAACTAACTCAGACGATGTTCCCTAACTACGCCTAACACCCCTCCAGCCCTTAAAAAAAAATTTCAGAGCTTTAAAAAGTTCTGTATCCTACCTTTCTTATTGCTCACATAGTGCAATTTCCCAGCAGGAGAAAGTGGGTGTTTCCCAGCAGGCATGACATCATTGAAGTCTGCTGGGGGACCACTTCCGCCCTCACATGGTTGCAGTGCTGTGATGAATAGAAGACCTCAAGCTCTGTGCTTGTTTCAGTCTGTGTTGCTATCAGTAAGGCTCTCCTACAGCTTTCAGTCTGTGCAGCTTTCTGTGAGAGTCTGTGAAGCTTTCACTTTCTGTGCAGCTGTCAATCAAGCTCAGTGCAGCCAGAAGCACTTTCTGAGTTTGGACTCCTGCCAGGCCGGGAGGAGACCAAACTCACTGTATTAATTGTGGCAGGGAATAGAACAGAGCCACCTAGTGGCCATTTTTTATATTACATTTTAAACATATTTATGTTGACAATTTTAAAAGCAAGTGAATGGGAAAGTGTCTGCTAATAACACAAGGAACACTATATTAAAAGTTTTATTTGGTGACAGGTACTTTTTAAGGAAGTTTTTATAAAAGAACAATGCATGTTCTTGAAAATGAATTGGTGGTACATGTGGGACAATATAGAAAATAAGAGACGGGTGGTTTTGGGTGTTAGTGTTGTGTGAACTGGGTGCTCTATAAACCCAGTAATGCAACAGTCCTCAGAGGAAACATGTACACTAATCCATATATAATACCCAAGAGAATTGCACAGAGACACAAAGTAGTGAAAAAGTATATATAATCTTTATTAGTGATGACTGGTTTAAAAACAGAATTAAAAGGAACGACAATGGACAGACTACTGAGGCGTCTGGATAAGGGGAAGAGACAAAACTGGGCTATAACACATCAATAAAAAATGGGAGAGAATAAGTGTACCCCCATCCGGGTGTATATACATGTAAAGGGTATAGGCTGTACAAAAATATACTAGCAATGACATACCAACATATTTAAACATATACACTCAGAATGGCTGTATAGATGTAAATCCAATATTGCACAATGCCCAGAGAAAAAAGTTTTTATGACCGCACCAAACGTGAGAAAAACAGAAACATGCATCAGGTGATATGTGCAAAACCAAGGTGCCATGCCGTGATTATGTGCATAAGTGCAGTACATATATTGCAGTGACAGCCAAATATGACAGTATAGAGATATATAACAAATATATCTGTAAAAAATATATGTGAAGATAGGACCTAAATGTATATATAAAGATGTGTAACAAGTGGCTACACATGTATATAAATATCTACCTCCCTCTCATACCATATACTCCCTGAGGAAGCTTGTTGCGAAACAACGTTGTAGGGGTGGCGTTCTGGCTTAGGGTAAGACGTCCGCTGTATGCTCTTGTGATGTGAGATGGGTGATTTATACTTGAGTCAGATTTTCCAGGATTCCGGTGATTGTTGAACATCTGTGTATGTCTTATCCCGGTTCCTGGGACTCTCTATCCTTTTACCCGCTTATCACTCTCATAATTGTATACTTTACTCATTGTCTTACTCCATGGTGCGGTCATAAAAACTTTTTTCTCTGGGCATTGTGCAATATTGGATTTACATCTATACAGCCATTCT
This sequence comes from Hyla sarda, assembly GCF_029499605.1. NCBI lineage: Eukaryota > Metazoa > Chordata > Amphibia > Anura > Hylidae > Hyla > Hyla sarda. The sequence goes on from NC_079193.1 coordinate 293,578,290, forward strand.
GAGTGTATATGTTTAAATATGTTGGTATGTCATTGCTAGTATATTTTTGTACAGCCTATACCCTTTACATGTATATACACCCGGATGGGGGTACACTTATTCTCTCCCATTTTTTATTGATGTGTTATAGCCCAGTTTTGTCTCTTCCCCTTATCCAGACGCCTCAGTAGTCTGTCCATTGTCGTTCCTTTTAATTCTGTTTTTAAACCAGTCATCACTAATAAAGATTATATATACTTTTTCACTACTTTGTGTCTCTGTGCAATTCTCTTGGGTATTATTTGTTTTTCTCTGTATGCCAGAGACAAGGTTGGACCATAGGTCAGTATTTTGCGCCCTTCTTTTTTGGTTATTATATATTTTTTCCTGTATTTTTGCAGAAGGATTATCCTGTCATGGATTTTCGGGCCAGAGAAGTCTCCTGGTTGGAGCAAGCTAATCTTTTATTCTCCGGAACGACAGTGGACAGTTTAGGAGCGGACCAGTGCAATTTAAGGGAACTCAAGCTTTCACTGCGTAATCTTCTCCACCGTCAGATGAAGGTATGGTGGAATCGGGCATCGTTGGATAACTATGTGACCAAATCTTTGATCCCGAGGGGCTTGAGAGTTCAGACTTATCCTTCTTTTAGCCTTGATAATGAGGAATGTGTCAAAAAATGGGAAGAGGCTTGTAATACCTGTTCCAAAATATTTATGATTACCATCATGGAGTATAACACCAAGACCTTGATGGAATTGAGCGCACAGATCGAAAAGGTTGAGAGTGATATTAAAAAAATGGTTTCTAATGAAGAATTTTCTACTTTTAAACAAGAGTTAGAAGAAACGGCTAAGATGTGGGAGAAGCAGATTAAATTAACTAAATCCAAAAAATTTCAGAGAGATTTGAATGATGCTGTCAATAACAGGATATACAAATGGAAACAATCTAGTGCCGAACGACGTGTACGCTCTCCTTCCGTCTCATCAGTGAGGTCTACTGGAACAGAATCCACTACCTCCTCCAGAACTACTGATAGGAGCCCCAGACGGGACACCAGGAGAAACTACCAGCGGAATAGATCACGTACAATTGATACACGCAGTGATGGGGCAAGGACTAGAAGTACCACCCACAATCGGAAGGTAATTAATTTGTCTCAAACTGTACTAACTAAAGAACAGGAAGAGGTTTTATCTTTAGGTCTAACTTTTTCACCGGCATCCTCCTTTGATTGCTTTACAGCAGTAAAGGACTTACATCTGTTCGCGAGAAAGTTGATGTTTAAAAAGATATTTCATTCATCCCAAATGGGAGCCCAACTTCACACCGCTGATGAGATCGAAGCAATTGATGCACTTAATTCACTTTTGGAAGAACAGGATGACACAGCTACAGGTAAGTTTCCAAAAAACTTACTATTACCATCCAGATCATTCCCCCAACTGTCTCAGTATCCTAATATAGACATCTTTGTACAATTAGTTTCAGCGGAGTTTGAAAAAATTCCCTTTACAAAAGCACATGACAATCTGACGTTTAAACAACGTCAAGCATTAAGGGACCTGGGCAGAATGGACGACATTATCATCAAACCCTCTGATAAAGGGGGAAATGTCGTTCTCTGGCCCAGGTCCCTCTATGAGAAGGAGGCATTGCGACAATTAAAAGATGGTGTGTGTTACAAGCGCCTAACTTTTAATCCATTAACTAAATACAAGGAGGATCTTTTTTGTATTCTGGATGAGGCTTGTACGAATGGGGTCCTAAGCAGGAAACAAGTGGAAAGTTTGCTACCAACCCATCCTATGATTGCGACCCTTTACCTCTTACCTAAGGTTCATAAACAGTTAGTTAATCCCCCTGGGAGACCGATTGTGTCTGGTAATAACTCTCTAACTGAACCGATTTGCAGGTACATTGACTACTACTTGAAACCGATTGTGGAATCCCTCCCCTCACATCTTAAGGATACGACAGATGTCCTCAAGCGACTGGATGGTATACAGCTGGATGAGTCTACCCTAATAGTCACTTGTGACATTGAATCTCTGTACACATCCATTCGACACACTGATGGCATGGAAGCGGTACGAACCTTTCTCTCGATGACGGACCTGGACCCAGACCTATGTAAGTTGATACTGGACTTATTACAGTATGCACTTACTCATAACTTCTTTCTATTTAGGGACCTCCTCTACCTACAACTCCAGGGAACGGCAATGGGGGCGGCTTGTGCGCCCTCATATGCCAACCTCTTTCTGGGGTTGTGGGAGAGGAGGATCTTTATGATCGACCCGGTACCCCTAATTGAGAGGATATCCTTATGGGGACGTTTCATAGATGACGTGTTGTTTTTGTGGCATGGGACTCCAGATGAGCTGTCTATCTTTATGTCTAATCTGAATAATAATATCTACAATATCAGATTGACATATAAATATGGGAGACAAAACATTGACTTTCTGGATGTGTCCCTGAACGTGGATGACAGTGGATTCATCCACTCAAATGTGTTTCGCAAAAAAACATCAACTAACTCGTTGCTCCATGCATCCTCCTCCCATCCGAAGTCACTGATTTCCAATATTCCCATAGGTCAATTCCTCAGAATGAGGAGAATATGTTCTAATGAGGAGTTCTTCGAACAGCAAGCCAAGGACCTTAAAGACCGCTTCCAGGAACGTGGTTATAGAAGTGCTGACATCCAAAGGGGATACAACAGAGCAAAATCCACTTCAAGATCTACTCTTCTGACCCAGAGAAAGAGACAGAAATCAGATACACAGGTGAGGTACATTTCTATGTACAACACTAGGTGGAGACAAGTACAACGTGCACTTAGAAAACATTGGTCGGTGTTGACAATGGATCCAGTCTTAAAATCATATTTATCCAATCAACCCTCTATCACATATCGCCGAGCCAAGAATCTGAGAGATTTATTGGTGCACAGCCACCATAAAAGCAGACAGAGCACTGGCCTATTTGGCTCTAAGGGTCCCAAATGGGGCTGTAGGCCCTGTGGGGGATGTGTAGCATGCCCGAATGTTGAGAAAGCTGAAGAATTCTTTAATTCCTCTGGGGAAAAGAAGTTTACTATAACACACACCATCAATTGTTGCACATCTGGTGTAATTTATTACGCCACTTGTCCCTGCCACCTAATATATGTTGGTCTCACCTCTAGAGAACTGAGGAGAAGGGTACGTGAACATGTCCTGGGGATTGAGGCTGCAAGAGACACTGAAGATCTATCTACTTTGAAAACAATACCTCGTCATTTCCGAGAACATCATGGATGTGATAGCAAACTCCTCAAGGTAAGAGGCATAGACAGGGTCTTGGTTGGCCCTAGGGGTGGTAACTGGCGCCAAATTCTTGCACAGAAGGAATCAAGGTGGATTTTTACCCTGAAAACTGTGACCCCGTTTGGGCTCAATGAGCACAATAGTTTTGCGCCGTTTCTACGTACATGATTTATTTTGTTCCTATTCCCTTGGTATTGCTAGCTGGTCCGGTTTTAATTTTTCTACTTTAATATGGTTTTAATTAATTTTAATTTGTTCCTCTGTAGTCATTATGTCTCATCTTTGTTTTTTGTTTTTTGTTTTTTGTTTTTTGTTCTTTCCCTTGGTACCCCCCTTTTCTCTCTTTCTCTTTCCTTTTCTTTTTCTTTTTCTCTCTCTTTTGCTCTCATTTATTTTTCTGGTCCCTCTCCTCTTTTTCCTCCTTTTCCCCCCCCCCCCCCCTTTTTCCCCCCCTCCTTTCCCCCCCCCCCCCCTCCCCTTTTTTTCTTTTTCCCCCCCTTATCTTCCCTTTTCCTTTAAATTTTAATTTTCTTCCTTTGTTTTTCCTTTGCTTGTTTTTGTGCTCCCCTGTTTTCTCCTTTCTGCTTTCCTCTTTTCCTTTTTCTCCTTACCACTTCTCTTTCTATCCTTTTTCTTTTCTTCAGGGCACCCTAACCGGATCCGATGGAAGATACGAACTTATGAAATCATCCTTGCAGTAGTCCATCAAATGGCTGACTTGATCCAACATCCTAAAATTCATCGATATTTGCATACAGTATATTTTTCACATTTCATATAAATATGTCAGTAGACGTATCCTCTATCACATCATCTGAATATTCTCCAGTGAGTTCTTTGTGGCTCACATTAATTTATTGGTGTATATTCATCTACATGTACCCTTTATCACCTCACATATATTTCTATAGTGAGCCCTTGTCACATAAATGTGTTCGCACATATCGATTAATATCATCTGCACATTTCACATACATATTTGCACTTGTTACACATCTTTATATATACATTTAGGTCCTATCTTCACATATATTTTTTACAGATATATTTGTTATATATCTCTATACTGTCATATTTGGCTGTCACTGCAATATATGTACTGCACTTATGCACATAATCACGGCATGGCACCTTGGTTTTGCACATATCACCTGATGCATGTTTCTGTTTTTCTCACGTTTTCGCACACACTTCACTTCTACCTGCTGTATGTTTTTCCCAAAGATGTTCGCAATAGTACTGCCAGCTCCTTTTCCCACACCCAAGATGGCCGTCCCGTGCTGTCTCAGCGTGACACGCATGCGCGAGATTTCGCCGCACATCCTATACCCTTCCGTTAGTACGGAGTTCTGCTATTAGTTTTCGGCGTGGTGACGCAGTGGACGCACTGCATCATCATCACGCCGAACATGCGCAGTGATGACTGCAATGGTGTCCGGACGCCGGGTCCACATTGATTCCCCTCTCAGGTGCTCTAATTGTTTTGTTTGTATCTTGTATTTCTATTGGCTACACATGTATATAAATATCTACCTCCCTCTCATACCATATACTCCCTGAGGAAGCTTGTTGCGAAACAACGTTGTAGGGGTGGCGTTCTGGCTTAGGGTAAGACGTCCGCTGTATGCTCTTGTGATGTGAGATGGGTGATTTATACTTGAGTCAGATTTTCCAGGATTCCGGTGATTGTTGAACATCTGTGTATGTCTTATCCCGGTTCCTGGGACTCTCTATCCTTTTACCCGCTTATCACTCTCATAATTGTATACTTTACTCATTGTCTTACTCCATGGTGCGGTCATAAAAACTTTTTTCTCTGGGCATTGTGCAATATTGGATTTACATCTATACAGCCATTCTGAGTGTATATGTTTAAATATGTTGGTATGTCATTGCTAGTATATTTTTGTACAGCCTATACCCTTTACATGTATATACACCCGGATGGGGGTACACTTATTCTCTCCCATTTTTTATTGATGTGTTATAGCCCAGTTTTGTCTCTTCCCCTTATCCAGACGCCTCAGTAGTCTGTCCATTGTCGTTCATTTTAATTCTGTTTTTAAACCAGTCATCACTAATAAAGATTATATATACTTTTTCACTACTTTGTGTCTCTGTGCAATTCTCTTGGGTATTATTTGTTTTTCTCTGTATGCCAGAGACAAGGTTGGACCATAGGTCAGTATTTTGCGCCCTTCTTTTTTGGTTATTACTAATCCATATATGCAAATAATCTTCACCTTTATATGTGATTCATAAAAAAAAAGTACAAGAATGAATACATAGTATTCAACCAAGTGAGTCAGTCTGCATGATGTCATCTGAAGAAGCGCATACCTATGCGTGAAACCGCCGTCAGTCGCCTCTTAGCGCCCCACACTGTCCTGAGAACCGTGCCGGATTAGCAGCCCGAGATGGGAGCCGTATAGCCAGCATTAAAGTGGTGAGTGCAGGACGCCTGTTTTTGCTTTTGTATTCATATTGTTAATTATCTTCAGATGAAGTCGTGCAGAGAAAAAGTGCAGGGCAGGTGAAACTGGAGAAATTTGAATATTGTGCAAAAGTTAATTTTGTTCAGTAATGCAACTTAAAAGGCGAAACTAATATATGAGAGAGACTCATTAAATGCAACGCAAGATAGTTCAAGCCGTGATGTGTTATAATTGTGATAACTATGCCTTACAGCTCATGAAAACCCCAAATCCCCAATATATGATATGATTTGGTGGAGCCATGTCATCTGCTGGTGTTGGTCCACTGTGCTTCATTAAGCCCAGGATCAACGCATACGTCTACCAGGAGATTTCGGAGCATTTCATGCCTCCTTCCACAGACAAGTTGCATTACTAAAATAAATGAACTTTTGCACGATATTGTAATTTTTCGAGATTCACCAGTATCAGCTTTAAGTACTGGGTGCCAACAAACCTCTCTGCCTTGCCCAGGTCTATGTCAATAAACAGAATATTTGCCCCAATCTAAAGAAAATTCAAGCTAGGTTTCTGTAAAAAAAACTTTTTTTATTTACCATGCACAGAGAGATGGTAAAAGAAAAAAACAAAACACTTACCTTCCTGGCTCATCCCGTTTTCATGGAGCTCTGGTCCTTTCTGCACACCCTTCCTGGTATGGGGACATGATGTCATAGGCAAGATTAAAAAAAACAACAGAAAGTAGACACACCTACAGTATAAGTATCAAAAGTAAATATTACAAAAAATCTTTATTTTAAAATAGCCTGTGGGGGAGGGGGGCTTAGAGCCCTCCCAGGGCGCCTGCCCTCTTAATATATATATATATATATATATATATATATATATATAAAACCTAAGTGAAATCACAAAATATATACACAGAATTAATACATATGCATATGGACAAAAAAGTGTATCATTTCAATTTAATCAGTTCAATATTGCAATATCCCATCGGTACATTGCAAAAACCCAGGGGTTTAGGGGGCAGCCTGCCGATATTTGTATGTAGCTATGCTTTCTGATCTGGTCCTCCTTCCAGGGTTTTGTATATGCTGCTCTTTTGCTATGGATTAAGTTTATTAAGTTACATCATATATTGGATAATAAATATTAAACTGATTAATTTGACATGATGCACCTTTTTATCCATATGTATTAGTTATGTGTATATATAGTCATTTCAGTAGGTTTTTTTTCATATTAAGAGGGCAGGTGCCCTGGGAGGGTTCTGTGGCTCAGGTTCATATGGACCTTATTCAGTGTTTTTAAATGTTTGTCTAGCCTATGTATTTCTAATAAAGATTTTTTGTAATATCTACTTTTGGTATTTTTTGATGAGCACCGTTTTTTAGCGTGTCTACTTTCTCTTGTTTTTTTTTTTCAATCTGGTATACTCTTGACAAACTTGATGGCACCCGATTCAAATGATTACAGCTGAGCCCATTTCGTTTTCTGTGATATTATGTCATTGACCCACTCAGCCAATCAGGTCCACTGATATGGTGACTGGCCTAAGATGGCTTGTCCCCCAAACCCAGAAGCGCTGTGCAGCAGGGACTGAAGCTTCATGACACTGATAGTGGTGGGGTTGCAAGGAAGGTAAGTGTATTTTTTTTTTTTTTTTTTTCAACCTTAGCAAATTTATAAAGAAAACTGCTACCCAGATATCCTCTTTAATGATATTAGCAAATGAGCTGTCCAATTTCTGTAATATATGTGGTGTGGAAAACAAAATGCTAATTAATGTAAACAAAATGAAATCCACTTCACTCTGTCTGCAACTTTCTTATGTATACAGTACATGATCACAATGGGTTTGATCAGACTCTGCTCTCTTGCTGTTAAGAGGAACCGCAATGGGGTGCAAGGTTGCCCCAACACATACTAATATTTTAATTTCCTTTAATGCCAGATTTGTCTACACCACTTTATTTATGGATCAAGCCTGCTGCTGGTGGTAATATACTCTTATAAATTATATTTTGCCATTTGGATAGCTAATGCAAATAGATTGGAGCTTTTCCATAAGTAATTGAACCAACATATACCAGTATTACTGTAATGCCCCAACGGGTGTGGACCCGCTTTGCATCTTACCAGTTTAGCTTATTAGCCAAACTGGGAGGAGAGCCTAGATGTTCCCCTAGTTTTTACCCCTTATGTTGCTTCAGGATGCAGAAGTTAGACTTCAGTTTGCTACCACAAGAGTGGTCCCGGTTAAGAGGCAGCTGGTCAAGCAGGCCAGAACGCCCCTGTGTCAAGCATCGGGGATACAGGCAGATGGAGCAAGCTGATGCTATAGATGATATTAGCGTATCAACAAAGTCTGATGAAGCAGAGCTGACTTGGTCTATAACTGAGCTGAAGCTGTTAGAGTAGAGGAGCTGAGGAGCTCAGATGCAGCCAGATGGAGCAGGCTTTATCCTCAAACAGTAGCAAAGTCAACAATCTGGGTCATGAACTAGAGAATCAGACAGGTAACAGGCTTGGTCATGAATGCAGGATCACAGGAGAACAGACAGACACCTTTATTGTGAATATACACAATATTGCTCAAGCACTGCAGAAAGAGAGACGAGTGCTCTTATATTGGTGGTGCCTGGCAGGGATTGGATGAGGACAGGCACAGATCTTAAAAATAAAAGTCTGGTCACTGTCATTTAAAACCATGTCCCTCTATTTAATAGCATATGTGATTGCCATCAATTACTATTTACCAAAAATAACTCCTTACCCCCCAAAAAATGGAGTATTGGCCAACAGGTGTCTCCTTTCTCTGGAATATGCTGTCTAAGGTGGCAGGAAAAAATTACCTTTTTCCTCAGATACAGCAAGATGAACCACAGGATATGGGAGCAGGGCTTAGCCCCTGCAATTTGCAAGACAGGGGAAGTGAGAAAGACTGTGTACCATTTGCATTTGTTTTTCAGAGGATCTGCAAGGCTATATTAAGGTTTCCTTTTTATCTCAAAAGCAACTGCAGTAGTGGCTTCGGTGCTTAGAATAACTGCTTCTTTGCTGTGCTGCTGCTCTATGTACACAGGACTGCCTCCTGTATCTTTTCTCCCATTAGTTTGAAGGCTTTTCTTCAGCTGCAGTTCAGTGCTTCCGATGCTGCTGCTGGTTCTTTCATTTCTGCTCACATACTAAGTCAGTGCCTTAGTAACGTCTCCCCTTACATGGCCTCTATATTACTCTACTATGTAATCCAACAGCCCATCACAGTGCCAGGCTGTTGAGTGCACCTTTATCGGCTCCATGGCCTGACATAGCAGACAGCTATAGGTCTTGTACTGTGCTGTGATTGGACAGGCAACAAAGGGAGAAAGTAAATATGTGTGTACTACTAGCAAATAGCTCAGTTTTGGTCCCAACCCCTGAAATGGAGAGAATGATAAATAGCTATAGACCATGGAAAGGAATATCTGGGGCTCAATGACAGAAATATCTTTCAAAATTACAGGTAAACTTTGAAGGAAATATGTCATCAGTATCACCTGCACCAACCTATTGGTATAGGTTTGTAGTGTGGATGAAACTGATTAAAATAATACTTTACTCTCCACAGGAAATGCTTCATCCCCCTGACCTGAGGCTCCCATGCTGCAGAATGAAGCTCCACTAGTAGCCTCAGCAAAGGGAGGAGAAGAGATTTCTTTGAAGAGTAAGGCTATGTGCAAACGATGGAATTTCCATGTGGAATTCCCCTGAAGAATTCCACGTGGACATTCTGCAGCAACAGAGTCCCATTCAATCAATGGGATATCAATAGGATTCTGCTGCACTGTTCACATGGCAGAATTTCCGTGCCAGATGTTTCTGCAGCTCATTTATGTTTCAATGGGTGGGGTGGCTGATGTGTGGAAGGGAGGATGATGGAATTGTGGGATTTGTAGTCAAAAAAAGAAAAGTCAAACAGGAAATACTAGTTCAAAAACAGCTATCCACAGTGTTATGGTAATCTCACAACATAGCCATTTAGCCCCAAGACAAGCGAAGATCGTTCCTAAGCATGTCCATTACTGTCTGCCAGGTATGTATTAAAATCACCTTATGCTGGATAACCCCTTTATGGTGCGCAGTAAACGTCACCCAGTGCTCGAAGCTCCTGATTAACTTATGAAGAAAAAGAAGAACATTGGCGGAATGGAGGCACAAAACAGGGATCTGTAAATATTATTTGGATTAGCGTCACCCGCACTAGAAGCCTATACGAATAGGTTAGTGTGGATGATACTGTGATACTGATGACAGATTCCATTTAATAATAATAAACCAAGAATGACTATGGGGGAGATTTATCAAAACTTATGCAGATGAAAAGTTGCCCAGTTGCTCATAGCAACCAATCAGATCGCTTCTTTCATTTTTTACAGGCCTCTTTAAAAATTAAAGAAGCAATTTGGTTGCTATGGGCAACTGCACCACTCCTCTGCACAAGTTTTGATAAATCTTCACCTATATCTTTACCTTGGAGTTCGCTGAGAAGGGTTGAATGTAGTGTCAGATCTGCAACAGCAAATGTGTGATATTTGATACAAACAGTTTGTTCCTAGGCATAGTAATAAACTACAGATAGGATATCTTTAAAGAAAAACAAAAGGTAAGAGATTAAAGGAGAAATGCAGCGGAAAACTTATACCTTCCCCTGTGCTCGGGCTGCAAAAAAATAAAATAAAAATTTAGTTCACCTTCCTACATTCCCCCATTGCGGGGATATCGGCATCCCATTCCTCTTGTACTGCTCGGGTCCCTGCTTCTTATTCTCAGAACATCCCACTGCAGTCAGCGTATCGCTGGCCACAGCGATGTCCCGCCTCGGGCCGGTAAGAGGCTGAGCCCGCTGTCATATAAGGAGCCGACCCGAGCTCCTTACATGACATTGCGCTCAGCCTATCACCGGCTGAGGTGGGTCATCCCTGCGGCCGGCAGTACGCTGACCGCAGTGTAATGTTCCGAGGATAAGAAGCAGGGAACTGAGCAGTGCCGGAGGAACGGTACGCCGATACCCCCGCAATGGGGGAACATAGGAAGGTAAGCTAAATTTATTTTTTTAGCCCGAGTACAGTGGAAGGTAAAAGTTCCGCCGCATTCCTCCTTTAAGAGAAATAATTATATGTCAGATTCAGTGGGGGACATTTATGTCGGTGTGAGGTAGTAGAGATTTTACCTGTGTTTGTTTGGTGTTATTTTTGCGGAGTTGCTCAAAATTTACCAAAATGGCGCATGGGACTTTTGTGCAATTATAGAAATCAGTGAACTGCAGAGATTGGTTTAAGCTTGGTGTTCTAGCATCTGACACATCTGTACATGTCCTATTAGGTGGTGTAAGCTTTGCACAAAAGTTGTACTTAGAGATGAGCGAAGTTACAGTGATTCGATTGGACTTGAACTTCTCGGCTCGGCGTTTGCTGACTTTAGCCTGCATAAATTAGTTCAGCTTTCAGGTGCTCCGGTGGGCTGAAGACTCTCTCCTAGGACTGTATTCACCTTTTCCAGGCCACTGGAGCACCTGAAAGCTGAACTCATTTATGCAGGTTAAAGTCAGCAAACGCCGAGCCAAGAAGTTTGTGACAAATCGAATCACTGTAACTTCGCTCATCCCTAGTTGTACGCAAAAAAACAATTTGCTGCACATGGTAACTACATGCCCACTGTATAAAGTGCTCTATGATGCCCCAAACAATACACTTTTTATTAAATTTGATGCCTAATAAACACCATTGATAAATGTCCCCAGTGACTTTCTGATATGGTGAAATGGTCAATATTATGGTAAAAAAAAAAATGTTTTTAAATTCTCTCTGTTATGCCCCTTTCAAACTGCTGTTGTGCCCCATCGGAGATCGTCTGTCAGGCCCTTTTTTTTTGTGCTTTTTTTGTGCTTTTCCCCCCAAAATTCTTCTTTTTTTTTTTTACAAGGGGTAATAGGAGAAAATGCCCCCCCAAATTTCTAACCCAATCTCTTCTGAGTATGGAAATACCCCATGTGTGGATGTCAACTGCACTGCGAGCGCACTACAATGCTCAGAAGAGAAGGAGTCACATTTGCAAAGAGCATAGCCAAAACTAAAAAATATCCCCACCCCAAACCCTATGCTCTGAATCATCATTCTGGGAATGTGATGTGTGTGGCTGTCCCTAACCTGTTGCCTCATATGCACACACCGCTAAGGTGGAGAGAGAGCGCTGCGCATTTGAGGCAACATAACAAAATCCCAGATGTTAGTGACTCGTGACCCATTTTTGGAAATGGTCCTATCAGGTTTTTTTTTTTATAAAAGAGTTTTTGGGGCAATTTAGTGGTTTTATGGGGTTAAAATTTGGAATGTACTCTGGACTTGGTACATTGGGGTCAAATTATGGAAAATTTAAATGAAGAGGGAAAATTTTGTACTGCATGGAAGTGTGATACTCCCTGAAGCAGTTTTTAATGCAGAGGCCCGGACGATCGGGGCAAGTGTCACACTGAGTGGTGGTATCTTTCCGTATGCCCCTCTTGTAACACACTCTACATCTTTTCTGGGATTGTCCCTTCTTTCCAGTGTCCAGCCAATAGCAGCGCTCCTGGGGGGGTGACGAAATCTCCGACTCCCCATAGTTACAATAGGTGATTGGGGGTGTATCCTACACCCCCGATCACCTATCTCCGGGTCATCGGGTCCCACGTGACCCGTATGACCCGAATCACTGCAGATCACCGGTGTGAATTCGATCGCTGACATGGGAGCTCTGATGACCCCCCTGGGCATTTGCACAGGGTGCCTGCTGATAGATGTATGCGTATGTCCTTGATCCTTAAGTAACAGGGAGCTAGAACGTACGCATACCTCCGAGGTCCTTAAGGGGTTATGGGCTGTTAACCCGGATGGGGCACAACGGGCAACAATGGCTCCCATTTACTATTATGGGGTCCATTGGCGCTGTTGTTTTTTGATGGCAGTAGTGGGAGAAAAAGACGTTGCATGATGTACATTTTCTCCCGCTATTCTCCCTGGGGTTTTCCGATGGACGTCACACTGCTGTGTCGCAATGGCAGTGTGAAAGAAGCCTAATAGTGTACAGCAGACCACACAATATCAAGAACAAAATAGTAACCTTAATCTTGGGACTGATATAAGGGACACACAGAGGGTTCTGCACATTCCCTTCTTGTACAATGATCTTTTGCTTCACATCATCATCATTATAGAATTAACATCATGTTGATGAAAATGTGCAAGCGCGCTCACCCCATTACCTGAATAGAACAAGTCCCTAACTTTAAATGGCATAGCACAGAGCGGCAGTAGGGCACCACCACCTCCACTGTCACGACACCAGTGCCAATTGTGGCAGTGTGGCAAGGAAAGGGTGTATTTCCCTTGCTAACTCTGGAGAATCCAACTGTGGCCTGATTAATGAGGTATCAGGAAGGGAAAATGTGTTTAAAAGGAAAGGAAACAGAATAGTTGGGGCTCTCCCTTGGAAACAGTATGCTGGCTGTTAGAGGGGTAGACACAAGGGCCCTGTTTAGGTAACACGCAGAAGGTGCTGCGAGTGGTCCAAGAAGTGGTGTGAACTGTGAGTAACAGGTTGCAGGAGTCATATGTTTAACTGGCTGAGGGTAGCTCACCAGTTCGTAGTCAGGGCATGCTGATATGTGTAGTCAGTGACCAGATGGTCTAGGACTTTATTTTGTTCCTGTTTATGTTTTGTTTTACCTGCAACCTGTGGAAATAAAGCTGGCGAGGAGCTAGACTTGTATGCGGAACTGTGGTCTGTGGTGTTATTGTGAGGAACGTGTCCCGTGGCAAGTAACCAGGACAATCCCAGAGCTATTCGTCACACTATATATTTGAGGTAGTTACATTTCTATAAATTTTTTTTTACATATTTGGAAAGAGAGAAATGAAAGAAAATAGCGATTATGTCATTGTTTTGTATATTTTTATGCTATTCACCGTGCAGTATAAATGACATGGTATCTTCATTCTGTGAGTTGGTACAGTAATGGCATTACAAAACTTATATTGTTTCTTTACATTATATAACTTTTTCTTTTTTGATGTATTTTTTTTCTTTTGAAGGACAAGCTGTAGTTTTTATTTTAGTTTGGGTAAATTTTTTGTTCCATTTCTGTATTGGCAAGGTGGCTGGCTTTCAACAGATTCCATTGCTGGTCGCATGGGCGCAGCCTCTAAGACCTCTGGAAATTTTCAGCTTTTTACGGTAAATACCATTCCACAGCATTGTAGGTCAGGAATGGATTGATAAGCTCCATGGACCTACAAAAGAAGTTAGTAGCCATGATCCTTGTGGAGATTAGTAAACTTGTTGTTTTTGGTTGTGACCAACACGTTCTCTATCAAGACCCCAATTATCATATAGGACAGAGGAACTAATGGCCCACAATATATGGGAAAGAAAAAGGGGACGGGTTTGAAAAAAATAAAAACATCAGCTTGCTTTTTGAGATCCTCTTAAAGGGGTACTGCGGTGGAAATTATTTTTTTTTAAATGAACTGGTGCCAGAAAGTTAAACAGATTTACGGATTACTTCAATTTTAAAAATGTAATCCTTCCAACTGTATGCTACAGAGGAAATTCTTTTTATTTTGAATTTCTTTTTTGACTTGTCCACAGTGCTCTCTGCTGACCCCTCTGTCAATGTCAGGAACTGTCCAGAGTAGCATAGGTTTGCTATGGGGATTTACTCCTGCTCTGGACAGTTCCTAATACGGACATCAGGTGTCAGCAGACAGCACTGTGGACAAGACAAAAAAGAAATTCAAAAAGAAAAGAATTTCCTCTGTAGCATACAGCTGCTAATAAGTACTGGAAGGACAAATATTTTTTAATAGAAGTCATTTACAAATCTGTTTAACTTTAACCTCTTAAGGATTCAGGGCGTACCTGTAAACCCTGAGCCCGGTCCCGGTGTTTAAAACGGCGTGACCCTGCATCACACCGGGTCGTTCCTGGCTGCTATTCATAGCCGGGACCCTGGGCTAATAGCACGCGGCACCGATCGTTGTGCAGCGCACTATTGACCCTTCAGACGCGGCGATCAAAGTTGACTGTCGCGTCTGAAAGTGAAAGTAAACACTTCCCGGCAGCTCAGTCAGGCTGATCGGGACATGGCGATAAAATCGCCATGTCCCGATCAGCTAGGACGCAAGCGGAGGCCCCCTTACCTTGCTCCGTCGTGTCCGATCTGGGTTTGATTGCTCCAAGCCTGAGCTACAGGCTTGAGCAATCGAGCCCCTATCTCGCTGATCCATATAAAAGCTATGGCTTTGCAGGGATCAGCGTAAAAGATCAGTGCGGGCAGTGTTATAGGTCCCTATGGGAGCTATAGCACTGCAAAAAAAAAGTTAACAAAGGTCATTGAACCCCTTCCCTAATAAAAGTTGAATCACCCCCCCTTTTCCCATGAAAATAAAAACTGTGTAAAAAAATAAAATATAGTCCGAACTATAAAAATATATCGTTAATTAAACCGCACGGTCAATGGCGTACGCACAAAAAAATTCCAAAGTCCAACATAACGCATTTTTGGTCACTTTTTATATCATAAAAAATGAATAAAAAGCGATCAAAAAGTCCGATCAATGCAAAAATGGTACCGATAAAAACTTCAGAAAACGGTGCAAAAAATGAGTCCTCATACCGGCCCGTACGCTGAAAAATAAAAAAGTTATAGGGGTCAGAAGATGACAATTTTAAACGTATAACTTTTCCTGCATGTAGTTATGATTTTTTTCAGAAGTGCGACAAAATCAAACCTATATAAGTAGGGTGTCATTTTAACCGTATGGACCTACAGAATAATAAGGTGTCATTTTTACAGAAAAATGCACTGCGTAGAAACGGAAGCCCCCAAAAGTTACAAAATGACATTTTTTCTTCAATTTTGTCGCACAATTAATTTTTTTTCCGTTTCGCCGTAGATTTTTGGGTAAAATGACTAATGTCACTGCAAAGTAGAATTGATGGCGCAAAAAATAAGCTATCATATGGAATTTTATGTGCAAAATTGAAAGGGTTATGATTTTTAGAAGGGGATGAGGAAAAAATTAAAATGGAAAAAAACTGAGTCCTTAAGGGGTTAAAGGACATCTGCAGAGTAATTAACACTTATCCCCTATCCCCAGGATAGGTGATAAGTGTTTGATCGCGGGGGGTCCGACCGCTGGGACCCCCTGTGATCTCCTGTACGGGGCCGCGGCTGTGCCGTGGCTCTCCCGTGCAGGGGGCGTGCCAGCCGCAGCATGATGTTGCAGCCGGCACGCCTCCTCCATGCATCTCTATGGGGGAGGCAGTGTTCCTGCCTCCCTATCTCCCCTATAGAACTGTATTGGGACGGGGAGGAGACGGGGCGTCACCGTCGACCTCTAGGTCGACGCTACGCGCCTTCAGAACTCACTATGAGCGCTAATGGCGGCGCCCCGTTAGGTAGATCGAGGGGGTCCCAGCGGTTGGACCCCCCGCGATCAAACACTTATCCCCTATCTTGTAGATAGGGGATAAGTGTATATTGTGCTGCAGTTGTCCTTTAAAGGGGTACTCCACCGGAGTACCCCTTTAAAGTTTTGTCAGTAAATGATCCATAGAGCCCTCTGTTATCATTACCAAGTGCAATGGTCCCTAACATTGGTTGATTAAAGTATAGAAAGAGTCATTGACTTTTAGACCACATTATAAATTGTACTTTTACTACATATGCAAAGTTGAACATAGATAGACTTTTCCCTGATGAGATAGGCTGCTAAAGGGTTACTATAGGGCATTAACACACAAAAGATTCTACCTTACAGGCAGGCTGGGTCCTGCTGCAGCATGGCAGTGCTCACATATGGGGGAGATTCATTAAAACCTGTCCAGAGGAAAAGTTGCTGAGTTGCCCATAGCAACCAATCAGATCGCTTCTTTCATTTTGCAGGGTCCTTTTCAAAAATGAAAGAAGCGATCTGATTGGTTGCTATGGGCAACTCAGCAACTTTTCCTTTGGACAGGTTTTGATAAATCTCCCTTAGTATGCTTATAGCAGTGTTTCCCAACCAGGGTGCCTCCAGGGAGTTGTAGTTTTGCAACAGCTGGAGGCACCCTGTTAAGAAGCACTGGCTTATAGAAACATTTTAGACTTCAGAAAGGGCATATGAGCCCTAAAATGTAACATCATCCTCTAGTATCTAGGGTAAGTCGGGAGTCAATGCGTTCCCTGTGTGCATACTTTGAACCTTACATAAATGTGAATGTGCATATTTAACCCCTTAACGACGCAGGATGTATATTTACATTCTGCGCCGGCTCCCGCGATATGAAGCGGGATCGCGCCGCGATTCCGCATCATATCGCGTCGGTCCCGGCGCTCATCAACGGCCGGGACCCGCTGACCGCCGCTTCTAAAGTGAAAGTGAAAGTGACCCGGCTGCTCAGTCGGGCTGTTCGGGACCGCCGCGATCAAATCACGGCATCCCGAACAGCTGACAGGACACCGGGAGGGCCCTTACCTGCCTCCTCGGTGTCCGATCAGCGAATGACTGCTCCGTGCCTGAGATCCAGGCAGGAGCAGTCAAGCGCCGATAACACTGATCACAGGCGTGTTAATACACGCCTGTGATCTGTGTAAAAGATCAGTGTGTGCAGTGTTATAGGTCCCTATGGGACCTATAACACTGCAAAAAATATGTAAAAAAAAAGTGTTAATAAAGGTCATTTAACCCCTTCCCTAATAAAAGTTTGAATCACCCCCCTTTTCCCATAAAAAAAAATAAAACAGTGTAAAAAAATAAATAAACATATGTGGTATCGCCGCATGTGTAAATGTCCGAACTATAAAAATATATCATTAATTAAACCGCACGGTCAATGGCGTACGCGCAAAAAAATTCCAAAGTCAAAAAAACCCGCATTTTTGGTCACTTTTTATACCATTAAAAAATGAATAAAAAGTGATCAAAAAGTCCGATCAAAACAAAAATCATACCGATAAAACTTCAGATCACGGTGCAAAAAATGAGTCCTCATACCACCCTGTACGTGGAAAAATAAAAAAGTTATAGGGGTCAGAAGATGACATTTTTAAACGTATAAATTTTCCTGCATGTAGTTATGATTTTTTCCAGAAGTGCGACAAAATCAAACCTATATAAGTAGGGTATCATTTTAACCGTATGGACCTACAGAATAATGGTAAGGTGTAATGTTTACCGAAATATGCACTGCGTAGAAACGGAAGCCCCCAAAAGTTACAAAATGACATTTTTTCTTCGATTTTGTGGCACAATGATTTTTTTTCCCTTTTCGCCGTGCATTTTTGGGTAAAATGACTAATGTCACTGCAAAGTAGAATTGACGACGCAAAAAATAAGCCATAATATGGATTTTTAGGTGGAAAATTGAAAGGGTTATGATTTTTAAAAGGTAAGGAGGAAAAAACGAAAGTGTAAAAACGGAAAAACCCTGAGTCCTTAAGGGGTTAAATATTGAGAAACATGCTGCACATAAATAAATCTCCATTTTCAGTCCACTGGATTTACAACGAGGTGCACATCATGTGACAAGACAAAGGAAATGGCACTTTGCTACAATTTGAGTGCACAGCCTGTATATTAGTGTTTAACCCCTTAAGGACACAGCCCAAATATACCTTAAGGACCCGGCCATTTTTTGCACATCTGACCACTGTCACTTTAAGCATTAATAACTCTGGGATGCTTTTACCTTTCATTCTGATTCCGAGATAGTTTTTTTGTGACATATTCTAGTTTATGTTAGTTGTAAAATGTTGTCGATACTTGCATCATTTCTTGGTGAAAAATTCCAAAATTTGATGAAAAAATTGAAAATGTTGCATTTTTTTAACTTTGAAGCTCTCTGCTTATAAGGAAAATGGATATTCCAAATAAATGTTATATTGATACACATGTACAATATGTCTACATTATGTTTCCATCATAAAGTTCACATGTTTTTACTTTTGGAAGACACCAGAGGGCTTCAAAGTATAGCAGCAATTTTCCAATTTTTCGCAAAATTTTCAAAATTGGAATTTTTCAGGGACCACTTCAGTTTTGAAATGGATTTGAAGGGCTTTCTTATCAAAAATACCTCATAAATGACCCCATTATAAAAACTGCACCCCTCAAAGTATTCAAAATGACATTCAGAAAGTTTGTTAACCCTTTAGGTGTTTCACAGGAATAGCAGCAAAGTGAAGGAGAAAATTCAAAATCTTCATTTTTTACACTTGCATGTTCTTGTGGACCCAGTTTTTGAATTTTTACAAGGGGTAATAGATTAAAAATCCCCCCAAAATTTGTAACCTAATTTCTCTCGAGTAAGGAAATACCTCATATGTGTATGTCAAGTGTTCGGCAGGTGCACTAGAGGGCTCAGAAGGGAAGGAGCGACAATGGGATTTTGGAGAGTGAATTTTGCTGAAATGGTTTTTGGGGGGCATGTCACATTTAGGAAGCCCCTATGGTGCCAGAACAGCAGAAAAACCCCACATGGCAAACCATTTTGGAAACTAAACTCCTCAAGGCACGTAACAAGGGGTCCAGTGAACCTTAACACCCCACAGGTGTTTGAAGACTTTTCTTTGAAGTCGGATGTGTAAATGAAAAAAAAATAATTTTCACTAAAGTTCAGTTTTTTCCCCAAATTTATCATTTTTACAAAGGGTAATGGGAGGAAATGCCCCCCAAAATTTGTAACCCCATCTCTTCTGAGTATATAAATACCCCATGTTAGGACGTAAAATGCTCTGCGAGCGAACTACAATGCTCAGAAGAGAAGGAGTCACATTTAGCTTTTGGAAAGCAAATTTAGCTGAAATGGTGTTTGGGGGGCATGTCGCATTTAGGAAGCACCTAGGGTGCCAGAACAGCAAAAAAAAAAAAAAAAACATGGCATACTATTTTGGAAACTACACCCCTCAAGGAACGTAACAAGGGGTACGGTGAGCCTTAACACCTCACAGGTATTTCACAACTTTTTGTGAAATTTGGATGTGTAAATGAAAAAAATTATTTTTTCACAAAAATGCTGTGTTTTCTCCAAATTTTACATTTTTACAAGGGGTAATAGAAGAAATGGGGTTACAAATTTTGGTGGTCATTTTCTCCTTAGTATGGAAATGCCTCATGTGTGGACGTCAAGGGCTCTGCTGGCGCACTACAATGCTCAGAAGAGGAGGAGCACCATTGAGCTTTTTGAAAGAGAATTTGTTTGGAATGGAAATGGGGGCCATGTGCGTTTACAAAGCCCCCCGTGATGCCAGAACAGTCGACCCCCCCACATGTGACCCCATTTTGGAAACTACACCCCTCACAGAATTTAATAAGTGGTGCAGTGAGTATTTACACCCCACTGGCGTTTGACAGATCTTTGGAACAGTGGGCTGTGCAAATGAAAAATTTAATTTTTAATTTTCACGGATCACTGTTCCAAAAATCTGTCAGACACCTGACAAAATGGGGTCACATGTGGGGGGGTCCATTGTTCTGGCACTATGGGGGCTTTGTAAACACACGTGGCCTTCAATTCCGGACAAATTTTCTCTTCAAAATCCCAATGGCACTCCTTCTCTTCTGAGCATTGTAGTGCACCCGCAGAGCACTTTACATCCACATATGGGGTATGTTCTTACTCAGAAGAAATGGGGTTACAATTTTTGGGGGGCTTTTTTCCTATTTTCCCTTGTCAAAATGAAAAATTTAGGGTAACACCAGCATTTTAGCGAAAAAAAATGTATTCTCATTTTCCCATAAAACTATACATAATAACCTTTCACTTACCTGCCTACGATCCCCCGTTGTTCCGATATCGCCGTCCCGGTCTCTTCCACTTCCTGCGGGTCGGTGACTTCACTCTGCGCTCAGCCTATCAGCGGCCGCAGCAATGTCCCGTCACGGCCGCTGATAGGCTGAGCGCAGAGTGAAGTCACCGACCCGCAGGAAGAGGAAGCTGACAGGGACCAGAGCACGGGCGGCGATATCGGAACAACGGGGGATCGTAGGCAGGTAAGTGAAAGGTTATTATGTATAGTTTTACAGCCCGGGCACAGCGGGGGTTAAAAGTTTTAGCTTAGAGAACTCCTTTAATAAAGATCATTTAACCCCTTCCCTAATAAAAGTTTGAATCACCCCCCTTTTCCCGTTTAAAAAAAAACTGTGTAAATAAAAATAAACATATGTGGTATCGCCGCGTGCGGAAATGTTCGAATTATAAAAATATATCGCTAATTAAAACACACGGTCAATGGTGTACGTGGAAAAAAATTCCAAAGTCCAAAATAGCATATTTTTGGTCACTTTTTATATCATGAAAAAAATGAATAAAAAGCGATCAAAAAGTTCAATCAATACAAAAATGGTACAGATAAAAACTTTAAAAGAAAAATTAAAAGAATTATGATTTTTTTAAAGGTAAGGAGGAAAAAAACAAAAGTGCCAAAAACGGAAAAACCCTGTGTCCTTAAAGGGTTAAGGACTCAGGGTGTACCTGTACGCTCTGCGCCCAGTCCCGGTATAAAATGCGTGACGGCGTGACCCCGCGTCATACCGGGTCGGTCCCGGCGGCTAATGACAGAAAATTGAAAAAAAAAAAGTTAATAAAGATCATTTAACCCCTTCCCTTTTATCCCATTTAAAAAAAAAAACTGTGTAAATAAAAATAAACATATGTGGTATCGCCGCATGCGGAAATGTCCGAACTATAAAAAATATATTGTTAATTTAATGGCATGGTCAATTGCATACGCGGAAAAAAAAAATTATTTTTGGTCACTTTTTATATTATGAAAAAATGTATAAAAAGCGATCAAAACGTCTGATCAATATAAAAATGGGCAAAAAATGAACCCTCATACCGGCCCGTGCAGGGGGCCCGCCGCTGGGACCCCAGCAATCTCGCTGCAACACCCGCATTGTATGCGGAGCTGCGTCTCCAGTTTCGGAAACCAGAGGTTTCCGGGACTGGAGACGTGACGTAACGCCACGCCACGCCACCCTTGTGACATCACGCCATGAATGGACGGGGCGTGACGTGACATTACGAGGGGGGCGTGGCGTGATGTTACGTCTCCAGTTCTGGAAAATGAAGGAAACTGGAAACGCAGCTCCGCATACAATCGGGTGCTGCAGCGAGATCACTGGGGGTCCCAGCGGTGGCACCCCTGCGATCAGACATCTTATGTCCTATACTTTGGATAGGGGATAAAATGTTAGATCCTGGAATTACCCTTTAAGGACCGGGCCATTTTTAATTTTTGCACTTTCGTTTTTTCCTCCTCACCTTCTAAAAATAATTTCTTCAATGTTGTCATATGAAAAGATAGAATAAAATATTTACAAAAATGTGAGGGGTGGACTCACTTATGTTAGATACTGGGGGAGATTTATCAAAGGATTTAGACTGGTTTTTCCTGTCTAAATTTGTCGCACAGAAAGTCGCAGTCTAAATATGGGCGACTTTTGCTTTAGAGGATTTTTAGAATTTGATGCATTCTAGTCTATTTTAGACGGAAAGATGCATTGGTGCTGAATTTATCAAAAGCGACTTGTGAGCGACAAGTCGCATCGGCTGAAAGCACGCCAAAATGTCAGACCATGCTGGAGCAGGTTTATATGCAGTCTACAGCATAGATCCCGAAGTCTGTGCGCAGAATTTATCAAGAGCCGTGCACCTTTTGATAAATTAGGCGCACCATAGACCGGACTAACCCTCTGTAGTTTGGTCTATATTGATGCGGGACATAGACAGCTGTGATAAATCTCCCCCACTGTGTGTATGTATGTGTATGTATATATATATATATATATATATATATATATATATATATATATATATAATATTTGTATCAAACAACTGTGTATCTAGCCACACCCCTCATAATCAGATTCTTTTTATTTCCTGACTGATGAAGACAGTAAATTAAGGGCATTTTCCTACTAGAAGTGTATTAAAGTTACCTTTCATGATGGAGACAACCCTGAGGTTACTGTCAGAGTCCACTCTAGAGGTTACATTTGTTTGTTGGTTTTTTTGTGCACTTTACTTATCACAAATGTGACTTTTGGAAACAAAACAAAGTGTCCATTGGCAACAAACAAAACCATATGATTTGTATAAATATGCAATGACCCCCACGCCCCCTGAAGGCATGTCTCTGAAGGACAAATAACAAGTGACATGGAGCCTCAGACCTGTTTATCATTCAATAGCTACATTCACACTACGATTTGGGCCATATGGTTGCCAGTCTGGCAGGAAAATTTTAAAACCGTCCAATAGCGTATCCCCACCCATGCTGCATCCTGGAGTCGGCTTATTTTTGGACCATACAGTTTTGTTGGCGTACTGATAACTATGGTCTGCTGTGGTTTTTAGTCCAGCAATAAAACTGATACCATTCATAAATGGATACTGCAGCCGTATGGCATAATGGTGGTGTGAATGTGGTAGCTTGGGGGTGTAGGGTAGGTAGGGTGTAGCTGTGCAGTGATGAAAGGGTGTTGGATTAACCCTTAACTGTCATGATGCCAGGGTGTGGGTTCCTCTCTGTATATGTATCCTACCGCCCCCGTCCCAGGAACGATAGGGAGGAATAAAGGATTGTCCACAATCGGAATTTTAGTAAACTGAAGATAATGTTACTGCAGATTTTATGCAGGTTAAATGTAGTAACAGTCTTTACAGAGGACCAGACTTTAGGCTCCTCACAGGTTTGGTTGGGACCTTATAGGGAATAAGTTTGAAGTATTTGCTTTACGCTATTCCACTGGATTTAGGGGTATTGTTTAGGTCCAGCAGTCACGTAGGATTAGGATTGAGTTAGATTGAACTCACGGTTTTGTATTCGGCTGAAGTTAGCAGGCTTCAGGCCTAGATTTGTCTTGAAGGTATATAGCAGGCTTCTCTCTCTGCTAGTCCGGAACCCAAGAGAGCATGCATTGGATAACAGCGCCCTTATATCTAAAGGGGCAGGCTTCAAGCTTATTGGTCCCCCAGACCAGTCAGTCCTAATACAAAGCATTGTGGTACATCACATGACATGAGCACATGACCTGAAAGGTCCTTAACCTTAGCAGAACAATATAATTATTAATCATGTGACTTAAGGACCTGGAAGCAACATTTACACTATACAATATACAAAATATATGCATAAAATTAAAGAAGGAAGAGGCGACTAGGGGTTATCCCACTAAGAGCATCCTATCAGTACGGAGGAACTCTGACTTTGGGGACTTATTACACAAGGTACAGTACACGTACAGTACCGGGACACCACAAACCCCCTTACTTGAAATGAGTCGGCCTCGACGACTGTCCCCTGAGACAGAGGGACTAAGTACTGAGAGTTTTTAGACAGTCCTGGGCATAATTTGAAATGTCCTTTTAGTCAGACTGTATGAACACATAACAAAAGAGTACTTGCTTTTGATAAAAGTCCTTGCAGGCTCTAAATATTAAAACAGTTTTTTTTTGTTTTTTTTTATATTTTTATACCAACAAGAGTATACTACATCACTTTACTGTACAAACATGGGAAGCTAGTAAACTCATGCAACATTGGTCAGGGTAGACTGAGACACCGTCAGGTTTACTTTACCATGAAATTAAAGGGGTACTCCGGTGAAAAACTTTCTTTTTTCAAATCAACTGGTGCCAGAAAGTTAAACAGATTTGTAAATTACTTCTATTAAAAAATCTCAATCCTTCCTGTACGTATTAGCTGCTGAATACTACAGCGGAAATTCTTTTCTTTTTGAAACACAGAACTGTCTGTTGACATCACGAGCACAGTGCTCTCTGTTGACATCTCTGTCCATTTTATGAACTGTCCAGAACAGCATATGTTTGCTATGGGGATTTCATTTTACCCTGGACAGTTCCTAAAAATGGACAGAGATGTCAGCAGAGAGCACTGTGCTCGTGATTCAGCAGACAGCTCTGTGTTTCAAACGGAAAAGAATTTCCACTGTAGTATTCAGCAGCTAATAAGTACAGGAAGGATTAAGATTTTTTAATAGAAGTAATTTACAAATCTGTTTAACTTTCTGGCACCAGTTGATTTAAAGAAAAAAAAAAAGTTTTTCACCGGAGTACCCCTCTTAATGGCCGCTGTTTTCATTGGTGCCGGTTCGTCCTGGACCTTCAGTAGTTACTCCTGGACCCCAGGAGATGCCCGTTTAAAGCCCAACATTGATTCTTCCAGTGTCCAGTTTTATTGCAAAAGCTACAAACAGTTCACTGAGTCCCAGGTGGCCTCACAGGGGGGGATATTAGGTGGATTGGCAGGACGTGGGGCAGGCTTCTTAGGTGGAAGTGTTTCGGGCCTAGGGGAATGAGACCTGCCCACCATCTCCTTAAAAGCTTTGGTCAATTGATCAATGTCCTGTCGTATATCCTGTAGGTTGGTAGTCCATGGACTAGCAGGGGCGGATACACCAATTGGCTGTGCAGGGGATAATGGTTGGGTTGATGTTCCCAGTGCCTATGCAGAAGGGGCACTAACTTCCTCTGCTTCTGGCCCTGACTCAATAACCTTAGTAGCTAACCTTTTAAAGGCTGGAAAGGACATATCGGGATTCTGCACTGCCAACATCCTAAGTTGGGCCTTATCCCATTTATTATGTGCCCCATCTATTAATCTGTCCATCAGGACCTTGTTACCCTGCTCGGGCGTAATGCCGTCTAGTCTTTGCACTGATTCCAAGGCATTTTGTAAGGCCACAGCATTTGCCCGAAGGGTCTGACCTGGCTTCTGACGTCATTCGTATAGCTTTAGATGTACCTCAGAGGGGGAGTGAGACTCGAACACTTGATAGAGCCCGTCAAAGATCTGCTCCACTGTAACCTTGTCGGCAGCAGGCCAGGTGCGGACCTCCTCCAGTGAAGATCCCTGTAGTTGTCCGGTAAGTAACTGCACCTGCTGATTAGGGGGAAAAGAATAGAAAACAAAGAGACTCTGGATCTTCTCCTTGAAAGTCCCTCAGCGTGAAGGGGTCCCCATTGTAGTTGGGGAGGACTGGATTCCCCAGGAAGACAGGTGCAGCCACAGGAGCTCCTAGGTTAAGACATTGGGCCAGAGGTGAAGCAGGCAGCATTCTTGCTTGATGTGGTGACCCCCCTTGCGGGGTCGCAGGAGCACCACCATCTTGTTGGTTAGGCGGTGGAGAGGGTGCTGCAGGTGGCAATGGTGCTGTAGGTTCGGACATCTTGACCTACAGCATTGGCACTTTAAATGAAGCTTGAAAATGCAGGACCCTTTAAGAGACGCAGCTGTTCCTTAATTTGGAACTTTAGAGCAGTGATCGGATCGCCTGCAGCGCCTCCGCGGGGATCCGATCATGCAGCATGGCGATCGGAGGTCCCCTCACCTGGCTCCGGCCGTCTCCTGGGGTCTTCTGCTCTGGCCTGAGATCGAGCAGACCAGAGCAGAAGATCACCGATAATACTGATCAGTGCTATGTCCTATACATAGCACTGAACAATATTAGCAATCAAAGGATTGCTATAGATAGTCCCCTTTGGGGACATAAAAAGTGTAAAAAAAATATAAAAAAATGGAAAAAATTAGAAAAATCCCTTTCCCAAATAATAAAGTAAAACATCTGTTTTTCCCATTTAACCCCCCCCCCCCCCCAAAAGCGTAAAAAAATTATAAATACACATATTTGGTATCGCCGCATGTCTAAAAGTCTGAACTATTAAATATATTGTTAATTATCCCGTACGGTGAACGGCGTAAACGTAAAAAAAAAATAAAAACAGTCCAAAATTGCTGCTTTTTTGTCACATTTTATTCCCAAAAAAATGAATAAAAAATGAATAAAAAGTAAATCCTAAGCAAAAGTGGTACTGATAAATACTACAGATCATAGCGCAAAAAAATGAGCCCTCATATCGCCCCATATACGGAAAAATGAGAGAGTTATAGGTGGTCAAAATAGGGCAATTTCAAACATACTAATTTTGTTAAAATGGTTTGAGATTTTTTTTTAAGCGGTACAATTATAGAAAAGCATATAACATGGGTATCATTTTAATCGTATTGACCCACAGAATAAAAAAAACGTCATTTTTACCAGAAAGTGTACAGCGTGAAAACAAAACCTTCCAAAATTTGCTAAATTGCGGTTTTCTTTTAAATTTTCCCACATAAATAATATTAGTTTGGTTGCGCCGTACATTTTATGGTAAAATAAGTAATGTACCGTATTTATCGGCGTATAACACGCACTTTTTAGGCTAAAATTTTTAGCCTAAAGTCTACCTGCGTGTTATACGCCGATAAGCCGCTGCAGTTCAATGATTTAAAGTGGGCGCTTTAAATCAATGAACTGCAGCGGCTTTGCAGGTGCAGAGACCGCCAGCGCTGCCGGCCTCTCTGCCCCTGCCTGCCCTGGGGTCTAGAGCCCTGCTGCTGGCCCTTCTCTCCCCCTGGCTGTCGCCGCCGCTGCCCGTTCTCTCCCCCTGACTATTGGTGCCGGCATAATTACCTGTTGCCAGGGTCGGGTCTGCGCTGCTTCAGGCCTCTGGTGTGCGTTCCCTGCGTCATTGCGTCTCGCAGCGCATAGCAACGACGCATGGGATGCACACCGGAGGCCTGAAGCAGCGCGGACCCGACCCCGGCAACAGGTAATTATGCAACCGGGGATGGGGGGAGGCAACGGGGCAGCGGTGCCGGCAATGGGTGCCGCTGCCCCTTCTCTCCCCCTGGCTGTCGGCGCCGCTGCCCCATTGCCGCCGCTTCTCCCCCCCTGGCTATCGGCGCCGGCAATGGGGCCCGGCAGGGGGAGAGAACGGGCGGCGGCGCCGACAGCCAGCAGGAGAGAAGCGGCGGCAGCATGGCTCTAGACCCCAGGAAAGGCAGGGGGAGAGAAGCGGGCAGCGACGGCCTCTCTCCCCCTGCCTTTCCTGGGGGGTGTATCGGGGTATACGCATGCAAACACACGCACCCTCATTTTACCATGGATATTGCTTTTATAGGCCGGTGCGTGGTATACCCCGATAAATACAGTAATTACAAAGTACAATTGGTGACGCAAAAAAACAAGCCCTCATATGGGTCTGTGGATGGAAATATAAGAGAGTTATGATTTTTAGAAGGTGAGGAGGAAAAAACGAAAATGCAAAAATAAGATTGGTCTGGTCCTTAAGGCCAAAATGGGCCTGGTCCTTAAGGGGTTAACACAGTTCTTTATATGGGGGGGAGTAAACTTTAAACGGTGACAACAGCTGTAGGCACACACCCGTATCCTGTTCGTGATGCCAAAAAGCTATGTGGTAGCTTGGGGGTGTAGGGTAGGTAGGGTGTAGCTGTGCAGTGATGAAAAGGTGTTGGATTAACCCTTAACTGCCGTCACGCCAGGGTGTGGGTTCCTCTGTATATGTATCCTACCGCCACCCGTCCCAGGAACGATAGGGAGGAATAAAGGATTGTCTACAACCAGAATTTTAGTAAACTGAAGATAACTTTACTGCAGATATTATGCAGGTTAAACGTAGTAACAGTCTTTACAAAGGACCGGACTTTAGGCTCCTCACAGGTTTGGTTGGGACCTTATAGGGAATAAGCTTGAAGGATTTGCTAGGGGTATTGTTTAGGTCCAGCAGTCACGTAGGATTAGATTGAACTCGCGGTTTTGTATTCGGCTGAAGTTAGCAGGCTTCAGGCCTAGATTTGTCTTGATGGTATAAACTGAGCTTCTCTCTCTCTCTCTCTCTCTGCTAGTCCGGAACCCAAGAGAGCTAGGATTGGATAACAGCGCCCTTATATCTAAAGGGGCAGGCTTCAAGCTTATTGGTCCCCCAGACCTGTCAGTCCTAATACAAAGCATTGTGGTACATCTCTATGGAATACGCTGGAAAACATAGCAGCAGTAAAGTGAATGGGATTTGCAGAAATCCTGTTCACACTCTTTGTAGACAATTTCATTGGTATAGATTTTAAGTCTGCAACATGTCTATGTATTTGATGGATTTATTGCAGTCATAATCCTCAATAATTTTCCATTTTTGGGTTTTGCAAATGTGGCTTTTAAACTGATTTTCATTGATTAAAGAAAGAGAATAACTAAAATTAACATAATCTGCTCCCAAATCCGCCATGCCAAATCTGTGATAAATCTTTAGGTGCAGATTTACCGGTATTACCTGTGAATATGTTGCAGTATATTTATAGTTGAAATGATGTGACCACTCCTATTTATCAAGTAATTGTAAATGAAATAGACCTGTATAGACCTGTACTGGGTGTAAGTAAGTCCCAGTCATGGGTTGTAGTAGAGAGTGGGCAGTACCACCTTGCAAAGAATTTAAGTTTATTCAGGTCAGATGTGTTTTTTTAGTCCCCAATGACTGGACGTGCAGCCCATATGCCTTTGTGCCTTGTTGTTCTAATACCGTCTTGGGCTCTGAGCTATCTACAGCTTAAAGGAGTACAGGACTGTCCAGTGTTCAGAACATTTAGTTCCGAATGCTGTGTGCGTGCTGTGGGGTCGGCCACACCCCTCAATGCAAGTCTATGGGAGGGGGCGTGATTGCCGTTAAGAACTAAATGTTCCGAACGCTGGCCAGTGGAGTACCCTTTTAAGGGGCAACCTCCGCACCACCCTATGCCTATACCCCTAATACAGGACAATTTATATATTAGTTTGCTTTCCCATTATGAAGTGTTCAGTTCTTGTTATCTATAGTTGGCTCACAGAACACAATTCTACATTGTACAGTGATAATGAAATGCACCTTTTAAAAATAGCAATTTCTTTATTTACAAATAGTTGTCTTACGGAACAGACATACAGTACATCCAAAGAGTGAGGTTCTCCTATGGATAAAGCTGTAAATATAGACATGTTTTATGTACAAATGTCAAAGTTTTATACAGTCCCGGGTTGTGTACTGGTCATTCAGTAGCAGCATACAGTATCATTTTTATACTTTCATTGAATTCCTTGAAGGGAGGTAATAGTTTTTGGAAATTATAGTATAAGTAATCAACAATTATTATGTACAATGTGATTTATAGTTAAAACACTATAAATGTTTACTTAATATAACACTCCTCATGTCTTACAATACATAATTAAAAAAAATAACTACAACATATACATTTTTTCTACAAACTCCATAAGGCTCTGTTCATATTATCACCTTTCCATTTTTGGCTAGTACAAATATTTTTTTTAACTTGACAGACCCTATTCAAGGGTCAGGGTATCAGTCAAGAATGGAAGAAATAATGGTTAAGTGAACAAAACCTTATCCAGCTCCTCAGTGACTACTTCCTATATTCCAGTTTAATTTAACCTTCTAAAATGAACATACAATTTTACATTGTGATTTGCATATTACATATTATTTGCATATTACATCATTTAGAAGATACTTAGATGCATCTGCGGTAAACAGTCTGAGCCAGGAGTATGTTGGCCTCATTTACATCTGAGTCTGAGGCTCCGTTTAGGGCCTCCATCAAAGACTCCATTTGGGGCCAGAAAACAGAGACAGATGGTCTGTTGCACAATGGACACCAATGGATCCCATTGATTTTAAAGGGGTCTATCTGGTTTTCATTTGGTGTTATTTGGAAGAATCTGACCGGACAAAACACAACTGCTTGCAGATGTGAACTGCCACATAGGTGTGTACTTAAATAATGTACTTTGGACAGTTTCACTTAATGGGCTTTTAGTCTGAATCTAAAATCAACATCATAGGTTGGCTGCAAGATGCCTAGGCCGGCACGGGACTGATCTAGGGGTGGGGATTTTGAATTCTTATCCACAAGTTCCATATCAAAGTAAGATATCAAAAGAGTCAGTAGCTGTTTGATCTCATGCACCGCAAACTGACGTCCAGGGCACTTGGTTTTCCCAGACCCAAATGGCATGTAGTAATATTTTAATTTCTTTCCTTTGAGGTAAAAATCTGTCTTTTCTTTGCCATTGTCATCCAGGAACCGATCATATTTGTATGTCTGAAAAATAAAGAAGCATGCACATAAGTGATTGATATTTATAAACAGGATTAGTTTTGGCGTAGTTATTCTTTATAATTTAAAGAGGTATTCCGCCCTTAGACATCTTATCCCCTATACAAAGGAAAAGGGATAAGATGTCTGACGTCTCCCCTGCTGCACCAAGCGTTTGTATAGAGTGTAAGTCTATGGGAGGGGGTGTGATGGCCGTCATGCCCCCTCCCATAGATTTGCATTGAGGGGGCATGTCCGTGACACCACGAGTGGGGCATGACCGTGACATCTTGAGCCTCTGCATCGCCAGTTATCCAGCACGGAGCGAAGTTCGCTCCGCGCACCGGATGTCTGGGGTGCCGCAGCCGAGATCGGGGGGGTCCCCAGCAGCGGATAG
This sequence comes from Hyla sarda, assembly GCF_029499605.1. Classification (NCBI taxonomy): domain Eukaryota; kingdom Metazoa; phylum Chordata; class Amphibia; order Anura; family Hylidae; genus Hyla; species Hyla sarda. Next base: position 293,609,436 of record NC_079193.1, read on the forward strand.
GGGATAAGATGTCTAGGGGCAGAGTACCCCTTTAAGCATTGGAGATGGCTGCATATTCTAAGGTTTTATAAGGCTTTATAGTAAACTAAACCACAGATATCTCTTGGAAAATACAATGTAATACTCACCAAAGGGTCTTCATAAACTTCAGGATCCAAATGAACAGTCTGGGGGTACATGGCGACAATGTCATCTTTACGGATGTTGAATGACCCTCTGTCTTCCAGTTGTAAAGTAAAATTCTCTTTGGCCACTCTGATGTTCATAGATGCGCTGCATAGCCTCATTGATTCCTTGATAATGCTGTCTGCATAAGAAACAACCAGAACAAATGTAATTTAGAAATTGTAATAGTACAAGTCGAGAGACTTTGGATTACCAATCGTCTTTGATATATACCTAAAACTGGCATGTCGTCCAACTGACGGCGGTTCAGAAAAATATACTTGTCATCAAAGGTCACTTTCTGAGAAGCATTTTCCAAAACCTCGTTGATTTCCTTGGTGGCTGCCTTCATTGCTTTTGGGCATCTGTTTAATGAGAATTACATGATAATTAATAAAATTAATAATAATACTTGATTATTATTAAACAAATCTTACAAAACACCTGCATAAAACAAGGCTAGTAAAGGTAGGCAAAGGTTTTGTCTTACCTCAGGAGGTAGTAGACACTCCAGAAAGTTGCAGGAAGGGTGTTAGCTTGAGATGCCCAGAGAAGTGCCACATGGGTCTTTGCCTTCTCAGCATCATTTAGTGTGGTAACAGTGTCATTCATGAACATCCGGAGGGTGACAATGTCTGAGAGGTTGTTTCTCTTTCTGAGATTGTCATGGAGCAGATCTTTTGCTAGGCTCTCCCTGGCACTGTAAGCTGATTTGAAGACATGTATGGGTAGACCTGCTACTAGAGCGGGAAAAATTTTGTCAAATTCTTTGAAGTTTTCGAGGGCGTTAAGGATGAGTGCTCTTTGTGCTTCCTGTCTAGCTAAACTTTTGTCATCTTTTGTATTGAACTCATTGCCAAAAATAGTCAAGTAACCTGCCTCAAACATCACTCGGTAACAGAAGGCATAGAGTCCATCACTTTTCCATTCATTTGCTTTGGATGCAACGGACTGCAACATTGTGTGTTGAAGATTTTCCATCATGGTGGTGATAAGCGGGTCCAGTGCATCTCCCTGCATTGTCTTGTTAAATGTTTCATGTATATTTTCAGTAGTTTTGCCATCATCAGGATTCAAGCTGCTGTGTCCAAAGGCCTGAAAAAGAACATAGTTTATTCTAACTAACAGACAATAAGGGTGACTATACAGACAAATCAAAAATACTTATGTCAGTATTTATGTTTAAGAAGGATTAATATGGACTATATATATTCACCAATGACTGTACAGACTCACGCCTACTACAAAACCATGTGCATGGACCCTGTACAACCATCTTACCTGTAAGTTCTATTGAAGGTTAACTATAACAGGCTACAGACACTGCATTATAGATCCATGCAACTAATAACTAAAATACAATAACGTGTATGAGCCATAAACTGATAAAGTATTCCTATCTCCATAACTAAATGATTTGCGGATTTATGGAATCTAGCTGTCATTTTACAACATAACTACCTGGCGCATTAAGATAACACACAATTGCTTATCTAGAAATAGTATTCCACTGTAAAGTGACCTTTTATGCTATAAAATTACTTAACTATTACCGCTTTACCTTGGCAGAGGTTGCAAAGTGGAATTTCTGCCAATCGAAGTGTCGTCCATGGCGCATCACCGCATTAAACATGAATGGGTCAGTCACAAAATGCACAAATGTTCCAGCAAGTTTGCAGGTGAAGACATCTCCGTATTTTTTCTGCCTTGACCTGAGAAAGTCTAGAGGATTGGAACCAAACTGCAAAGCACATCCGAGGTAGGGAATGAAACCATTTTCCAGGGGTGGCTCTCCTGGCTGCCTAAAAACGGTCAAAGCAAATATACAAGTGCATACATTAGCTCAATGTAATGTTGTCCTACATATATCACTAAATGTTTATATTGCTGGGCTCCATAACTATTATTTGCTTAAGCATTGTTAGTTTTTTTTTTGCCAAATACATGCTGTACTGACCACTACATACAGGTCAAATAAACAAGTGAAGTCAAATATTTGATAAAGGCAGTTAATGGCACAATAATCATATTATTAGTAGTTTTTATTGAAAATAAATCTTATTTATATTAATTCATTGGAACACATAAATGGCAGTAGTGTCATTTTATATTTACATACCTGGTAAAAATACATTTAAAGGGGTTATCCAGGAAGAAAACTTTTTTTTATATGTCAACTGGCTCCAGAAAGTTAAACAGATTTGTAATTTACTTCTATTAAAAAATCTTAATCCTTTCAGTACTTATGAGCTGCTGAAATTGAGTTGTTCTTTTCTGTCTAAGTGCTCTCTGATGACACGTGTCTCGGGAACTGCCCAGTTTAGAAGCAAATCCCCATAGCAACCGTCTTCCACTCTGTGCAGTTCCCGAGACAAGCAGAGATGTCAGCAGAGAGCACTGTTGCCAGACAGAAAACAACTCAACTTCGGCAGCTGATAATTATTGAAAGGATTAAGATTTTTTTAATAGAAGTAATTTACAAATCTGTTTCAATTTCTGGAGCCAGTTGATATAAAAAAAAGTTTTTCCTGGAATACCCCATTAAGCACCAGTATATATATATATACAATAAAGAAAATGAAAAAAAAAAATACATAATTAATAATATAATAAACTGATTTTCTTACCGTCTTCTGATGCCAACAATAAGCCAGAAGAAACAACACAAAGCCACAACTAATCCCCAAATCAGTGAAATAGTCAGCATCTTTGCAGGTGTAGCTGGAACGTGGAGCACACTTTTAGCTAACAGCCAAGAGCACTGCTGCTGCAGGAAAGTGGCCACCACTTTTATACACTCAGGACTAAAGTGCCTGCTTAACTATTGATCTCTAGTAGCCATTAAAAAAGGTATTAATTAACCTCTCCACCAATAGAGAGAGGGCATTTCTAGCCTACTAAGATATCTGTAAAAATTAGCAGAAAAAAAAAATTTCAACCTAGACCAGAAATGGCCTTGACCGTGGTCCACAGGTATCAGGTGAAGTTCCAATGTAAGCAAAAGAGTTGTAATAGTAGATAATTTGAAGGTCTCTAGGTGTGTGCTTACACTCTCATGCAAGTTTACTAGATGTTGACTATAGTCCAAGTTTAACGGTTACTGTAGAGCAAATTCAAAGACATGAATGTCTATTGTATGTCATTTTCTGTGCATATATCTGTAAGCTCATATATAGCTATTTCTAATCTATATTTACGTGTGTGTGTGTGTGTGTGTGTGTGTATCTACATACAAATAAATATATATACAGTCATGGCCGTAAATGTTGGCACCCCTGAAATTTTTCTAGAATATGAAGTATTTCTCACAGGAAAGGATTGCAGTAACACATGTTTTGCTATACACATGTTCATTCCCTTTGTGTGTATTGGAACTAAACGAAAAAAGGTAGGAAAAAAAGAAAATTGGACATAATGTCACACCAAACTCCAAAAATGTGCTGGACAAAATTAATGACACCCTTAACTAATTATTTAGTTGCACACCCTTTGGAAAAAATAACTTAAATCAGTCGCTTCCTATAACCATCAATAAGTTTCTTACACCTCTCAGCCGGAATGTTGGACCACTCTTCCTTTGCAAACTGCTCCAGGTCTCTCTTATTGGAAGGGCGCCTTTTCCCAACAGCAATTTTAAGATCTCTTACAGGTGTTCAATGGGATTTAGATTTAGACTCATTACTGGGCACTTCAGAACTCTCCAGTGCTTTGTTGCCATCCATTTCTGGGTGCTTTTTGATGTATGTTTGGGGTCATTGTCCTGCTGGAAGACCCAAGATCTTGGGTGCAAACCCAGCTTTCTGACACTGGGCTGTACACAGTGACCCAAAATCCATTGGTAATCCTCAGATTTCATGATGCCTTGCACACATTCAAGGCACCCAGTGCCAGAGGCAGCAAAACAACCCCAAAACATCATTGAACCTCCACCATATTTCACTGTAGGTACTGTGTTCTTTTCTTTGTAGGCCTCATTCCGTTTTCGGTAAACAGTACAATGATGTGCTTTACCAAAAAGCTCTATCTTGGTCTCATTTGTCCACAAGACGTTCTCCCAGAAGGATTTTGGCTTACTCAAGTACATTTTGGCAAAATGTATTCTTGCTTTTTTATGTCTCTGTGTCAGCAGTGGGGTCCTCCTGGGTCTCCTTCCATAGCATTTCATTTCATTTAATGTTGACGGATAGTTCACGCTGACACTGATGCTATCTGAGCCTGCAGGACAGCTTGAATATCTATGGAACTTGTTTGGGGCAGCTTATCCACCATCCGGACTATCCTGTGTTGACACCTATCATCAATTTTTCTCTTCTGTCCACGTCCAGGGAGATTAGCTACAGTGCCATGGGTTGAAAACTTCTTGATAATGTTGCGTACTGTGGACAAAGGCAAATCTAGATCTCTGGAGATGGACTTGTAACCTTGAGATTGTTGATATTTTCCACAATTTTGGTTCTCAAGTCCTCAGACAGTTCTCTTCTCCTCTTTCTGTTGTCCATGCTTAGTGTGGCATACACAGACACACAATGCAAAGACTAAGTGAACTTCTCTCCGTTTTATCTGCTTTAAGGTGTGATTTTTATATTGCCCCAGATCAGTTTAACCTCTTAAGGACCAAGGATGTACCGGTACGTCCTGAGTCCTTTCCCTTTCTATAACGCGGGGCCATAGCGGGTCGGGCCCGGCCTCTAACAACGGCAGGGACCCGTGGCTAATAGCGCGCAGCACTGATCGCGGTGCCGTACGCTATTAACTTCTAAAGTGAAAGTAAAACAATGCCGGTTTGCTCAGGGAGCTGATCGGGATCGCATCGGCGAAATCGCGGCATCCCGAACAGCTTACAAGACAGCCGGAGGATCTCTACCTGCCTCCATGCTGTCCGATCGCCGAATGACTGCTCAGTGCCTGAGATCCAGGAATGAGCAGTCAAGCAGCAGAATCATTGATCATTGGTTTCCTATGAGAAACCAGTGATCAGTGTAAAAGATCAGTGCGTGCAGTGTTATAGGTCCCAATGGGAGCTATAACACTGCAGAAAAAAAGTGGGGGGAAAAAGGGAATAAAGATCATTTAACCCCTTCCCTAATAAAAGTTGGAATCACCCCCCTTTTCCCCCCAAAAAAACTGTAAATAAAAATAAACATATGTGGTATCGCCGCGTGCGGAAATGTCCGAATTATAAAAATATATCATTAATTAAACCGCACGGTCAATGGCGTACGCGCAAAGAAATTCCAAAATACTGTATTTTTGGTCACTTTTTTTATATAATGAAAAAATGAATAAAAAGAGATCAATAAGCCCGATCAATACAAAAAAACTTCAGATCACGGCCCAAAAAATTAGCCCTCATACTGCCCCATATGCGGAAAATTAAAAAAGTTATTGGGGTCAGAAGATGACAATTTTAAACGTATACATTTTCCTGCATGTAGTTATGATTTTTTTCAGAAGTACGACAAAATCCAGCCTATATAAGTAGGGTATCATTTTAATCGTATGGACCTACCGAATAAAGAGTGTGTCATTTTTACCAAAAAATGTACGGCGTAGAAACAGAAGCCCCGAAAAGCTACAAAATGTCGTTTTTTTTTTTCAATTTTGTCTCACAATTTTTTTTTTTCGTTTCGCCATAGATTTTGGGGTAAAATGACTGATGTCATTACAAATAAGAATTGGTGGTGCAAAAAATAAGCCATCATATGGATTTTTTAGGTGCAAAATTGAAAGAGTTATGATTTTTTAAAGGTAAGGAGAAAAAAATGAAAGTGCAAAAATAGAAAAAACTCTGGTCCTTAAGGGGTTAAAGGAGCAACACTTGCTTGAGACAATCTTAATTTTTCCACAATTTTGAAAGGGAGCCAATAATTTTGTCCAAACGTGGTCCTACTCACACAAAAGATTTTTATTTCAACATCAAATGTATAAAAGATGGTGATAGCACTTTCAACGCGTTTCTAGCTCGTACCGAGCTCTTTATCAAGATGTAGCACATCTTGATAAAGAGCTTGGTACGAGCTAGAAATGCGTTGAAAGTGCCATCACCATCCTTTATACCTTTGATGTTGAAATAAAGAAAATCTTGTATGGGAGAAGCGCCATGTTTGGAGAATTTTTTCTTTAACTACTATAATCCATTTCTGCTTGCTGACCCTTTTGGAGGATCGGGTGCTCCAAGGCTGATGACCCGCTCAGTGATATGCTGCTCTAGATGTTTTGCTCTGAGCATAACAACTCTGGTGAGCATAACTTACTTGCAACCCTTGCTCACTTATACTATGATAATACACTAGGATCGTGCTCCTCTCTCTCTTTTTGTCTCTTCAGTTAATTAATAATTTTGTCCAGCACATGTTTGGAGTTTGGTGTGACATTATGTCCAATTCTCTTTTTTTCCTCCCTTTTTTGGTTTAGTACCAATACACACAAAGGGAATGAACATGTATATAGCAAAACATGTGTGACTTCAAACCTTTTCTGTGCAAAATACTTCATTTTCTAGAAAAATTTCAGGGGTGCCAACATTTACGGCCATGACTATATGGGATGGTCCAAACTATTTGGCCGCAAAATCGTGAGCTAAGTACCTCATTTTCCATATTTTTTATTTTTGCAGTGTAGCAATATATTATCTCATGTTTTATCTGTATGTTTGTGCTAGCAGTGTGCTGCTGTATTCTCCTGTTTATATATATATATATATATATATATATATATATATATATATATATAAACAGGAGAATACACAGATTCACTTACGTTAGATACTATATATATATATATATATATATATATATATATATATATATATATATATATATATAGTATCTAACATAAGTGAATCCGCCCCTCACATTTTTGTAGATATTTTATTATATCTTTACATTTGACACTCCTACTGCTGCAATGTAAAGTAGTGAGTGCACAGCATATATATATATATATATATATATATATATATATATATATATATAGGCAACAAGTGGGTACACCCCTAAGTGGAAATATCCAAACTAGGCCCAATAAGCCATTTTTCCCCTTTCTGGTGTCATGGGACTCATTAGTGTTACAAGTTCTTAGGTTTAAACGGGGCGCAGGTGTATCACTCTCACACTCATGGTCACTGGAAATTCAAGAAGAAGAAAAAATTGTTGCTCTAAATAAAAATGGCTAGGCTATAAAAAGATGCAGGCAGAGTGATCCTGGCACAATATGATTTACTCTAGGTAGAGTATGGGTAAGTCATTGGGGCGGTGCCCACACCAACTTTCTGCCCTGCAAACACTGAGTGAATATGCACAAGTAGGAAGGGATGCATCACTTAGAGTAGGTGGGAAGTGAAGCAGCTGCAGGGACTGCCCCAATGACTACTTACCAGGGTACCGGAGACTTTTTTTAAACTATGATTTCTATATAATGCCCAAGTGTTTCGGAGTAGATCTTCGTGTGCCGGGATCACGCTGTCTGCACCAGTTTTATGCTTTGGACTGTATAAATCTGGTGAGTTCCCAATATACCATTTTAAAGGGACATGAACCAGAGGTGAATTGTAATTTCCTGGATAAAGCCTAATATAAGATTAAAGCACAACTCCAATGCTGTTGTGGCAGCAGGATCCATTTCAAAACTGCCTGCAGCTCCATAGCCTGGTGCTAATGCAACCAGATATGCCAGAAACCTTATGCAAATGCATGGGATTATTGGCAATTCCATAACCTGCACGCTTAGCACCAGGCTGTGGAGTTGGAGGCAGTTTTAGGAGTGAATGCTGCCGCTGCAACAACATTAGAGTTGCTCTTATACATTGCTTTTGTAAAGAACAGCATGAAGAATCCACCATGTTTTTCGAGAATAATGTAGAAAAAGGGTAACTTTTTTAGATTTTTATGATTTTCAGTTTTAACACTTAATTTCCCTGTTGATTCCTTTGTTGAATTGCAGTCAAAAGAGCCTACAATCTCAGGAGATCAAAACTATGCTGCTGAAGCACCACGGACATTTGAATTATTTACATCAGGTTTGTACAAAGGACTGACCTGTTCTCCAAAATCAATACATATGTCTAAGATCTAACAACCATTCAGAATCCAGAAAACATGGAATAAACTCAACTTTTATTACAAAAAAACCATGGAAAAAGGTTTAAAACATCATGGTAGTCTTTGCTTAGTTCATTGTGGTCTGAATATATCTGCACTGAAGAAGCTACTCACCTCTGTTCCAAGTTCTGAACTTTTAAAGGTTAATCCATCTTTACAATAAGGGGGCATTCACATCCCGATTAGTGCCTCTGAGGCATGACATAACCTCAAAATCGTCTGCTGACACATCCGTGCTCAGAAACACATGAGCCCCATTTAAACCAATGACCTGAATGTAATCCCATGAGCTTTGGCTTGTCATTTTTTTCAGTCCAAGCAAAAACTCGGATACACTGAGAAAATGGCTCAAATCTAGTAGACTAGGAAAGGTCATTGGTTGCTTTGGGGCTTGTGCCAATCCGATCATGGAAACATTGGCAATTTTGAGCTTTTGCTGTGAGAGTTGGAGTTGTTGTCTATAGATAATCCTCTTTATCTTTGTGATCTCTTCTCAAGGAAATATAAGACATAGTTCATTTTGTAACTTTAAACTCTTGGCAGAGAAAAATAATGTACCAAGAAAAATGACACCTCCTTCAGAGGTCAGAATTACACTGAAACACCTGATAAACCAACTCACATTATTGATTCTAACTGCATAATTGTAAGAACTTACAACTTCTTCATAGATGAGAAACCCTAGACTCCCCATAAAGCCTTGTGAAGCATCATAACCTTCTCAGTTATATTACTTGGAGCATGGGCGAAGCTTAGTGACGCCACTGTTGCTGATCTCTGCTGGGTTCTGCTGCAAGAGAAAATCAGCGGTGATGTCACTAAGCTTCGCCCATGCTCCAAGCCGGGCCCAGAGCTGAAGATACCGGAGAAGATTATCGAAGAACGACTGCACGGAACGGGACAAGGTAAGTACCCTTGTCATCGGTGTCACCTGCACTACCTGTCTGTACCAACAGGTTAGTGCAGGTGACACTGATGACAGATTTCCTTTAAATACTACTGGCATTCCATATATATTTAGATGAAAAAAGTGTAGGGAAATTATTTTCATTTTGTTTAATAATGTTTTTCCCTGTAATTTCCCTGTTTATTGTTCACCAGTATTAGCTAATTTTCCAAAAAGTAGTAATGGTCTTAATTGTTTTCACAATTCAAGTGATTTATGAAAGTTACTATAGATGAAGGTAATACCGGCACAGTCTTTGCCTTAATTCTGACTCTGTGTGGAACAAGAGTGGCCAACAAACCCTCTCGGCGGTGATACTTGGCAGATACAGTCCACAAACATTGCCTCTATAGAGAAGAAAGACGTGCACTCACCATGTATGTATCGCTGAATATAGCTTTATTCCATATTGGCTACAGTAGTAGAAAGCTTCAATGGGTCATAAAGACACAGGCAGGAGCATCTCACCATCTGGTGAGACACTCCTGCTTATGTGTCTCTCTGTACCCATTGAAGCTTTCTACCGCTGTAGCCAATATGGAATAAAGCTATATTCAGCGATACATACATGGTGAGTGCACGTCTTTCCTCTTTATATTTGCTATGATTTATGAAAGTGTTTAACCTGGTTTTTCAGGCTGTGATTTTTTTACTTTCAACAAAGAGGTTGAGGGTAGAGAGGTTGGTGTTAAACCAAATTGTTCTTCTGTGATCTTTCATATGCCCTTTTTTTCTTAAAGGAGTACTCTAGTGCAGACTATTCCTCCTCCGTTGTGCCCGGGCTGAAAAAAAATTAAAACAAACTTTCACTCACCTTCCTGCATCCCCCTGGAGTGCCGCTACAGCTGGAATGCAGGAAGGTGAATGAAAGTTTGTTTACATTTTTTTTTCTGCCCGGGCACAACGGAGTTGGAATAGTCTGCCCTAGACTACTCCTTTAATGTAGTTGTACCCACATACAAAGCCCACATTCAGATAGTAACTTCTAATACAGCTTTTGAATGCTACAGCTTAGGAGTCCGGAAAATTAATGATTTGGTCACTGTTTCTTTTACTGAATGCTTCCTTGCAGAAATAAATCTTTAGTGTTTTAGCACGTGTACATGGAACTATACTCTCTGCAGATATGTGTAGGTGTTACAATTTACTGAAACTGCTGTACGAAGATCTTTACAGGTAGTAAACCATAGTGTAACACAGTATAAGGACTCCACTTTACTTATACTGTTAGTGGCAATCTGTGACACAACACTCTTAGAAACATTTCCTAGGAAGTTCTCCCAGACTTAGCAGACAGGCTACCACTGGTCTTACTGGAGGCCAATAAAAGATCCAGTAAAAGCTAAAAGGACCCTTGTTTAGCTCTATCTATTCTTGAAGAAATTTCTCCTGGGGATTATAATACTGAAGACTGTAGATCATATCCTTGCAATCCTTGCAGCAGGACTAAAACTTGGAATGGGAAAAGCAACTTTTTAGCAGATTACTTGTGGCCAATGTGTAGGAAGTATGCCGGACATTAGCATTACCTAGGCTCACTAAACCTCAGGTATCTTAAGGGTTAGCAAGGCTAAGGGAAAAGACACATGGCCCTGGCAAAGGCCAAGCCCTCACTAGAACAAGGTTAGGCCCACCTCTTTTTCCCAGGAGAGGTAAGTGGACTTGGGATTGGCTACTGCATCTATTGACCAGAAGTCTGCATGTGACCAAACCAATCATTCAGCCTTACATAAAATACAATGCAATGTAAAAAACATTAATCATCTGCATGCTGTAAACTTCGTACAAGAGAGAAAACACATTTATAATTCAGAAAATACATTGGCAATGCAAGAAAATACATTTGCAAAGCAATTAAGTTCAAACAATTCACAATATACATCCAGCCAACCTATTATACCTCAGCTCTCTGATCATCAGAGAGCTGAGGTATAATAGGTTGGCAGAGTCTGATGAGTAGCAGCTGTGCATGCTGTACTGGGCCACCACACTTCAATATGTTGCCTTCTATTTGTGTCAAAACTCTCTAAGCCAATGTCTTTGAATGCATTCCTGTCTAACATTGTGGTCTCTTGGGGCAGCTTTGATTCCATTTGGGGTTGCCCAGATGTCTAATATTAGGGAATATTGTCAATGATCTAGATATGGCATCCAGTGGGCTCTGGTCATAATTGCACCTGCAATCTGATGTGATAAGGATATGCAGAATATGTGAACGTGTGCAGCTCTAAAATGAATATGACTGGCCATAAAAAGGATACACGTGGAAGAATGACAACCTGTAACAAACAATGGAATTCTGTAATGTAGCCTAACAATGAAATAAATTAAATTAAACAGAGCAAATTTATCAATTTGTCTGAGGACAGAGACTCTCTGGCTTTCTTACAGCAACCAATCACAGCTCAGCTTTCATGTTACTGGGCTTGACAGCTTGATACATCTCCCCTGTATCTTTCATATTCACTCTGTAGTTAAAGGGGTTGGCCACCTCTTATAAACTTATTTGTAAACAGTACTAATCAATAATATGACTATCTTACTCATATAGTGGATTTTAATTGCAGCACCCTGATTCCCCATGCCCGTGTGGCAGCTGGACGGCTTCCCTGTTCATAAGATGGCTGACTATGGGAGTGTGGGGGAATGGGGGCTGGGAGCTACATAATAACACAGAACGGGGCTGCAGTGAGGATCCACTGTATGGAAAAAGCAGTCATTTTATTGATTAGTACTGTTTAAAAAAAGTTAGTATCTTGGTGGCCAACCCCTTTAAAGGGGTACTAAAATCAACTGGTGCCAGAAAGTTCAATAGATTTGTAAATTACTTCTATTTAAAAATCTTAATCCTTCCAGTACTTATCAGCTGCTATATGTTGCACAGGAAGTTCTTTCCTTTTTTAATTTCCTTTTTATCTGACCACAATGCTCTCTGTTGACACCTCTGTCCATTTTAGGAACTGTCCAGAGCAGGAGAAGTTTGCTATGGGGATTTACTCCTACTCTGGACAGTTCCTAAAATGGACAAAGGTGTCAACAGAGAGCACTGTGGTCAGACCGAAAGGAAATTCAAAAAGAAAAGAACTTCCTCTGGAGCATACAGCCGATGAGAAGTACTGGAAGGATTTTATAGAAGTTTTGAGAAGTACTGGAAGATCTTTAAATGGAAGTCATTTCCAAATCTGCTTAACTTTCTGGCACCAGCTCATTTAAAGAAAAAATATTTTCCAGTGGAGTACCCCTTTAGGATTGGCCCAGATTGCGGGTGACATTGATCAAAATGATACTTACAATGTCCTGAATGGCCCAGCCGTTGCGCCTTTATGGCTGTTTTTCTTTTTTTTGTAAATTAAGTCCCTCGGGCGGAATTAGGACCACGTGATCTTCTGCCGGACGGGCGCTCCGCCCGGCTTATCAATATGCATGACCTCCCTCCCTGCTCTGGGGGCAGGTTTTCGCCATGGCACATGCGCCGCTTCCAGAGTACACCCGGAATCTGCGTCAGTTTCAGCCTAATTCATGCCTTCGTACATCCTCACATTTCACTGCTGGCCGCGGGAGTGAGGCTGAAACTGATGCTGCTTCCGGGTGTACTCTGGAAGTGGAGCATGTGCCATGGCATAAACCTGACCCGAGAGCAGGGAGGGAGGCCATACATATTGATGAGCCAGGCAGAGTGCCCGCCCGGCAGAAGATCACGTGAGGTGCCCGGAGCTCTGGTCCTAACTCCACCCATGCCTGAGGGATCTCATTTACATAAAAAGAAAAACAGCGATAACGGCACAACGGCTGGGCCATTCAGGACATTGTAAGTATCATTTTGATCAGTATCACCAGCACTACAAGCCTGTATGACAGGTTAGAGCGGGTGATACTGATGACAGATTTCCTTTAACATTACAGCTTGAAGGGGTTGTTTATTTTAGAAAAACATTTCTGTATTCTATTATGGAAGTCTGAGGAACACTTTGTGATGACCTTATTATCAATTGCAAATGTAACGAAAGAAACAGGGACTGCACTCCCCGTCCAAACAGCATTTATTGGAAGTCGTCAGGCATAGCGAGCTGTTACAAGAGCGGAGGCGGGGGACGTTACGTCCCCCGCCTCCGCTCTTGTAACAGCTCGCTATGCCTGACGACTTCCAATAAATGCTGTATGGACGGTGAGTGCAGTCCCTGTTTCTTTCGTTACATTTGTACTTGCATCTTCATGGATTTATGCACCGCTTCGTCCTACATTGTCTTCTGGGGATCCCTGTGTTATCCACACTAGCTGTCCGTTTAACCTCAGCCTTAGTCCTGTAGTGCCGGACTCCCTCTCTTTTAATACATGACTTATTATCAATTGCCCCTATTAACCTCAAGGAATTTATCAAAGTTGACCACCCCTTTATGAACAAATTTGGATTATAAAATCCTCTTTAACAGATCAGGATTTCTCAGTAGTGAGTTTCTTCAGAGCAGGATGGTTGTCCCTGCAGTACACAGTTTTCCATGCAGCTGAAGTATAGAAGACACTATTATGTCTGCACAGCTTTAACCCCTTAAGGACGCAGGACGTAAATGTACGTCCTGGTGCGGTGGTACTTAACGCACCAGGACGTACATTTACGTCCAGTGCATAACCGCGGGCATCGGAGCCAGGGACCCGCCGGCAATGGCCGACGCTCGCGATCTCGCGGGCATCCGCCATTAACCCCTCAGGTGCCAGGATCAATACAGATCCCGACATCTGCGGCAGTGCGCGATTTAAATGAACGATCGGATCGCCCGCAGCCCTGCTGCGGGGATCCGATCATTCAGAACGCCGCACGGAGGTCCCCTCACCTTCCTGCTTCCGGCTCCCGGCGTCTTCTGCTCTGGTCTGTGATCGAGCAGACCAGAGCAGAAGATGACCGATAACACTGATCTGTTCTATGTCCTATACATAGAACAGATCAGTATTAGCAATCATGGTATTGCTATGAATAGTCCCCTATGGGGACTATTCAAGTGTAAAAAAAATTTTAAAAAAATGTTAAAGTAAAAAAAAAGTGAAAAATCCCCTCCCCCAATAAAAAAGTAAAACGTCCGTTTTTTCCTATTTTACCCCCAAAAAGCGTAAAAAATAAATTTTATAGACATATTTGGTATCGCCACGTGCGTAAATGTCCTAACTAATAAAATAAAATGTTAATGATCCCGTACGGTGAACGGCGTGAACGTAAAAAAAAAAAAAAGTCCAAAATTGCTACTTTTTTAATACATTTTATTAAAAAAAATTATAAAAAATGTATTAAGTTTTTTATATGCAAATGTGGTATCAAAAAAAAAGTACAGATCATGGCGCAAAAAATGAGCTCTCATACCGCCGCTTATACGGAAAAATAAAAAAGTTATAGGTAATCAAAATAAAGGGATTATAAACGTACTAATTTGGTTAAAAAGTTTGTGATTTTTTTTAAGCACAACAATAATAGAAAAGTATGTAATAATGGGTATCATTTTAATCGTATTGACCCTCAGAATAAAGAACACACATCATTTTTACCGTAAATTGTACGGCGTGAAAACAAAACTTTCCAAAACTGCAAAATTGCGTTTTTCTTTTTAATTTCCCCTCAAAAATAGTGTTTTTTGGTTGCGCCATACATTTTATGATATAATGAGTTATGTCATTACAAAGGACAACTGGTCGCGCAAAAAACAAGCCCTCATACTAGTCTGTGGATGAAAATATAAAAGAGTTATGATTTTTAGAAGGCGAGGAGGAAAAAATGAAAACGTAAAAATTTAATTGTCTGAGTCCTTAAGGCCAAAATGGTCTGAGTCCTTAAGGGGTTAAGTTGCTAAAACTGTCTCCTTGCATCATAACATTACTCTGTGATATGTGTTCTTGAGTAACTGGACTATTCTTTTGTCTACCATCTCTGGTAAGAATTATCATACTGTAGCAGACCGCTATCCTTGACTGTAAGGTAGTTGTGCAGAATTAGAATACCTACTTTCTTCTACAAACAATGTTACTCCTATTGTAATCACTTGTTGTTCATCAAACCGCATCACAGGTTCACTGCAGTCAAATGAGGGAGCATTAATATTACACCCAGCCTATAAAATATTTGGCCCAATTTCTGGACAAAAGCAGTTTTTTTTTTCTAAACAGTGTGAGGCAGTGACAAAAATGGTAGTCAAGGGTAGCTATACAGTATTTTCCCAAGGTACATGTCATATATATCTACCAGGTTTAAGGAAGCACATACAGTATCTCATCTAAGGAAAGCTGGGTGACATATGAAGAATCCAGGAATAGTTGAATTCTTAGCAGACCATAGCTGCTGAGGACTTTAGTCTGTTTTGGGCCCAGATTTGTATTGAATGAAAGGAGGTTGGTAGTGTTTTTTTTTTTTATTCCCTTACTGGCCAATCTAGGTATTAAAGGGCTATTCCGGGCAAAAACATTTTATCCCCTATCCAAAGGATAGGGGATAAGATGTCTGATTGCGGCGAGCCCACTTCTGGGACCCCCCGCGATCTCCCTGCAGCACCCGCATTCTATGCGGGAGCTGCATCTCCAGTTGCAGAAACCTCCGGGTTTCCGGGACTGGGGACATGACATCACGCCACGCTCCCTCCATTCATGTCTATGGCAGGGGGCGTGATGGCCCAGCAGCTGGCTCCCCGCAATCAGACATCTTATCCCCATCCTTTGGATAGGGGACAAAATGTTTTTGCCCAGAATACCCCTTTAAGTGTGGCCCAAATCAGTACACATACTGAAAACAGCTGGTTAACGGGCTTTAAAACAAGGTGTCTGCAGCTGTGAGAAACCTACACTATACCCCTGATGGGAGTTGGAGTCCTGATGTCTGCAGCATCAAAAAAATAACCATTTGTTAGGTGGCTGGTAGTCTACCACATCCATAGATGTTAAATATTATTGTATAGTTAGTGCTTGGGCGAGCCGGAATTTATTTTGTATTTTGACCTGAGTGTGAAGACTGTATTTTTGTTGGCTGAGTTCCTATTTCTGACTGCTATATGCCTGGCTCTACAGAGCTAATCTTCCACCACAGATTATGGAAATCCAGCATATTAACCTTGTATAAAATGGTAGCAAGTTCTTTATTAAGGCTTGATTCACATATTTTCAGAATTCTGGCAGAGTTACTCTGCAGGATGGTTGTGCCAGACAAAAGGATGCTCCAGAAAGTGCCTCATTTCAATCTACGGAAAACCAGAGGGGATGCTAGGTGCAACCTATCTAGCATGTTTTTTTCAATCTAGGATGGCTCCAGATCGTTGGACAGATCATTAACCCATATGATCCTGTAAACATGTCATATGAGCATGTGTTTGTCTAACATTGTGTTCTTTTGCTATCCTCTCATTGATTGCTGATTCGGAAGGTCATACAAGGTTTTTTTGAACCAATGCTATGGAGACCTGCTCTGCCTAATAGGCAACTAATTCTAGTTGTCAACAAGTGTTCTTTCATCTTAACTCTGATAGGATATATAGCTTGAAGAAAAGCAACCTAGTAGTTGAAGATGGCTGCGAAGACTATTTCCTTCCTATTCCAATGAGGTACTCACAACAATTCTAAGGAATACTAGGAGTGCTAGTGGGGTAAATACCCTAGATGCTGGGTGTGGGATGTCACTGGTACTAGCAACAAAACTTCATAAAAAATATTTGATGGGAGGCCAAAGTGGTAGAGAAATCACCATGGAAGACACTATGGTTGCTGCCAAACAATAGCTTGCCTGGACAAGGCAGGCTGAACTCCAAATCCAGGAACGCATGTCACTTGGTATTTGTATGTGTTAATTTGTGAATTGGGGGTACAAAACTACAGCATTGCTCTGGCTGAAAGTAAGCCTAGCCTCGTCCATTGTGGAGGAGATAAAAGGTAGGACAGAGCAGCACCCTAAGCAACTGATGAATTTGGGGGTGTATTTTACACTACCTTAAACTCCTAATAGGAAATGCAACAAAGTTGGAAATACTGATTTTGGCTTTATCCTAGATAAGAAGCAGTCAATACTGAAGATTTCTTCAAACGTTTCAGTCCGCAAATATCCTGGCTAGAATGCACATTGCTTCCCACTTTTTGGAATTGTCCACACTTACTACCATCGGCAAACATTCGATATACACTTTGGTGGGAATTTATCCTTCTGTGCAACTGTGCTGAGAGCAGGTAACTCCCATATTCTGCACAATTTTACCACTCTGAGCTGGGAATGATAAATTCTCGAGTATATTTACAGTATATCCAAGTATATTATTTTTACTTGGTACAATATAGTGATGGTGTATTGTTAGGATCACCTTATGATATATGGGGTTCCAACCTCTAGGACTCCACTGATCCTGAGATTAAAGGGGGGGGGGGGGGTTCTACACTGGTGTAGTGATTTATCCCCTTCTGAGTTTTTCCCTGCCCCCCAGCTGTGTAGTGACATGCAGGGAACCCTATTTATTTGTAAGTCGGTTGGGGACACTGTACATGGGAAAAACAGTAAAGGGAATCATTTTGTGAGATAGGAATGGCATTACTTTACGAGATGGGAAAACATGTTTGAGTAGACATAGTTTATGGATTATGCAATTGTTGGAACATGCAGAGCATTTTCAATAATTCAGGACCTGTTACTTATTTCAGAACAAGTGTTTTGTCTTTGCTGAGTGATTCTGTAAAACATCATTAATTGAGAGATATTGGTTGAGTAAAGAGATTTATCATTGCAGAATTGTGTGTTCTTTCTTTCTAGAATGAAGAAATATTTTATTGATGTTGTAATGCAGAAATTACAATAAACAAGTGAAGGAAATTCCTTCCTATCCTCTTAAGCCATTGATGGTTATTTATTATCGTGAATCCCACAATTTTTTCTTGGGTTGTTAGACACAATTTTGGCGCATTACCTCCATCTTATTAGAAGACAGCTTGACCCCCCCAGCATGCTAAATCCTCTCATTTTCCTTGTCCCCAACATTGCTCCCCATCTGAATCATAGGCCCCAGAAAGGATACCTCATTCCTGGTACCAGTTTGATTCATTATATTATTCCTACTCGCCAGCACAGCTTCCAATCTAATTTATTGTCCTCAGCAATGCTTCTCTCTCATTCTTAGTCTCATATATGACTTCCCATCTCATTCCTCATCTCCAGCATGACTCCTCATCTCATTCCTGGTCTCCAGCATGACTCTCCATCTCGTTCCTCATCTCCAGCATGACTCTCCATCTCATTCCTTGTCTCCAGCATAACTTTCCATCTCATTCCTCATCTCCAGCATGAATTCCCATCTCCTTCCTGGTCTCCAGCATGACTCTCCATCTCATTCCTCATCTCCAGCATGAATTCCCATCTCCTTCCTGGTCTCCAGCATGACTCCCCATCTCATTCCTGGTCTCCAGCATGACTCCCCATCTCCTTCCTGGTCTCCAGCATGACTCTCCATCTCATTCCTCATCTCCAGAATGACTTCCCATCTCATTCCTGGTCTCCAGCATAACTCCCCATCTCATTCCAGGTCTCCAGCATGACTCCCCATCTTATTCCTCATCTCCAGAATGACTTCCCATCTCATTCCTGGTCTCCAGCATGACTTCCCATCTCATTCCTCATCTCCAGCATGACTCCCCATCTCATTCCTCATCTCCAGCATGACTCCCCATCTCATTCCTCATCTCCAGCATGACTCCCCATCTCATTCCTCATCTCCAGAATGACTTCCCATCTCATTCCTGGTCTCCAACATGACTCCCCTTCTCATTCCTGGTCTCCAGCATGACTCCCGATCTCATTCCTGGTCATTAGCATGACTCCCCATCTCATTCCTGGTCTCCAGCATGACTCCCCATCTTATTTCTGGTTCCCACCATGGAACTCCTCTCATTCCTGGTCCCCATCATGGCTCTTCATTTCATTCCTGGCCCCAGCATAGTTTTCCCTTATTCTTAGTTTCCAACATGTTTTCTCTCCACAGTTCATCAAGTGGCTGCACCCTAACAGCCTTCCTTTTCTTATCCAATTACGCTTCCCAGTGCTGGAGATGCCCCTATTGCTCTATTAGCTCCAATGATGTGGCACAATGCTGGCAGAATCTCTCCCTTGTGTCCCTTACAAGACTCCTACTCCTTCTTGCTCCAATTCGGCAATGCAGCACAATTCTGATCTGGATTAAGATGATTTTAAGCGCCTATAATTCCAAAATGTGGTGTTATCAAGGGGGTTCCTACTGAAATTTACTCAAAAAAGTATTTTTTGGTAGAATAAATGTTGAATAAGTTGTTGGTCTACGTAAAGAGGGGCATCTTCCATAGATTATAAAGGGAGGAGAATCAGTCACAGAAAATAGTAGTATAAACAGGAGGGGTTTTTCTCATAGGGCCCATGTTCTCAGGAGAGTTTTACTGTATATCATTATTCTGAGAGACTGATTTCTCAGCATCCTCTGAAAGTCCAATCTTAGGCTCACAAATTTCAGTAAAGACATTCAGAATATACAGGTAGCTCCTGCTGATTGTTTATGGCTGCTACTGCCATCTACTGGTCAAACTACAAATGACTGATCCTTGGAAAAAAAAATTAGAATGCAGAATCAAGCGAAGAATCATTCATACAGAGAAACATTTCCAAACAACCACCTATTTGAGAAGAGCAGCCACATTTCCAGACCAGATTTTCTGTGTTTTTATTTCCACCATACATTATGGCAATTTGCAATGGAATTTTGGAAGGTTGACTCAAATTGGTTTTGTTGTATATCATTCACTGTTGGAGAAAGATACTATTACACTCCAACCATTTAAATCAATCAGCACCCATGCTGGATGGGCCAAGTCAACTGCAGCAAGAGTGGCAGTTCTCTTCTCTGACAATCAAGGAGGTCCTGCATGTGGGACCCCCTATTTTATAATAGTGAATTGAAAAAAAGGGCTATTCAATTATTAATCCAAAGAAGATTATCAATTTGAAGATTATGTTTTGCATGTGATGGGTTGTAAATTGAGCACTAGGAACCTCCACTACACAGAATCAAAGAATGTGTCGGCAGATAAGAACCATTCAGCCCATCTAGCCTATTCTGAAAACTATGAAAACCTGGCCTTATATGAAGACTAGCCCTATGCTTATCTCTATCTTATATGAAGAATATTAAACTCCTTCACTGTATTTGCAGCGACCACTACTGCAGGAAGGCTATTCCACGTATCTACTACTCTCTCAGTACAGTAATACTTCCTGATATTACTGCATAAACATTTCCCCTCTAACATAAAACTATGTCCTCTTTTGTTGGTAGTTTTTCTTATTTTAGCCCCTTAAGGACTTAGTTTTTTCCTCATCACCTACTAAAAATCAGTTGTCCACCTGATTTTTTTTTACTTCTGTTAAAAAATGTTAACTTTTTGCACGAAAATTAGTACATTTAGAATTGTCCTCTTCTGACCCCTATAACTTTTTTTTTTATCTTTCCATATACGACGATGTGTGAGGGCTTATTTTTTATGATGTGATCTCCAGTTTTTAACTTTTGACTTTTTGATCGCTTCTTATACATTTTTTAAGGTATACAAAGTAACCAAAAATATGCAATTTTGGACCTTGGTATTTTTTTATGTATACGCCATTGACTGTGCGATTTAATTAACATTATATTTTTATAGTTCAGCCATTTACGCACCCGGCGATACCACATGACAATAGGTGATGTCGGGCATTTGACACGGGTCTCGGTGGCTGATAGCTGCCTGAACCACAATAACGTGGGCTCAGCAAAGAAACCCCCATCATAGAAGGGGAGCGGGCGCAGGGTGTACAGGTACACTCTGCGTCCTTAAGGAGTTAAATATCCTCTTCTCCTTTACCGTGTTGATTCCCTATGTATATAAAAGTTTCTATCATATCCCCTCTGTCTCATATTTTTTTCCAAGCTATACATGTTAAGATCCTTTAACCTTTCCTGGTAAGTTTTATCCTGCAATCCATGTACTAGGTTTAGTGGCTCTTTTTTTAAACTCTCTCCAATGTATCTCTATCCTTCTAGAGATATGGTCTCCAGTACTGTGCACAATACTCAAAATGAGGTCTCACCAGTGTTCTGTAAAGCAGCATGAGCACTTCCCTCTCTACTGCTAATACCTCTCCCTATACACCTAAGCATTCTGCTTACATTTCCTGCTGCTCTATGACATTGTCTGCCTACCTTTACATCCTCTAAAAATAATAACCCCTAAATCCCTTTCCTCAGATTCGGTATCAGCTATTGTATATTCTGCCTTTGGGTTTTTACTCCCCTGATCCATTATCTTGCACTCATCCACATGAAATGTTGGTTTTCCGAGTTCTGACCATTCTAGTTTATCTAAATCATTTTCCATTTGGTGTATCCCTCCAGGTATATCCACCCTGTTATAAATCTTTGTGTGATCAAATACCACCAGTTCTTGGTGAAAATGACCAGTACTGGAAAGCATTACTACAGTGTCTCTGTCCATATCAGGGCATGCATTATTGTCAGATGGTTTGCCTGGTCCTCAAAAGCAAGATACATTTTGTTTTTAACCTATATTATCTAAAAAAAAAAACTAAAACAAAGTTATTTTCCAAAGATTGTCTGACTTAATATACAGCATGATACATTTTAAGGCTATAAATAAGTTTTAACCACCACCTATACCAAGTTTAGTATCTCCACAATAAAAAAGTGAATATGATTGTACCTAACACTAGTCATCTGTTCATTGACTAATGCCTTGAAAAATTATTACACAAATATAAGGTGGCTAGCTGATACTACTAGCTGCTACTGCCATCTGCTGGTCACTCTCGGGAACTCCTTCTCTCGGAGCACGGTTTGAATGTTTAACCCCTCCAGCATAAAGAGCATACATGTATGCCCTTTTGTCCTGGTACTTAAGGACCAATGGCGTACCTGTATGCCCTCCTGTTTTCCAGTCCCTGCCGTGCATTGTAGAAGTGAAGAGAAGAGGAATGAAGGTACTGGAACAGGCACTGCTCGAATGAAGATGGTCCAAGAGGTGTTGAATGTAACATTCAAAAAATATAAATACATTTATTTATATTGAAATAAATAAAACATGATAAATAAAAGCAATAACACATTTTCGGGATTAGCATATCCCTTCTTCAGATTGCGAGTGTATAGCAAGTGGCAGTACTTACATGTTTAAATAAACAGAAATGGTGCCAAAGAGTAAAAAAGGGTCAGGGGGGCGTGTTGACCTCAGGTTTGTATTTCATATGTACATCGGTTTGTTACATTGTGTATATTTACAGAAAGAACAACAATGTGTTGGCATGTGGAAAATTAAATAAAGTTTGTTCATTAAGACAAAGGGAAATAAAATGATTTTGTGTGAGGAAACAGACTCTTTGGTTTTATTTGATACTAGCTGAAACCTGGTGTTGCCTGGTCTTCCTACCTTAACCTTTTGGGGATGAAAATCATAGTAATATAAATATCAATAAATAATATATAAATATCACAATTTTAAAATGACAAATAGTAGATATTCGTATTTTTATCTGATTATAGAGTATTGTATTTTATAACTTCTTTACAACATTAGGCCCTTTTATGACATCTTCCTTTTCAGGTTGTGGATGTTGAAACAGAGATAAATATGGTACAATGAAGCAGATTAGTACTGACTCACAGACTCTTAAAAAGTGAGGTTAACTCAACTAACATATTCTTGCAATACTTGTTTGTATACTATATTCTTAGTTTCTTCCGCATTTGCAAAATTAACAAATTATTTGGGGAACCCACCCTGGAGCATGCTACATAAAGTTGCCCATGTGAAAAACATGGTGATCTTAAATCAACTATGCAGTATCGAATTGACTGCCCTTGTGACTTGTTGATCGTGATGAAAAATGCAAGCTTCACTGGGAGTTGTAGTCTCGAAAGTAAAAGTCAGATCTGTTGGAATAAGAGGTATTCGTGGAATAAAAATTGCTTCTCCCTTTCCCTTTCCTGTCAAGATGGTAGCTTCCAACACATTGGGCAACATGTTTTCCACACACAGCCTTGTTCCATTGCATAGTTTTGGTGCTTCAAGGTTTTGTAATAAAATAATAGGACATCCAACTTTAAGTGATAGGCGACATGGTGGCAATCCAGCCAGATAAAGAGAATTCAGGAACTCTGGTGGGAAATTCACAGCCTCATCGGCATCTACTATGCTATCAAAAAATTTGTACTCAGTAACTGCTCCTAGTATCATAGAAAGTATTTGTTAATTTCACGGACATCCTCATTTTTAGCAGCAAGAATAGCCCTCTCGCACA
The DNA here is from genome assembly GCF_029499605.1 of Hyla sarda. Lineage (NCBI taxonomy): Eukaryota > Metazoa > Chordata > Amphibia > Anura > Hylidae > Hyla > Hyla sarda. The sequence continues at coordinate 293,632,960 of NC_079193.1, forward strand.
ACCAGTTTAGATTGCCTAAGTTGTCTGAAATACCAATTTGCAAAAATCAGAGGGAAGTTTTATGTTTCCCGAAGATTCAACTGATAGTCTACCCTCTAAGATAAAAAAAAAAAATTGAGCATTCTCATTCCTTGGAAGTACTTTTATATTTTCTTTTAATTAGATTTTTCTGACTCCTTTCCACAAAACTGAATGCTTTAAACAGGAATATATTTCATCTGCTGGTGTTGATTTTGGAATGAAAGGCAGGGTTTGTCTAAAGTCTTCACAGAGAAGCACCAGAGCTCCCCATAAAGTTGTAATTCCCTCTCAAATCTTTAAGAGTTATGTCAAGGGACTCGAGAGCTTTTCTGTGGGCCATGGTGCATTCATCCCAGATGATTAATTTACATGTTTTAAGCACCTACGCTTGACCACTTGCCTTGCTTATGTTGCATGACTGATTTTGTTGCCTTGCGAATACTAGTGGCAATTTTAGTGCAGAGTGGGCTGTCCTCTCTCTGTCCATATGTGTAGCTGCAATTCCAGAAGAGGCAATAGCAAGAGCAACTTCTCCCTGAGCCCGAATCTCGGCCAAAAGTTAATTAGTCAAAAGTGTTTTTCCTGTAGCCCAGGGGCATCCAGAAAAAAAATTCCACTTTGTTGTCTCGTTATATGATCAATAATGATTTGGTATCCTTTTCTTTGATATTGATTTAGAAGTGGTTTCTTATCTGCCACATATGCACACAGCTCTTTGATGCTGTAGTTCTTCTCTCTCATGTAGTCTGCATTCAGTACATCTTGTTGGTCTTGTACTGGTGCTTGCAGGCCTAACTGCACTAATGTCTTATTGATCATGACAATACAGTTGTCCTCTAAAATTATTAACGCCTTGTTGAAAATCTTGGGGCAAAAAGTAATTTCCAATGTTGGGTTTTCCCTATGAGTTTTGGCAAGTATATCCTCACTTAGTGCTTCCTTATACTTCCCCCATAAAGTGTTTGGATTTGATGGACTGCATGTTGTTAGTATTTTAGCAAACAGGTTTCTGATTTGGTCTGGTAAAGAAATGAATTTGGTTTCTCTCAATGTATTATCCCAGTGTTGGTCTCCTTCAAGCAAACCCAGCTTCTGACAGGCTTCACCTCGCCATTTATTGTTCTCAGCGCTGAGAAAGAAGTTGGTCCTTGAACTGTGTGAAGAAGCATTCTTAGAAAAAAACATTCAGCATTGTTGGGGTGAACTGTATACACTCTACCCAAGGCATCATTTTCAACTATATTTTGTCCAGGGAGGTGCTGTCCAACTTTTCTTCTACAGAAAACTTTCCTTGGGGCATTCCATGTATAGTATCGAGGAACCTCAAGATAAAGCAATGTTCTTGCAAAAGGATCCTCTTGACATAGTGTAAAGAATGCTGTTAAAGTTGTGTTTGGTGGCTGTTCAACTACTTTAGGAGCACTCTCCGTTGTGAAATTAACTCTCTGACCGTTTTCTAAATGAACACTCAGGTGAACAACTGGGAGTTCAGCAGATATAACCTCATCTATTTGTGTGGGCTGGATTTTGCCTGCCAACCAGATTAAATCGTGTGAGTGTGGTAATCCTCGCTTTTGATATTCAATTGTATACATCCAGCATCTTGGTGCTCCAAACACATGGGCCTTTGTTATGGGCCTATGATCAATGTTAACTGTTTCTTTTTGAAGACTCTCGCAATTAAGTTGTGGCGGTCACTGGGTACTTTTTTTTGAGCATTTCCTTTATCTCAGTCCCACCTGGATTTATATGAATTAATAGAAGATGCTCACTTTCAATTTTTGCATACATGTAAACGATAAACTGATGAAACAACTGTCTACAGTTTAATATGTGGTTCTGTTCATTTTCTCGAACCATTAGCCTGTGTGCATAGAAATTCATTGCTGAAACCTTTTTCCTGGTTGTTTCACCTGTTGCTGGGTTGACCTGCCTTAAATTAAAGTGATATCAATCTTCCCCTCTGGGAAATATCACTGGGTACTGTAGAGCATCATAAGATCGATGTGTTTCTGAATTATGCTGCAAAGACTGGCCTTGTCGCTGAATTAAAATATCTCATTGCCTGATTTAATGACTGTTACTTCGTCTACTTGAGGAGCATTGTAGAGTCGCTCGTGTTCTCCTGCTGTTATTCGGAATGCTCTAATGACTACTTTATATTCATCCGTTGGCATACGTTCCAATGCTGTTTTAAATGTTTTAGACAATTGTGCTCATGAAACATCCTTTGTAAGTTTAACTCCTTAAGGACGTAGGGCGTATCTGTACGCCCTACACCCGGTTTAAAACACCGTGTCGGTCCCGGCTGCTAATCATAGCCGGGACCCTGGGCTAACAGCGCACGGCATCGATCGTTGTGCCGCGCGCTGCTAACCCTTCAGACGCGGCGATCAAAGTTGACCGCCGTGTCTGAAAGCGAAAGTAAACGCTTCCAGGCAGCTCAGTCGGGCTGATCGGGACATCGCGATCCTTTTTATATAATGAAAAAATTAATAAAAAGTGATCAAAATGTCCAATCAATACAAAAATGGTACCGATAAAAACTTCAGAACACGGCGCAAAAAATGAGCCCTCATACCAGCCCGTATGCAGAAAAATAAAAAAGTTATATGGGTTAGAAGATGAGAATTTTTAACATATAAATTTTCCTGCATGTAGTTATGATTTTTTACGACAATATCCAACCTATATAAGTAAGGTATCATTTTAACCGTAGGGACCAACAAAATAAAGATAAGGTGTTATTTGTTACCCAAAAATTAACTGCGTCGAATCGGAAGCCCCCAAAACTTACAAAATTAAATTTTTTCTTCAATTTTGTAGCACAATGAATTTTTTTTCCGTTTCGCCGTGGATTTTTGGGTGAAATGACTAATGTCACTGCAAAGTAGAATTGGTGACGCAAGAAATAAGCCATCATATGGAATTTTATGTGCAAAATTGAAAGCGTTATGATTTTTAGAAGGTGATGAGGAAAAAATGAAAATGCAAAAAGGGAAAAACCCTACGTCCTTAAGGGGTTAATACAATCTGACACCTTGTTCCCAAAATGTAGTCACATCGATGGTTGGCCTCCAATTGCTCGTCTCCCATAAAATATAGTTGTAGGAATTTTGGGGCTTGGTCAGGCAAGGGAAGCAATGATCCAGCCTTGTAGTAAATTTGACCTTGCACAGTGAATGTTGATGAAAAGCCAGGATGTTCAATGTGGCACCAAATTATGTCATTTGAAAACATGAATTGTCCCATTTTGCAGCACATTCCAGGTGACTCTGATTTCATTTTCTTGACTTGACAGAAATGACAAATGATGTCATTTTTTTCAATGGTAACACTGGCATATTGTTAGTAGACCTTTTGTCAGTCGTAGTTAAATCCTTCAAACAGTAAGCCAAAATGCTCTGCAGCCCTTGTCATTGTGGCTCTCCTTCTCTTATCCTGAAGTAGAATGTCGAGCTGTTGTTTGTTTTCTGAAGCTCTAGAAGTAGTAGCTCTCTCCCTCTTATCCTGAAGTCAAATGTCACGCTGTTGTTCGGTTTCTGAAGCTCTTGAAGCTTGCGCTCTCTCTTGCAGTGTTGTGAGTCTTGTACTGCGCTCCTCAGGAGTTTCTAGCCTACGCTGTTTTTTTTTAAATTATTTTTTTGCCTTTGATTGCACTTGGCCTATTACTTTACATTTCCTTTGAGGCATTTTTTCTCACTTTAAAATAATCCACAAACAAAAATGTTAAGTCACAATTGAAACATACTCTATCACATTTTTCAATATTAAATTGAAAAAGTTACTGAGGTAGCCCTCATAAAAAAGGGCAGAAAATAGAAGGGGTGTGACTTGTGGGAGGGGTGTGGAGGGCATGCTTAGTGGCGTGAGCATAGTTTGCAAGCCAGACCACGTACTGACCTGAAAATGCAGTGCAGAGCTTGTGGAGTAAGGTGGAGCTGAGCTGTGATGAACAGATTGTGGTTAAAGGACCTGTGATGGCTGAGCTGTGATAAAGAGATTGTGGTAAAAGTACCTGGGATGAAATCAGTAGGTGTGGCTAAGCTATAATGAAGAGATTGTGGTAAAAGGACCTCTGATGACATCAGTAGGGCTAAACATACAAGAATGCAAGGGGGTGTGGTTTGCAATTTGGACTGATGCATTCTGAGTAGAGCATATGGAGTAAGGTTGAGTTGTGATTAAGAGATTGTGATAGATAATGTGGGTGCATCGAGCGAAAATGGTGATTTTGGCATGAGCTGTAACTAAAATAGGGCCAAAATAGAAGGGGCATGGCTTGTGGTAGGGGAATGGCTTGTGGGAGGGGTGTGACTTGCAAGCTGGACAGACACTCACCAGCAAATGCAGAGCAGAGTTTGGAGTAAGGTAACGGAAGTTCCATATACTTGCATGGGACTTAAAACAAATACCCCATTCTTCACATAAAGGGATAGGTTAGGGTTAATTTAACTATCATATATTTTTATTTGACATGTAGGTTACATGTGACCAAGTATTGTCAAAATATCTCCAGCCATACGGAAGTTATGCTGGAACATACATGTTCCATAGATTTTGTATGGGACTTTAACCCTTTAACCCCTTAAGGACTCAGGGTTTTTCCGTTTTTGCACTTTCGTTTTTTCCTCCTTACCTTTTAAAAATCATAACCCTTTCAATTTTCCACCTAAAAATCCATATTATGGCTTATTTTTTGCGTCACCAATTCTACTTTGCAGTGACATTAGTCATTTTACCCAAAAATGCACGGCGAAACAGAAAAAAAAAATCATTGTGCAACAAAACGCCATTTTGTAACTTTTGGGGGCTTCCGTTTCTACGCAGTGCATATTTCGGTAAAAATTACACCTTATCATTATTCTGTAGGTCCATACGGTTAAAATGATACCCTACTTATATAGGTTTGATTTTGTCGCACTTCTGGAAAAAATCATAACTACATGCAGGAAAATTTATACGTTTAAAAATGTCATCTTCTGACCCCTATAACTTATTTATTTTTCCACGTACAGGGCGGTATGAGGGCTCATTTTTTGCGCCGTGATCTGAAGTTTTTATCGGTATGATTTTTGTTTCGATCGGACTTTTTGATCACTTGTGACCAAAATACACTTTTTTGGACTTTGGATTTTTTTTGCGCGTACGCCATTGACCGTACGGCTTAATTAATGATATATATTTATAGTTCGGACATTTACGCACGCGGCGATACCACATATGTTTATTTTTTTTACACTGTTTTTTTTTTTATGGGAAAAGGGGGGTGATTCAAACTTTTATTAGGGAAGGGGTTAAATGACCTTTATTAACACTTTTTTTTTTACATTTTTTTTGCAGTGTTATAGGTCCCATACGGACCTATAACACTGCACACACTGATCTCTTACACAGATCACAGGCGTGTATTAACACGCCTGTGATCAGTGTTAGGCTGGGTTCACACTACGTTGTGTCCCATACGGGAGCGCATACGGCAGGAGGGAGCTAAAACCTCGCGCTCCCGTATGTGACCGTATGCGCTCCCGTATGCCATTCACTTCAATGAGCCGACCGGAGTGAAACGTTCGGTCCGGTCGGCACATTTTTGCGCCGTATGCGCTTTTACAACCGGACCTAAATCCGTGGTCAACCACGGTTTTAGGTCCGGTTGTAAAAGCGCATACGGCGCAAAAATGAGCCGACCGGACCGAACGTTTCACTCCAGTCGGCTCATTGAAGTGAATGGCATACGGGAGCGCATACGGTCACATACGGGAGCGCGAGGTTTTAGCTCCCTCCTGCCGTATGCGCTCCCGTATGGGACAAAACGTAGTGTCAACCCAGCCTTATCGGCGCTTGACTGCTCCTGCCTGGATCTCAGGCATGGAGCAGTCATTCGCCGATCGGACACCAGGGAGGCAGGTAAGGGCCCTCCCGGTGTCCGGTCAGCTGTTCGGGACACCGCGTATTCACCGCGGCGGTCCCGAACAGCCCGACTGAGCAGCCGGGTCACTTTCAGTTTCACTTTAGAAGCGGCGATCAGCTTTGACCGCCGCTTCTAAAGGGTTAATATCGAAAATCGCCGCGATCGGCGATGTGTGGTATTAGTCGCGGGTCCCGGCTGTTGTTTAGCGCCGGGACCGACGGCGCGATCCCGATTCATATCGCGGGAGCCGGCGCAGGACGTAAATATACGTCCTGCGTTGTTAAGGGGTTAAAGGGGTACTCTGCCCCTAGACATCTGATCCCCTCAATGTGAAACACACTAAGTTATATATACAGTGGTCCCTCTACATACGATGGTAATCCATTCCAAATGAACCATCGTTTGTTGAAACCATCGTAGGTTGAGGGATCTGTGCAATGGAAAGAATAGGAAGTTATACTCACCTGTCCCTGCTGCTCCGGACCGTCACCGCTGACCTGGATGTCGCCTTCCATAGCTGTTGTTGCGTCCCCGGGGTGTCCCCGATGCTCCGGATTTCTCTGCTTCCCCGTGATCCTCGCTCTCCGTGATGACAACGAAGGAGAGCGCCAGCGATGTAGGGGATCCCGAAGAGGACGCTCCGGACCCCGGAGGACAGGTGAGTGACTGTCACCACAGCACACGGGGCACCGTAAACCCTGGGTTCTCAACCTGTGGTACGAGTACCCCTAGGGCTACACCACGGGTTGAGCGGGGGTACTCGAAAGCGCTGTCAAATACCGTCCATGCTACTGTAAGTGAGCTGCGTGGTTGCTGGAAAGACGTGTGACCTCCCTTAACATTGCGCGGAGTTGCAGCACAGCGCAGGAGAACGGGACATGCTGCATCAAGTAGCAACAAACAGGGTCCCGCCGGAGGCCAGGTAGAAAGAATAAAAAAGTTAATAACTGTGTGGGCCAGAGGGGGGATGTATTGGACGGAGGGGGGGGTGTATTGGATGGAGGGGGGGTGTTTTGGACGGAGCACAAGGCATTAAGATGGAGGGGGAGAGGGATGGGGAGTAATAAAGCACAAGGCATTAAAATGTAATGCATTGTGCTTTATTACTCCCCATCCCCCCTCCTCCAATATTCCTCTCCCCCTCCAACTTAATGCCTTTTGCTTTATTACTCCTCATCCCCCCTCTGCCATTATCCCTCTCCCCCTCCATTTCATGATTAAATGGAGGGGGAGAGGGATAATGGCAGAGGGGGGATGTGGAGTAATAAAACAAAAGGCATTAAGATGGAGGGGGAAAGGGATAATGGCGGAGGGGGGATGAGGGGGAAATAAAGCAAAAGGCATTAAGATGGAGGGGGAGAGGGATAATGGCGGAGGGGGGATGTGGAGTGATAAACCACAAGGCATTAAAATGTAATGCCTTGTGCTTTCTTACTCCCCATCTCCCTTCATTCCCCCCCTTCGCCATTATCCCTCTCCCCCTCCATCATAATCCTCTTGCGCCATTCCCCCTTTCTCTGATCCCCTTTTGCCATATCGGATAATAATGGCACAAGGGGATTAAGTTGGAGGGGGGAAAAAAATGGCAAAAGGTGATTAATATAGAGGGGGGGGAGGGTGTTGGTTATCCCCCCTCCATCTTAATCCCCTTGTGTTATTATTCCCCCTCCATCTTAAGCTGGAAGGGGGGATAATAGCACAAGGGAATTAAAATGGAGGGGGATAATAGCACAAGGACATTAAGATGGAGGGGGAATGCATTAGTATAAAGGTAAGAACAAGCCTTTTGTCCGCAGGTACCCCTCGTGCGCAAGTTCCGTGCGAGGGGGTACCAGCGGACATACTTTCAGGGTTTGGGGGTACAGTCCCCAGAAAGGTTGAGAACCACTGCCGTAAACGGCTATCCAGCAGCAGCTGAAGCAGTCTGCGCTGCCGGATAGCCGTTTATGCGATGGTCCTGACATACAAAAGCATTGTATGTTGATGCTGCCTTCAATATGCGATGGCCTCTGAGAGGCCATCGCACGTTGAAATTATCGTATATCGGGGCCATCGTAGGTCGGAGGGTCACTGTATATAGATAGATGGAGGCTTGGAGCGCATTTGGTTTAAAGAGTAGGGGAGGAAGAGACTGAAACTTTTTTTTAATGGAAGTCGGGCGGTGGGATCGCACTGTGGGCGGTGTAATTATTAAACTACCACAGTATAATAGTGTTTCCTGGGATGTTGTTTGAATGTGTACATGGTCACGTGACTAGGATTATCCAATAGGGCTCTTTGTACGTTGTTTCATAATGGTCAGTCTTGAGATGGAGGTGATGTCACAGTAGGTATTGATGCAGTTTGGGTTATCCAGTCAGAGTGGTGTACGGCTCTGATGTAACCAATGGAGTTTGAGTACGCCTGAGGACTGGGGGACGACGTATCAGAATCCCTGGGTTCGTTCCGTATGAATGTTGAGTCACATGGTGATTGGTATCCAATCAGAGGGTGATGTGAAGTTCTATTGGTTAGAGGGAAATTTTACACCCTGGATGTGTTGAGATTTGAAAAAGGACACGGAAGCCGTTTTGTCCAATAGGGAAGAGGGTAATAATAATACGTACTGTAGGTACCAGATGTAATCGAAAGGACCTGGCAATTCAATGGAGCAGCGTACATCTCCAGAGGAGGAGGATGCAGCGGTGGGCTGCGATGTGAATGCTTGGGGACACAGCCTATTTGGGCCTTAAGGAAGCAGACAATTTTATTTTTACGTTTTCTATTTTTCCTCCTCGCCTTCAAAAAATCATAACTCTTTTATATTTTCATCCACAGACTAGTATGAGGTCTTGTTTTTTGCGTGACCAGTTGTCCATTGTAATGCCATCACTCACTTTACCATAAAATGTATGGCGCAACCAAAAAATACTATTTGTGTGGGGAAATTAAAAAGAAAACCGCAATTTTGCTAATTTTGGAAGGTTTCGTTTTCACGCCGTACAATTTATGGTAAAAATGACATGTGTTATTTATTCTTTGGGTCAATACGATTAAAATGATACCCATGATAACATACTTTTCTATTACTGTTGTGGTTAAAAAAAATCACAAACTTTTTATCCAAATTAGTACGTTTAAAATTCCCCTATTTTGAAGACCTATAACTTTTAAATTTTTCCGTATAAGCGGCGGTATGAGGGCTTATTTTTTGCGCCGTGATCTGTACTTTTTATTGATACCATATTTGCTTATATAAAACTTTTAATACATTTTTTATTATTTTTTTGGGGGGAATAAAATGTTATAAAAAAGCAGATATTTTGGACTTTTTTTTTTTTAAGTTCATGCCATTCTCCGTACGGTATCATTAACATTTTATTTTAATATTTCAGATATTTATGCACGCGGCGATACCAAATATGTATATAAAATATTTTTTAAACACTTTTTGGGGACAAAATCGGGAAAATGGGACAATTTTCGTTTTTATTGGGGAGGGGGTTTTTCAAATTTTTTTTGCTCTATTTTTTTAAAACTTTTTTTTACTTTTATTTTTATACTTTAATAGTCCCCATAAGGGACTATTTATAGCAATCATTCGATTGCTAATGCTGTTCAGTGCTATGTATAGGACATGGCACTGATCAGCGTTATCGGTCATCTTCTGCTCTGGTCTGCGGGAAGGCAGATCAGAGCAGAAGACTCCCGGAAGGCAGCGGAGGCAGGTGAGGGGACCTCCGTCTTCCTTGCTGGATGATCGGATCGCCGTGGCAGCGCTGTGACAGTGATGTGTATTAATCACGGCATCTGAGGGGTTAATGGCGGACATCCGCGGGATCGCGGATGTCCGCCATTACCGGCGGGTCCCTGGCTGCGATCAACAGCCGGGACCTGCTGCGCATGATCCGGGCATTGCTCCGATGCCCGCGGTTATGCTTAGGACGTAAATGTACGTCCTGGTGCGTTAAGTACCACCTCACCAGGACGTACATTTACGTCCTTTGTCGTTAAGGGGTTAAATGTGGCCATACACGATGGTGACAATGTGTGCAGCGGATACGTAGAGGAGGGTGGCCCATAAGTTGAATGTAGGGGATGGGGAGGAAAGTGGGTACAGTGGGAAAAGTGGATGGAAACCATGATTAAGTTACATGTTCTATATATTTATTAAAATCTGTAGGTTGCAAGGTTTGGAGCCAGAAGATCCAGTAGTTTTCAAGTTTTTTGAGGGTAGAGAATCTTTGACTTGTGTCTTCTGAAATGTGTTCGATGGGTGTAATACAGAATGCTGAAAAATGTTATTCGTGCGTGGTGGCTGCGTGTCGTGATACGCTGTGGAGCGCAAATCCATTAGTCACATTGGATCTATGTTTAGGCGACAGCACAGTGATTGAATAGTGCGTCCCACATATTGCAACATGCAGGGACACTCGAAGAGGTAAATAATATAGTTAGTGCTACAGTTCATAAACGTCTTGATGTTGAAAGATTCTTTGGTTGTGTATGACTTGAAAGTTTTAGTGCCATGGGTTATTGGCGGGCAACGTTTGCATCTTGCATTATTCCATCTGTAGCTTCCTATCAAAGGAGAAAGGGTGGATATAGCAGAGCAGTTTTTTTTTTTTTGGGGGGGGGGGGCCCGGTTGTAGCGGCTGGGAGCTAGTATATTCTTGAGAGAACTTTTTTTTTTTTTTTATGAAATATCGGGGTTTGTGGGGATGATGTCTTTTAGGTACGAATCTAGTTGTAAGATTTGCCAGTGTTTGTTGATTATACGTTTTATATTTTTATGGTCACTTGTGAATGTAGTGATGAAATAGCATGCACAGTCGGCAGGTTTTTTCCTTCTTTCTTACTGGGAAGTAGGAAAGTTTTTTGATCATGTTGGTTGGCTTTTTGCATACTGTTTTGAATGATGGAGGAGGGGTAGCCTTTGGACTTGAATCTTTTGGTTAGAATTTTACTTTGTTGGACGTAATCAGAGGATTGTGTACAATTTCTTCGTATTCTTTTGTACTGTCCGTATAGAATATTATTTAACCACAAACTCTAATATTACATAAAAAAAAAAAAAAACGTTCTCGCCTAATGCAAAAAAACTAAACAAACTCCTATCCAGCAGATATTCATCAGACATTTTAAGGAACTGGAATTCATAATAATCAATAAACCCAACACCCCTATGTTCTACTACCTCCCTAAAATTCACAAAAATGACAAAACCCCCCCAGGACGCCCCATAATCTCAGGCATCAATCCCTTTACTTCCAACGTATTACAGTACATTGATATACTACTTCAACAATATGTCACCAATACACCTGCTTACCTCCGCGACACTGCAGACTTCATAGACACTATTACCAACATTCCCTGGAAGGACACCTACATCTTCCTAACCATGGACATTACCTCATTGTATACAATCATCGACCATGAACAAGGAATACATGTCGTTTCTCATTTCCTCGATTCAGATCCCAACATGCCCGCTGCACAAAAAAACTTTATCCTAGATAGCATCAGATTCCTCCTCCACCACAATAATTTCTTCTTTAACGATCGCATCTACAAACAGGAACAGGGCACGGCAATGGGCACACGATTCACACTCAGCCTAGCAAATCTTTTCATGAGCCACTTCTTTCATCTTCTTGATTGTTGTCCTCTTTTCTGTCTACTACTTTTTTTTTTGTTTGGTTAGCAATTTAGCTTGGTCCTCCCGGCCATGCTTCTGGAGCACTATTTTGACTCAAATTTATAAATTTTTTGGGTGCACTATACCCAAAGATACTGCCATATCGGGTCAATGCATAGGGCCACGGAAGCAAGCTTTGAAAGTTGATTGTAGTGTCTAAAATGCAGGGTTAAAGGGGTTGTGCGCTGCCCTGCAATTCGGAGCTCCGCTCACAGCGTCCGAAAGTCCATTACTCCGAACGCTGTGTGCGGGCTTCCGTGTTCGCAGCCGCCGAGCGTGACGTCACGCCCGCCCCCTCGTGACGTCTCGCCTGCCCCCTCAACGAAAGTCTATGGGAAGGGGGCGCGACCGCTGTCACGCCCCCTTCCCATAGACTTTGGTAGAGGGGGCGGGCGTGACGTCACGAGGGGGCGGGCGAGACGTCACGAAGGGGCCGGGCGTGACGTCACGCCCGGCGGCTGCGAACACGGAAGCCCGCACACAGCGTTCGGAGTGATGAACTTCCGGACGCTGTGAGCGGAGCTCCAAACTGCAGGGCAGCGCACAACCCCTTTAACAATCCCGCCAGCTCAGCGGAGCTGATCGGGACCATCACAGTGAAATTGCGATGTCCAGATCAGCTGAGTGGCTCCGTTCGATCTGTCCTCTACTGCTCCAGGAAGCCTTGGCAGGTTGGAGCAGCAGAGCACCGATAACACTGATCAATGCTGAGCCAAAGCTCAGCATTGAACAGTGTATACAATTGAAAGTTAAACAGATTTGTAAATTACTTCTATTTAAAAATCTTAATCCTTCCAGTACTTATCAGCTGCTGTATGCTCCAGAGGAAGTTCTTTTCTTTTTGAATTTATTTTCTGTCTGACCACAGTGCTCTCTGCTGACCCCTCTGTCCATGTCAGGAACTGTCCTGAGCAGGATAGGTTTGCTTTGGAGATTTGCTTCTGCTCTGGACAGTTCCTGACATGGACAGAGGTGTCAGCAGAGAGCACTGTGGTCAGACTGAAAATAAATTTAAAAAGAAAAGAACTTCCTGTGGAGCATACAGCAGCTGATAAGTACTGGAATTATTAAGATTTAGGCTGCTTCCACACTATGAAGTTCACCCATTAATAAACGTATGTTATTATTTATTGTTAACGGACGTTTAATAACGGGTGAATTAACGGATGCTAACAAAACATCCGTCATGTACGGACGTTTTTACACCTCTGCCTACAGACTCCCACAGCCAGGACTACTACTACTCGCATGATGGAACAGACTTGCTTCCATGATGGGAGTAGTAATTCCCTGGTTGTGGGAGTCTGCCAGTGGCTGGGGAGGTTACATTATTGTTTGTACTACTACACCCATCATGGAACAGAGAAAATGAGGACAAATGCGCTGGCGGGGTAACATTATGCACTGGCGGGGGGTATAGATATATACTTATAAATGCGCTGGCGGGGGTCATATTTTTATCAATGCGCTGGCGGGGGCTAGATATATAGCACTCTATGTCCCCCCCAGCCCCCCCCCAACACTTTTAATATACATATTATGTCCCCTCACATTGTCCATTTTAAAAAAAACCCGGGGATCCCTGAAAGGCTCCTCAGTACCGGCCATTCAGGGATCCCCGCAGGGAATTTAAAAATGAAAGTAAAAAATACATCGTGATCGCAGGGTTGCAGAAGTGAAACCCGGTGCGATCAATCCTTCAGCCCCTGTACTACAACCCCCATCATGGAACAGAGTCTGTTCCATGATGGGGGTAGTAGTACAAACCATTGGCGGATCCGGGGGGGGCAACGGGGCAACTGCCCCCCCCCCCCCAAAATTTCTGCCCCCCGTATAATACTACTAAAATAGCATAGCGGAACGGGAGGTGTCAGCTCCCGCTCCCTCATTCACTGCTTATTTACCTTTTTGCCGGCGCGGCTGCGGGGACTCTATACCAAGTGCTGACAGGCCGGCGCGATGACATCACGCGAAGATCCCGTCCCCGCGGCTCGTCTGCAGTGCACACTGAGCTGCCTGTGTGACGCTGCAAGTAAGAAGATTTTCGGCGGGGGAACAAAATCTGTGTACATTTTTTTTTTTCTGTTTAAAAGAGTCAACTATATGGCACTGGGATCAGATGGCAATTATGTGGCACAGGAAAGGAGAAATTTAATGTGAGCGGCCTATGACAGGGGGCATTATATGTTAAGAGCACTGACCCCTGTCATGTGTCTCTCACATATAATGCCCCCTGTGCTGTGCCCCTCATATATTGTGCCCCTTACGTATAATGCCCCCCTGTGGGGCTGGACTGGGGGCATTATGTGTGAGGGTTAAATCACAGGGGGCATTATATGTTGGGGCACAGGACAGGGTGCATTATATGTCAGGGTCACATCACAGGGGGGCATTATATGTTGGGGCACTGGACAGGGGGCATTATGTGTAAAGGGCACATCACAGGGGGCATTATGTGTAAAGGGCACATCACAGGGGGCATTATATGTTAGTGGAGCATGACATATAATGCCCCCTGTCCTATGCCCCAACATTTAATGCCCCCATCTTGCTCCCCTAACATATAATGCCCCCTGTGCTGTGCCCCAACATATAATGCCCCCGCCATGCTCCCCTAAAATATAATGTCCCCTGTGCTGTGCCCCTCATATAATGCTCTCATCATGTGACCTTCACATATAATGCCCCTGTTATGTGACCCTCACATATAATGCCCCCAGTCCTGTGCCCCAACATATAATGCCCCCTGTGATGTGACCCTCACATATAATGCCACCTGTCCTGTGCCCCAACATATAATGCCCACTGTGATGTGACCCTCACATACAATGCCCACAGTCCAGCCCCACAGGGGAGCATCATACGTAAGGTGCACAATATATTTGAGGGGCACAGCACAGGGGGGCATTATGTGTCATGCTCCCCTAACATATAATGCCCCCTGTGCTGTACCCCTTGCACATAATGCCCCCGTCATGCTCCCCTCACATATATTGCCCCCTGTCCTGTGCCTCAACATATAATGCCCCCATCATGCTCCCCTCACATATAATGCCCCTGTCCTGTTCCCCAACATATAATGCCTCTGTCATGATCCCCTGACAGGGGCATTATATGTTGGGGCACAGGACAGGGGGCATTATATGTGAGCATCACATCACAGGGGGGCAATATATGTTAGGGGAGCATGACGGAGGCATTATATGTTGGGGCACAGGACAGGGGGCATTATATGTGAGGGGGCATGACGGGGGCATTATGTGTAAGGGGCACAGGAGGCATATGTGAGGGGCACAGGACAGAGGGCATTATTTGGGGGAAACAGGTCAGACATTATTATTATGTGAGGATGCAGGACGGGTCATAATTATTATATGTGGGGGACAAGATTGGGCATTATTGCTATTTATGAGGGGCACAGAATGTTTAGCATTTTAGAGGTATGGTTTATATTATGAAGGAATTTCTGGGGTACTACGATATTTATGGGCCACAATACATTACAGTATTGTATTCAGAAGGTGCAGTGTGTAGTAGTATTATATTCAGAGAGCGCAGTATGTGCTAGTAATATATTCAGAGAGTGCAGTGTGTGGTAGCATTATATTCAAAGAGCGCAGTATGTGCTAGTAATATTCAGAGAGCACAGTGTGTGGTAGTATTATATTCAGAGAACGCAGTATGTGCTAGTAATATATTCAGAGAGTGCAGTGTGTGGTAGCATTATATTCAGAGAGCACAGTGTGTGGTAGTATTATATTCAGAGGTACAGTGTGGCGGGTTTATATTCAGAGAGCACAGTGTGTGGTAGTATTATATTCAGAGAGCGCAGTATGTGCTAGTAATATATTCAGAGAGTGCAGTGTGTGGTAGTATTATATTCAGAGAGCACACTGTGTGGTATTATTATATTCAGAGAGCACAGTGTGTGGTAGTATTATATTCAGAGAGCACAGTGTGTGGTATTATTATATTCAGAGGTACAGTGTGTGGCGGGTTTATATTCAGAGAGCACAGTGTGTGGTAGTATTATATTCAGGGGATACAGTGTTTAGCTTTATTATAATAATTATTGTTTTCATATAGAGGATCAGAATTCACTGACAAATTAAGGAGCCATCTGGGCGTCATTTTCTTCAGAAAGAAGACTTAGCTGACAAAGTCCTGGCAGTATGTACCATCTGAATTAGATAAGGAAAGATTATAGAGAAGACGTCACCTGTAGTCACTGATATCATTGTGTATTCTCCTCACTAAAGAGAAGACGTCACCTGTAGTCACTGTAGCATTGTGTATTCTTCTCACTATGTCCCATCAGAGCTGTAGTCACTTGTAAGTTCTACAGTTATGATGAGTGAAACTACAACTCCCAGCATAACCTTACCACTGCTTAGGTGACTCTGGGAGCTGTAGTATTAAATGGTAAAAATTTCTTCTGCACCTTCCCATTCTGTGACAGTTGATATATTTAATTATTATACTGGAAATTATTTTCAGCAACGTGCTACACCGCGGGCATCACAACAGGCTAAAAAATTACTTTGGGGGAAGAAGGGGTATGGGGTGACACCTTTTTTTTCCACATCGGGTGACATCAACCCTCGAGCAGGGATGGGCTGTGTAGACATGTGGCATCAGGATGGTCACAGAGTGACGGAGCCCAAGCTCAGCCTGGTGAAGCAGCGCAAAGGAAGAGGAAGCTGGAAACACAGGGCTGCCTTATGATATCTTACTTTCTCTGAGAGAGTGGGAGCCCATGGAGACCCGGAGCAGACTATGAAAAGGTTGGTCATCAATATTATGGGGCACTTTGAGGGGCACCATTAGTATGACAGGGGGATATGGGGTTCAATAATGGAGAAAAGGGGACCATAGGTACCGGTTGGTGTGAGGGATCGGGGCAAGGGGAGCAGTAAGTAAGTATTTATATATACACTTTTCGAGGTGTATTCTTTTTCATAAAGTTTATATGGGACAGTTTGAGAAAAAATATTTTATATAAGGGGATATCATTTTATATGGGGCATTGTGGGGGGACACTAAATGTTTTGCATTAATATATATATATATATATATATATATATATATATATATATATATATATATATATGGGAATACAGGATATATAACTTTTTGAGGCAGGGGTTGAAAGATAGGGAGCCCAGACAGTAATAGTTCTGTATTATACTCCCAGAGCTGTGATTACTATTTTATTGGTGTGAAAAAAGACCAGAGTTCATAAAATTCATCCTATATCCCTAATGAGTTCCTACTGAGTTGATCCAGAGGAAGGCAAAAAACCCTCATACTAGAGGTATAAATTCCTTCCCAACTCCAAATATGGCAGCCAGAATAAATCCCTGGATCAACGTTCTGTTCTCTTTTATTGAGTTCACCATGACCACCTCCTCTGAAAGAGAGTTCCACAGTCTTAATGCTCTTACAGTAAATAACCCCTGTCTGTGCTGATGTACAAACCTTCTTTCCTCTAGATGTAGAGGATGTCCCCTTGTTGATAAGTAATGCAATTGTACACAGTGGCCCTCATTTACTAAGAATGGAGTGTAGGTTTCTTTGTGGGTTTTTAATTCCCTACACTTTTTTCCCCACAGTATTTACTAAGGTTTCCCTACACTTTGTACTTTTCCCTACACTTTGCTTCTTTTTTTTTTTTACACATGCTCTGATCTGTCTGGTTTTTCTCAGCTCAAATCCACCACATTTTCTGTGGAAATCTTAGTAAATATGTAGGGTGTTTGTGAAAAAGTCGGGAACACGCCACTTTTCTGTGACCAGGCCCCATTTCCCTGACAGACACGCCCCTTTTTAGGGTTTTCTCAGTAAAATGGAGAGTTGGTCGGGTATTTCATTTCTGGCGCAGACAGAATTTCTGGCGCAATGCGCCACAATCTGGTGCACAACCCGACAAAAAAAGAAGGAATCCTGTGAGTAAATGAGGGCCAGTGACTTCATCAGCAGAATAGTGAGCACAGGTCCGGAGTATACCCGATGTTACACCTTATCCTGACTGAGGCACACATCCTATATTTAATATAAGATGTAGACTAGGAGTAACATATATATATATATATATATATATATATATATATATAAAACCCTTTGATTTATTTGGGATGCATCACTAATATTATGCACAAATATTTTGAAGGCTGGCGGTACATCATCTTCCTGCGGAGTAAAACTTCAGGGCCTTTCCAGTGAAGGAGGAGACAAGAAGACCACCTATCCTGTATATCAGGAAGTAAGAAGGAGACCTGGGGATCAACCGCACTGTTTGCTCCCCATGTACCCTAATGCCACTTGCCCTACGGCAACTGGCATTAATTTGGCATCAGACTCCAATAGGGCATAAGAATGAATCCCTGGCTCAACGTTCAATTCACATAGATCTTGTATCCATAACCTGTTATATTTGTCTAGAAAAACATCCAAAAACAAAATGTTACAGGAACCATATGTTGATGTTGACCCACCCTGTCAAAAAGAGCTTAAAGGGTACCTGTCAGATCACCCAAAATAAATAAAACTGTTCTGTGTTGCTCAGTAACTCACCCTGATCATGTACATATGCTTTTTATGTGTCTACAACCTACATTTCTCTCAGAATTAGCTTTATTTCTGAAATACCTTAATTTTGTCCACCAGAAGCATGGGGTGGGTCCCTCACTGTGATGACAACTCCCACTCCTCCCCCTCCCTCACTCACTGTGTGCCTACAGCAGTGTTTTCCAACCAGAGTGTCTCCAGATGTTGCAATACTACAACTCCCAGTATGTCAAAGGCTGTCCAGGCATGCTGAGAGTTGTAGTTTTGCAACATCTGGAGACACTGCAGACCTGTCAATCATGAAGTGTGTCCATGACATAGGGGATGATGCAGGGACACAGTCAGGCTGGAATGTATCCTAGAAGGCAGGAGACATGTTTTTGACCGGCTTTGTCACTATGAAATACTTAAAAATCTTTAATGAAAGCAATTGCGAAACCTAATGATTTTGCATGCTTTGCAACATACCAAAAGTTTTTAGATCTGACAGTGCCCATTTAAAACCTAGAAATAAGTATATATATATATATTTCCAAAAACTGGGCAGCACTTAATAAATTGTTAGGCTGATGCAAGCTGTATAAAGACTTAAAGGGGTACTCGAGTGGAAAACTTTTATTTTATTTTTTTAAATCAACTGGTCCCAGAAAGTTAAACAGATTTGTAATTACGTCTATTAAAAAAATCTTTACCCTTCTAGTACTTTTTTGCAGCTGTATACTACAGAGGAAATACTTTACTTTTTGAATTTCTGATTTGTGTTGTCTACCTCTTGTCCACATTGCTCTCTGCTGACATCTGGTGCCCGTATAAGGAACTGTACACAACAGCATAGGTTTGTATGGGGATATTCTTTTACTTTGGACAGTTCCTTATATGGCCATCAGGTGTTAGCAGAGAGCAATGTGGACAACACATCTGCTAAAAAGTACTAGAAGGGTAAAGATTTTTTTTATAGAAGTAATTTACGAATCTTTCTGGGACCAGTTGATTTAACCCCTTAAGGACTCAGGGTTTTTCAGTTTTTGCACTTTCGTTTTTTCCTCCTTACCTTTTAAAAATCATAACCCTTTCAATTTTCCACCTAAAAATCCATATTATGGCTTATTTTTTGCGTCGCCAATTCTACTTTGCAGTGACATTAGTCATTTTACCCAAAAATGCACGGCAAAACAGAAAAAAAAATCATTGTGCGACAAAATCGAAGAAAAAACGTAATTTTGTAACTTTTGGGGGCTTCCGTTTCTACGCAGTGCATATTTCGGTAAAAATTACACCTTATTATTCTGTAGGTCCATACGGTTAAAATGATACCCTACTTATATAGGTTTGATTTTGTCGCACTTCTGGAAAAAATCATAACTACATGCAGGAAAATTTATACGTTTAAAAATGTCATCTTCTGACCCCGATAACTTTTTTATTTTTCCACGTACAGGGCGGTATGAGGACTAATTTTTTGCGTCGAGATCTGAAGTTTTTATCGGTATGATTTTTGTTTTGATCGGACTTTTTGATCACTTTTTATTGATTTTTTAATGGTATAAAAAGTGACCAAAAATGCGCTTATTTTGACTTTGTAATTTTTTTGCGCGTACGCCATTGACCGTGCGGTTTAATTAATGATATATTTTTATATATCGGACATTTACGCACGCGGCGATACCACATATGTTTATTTGTATTTTTTTTTTACACTGTTTTATTTTTTTTATGGGAAAAGGGGGGTGATTCAAACTTTTATTAGGGAAGGTGTTAAATGACCTTTATTAACACTTTTTTTTTACTTTTTTTTTGCAGTGTTATAGGTCCCATAGGGACCTATAACACTGCACACACTGATCTTTTACACAGATCACAGGCGTGTATTAACACGCCTGTGATCAGTGTTATCGGCGCTTGACTGCTCCTGCCTGGATCTTAGGCACGGAGCAGTCATTCGCCGATCGGACACCGAGGAGGCAGGTAAGGGCCCTCCCGGTGTCCTGCAAGCTGTTCGGGACGCCGCGATTTCACCGCGGCGGTTCCGAACAGCCCGACTGAGCAGCCGGGTCACTTTCACTTCAGAAGCGGCGGTCAGCTTTGACCGCCGCTTGTAAAGGGTTAATACCGCACATCGCCGCGATCGGCGATGTGTGGTATTAGCCGCGGGTCCCGGCTGTTGATGAGCGGCGGGACCGTCGCGATATGATGCGTCGTTAAAAAGACCTGAAAAAAATGTTTTCCACCGGAGTACCCCTTTAAGTCCAAAGTCTCAGCCAGCTCCATACAAAAGGAATAGCATGAAAAATGTGTTGCTTTTATTCACCAAACGCAAGAACGATGTGTCAGCTGTCTCTCACAGCCATTGAAGGCGGCTGAAATTTTACCCTGATGTTTGGTGAATTAAACGCAACACATTTTTCACACTATTTTGGAGTTCTGCTGCTTTCCTTTTGTGTGTATACATTATATATAAATAATGCCAGACTATATATAGTATAGAAATGCCCTTTTCTGCTTTAGTTATAGAAATGAGTCAGAAAAGAGCAAGCTGCAGGACTATAGATTCCTTCTTCAGTATTAGTGCAAAAAAGTCATCAGGAACACTAGAAAGCACTTCATGTATGGAATCTGACACTAGCCTCCCATCTAGTTCTGGTACATTTGTAGAGCCAATAGTTCAGAATGAGTTGCCACTGTCTGATACCCCTCCCGAAACCGGCAGTATCCAAATGAATGACATTGGCACACATCTTGGAAAAACAATTAATAATTACACCAAATGCTTGCTTTTGGAAAATCCATGGCAACCTCCTCCGGATATGAACTAACTACCTTTGTCTGTTCAGAACATGACTTCCAAGAATGGAGAAACGCAAACAATAAAGCGTTACTTGTCGAAGCAACATATTGATAGTTTTCCTTGGCTAGTGTATTCGGCTGCCAAGAAGGGTTTATTTTGCAAGTACTGTGCATTGTTTGCGCAACATCGGAAGGGTGGTCATAATAAAGGCATGGCCCTTGGAAAATTGGTAACTGAGCCCCTGACTAATTTTAAAAAGCTTAAGGGCAAGGATGGAGATTTAGAAGTCCATGAAAGACTTGTTTATCACCGGGAGAGTGTAACCGAAGGAAAAGCATTTTTACAAACCTATCATTCACCAGACAATGAAATTGTTAATCAAATAAACTCGCATCGTCTTCAGAAGGTGAAGGAGAACCGAGAGAGAATTCGCCCTATCACTGAGTCAATTATATTTTTGGGCAGACAAAATATACCTCTGCGTGGCCATCGAGATGATGGTGCTTTACTAGATGACTCCACTCCAGATGTGAATGAAGGCAACTTTCGGGAATTGCTCAAATACCGAGTTGCATCTGGAGACAAAATGTTAGAGAAGCACCTTATTACTGCATCTTCTCGTGCTACTTACATTTCTAAATCTACTCAAAATGATTTAATAATGTGTTGTGGTGAAAAAATTTGCAATATCATTGTAGGTAGAATTGGAGAAGCTTGCTATTTTAGTGTGATCTTTGATGAAACAACAGATCTTTCACATACAGAGCAACTTTCACTCAATTTTAGATATGTCTACAATGAAACTATTTGTGAAGATTTTGTAAAAATTTGTAGATGCTTATTAATTAGCAACCCAGAAGGAATCGGTTATTGAACCAAGGCTTACAGGGCAGGTTTTGGGCCAGATAGTGATTAAACTAATTAAAGAGCTCTCCCTGAATATCACTCACTGTGTTGGCATTGGAACAGACAGTTGCAGTGTTATGTCTTCAGAGGTCACTGGTGCTGTGTCAGAAATTCTTCGTGAAGCACCCAATGCTTGCAGATGTCCTTGCTATAACCATTCTCTAAACAAGTAAATTTCAAAGTCCTCCCAAGTTTCAGCAGTTCGCAATGCAGTAGGAGTTGTCAAATCAACTATTTAATTCTTCAGCCAATCAGCAAAGCGCAATTTTGTTTTAAAGCAGGAGTTAGGCTCTCAACTGAGCAGTCTTTGTGAAACTAGATGGGTAGAACACCATGATTCTCTCATAAGATTTCGAGATGGTCTTGTAAAAGTAGCGAGTGCACTAACAGCGATATCTCAGTGGAAATGTTTAAGCACTAGCTCAACAGCATCTATTCTTATCCATTCTCTGTGCAGTACAGAGTTTATCTTTTCCTTGGTTTCGCTCATTAACATTTTAAAAGTAACCCTACCTTTGAGTCGATTCCTTCAATCACCAACACTTGATTTATCCAGTGCATCTGACTTTTTTACTGATACCATGAGAACCCTGGAGAATATGCGATGTACTGCTGATAGCACTTTTTCCACCTTGCATATAGAGGCTATGGAATTGGCCTCAGAACTTGGAGTGGAACTAAAACTGCCACTCCTTGGAGAAAGACAAGTGCACAGATCAAATTACAATGCAACATCAACTGAAGAATACTTCAAGAAATCTTTATATATTGCCTTGCTGGACAACATTATTATTGATTTAAAAGCTCGTTTGCCAGTTGATTCAATGCAGTGTTTCCAGATTCAAATCCTGATGCCAAAAGTACTTTTGGAGAAAAAAAATGGAAACCATGGGTCCTGTTGCTGTGCAATCACTATCAAAACGTTTCCACACAATTTTAGCTCATGGTAATGAGAAGATAATGGAGACGTTACTGCAAGGAGAACTAAGTATCTAGGTCACAAAATGGAAACGAGAGTTATTGCAAAATAAGGAAATTCCACAAACAGTCCTTGAAGTGTTAGATTTGTGTGACCAGGACCTTTTCCCAACCATCAGAAGTTTACTTCTGATCTTGGCAACTCTCCCTGTAAGTGTGGCCTCTGCAGAGAGATCATTCTCAACCCTCCGTCGTGTTAAAACATGGCTTAGGTCACGAATGGCAGAGGCTTATGGCTTATGTTTACTTTACATTCACAGAGATATTCCTGTGAATATTGACAAAGTCATTCAGCTGTTTGCGAAGCAAGGAAAACGAAGACTTGAACTAATTCTGTGATTTTTCAATCTTTTAATCTTTTGTAACTTAATAGTGGAGTGTGTCTGTTGCTGTCTGAGAAGAGTTTGGTTAGCGATACCGTTTAGGTTTTGATAAATGTGTTTTTTTCCTCTTTAAACATAGTTACATTGAATAAAAAGAGACATGCATCAAGTTCAGCCTCTCTCTCATGTGTTGATTGCTGTTACTATCCAGAAGAAAAAATATCCAGTTTTTTAGCTCTTTCCAATATTGCAACAAACTAGAAAAAAATTCCCTACAATTTAAGGTTTATGGCCCTGATTTACTATTGTAAACCCAACCTGTTTTGTCGGGTTGTGCGCCAAAATTGTGCTGGCCCCAGTATTTGTACCAGAATGTGCACCAAAATGTCAAAAGAACAAACCTACAAAGAAATCCTAAAAAGGTGCATGGCCGCCTATATCCCTTAAAGGGGTACTCCAGGGAAGTTAAGGAAAATAAATATGCCCCAAAGCCACCACAATACCTGTTCTGTGTCCACTGTAGTTATTCATGTGATTTTGGCAGCACCTTTGGCCCCTGATGTCTCCTAAATACTTTTTCCTTGTTTGCTGTACAGAGACTACAACTCCCAGAATTCAGCGCAGGTCTGTGTAATGGCTGCCAGACAACTGCTTTCACTATCTGTGTGCAGGCTTACACTGCAGATCACACACACTGGGGGAGATTTATCAAACTGGGTGAGAGAAAAAGTGGAGGGATTTTCCCACAGCAACCAGCTAACAAGCTGAGGTAAAGTGAAAGCAGAGCTGTGATTGGCTGCATATGGGGAAATCTCTCCACTTTCTCTCTCACACAGTTTGATAAATTTGTCTAATTATATTTAGACAAATTCATAGGTTGGTGAGAGGGAAAGAATGGGCTATGGATTTAGTTCCCCGGAGTACCCCTTTAATGTTATGTTTTTTGCAAGTATTCATCCAGTTGCTCTTTAAACGTCTGTTCAGACTCTCTCAAAAAACACATCTGCAGGCAGAGGATTCAACATCTGTATTGTTTTTTTGTGTGAAAAACATTTTCCTTTGCCTTAGAAAAATCCCCTTTCTTCAAGTCTAAATGTGTGACCATGTGTCCTATATAAAGCCCTGTTTATGTACACATTCTATTATATTGTACAGAAACTGCTTAAAATGTCTTATGATCTTTGTAATATTTATATATCTGTTTGTATTCTAAGGCCATGTTCACTCTACAGAATTTCTGTACAGAGAATCTCTGTGCGGACAGCCGTCTCCTAGAAAGAAGGCTATGCATTTTGCGCGGTGTCTGCAGAAAGATTGAACGGGTTCATTGTTTCTCCAGATACAGTAATGGGAATTTCCGTGCTGAAAAAAATCATCTGGCATGGAAATTCCGTTGTGTGCACAGTGCAGCAGAATCCTGTTGAATTCAATGGGACTATGCTGCAGCAGAATTTCCATGCCAAATTCCTGTATGATACAGTTCCGTGAGCAACAAATCTTATTTTCTCTTCACCAACACAAAATACTCTAGTGCCCCTCCCGAGACTAGACTCTGGATCCGCCCCTGGTACAAACACTAATGTAACCTCCCCAGCCACCGGCAGACTCCCGCAGTGGGGAATTACTACTCCCAGCATGGAAACAAGTCTGTTCCATGATGGGAGTAGTAGTAGTCCCTCAGCACTGCAGGAGTCTACTGATGTCACCTCTTCTGAGCATGCTCAGTAAAAATAACGTCCCTTACAATAACGGGCATTTATGGGTGTATTTACTAACGTATGTCGGCCATAGACTTCAATGTTAAAGATAAAGTACATTAATTTACCCGTTTTATTCTGACGTGCGAAAAATTAGTGCATGTCACGTTATTTCTCCCGTCACAACTAACGTACGTTAGTCATGACGGGCTATAACGTGTGACAAAGGGTAAACGAAAAAACCCATTGACTTGACTGGGGTTGTGTAACGTGTGTTAATAATTATGTTTCAAAAGTACGTGTATTAACAGAGAACCTCATAGTGTGAAAGCAGCCTTAAATAGAAGTAATTTACCGATCTGTTCAACTTTCTGGCACGAGTTGATTTAAAAAAAAAAAAATTCCACCAGAGTACCCCTTTAACCCCTTAAGGACCAAGCCCATTTTAACCTTAACCCCTTCAGGACCAAGCCCATTTTGGCCTTAAGGACCAGAGCGTTTTTTGCACATCTGACCACTGTCACTTTAAACAATAATAACTCTGGAATGCTTTTAGTTATCATTCTGATTCCGAGATTGTTTTTTCGTGACATATTCTACTTTAACAAAGTGGTAAATTTTTGTCGATACTTGCATCCTTTCTTGGTGAAAAATCCGCAAATTTGATGAAAAATTAGAAAATTTTGCATTTTTCTAACTTTGAAGCTCTCTGCTTGTAAGGAAAATGTATATTACAAATTAAAAAAAAATGTATTCACATATACAATATGTCTACTTTATGTTTGCATCATAAAAGTGACGAGTTTTTACTTTTGGAAGACACCAGAGGGCTTCAAAGTTCAGCAGCAATTTTCCAATTTTTCACAAAATTTTCAAACTCACTATTTTTCAGGGACCAGTTCAGGTTTGAAGTGGATTTGAAGGGTCTTCATATTAGAAATACCCCACAAAAGACCCCATTATAAAAACTGCACCCCCCAAAGTATTCAAAATGACATTCAGTCATCATTTTAACCCGTTAGGTGTTTCACAGGAATAGAAGCAAAGTGAAGGAGAAAATTCACAATCTTCATTTTTTACACTCGCATGTTCTTGTAGACCCAATTTTTGAATTTTTACAAGGGGTAAAAGGAGAAAATTTATACTTATATTTGTAGCCCAATTTCTCTCGAGTAAGCACATACCTCATGTGTCTATGTAAATTGTTCGGCGGGCGCAGTAGAGGGCTCAGAAGGGAAAGAGCGACAAGGGGATTTTGGAGAGTACGTTTTTCTGAAATGTTTTTTGGGGGGCATGTTGCATTTAGGAAGCCCCTATGGTGCCAGAACAGCAAAAACCCCTCACATGGCATACCATTTTGGAAACTAGACCCCTTGAGGAACATAACAAGGAATAAAGTGAGCCTTAATACCCCACAGGTGTTTCACGACTTTGGCATATGTAAAAAAAAAAATATTTTTTGTTCACTAAAATGTGTGTTTCCCCCTAAATTTCACATTTTTCCAAGGGTTAATAGCAGGAAATACCCCCCAATATTTGTAACCCCTTCTCTTCTGAGTATGGAGGTACCCCATAAGTTGACCTGAAGTGCACTATGGGCGAACTATAATGCTCAGAAGAGAAGGAGTCATATTTGGCTTTTTGAGAGCAAATTTTGCTCGGGGGGCATGTCGCATTTAGGAAGCCCCTATGGTGCCAGAACAGCAAAAAAAAAAACACATGGCATACCATTTTGGAAACTAGACCCCTTGAGGAATGTAACAAGGAATAAAGTGAGCCTTATTACCCCACAGGTGTTTCACGACTTTTGCATATGTAAAAAAAAAAAAAAAAAAATTTCCACTAAAATGTGTGTTTCCCCCCCAAATTTCACATTTTTGCAAGGGTTAGTAGCAGGAAATACTCCCCAATATTTGTAACCCCTTCTCTTCTGAGTATGAAGGTACCCCATAAGTGGACCTGAAGTGCACTATGGGCGAACTACAATGCTCAGAAGAGAAGGAGTCATATTTGGCTTTTTGAGAGCAAATTTTGCTCGGGGGGCATATCGCATTTAGGAAGCCCCTATGGTGCCAGAACAGCAAAAAAAAAACCACATGGCATACCATTTTGGAAACTAGACCCCTTGAGGAACGTAACAAGGGATACAGTGAGCATTTGCCCCCCACTGGTGTCTGTCAGATCTTTGGAACAGTGGGCTGTACAAGTTTTCATTTTCACGGACCACTGTTCCAAAGATCCGTCAGACACCAGTGGGGTGTAAATTCTCACTGCACCCCTCATTACATTCCGTGAGGGGTGTCGTTTCCGAAATGGGGTCACATGTGGGGTTTTGTTTTTTTTGCGTTTGTCAAAACCGCTGTAACAATCAGCCACCCCTGTGCAAATCACCTCAAATGTACATGGCGCACTCTCCCTTCTGGGCCTTGTTGTGCGCCCCCAGAGCACTTTGCGCTCACATATGGGGTATCTCCGTAGTCGGGAGAAATTGCGTTACAAATTTTGGGGGGCTTTTTTCCCCTTTTACCTCTTGTGAAAATGTAAAGTATAGGGCAACATCAGCATGTTAGTGTAAAAAATTTAATTTTTTTACACTAACATTCTGGTGTAGACCCCAACATTTCCTTTTCATGAAGGGTTAAAGAAGAAAAAGCCCCCCAAACCTTGTAACACAATTTCTCCCGAGTACGGCGATACCCCATATGTCGCCCTAAACTGTTGCCTTGAAATACGACAGGGCTCCAAAGTGAGAGCGCCATGTGCATTTGAGGCCTAAATTAGGGATTTGCATAGGGGTGGACATAGGGGTATTCTACGCCAGTGATTCCCAAACAGGGTGCCTCCAGCTGTTGCAAAACTCCCAGCATGCGTGGACAGTCAACGGCTGTCCGGCAATACTGGGAGTTGTTGTTTTTCAACAGCTGGAGGCTCTGCTTTGGAAACAGTGGTGTACCGGACGTTCTTATTGGGGGAGGGGGGCTGTGTAGGGGTATGTGTATATGTAGTGTTTTTAACTTTTTCTTTTATTTTGTGTTAGTGTAGTGTAGTGTTTTTAGGGTACAGTCACATGGGCGGGGGATTACAGCGAGTTTCCCAGCGCAAAATTTGCTGCATCTCAAGATGCGAGAAACCCACTGTAAAAGCCTCGCCCATGTGAATGTACCCTGTACATTCACGGGGGGGGGGGGGGGGTTGCACCAGCTGTTGCAAAACCACAACTCCCAGCATGCATGGTCTGTTAGTGCATGCTGGGAGTCATAGTTTTGCAACAGCTGGAGGCACACAGGTTAGGAAACACGGAGTTAGAAACAGACAATGTTTCCCAACCAGTGTGTCTCCAGTTGTTGCAAAACTACAACTCCCAGCATGCCCAGACAGCTGAAGGGCATGCTGGGAGTTGTAGTTCGGCAACATCTGAAGGGCCAGGTGTTGCTGAACTAAAACTCCCAGCATGCCTGGACAGTCAGTGCATACTGGGAGTTGTAGTTTTGCAACAGCTGGAAGAGCACAGATTGGAGACCATTATACAATGGTCTCCAAACTGGGGCTCTCCAGATGTTGCAAAACTACAACTCCCAGCATGCATGGTCTGTTAGTGCATGCTGGGAGTTATAGTTTTGCAACAGCTGGAGGCACACAGGTTAGGAAACACTGAGTTAGAAACAATGTTTCCCAACCAGTGTGTCTCCAGTTGTTGCAAAACTACAACTCCCAGCATGCCCAGACAGCTGAAGGGCATGCTGGGAGTTGTAGTTCGGCAACATCTGAAGGGCCAGATGTTGCTGAACTAAAACTCCCAGCATGCCTGGACAGTCAGTGCATGCTGGGAGTTGTAGTTTTGCAACAGCTGGAAGAGCACAGATTGGAGACCATTATACAATGGTCTCCAAACTGGGGCCCTCCAGATGTTGCAAAACTACAACTCCCAGCATGCCCAGACAGCCAAAGGCTGTCTAGGCATGCTGGGAGTTGTAGTTTTCAGACTCCTAGAAGCAGCAGTGAAGATCTTCACTGCTGCCTCTGAGGACCACATACTTACCCGTCGCTGCTCGTCCACGTGGCCGGTCGCGCGCTGCTCCTCGGTCCCGCCGCTGGATCAGGTAAGTCCGCCGGTCCCCACGTGTTCCCCCCGAATGCCGCAGGTCCCCGCGAGCCCCTGCAGCCTTCGTCCCCCGTTCTGCCCGACTTCCAGGAGCGGGCAGTGCGGGGGATCTGAACTTTCACCCCAGATCACTGTGATTGGTCCACAGGGACCAATCACAGTGATCGCTGACCAGGACCATCAATGGATGGTCCTGGGGGTGAAGCAGAAGTTGTCCCCTGCTGGAAACAGCGGGACTTCTGCCAGTTAACCCGTGCGATGCTGCGCATCGCCGGGTTAACTGAATGTCATTTATAAACGCCGGGATGCGCGAACACACTGCACAACCCGGCGTTTATATATGACATTCTGCGGGAAGGGGTTAAAGGGGTATTCCGGGCATAAACATTTATCCCCTATCCAAAGGTGAGTGGGGGGAGGATAATAAAGCAAAGAAAGCAGACAGTGGGATGGATAGGTTAGAGAGGGGTCAGGACATAATGGTGGGTGGAGAGGAGTCCTGTGGGGGGAGGTTAAGAGCAGTGGATAAGGAGATCCATGCGTTACAAACCAGCTGTAAAAATAAATGTAGCCCGAAAAATTGTAATCCCAATAATTCAAAAAATTCCATCAGCCCCAATAACTCAATAACTACAATAAGCCCCATTAACTCAAAAAATACCGTTAGCCCCAATAACTTAAATAACAACGTTAGACGCAATAACGCAAAAAATCCCATTAGCCCCAATAACTTAAATAACAACGTTAGACCCAATAACTCAAAAAATCCCATTAGCCCCAATAACTCAATAACTACAATAAGCCCAATTAACTCAAAAAATACAGTTAGCCCCAATAACTTAAATAATAACGTTAGACCCAATAACTAAAAAAATCCCATTAGCCCCAATAACTTAAATAGTACAATTAGCCCTTATAACTCAAATAATAACATTAACCCCTATAACTCTGAAAATCCCATTAGTGAGACTATATGTGTAAAACTTAATGGAAATGTAAAGTGTATGTTCACAAATGCCAGAAGCCTAGCAAATAAAATGGGGGAGCTTGAGGCCTTGATACTGGAGGAACATATTGATATAGTTGGGGTCACTGAGACATGGCTGGACTCCTCGCATGACTGGGCCGTTAATCTGCAGGGGTTTACATTGTTTCGCAAGGATAGAATGAACAGAAAAGGTGGTGGAGTCTGTCTGTATGTAAGAAGTGGTATGAAAGTCAGTGTGAACGATGCCATAGTGTGTGATGATTCTGAGGATGTGGAATCACTGTGGGTAGAATTACAAAAGGAGGGAAATACTGAAAAAATAATATTTGGTGTAATCTACAGACCCCCTAATATCACTGAAGAGATAGAAGTTCGGCTTCATAAACAAATAGAGAGGGCCGCCCGGGCAGGTACAGTGGTAATAATGGGAGATTTTAACTATCCAGATATAGATTGGGGCCGGGGGTTGGCTAAAATTACAAAGGGGAGAAAATTCCTAAATTTATTGCAGGATAATTTTATGGGCCAGTTTGTGGAGGACCCAACAAGAAGTGATGCCTTGTTGGATCTGATCATTACCAACAACGCAGAGCTGGTTGGTAATGTAACTGTGCGGGAAAACCTTGGTAATAGCGACCACAATATAGTTACTTTTGACTTAAAATGTAGAAAACAAAGACAGGCGGGGAAGGCAAAAACATATAACTTTAAAAAGGCAAATTTCCCTGGGCTGAGAGCTGCACTACAGGACATAGACTGGGGGGAGGTGTTGTCAAATACTGATACAGAAGGTAAATGGGACATCTTTAAATCAACTCTAAATAACTATACAGCTAAATATATACCAAAGGGGAACAAATATAAACGATTAAAACTAAATCCTACATGGCTGACACATGATGTTAAAAGAGCAATAAACAACAAAAAAATAGCCTTCAAAAAATTCAAATCTGATGGGTCAGCTATAACATTTAAACAGTACAAGGAGCTTAATAAAATCTGTAAAAATGTAATAAAAACAGCAAAAATTCAAAATGAGAGACAGGTGGCCAAAGAAAGCAAAACTAATCCTAAATATTTTTTTAGATATATAAATACAAAAAAACCAAGGACAGAGCATGTAGGATCCCTTAATAATGATAATGGGGAGGTTTTGTCACGGGCGATCAAGAGAAGGCGGAGCTACTGAATGGGTTCTTTAGTTCTGTATACACTATGGAAAAAGGAGCTGACATTGGCCAGGTCAATGCTGGTAACACATCATATAATGTACTGAACTGGCTTAATGTAGAGATGGTACAAGGTAAGTTAAGTTAAGTAAATGTAAGCAAATCTCCAGGGCCGGATGGACTACACCCAAGAGTTCTTAGAGAGGTAAGTTCAGTAATATCTGTACCCCTGTTCATGATAGAGCCTTGACAGAGGAATGGCTGTGGATATAGTGTTTCTGGATTTTGCCAAAGCGTTTGATACTGTCCCTCACAGACGTCTGACAGGTAAGTTAAGGTCCTTGGGCTTGGAAACTTTAGTTTATAACTGGATTGAACACTGGCTCATGGATCGTACCCAGAGAGTGGTGGTCAATGATTCGTACTCTGATTGGTCCCCGGTTATTAGTGGTGTACCCCAAGGTTCAGTACTGGGCCCGCTGCTGTTTAATTTATTTATCAATGATATAGAGGATGGTATTAACAGCTCTGTTTCTATCTTTGCAGATGACACCAAGCTTTGTAGCACGGTACAGTCTATAGAGGATGCGTATAGGTTACAAGATGACTTGGATAGACTAAGTGTCTGGGCATCCACTTGGCAAATGAGGTTCAATGTGGATAAATGTAAAGTTATGCACCTGGGTACTAATAACCTGCATGCGTCGTATGTCTTAGGGGGGATTAAACTGGCAGAGTCACTGGTAGAGAAGGATCTGGGTGTACTTGTAGATCACAGACTACAGAATAGCATGCAATGTCAGGCTGCTGCTTCCAAAGCCGGCAGGATATTGTCATGTATCAAAAGAGGCATGGACTCAAGGGACAGGGACATAATACTCCCCCTTTATAAAGCATTGGTACGGCCTCACCTGGAATATGCTGTTCAGTTTTGGTCGCCTGTTCATAAAAGGGACACTGCGGAGATGGAAAGGGTGCAGAGACGAGCGACTAAACTAATATGGGGCATGGAACATTTTAGCTATGAGGAGCGATTAAAGGAGTTACAATTGTTTAGTCTTGAGAAGAGACGTTAAAGGGGGGATATGATAAACGTATATAAGTATATAAATGGCCCATACAAAAAATATGGAGAAAAACTGTTCCAGGTTAAACCCCCCCAAAGGACGAGGGGGGGTTTAGTCTAAAGGGGCGACACGCCTTCTTTACCGTGAGGACTGTGAATTTATGGAACGGTCTACCTCAGGAACTGATCACAGCAGGAACAATTAACAGCTTTAAAACAGGGTTAGATACATTCCTGGAACAAAATAACATTAATGCTTATGCAGAATTATAAAACTACATCCCTTTCCCTTATCCCCTTACACCCTTCACTTCAATTCCCTGGTTGGACTTGATGGACGTATGTCTTTTTTCAACCATACTAACTATGTAACTATGTAACTATGATAGAGGATAAGATGTATGATCGCGGGGGGGGGGGGGGGTTCGCTGGGACCCCCTCAATCTCCCAGCAGCACCCGCAATCTATGCAGGAGCTGAGTCTCCAGTTTCGGAAACCTCTGGGTTTCCGGGACTGGGGACATCACTTCAAGCCCCCTCCATTCATATCTATGGGGGGTGGGTGATAAGGAATTATTTAACCCCTTAAGGACTGAGCCCTTTTTCACCTTAAGGACTGAGCCCTTTTTTGCAATTCTGACCACTGTCACTTTATGCATTAATAACTCTAAGATGCTTTTACCAATTATTCTGATTCTGAGATTGTTTTTTCATGACATATTCTACTTCTTTTAGTGGTAAATTTTTGTCGCTACTTGCATCCTTTCTTGGTGAAAAATCCCCAAATTTCATGAAAATGTTGAATTTTTCTAACTTTGAAGCTCTCTGCTTGTAAGGAAAATGGATATTCCAAATGAATTTTATATTGATTCACAAATACAATAGGTCTAATTTATGTTGGCATCATAAAATGGAAATTTTTTACTTTTTGAAAAAAATTAGAGGGCTTCAAATATAGCAGCAATTTTAAAATTTTCATGAAAATAGATGTTACAGAACTACAACTCCCACATGCCTGGGCAGTCTAGGCATGCTGAAAGTTGTAGTTTTACAACATCTGGAGGGCTACTGTTTGGGCACCACTGTAATAGTGGTCTCCAAACTGTGACCCTCCAGATGTTGCAAAACTACAACTCCCAGCATGCCCAGACAGCCAAAGGCAGTTTGCAGTTTGACAACCACTAGAAGGGCAGCAATAAATATCGCTTTACTGAATGATTTCAGCAGGCATCCCTGTCCGGTCCCCAACTGGCTAGCGGCAGGAACCGGAATTCTCACGGGCGTAGCCATACGCCCTCAGTCCTTAAGGACTTTAAAACAGGGGTGTATGGATACGCCTGCCGTCCTTAAGAGGTTAATGCTTTGAGATTATTAGTCTTGATTCCTCTGCAGGTAGAATGAAGTCTCACAATATCCTAAAACTATCATCTCAATATGAAGATAATTATTTATTTTATTTAATTAATATATTCACCAATCTAAATGGTATAATTCCATCCACATTATCTAAATTAGTCTTAATTAAATGGAACACCATTTTTGTGTCTCTTACCAAGTCTATGTAAGAACATCGCTTTGGCTCTTAGGAGCACTGAACGGCCCATCTCACCATCATGTCATCATGTATAGCCATTGGCCTGGTACCATGTGATCAATTCGACTTGCTGGGATCTCACATGGCTTTTTCACCTTGTTGGACCTATTTCCTGTGTGTTGTAGAGAGTTCTTGGTCTTTCTTTTTCCCTTGTCTCTCTTCCTTTGTGTTCTTTCTACAGTCCCTAACATCTAGTTTACCAGACTTTTTAATTATTTAGACACACCCTCCTAATTTTATTTTTAATTTGCATAGCCCACTGTTCCAAAGACCTGTCAAAGGCCAGTGGGGTGTAAATGCTCACTGCACCCCTTATTACATTCCGTGAGGGGTGTAGTTTTCCAAAATGGGGTCACATGTATGGGGGGGGGGGGATCCAAAGTTCTGGCACCATGGGGGCTTTGTAAATACACGTGGCCTTCAATTCTGGACAAATTTTCTCTCCAAAAGCCAATGGCGCTCCATCTCTTCTGAGCATTGTAATTCACCCGCAGAGCACTTTACATCCACATATGGGGTTACAAAAATGCCAAGTGGGTTTTCAAATACATTCCTTGCTTTGTATTAATTAATTGCAATTAAAAACCTGAACATATAAATGCAGCCTAAGGCCAATGCTAAAACCACATGGCATTTTTCCCCATAGACATGAGAGACAAACATCCAGAACTTGTTAAAAAAAAATTATTGTTTAACAGTTAAGTCATAACTGGTGGGCATTGGCAGCCTACATCTGTAAGATGTAGGTCATGGGCTGGTAAGGGGTTAAGGATAGGTTCACTTGGGAAAAAAATGGCAGTGTAAAAACCACCTCAAAATCAGTGTGGAATTTGAAGTGTGTTTTTTTGGGCAGATTTTGAGGTGATTTTTTATTTGGCTTTTCAGACTTTTCTTCCAAATTCCCTTCCTTTTGCAGCACTGTTTTTTGATAACCACATGCTTATTTCAACATTCCGCATTGGAGTCAACAGGAGATGAAAACTGTGTTTTTGGTCTGTGTGAACATAAGGCATCTTCACACGGTTGAATTCAACAGGATTCTGCTGCACTGTGCACATGGCGGAATTTCCTCGCTAGATGTTTCTGGCATGGAAATTCCATTTTCTGCATCCGCACAAAGAATAAACACCTTCATTCTTTGTGTTGCGTCTTCACGGAATGCACAGTCGTCTATGAGACAGCGCATTCTTGTGTGGTCATAGCGCCGGCATGTTATGCCTATGCCCCGCAGTGTCCACATATTCTCCGTGCGGACATTCCGCCATGTAAACATAGCCTAAGGCTGGGTAAATTTTTTTTTTTTTTTAAATGTCCTTAAGGGGTTAAGGGAACCTGTAAGTTTTACAGTAAAGGGCACTCCATATAAACAACCCCCCCAAATTAATAAAATTGCGGTTTTCTTTGCAAATAATATTTTTTGGGTTGCGCCACACATTGTATAGTAAAATGAAAGGTGTCATTACAAAGTACAATCGGTCATGCAAAAAACAAACCATTATATGGATCTGTGGGTGGAAAAATAAGGCTAGGTTCACACTGCGGAATCTCCGGGCAGAAAATTTCCGCCCGGAGATTCCGAGTGCGGCCAGCGCCGACTGAATCAGGACCGCGCGGACACTGAAGTCTCCAATAGACTGCAATGTGTTCTGTGAGTATTTCCGCCTGAAGAATTAGCAAAGCCATTCTTCAGGCGGAAATTTCCAAACGGATTTTCCGTTCACAAATTCCGAAGTGTGAATTTGTGAACAGAAACCCATTCACTATACTATACATTTTAGTAAGCGGAATTTCTGCCTGCAATCTCAAAGCGGAATTGTAGGAGGGAATTCCGTAGTGTGAACCTAGCCTAAGAGTTATGCCTCTTGGGCGTAGAAGAAAAAAAACAAAATGCTAAAATTAACCCCTAAACGACAATGGACGTAAATGTACGTCATGGTGCCGTGGTACTTAACGCACCATGACATACATTTACGCTCAACCAAAATAGAAAAAGCAAAGCAAAAAGTGATAGCACATATATCAAAGTTAATCTTTATTATACAAAAATAGCCACATGTAATTAAAAACATTTAAAAAGGAGGTCCACAAAACATATCTGAACACCTTAAGCCATTGGGAGGGATCCCAGAGCTGATCTGGTGCTCCCCCACAAACAAGGACACCTGTCAAATCTCTCAATAATAAAGTGCAATATTCTCCCTGTGACTTTTAGCCCCAACACAATATAACATATGATACACAAATGGCAGCTCTAATGGTCCAAACTCATGAACAAAAAGTAAATGGTCTCACTGCAAGCAAAATAAGCAATTTCTACATAAACAATGCAATAGATACACTACAGCTGCAACATAAAATGATCAAATATCCCAAGTCACATCATATAGTCAAAGGAGCAAATACATGTACGTCACACTGTTATGTAGAGAGCGGGTGTCCCCCCAAAAAAAACCTAGATCCCCACGCATTCCGTCACACTTGGTGACTTCCTCAGATGCGCCCCTGAGGAAGTCACCAAGTGTGACGGAACGCGCTTTTAATTACATATGGCTATTTTTGTATAATAAAGATTAACTTTGATGTATACTCTTGGTGTGCTATCACTTTTTGCTTTGCTTTTTCTATTTTGGCTGTAAATTTTGTTTTAAAGCATAGATAAGCACCCATTAATAATATTTTTTGTGGTTGAGCCCACTTATTCAATAGTACATTTACGCTTCACCATGACCGCAAGCACCGGACCAGTGCTCGCGTCATGCGCGGCAGGTCCCGGCTGCTATCAGCAGCTAGGGACCCGCCGGTAATGGCGGACATCCGCATTCGCGCGGATGTCCGCCATTAACACCTCAAGATGCTGTGATCAATACAGATTTGCGGCAGTGCGGTACTCTGAAAATGGATGATCAGATCGCCTGCAGCGCTGCGGCCGGGATCGGATCATCCAGTATGGCGGCCGGAGGTCCCCTCCCCTCAAATGATTGCTATAAATAGTCCCCTATGGGGACATAAAAAGTGTTTAAAAAAAAGTAAAAAAATGCAAAATAAAATAGTAAAAAAAATGTGAAAAATCCCCTTCCCCAATAAAAAGGTAAAATGTCCGTTTTTCCCATTTTACCCCCAAAAAAGCGTAAAAAAATAATACACATATTTGGTATTGCTGCGTGCGCAAAAGTCTGAACTATTAAATTTATTGTTAATTATCCCGTACGGTAAACGGCGTAAATGTAAAAAAATATAAAGTCCCAAATTGCTGCTTTTTTGTGACATTTTATTCCCAAAAATTTTTATCAAAAATGTATAAAAAGTAAAACCTAAGCAAACGTGGTACCGATAAAAACTACAGATCATGGCACAAAAAATGAGCCCTCATACAGCCCCTGTCAGGCCCAAGGCCTGATTATTAAAACCCAAATGTGTATTATAATTATAACAACTGTGTGTGATGGATCATCCAAGACATGGGTGAGAGGTCATTCAAACTGTGGGTTTTGTGTATTGCATTTTATTGGGGGGTCTGGCTGTTTGTTTACATCTCCTTTGAAGTCAAAGGCTTTTTTGAAGTCATGCACTCTGGTCCCATCATATAATTAAACAGATAAGGGGCCAGGAAGAGAGAAGACCCCCTGGTGGGGATCAGAGGGGAGGGGGGAATGGAGTCTCCCTCCCAAGAAAGCAGATATGATATTTAAAACAATGCTAGACTAAAAAGTTGGTTGTTAAAAGCTGGGTCACAAGCTGACAAGACCATCCTAAGAACAGCTCTCTCATGGACTGCTATATCATCATGCTGTAAGAACTTCATCTTTTGTTTTCTGAACTTGCCTTGCAAAACTCTTTTATATATTGTTATACCTATATGTCATTTGTTCCTGTATTTTTATATATTTAGCACTGTGATACCTTTTATCAGATTAAATGTTTAATTAATCACCTCACCTTTCTGAAGGCAGCTCTGGTA
Organism: Hyla sarda; assembly: GCF_029499605.1. NCBI lineage: Eukaryota > Metazoa > Chordata > Amphibia > Anura > Hylidae > Hyla > Hyla sarda. The sequence continues at coordinate 293,670,704 of NC_079193.1, forward strand.
AAATACGTTTATCTAAGGGTTAATTTGGTGACTTGCTGGGACTAGTAGTGGATACCCAGAGGTCTGGCGGCTTTAACCCTCGCACCATCACACTCTCTCTAGCGTCTTAGTTGGACCGATAGGGTGTGATCATGACAGCCCCATATTCAGAAAAATTAGAAAGTTATAGGTGGTCAAAATAGGGCAATTTCAAACATACTGTTAAATTTCAATTTCAAACATATTGTTAAAATAGTTTGAGATTTTTTTTTTAAGCTGTACAATTATAGAAAAGCATATAACATAGGCATCATTTTAATCTTATTGACCCACAGAATAAAGAAAACATGTAATTTTTACTGTAAAGTGTACAGCGTGAAAACAAAACCTTCCAAAATTTGCTAAATTGCGGTTTTCTTTTCAATTTTCCCACATAAATAATATTTGTTTGGTTGTGCCGTACATTTTATGGTAAAATAATCAATGTCATTACAAAGTACAATTGGTGACGCAAAAAACAAGCCCTCATATGGGTCTGTGGATGGAAATATAAAAGAGTTATGATTTTAAGAAGGCCAGGAGGAAAAAACGAAAATTAAAAAAAAAATTTGGTCTGGTCCTTAAAGGAGATCTATAGTGCAATATAACTTATCCCCTATCCGAAGTATAGGGAATAAGTTATAGATTGCGGAGGGTCCGAGCGCTGGGCCCCCCAGGGATCTCCTGGATGGGGCCTCAGTAGTATGCTGGAAAGGGGGCATTCCGTCCCCGCATGACGAGGCAGCCGACATGCCCCCTCCATGTACCCCATAGAGATACATGGAGGGGCGTGTCTGCCGTGGCTTTCTGCTGGGGACGGAACTTCACTTCCTGCAGACTACCGCGGCCCCGTCCAGGAGATCCCGGGGGACCCCAGTGCTCAGACCCCCCGCGATCTATAACTTATCCCCTATCCTTTGGATAGGGGGTAAATTATTTTGTGCTGGAATGCTCCTTTAAGGCCAAAATGGTCCTGGTCCTTAACCCCTTAAGGGCACAGGACGTAAATGTACGTCCTGGTGAGGTGGTACTTAACGCACCAGGACATACATTTACGTCCTAAGCATCACCGTGAGCATCGGAGCGTTGCCCGGATCATGCGCGGCAGGTCCCGTGTGCTGATCACAGCCAGGGACCCGCCCGTAATGGTGGACATCCGCGATCCCGTGGATGTCCGCCATTAACCCCTCAGATGCCGTGATCAATACAGATCACGGCATCTGCAGCATCGCGGTCATTAAAATGGAGGATCGGATCAGAGCACTGCTGCGGCGATCCGATCATCCAGCACAATGGGGGACATGTATCAAAGATTTTACCCCTGTTTTGTGTGTATTTTTTTCCCCAAAATTTTGCGCAAGCCCTTTTTTTTGCGCATTGTTTGGCGCACGTTTTGGTAGAGCATATCCTCCAGATGTGGCTGAATCAGGGTACCGTGGAGTGACATCTATAGTTCACATGGATTTATTACCTGCGTTCTTTTCCTTTGCACCAAAAATTTTGACGCAAGTGCGTCTTTTTCCCCATAAATATAAGCCAACTTTAACTGCACGTAGCAATCCTTTCTATTTCTGAAGGAAAATTCTACTAAGGAACCACCAGAATGTTTTAACTTTCCTATCTCAATTCCTCATTTGGTTTGCTTTATATTGCTTTTTACTCCTTGGTTATTCCAAAGCACTTTTAAAATAATTTGCATATAGAATATTTGTTTCCAGTTCAGTTATTCATTAGATCACTTGTATATTGGTTTTGTTATTTTATGATCCAACAATTTAATACATTTACATAGGAAATGTTTGATATCTTACTTATCACTGAACAAGCTCCGTCACATTAAAATAGCTTTGTAATCCACTTAACACTGTAGATCATTCTCCTTTTATTTTTACAATTTACTGCTTTCCGTTATACTTTTCCCCAGCGCCCAGTAAGATGGTGGCTATCACTGATAGCCAGCAATCTTACCATGTGACCACGGGGGGTTTCATCCCCCCCCCAGCGATCGCTGCTATCAGCTAGTCTAATCTGACTAGCTGATAGCATCGCGGTGTGTGAGTCCGGATCACGGGGATCGAGACACACACCGCTCTGCTAAGTGTCCCTTACCCGTCCCCCAGCGTCACTTACCCGGCCATGCGGTGTCCTGAGCGGTCCCAGCACGAGCGGCGTCCTCCAGGCGGTCCCGGGGGTGGTGCGTCCCCGCGGTGAGTTTGCAGCAGCAGGGCGGCATCTTCATTGGCAGCAGTGAGATCGCCGTAAAGCGTTCTCACTGCTGCCTCTGGGAGTTTCAAAACTGCAACTCCCAGCATGCCCAGACAGCCTTTGGCTTTCTGGGCATGCTGGGAGTTGTAGTTTTGCAACATCTGGAGGGCCACAGTTTGGAGACCACTGTATAACGGTCTCCAATCTGTGCTCTTCCAGATGTTCCAAAATTACAAATCTCAGCATGCTCAGTCTGTCCAGGCATGCTGGGAGTTGTAGTTCTGTAACATCTGGAAGACCACAGATTGGAGACCATTATACAGTGGTCTACAAACTGTGGACCTCCAGCTGTTGCAAAACTACAACTCCCAGCATGCCCAGACTGCCCAAGCATGCTGGGAGTTGTAGTTCGTCAACATCTGACCCTTCAGATATTGCCGAAATACAACTTCCAGCATGTCTGGCCATGCTGGGAATTATAGTTTTGCAACAGCTGGAGGCACACTAGTTGGGAAACATTGTTCGTTTCCTAACTCTTTTTCCCAACCCGTGTGCCTCCAGCTGTGCCTCCAAACTATAATGCCCAGCATGCACTGACAGACCATGCATGCTGGGAATTGAAGTTGTGCAACAGCTGGAGGCACACTGGTTTGGAAACACTAAGTTAAGTAAAAAACTTTCAAGTGTTTTGCAACCAGTGTAGTGTGCCTACAGCTGTTTCATAACTACAACCCTCAGCATGCACGGACTGCCAAAGGGCATGCTGGGAGTTGTAGCAGTATGCCTCCAGCTGTTGCATAACTACAAGTTCCAGCATGTCCTTCTACTGTCACTGCATACTGAGATTTGAAGTTTTTGCAACAGCTGACAACACACTGGTTGCGAAACACTGAGTCTGTTTCCGTGTTTCGCAACCAGTGTGCCTCCAGCTGTTGCAAAACTACAACTCCCAGCATGCACGGACAGCCAAAGGGCATGCTCGGAGTTGTAGTTTTGCAACAGCTGGATGTTTCCCCCCCTCCCCCCAATGTGGATGGACAGGGTACACTCACATGGGCGGAGGTTTACAGGGAGTGCTGCAAGATTGAGATGCAGCAAACTCGCTGTCAACCCCCGCCCGTGTGACTGTACCCTAAAAACACTACACTACACTACACTTAAATAAAATAAGTAAAAAACACTATATATATATATATATATATATATATATATACATATATACACATACCGCTACACAGCCCCCCTCCCCAATAAATATGAACAACTTCTGGTACGGCACTGTTTCCAAAATGGAGCCTCCAGCTGTTGCAAAACAACAACTCCCAGTATTGCCGGACAGCCATTGACTGTCCAGGCTTGTTGAGAGTTTTGCAACAGCTGGAGGCACCCTGTTTGGGAAACACTGGCATAGAATACCCCTATGTCCACCCCTATGCAAAACCCTAATTTAGGCCTCAAATGCGCATGGCGCTCTCACTTCGGAACCCTGTCGTATTTCAAGGCAACATTTTAGGGTCACATATGGGGTACCGCCGTACTCGGGAGAAATTGCCTTACAGATTTTGGGGGGCTTTTTCTCCTTTTACCCATTATGAAAAGGAACAGTTGGAGTCTACACCAGTATGTTAGTGTATAAAAATAAAATTATTTACACTGACATGCAGGTATTGCCGCATACTTTACATTTTCACAAGAGGTAAATGAGAAAAAAAACAACCATTTTTTGGGACACAATTTAGCCAGAGAACGGAGATACCACATATGTGGGGGCAAAGTGCTCTGCGGGCGCACAACAAGGCCCATAAGGTAGAGTGCACCATGTACATTTGAGGTGATTTGCACAGGGGTGTCACAGATGTTAAATGAAGAATAAGGACATTGGTATAATTGATGTGTTATAATTGGGTGCAAAAAGTGGTATTATTGTGAGATTAAAACTCTACATAATGAAGAAAAAGAATTCTAAAACTAATAACGAGGACACATTTACTGTTTAGGTGCAGAAACGCTGCAGACAAAGCTCCTACTAAATAGAGCTGCGGTGTAAATTTATGCTCTGAGGAGAATTCTAAATTTAAACGCAATTCAAGAAAGTAGCTGCACAAGAATGATAAATTTAACGCAGCTGCGCCAAATTTACACAACAGGCAGAGGGGTAAAAAACTTCTATTATACACTGGAAATGATACATGTCCCACAATGTGTACATGCGAGAGAAGGCTTCAGTAAGGAGTACAGGAGTACGTCGGCGCTGAACGGACCCAGGACACAGCAGGTAGGAAAATAAAATCCAGTTTATTTGATGCAACATGTTTCCCTGCGCAAGCGCAGATTCATCATGCGTGATGAATCTGCGCTTGCGCAGGGAAACGCGTTGCATCAAATAAACTGGATTTTATTTCCTACCTGCTGTGTCCTGGGTCCGTTCAGCGCCGACGTACTCCTGTACTCCTTACTGAAGCCTTCTCTCGCATGTACACATTGTGGACTCCACACCAGGAGGGCTGCAGACGGACCATCGTATCCAAGCGATTCCCATTGTTGTGTATGTTGTTACACAACCACCCAGGGTGAGCAGTTTTAATTTAGCTTTTACTCTCCCCTCCCCCCCCCCATCTCCGGTGGTATTACCCTATGGAGCGCCTTCTATCCTGTTTTTAGATCGTTCAGCACGGCAGCCGGAGGTCCCCTCACCTGCCTCCGCTGCCTTCCCGGCGTCTTCTGCTTTTATCTGCCTTACCGCAGACCAGAGCAGAAGATGACCGATAATACTGATCAGTGCTATGTCCTATACATAGCACAGAACAGTATTAGCAATCGAATGATTGCTATAAATAGTCCCCTATGGGGACTATTAATGTGTAAAAATAAAAGTAAATAAATGTGAAAAACACATAAAGAACACATGTCATTTTTACCGTAAATTGTACGGTGTGAAAACGTAACCTTCCAAAATTAGTAAAATTGCGGTTTTCTTTTTAATTTCCCCACACAAATAGTATTTTTTTGGTTGCGCCATACATTTTATGGAAAAGTGATTGAGGGCATTACAATGGACAACTGGTCGCGCAAAAAACAAGCCCTCATACTAGTCTGTGGATAAAAATATAAAAGTTATGATTTTTTGAAGGCGAGGAGGAAAAAAACGAAAACGTAAAACTAAAATTGTCTAGAGTCCTTAAAGGGTACTCCACTGGAAAACATTTTCTTTTAAATCAACTGGTGCCAGAAAGTTAAACAGATTTGTCAATTACTTCTATTAAAAAATCCCAATCCTTTCAGTACTTATCAGCTGCTACAGCATATACTACAGAGGGAGTTCTTTTCTTTTTGAATTTCCTTTCTGTCTGACAACATGCTCTCTGCTGACATCTCTGTCCATTTTAGGAATTGTCTAGAGTAGGAGCTAGGGATCGACCGATATTTGTTTTTTAGGGCCAATACCGATAATCGGTGGAGGTTAGGGCCGATAGCCGATAACTTATACCGATATTCCGGTATAAGTTATCGGCTATTTATCCCCCCCGCGACACCGCTGCAGATCATTGATTTAAAGCGGGCGCTTTAAATCAATGCACTGCAGTGGCTTTTGCGGTGCCATAGGCCGCCGCCGCCGACACCACCCGCTTCTCTCCCCCGACCTGTTAGGGTGGTCCGGGCCATCCTTCCTTCCTGTAGTGTCCGGCGGCATTCCGGGTGGAGGGTGAACTGGTCCGGGCTGTCCTTCTCCGGGGGTCATCTTCTCCACTCCGGGCAGGCTCCGGCCTAGTAACGCAGCATAGACGCCGCTGCGCAGTGACGCCCGTGCGCAGCGACGCACCTGACGTCAAGGCGTAGCGGCGTCTATGCAGCGTACTAGGCTGGAACCGGCCCGGAGTGGAGAAGATGACCCCCAGGGAAGGACAGCCCGGACCGGTTCACCCTCCACCCGGAATGCCGCCGGACACTACAGGAAGGATGGATGGCCCGGACCACCCCCATTACGGGTAAGTTTAATTTTTTTAATTGACTCGGAGGGTGGGGGAGGGGCCCAATCGGTATAGCGGTATGGGCAAAAATCCATACCGGTACACCGCCCAGCACTACGGTGGGGGGGGGGGGGGTGACGCGGTGCGTTGGTTCGGGGGGGCGGTCGCAGTGGGGGCGGTGCGGGGCATTATCGGCTTATCAGCAAGGTAATTGCCGATACCGATTATGCCCAAAATCGTGATTATCGGCCGTTGATATCGGCCATACCGATAATAGGTCGATACCTAGTCGGGGGGGGGGGGAGGAGTGGGGGGGGCGTTCGTGGAGCGGTGCGTCGGGGGGGGGGGGGGTTCGGTGCGGGGCATTATCGGCAAGGTAATTGCTGATACAGATAATGCCCAAAATCGTGATTATCGGCCGATAATATCGGCCATACCGATAATCGGGCGATCCCTAGTAGGAGCAAATCCCCATAGTAAACCTATCCTGCTCTGGATACTTCTTGACATGGACAGAGGTGTCAGCAGAGAGCACTGTAGTCAGACAGAAAGGAAATTAAAAAAGAAAAGAACTTCCTCTGTAGTATACATCATTTTAAAAGTACTGTAAGGATTGGGATTTTTTAATAGAAGTAATTTACAAATGTGTTTTACTTTCTGGCAACAGTTGATTTAAAAGAAAATGTTTTCAAGTGGATTACCCCTTTAAAGCCCAAATGGGCTGAGTCGTTAAGGGGTTAAACTTGGGCGTGTCCTTAAAGAGGCACTGTCATTGTAAAAAACTTTTCATATACTGCAGGACTCATTATAATATGACATTTCACAATATACACCTGTTAAAAAAAATATATATTTTCACTTGAAATGAAAGCTCAAAATAGCCACCACTAGGGGTCGCCTGTCTTTTAGCCAGACAGACTAGTCTAGATTTTACAGCATACTGGATACCGGCCGTAAAGCCTACCGGTATCCAGTATAGGAGATTTCTATTGAGTGTATGCAAAACTACAGATAAAGGATGTGTGGACATGCTGGGAGCTGTAGTTTTACAACAGCTGGAGGCAACACTGCTCTAACACAGTTATTTACAAACATTGCAGCTTCAGTTGTTACTAAACAGCAACTCCCAGCATGCTGAAATAGTCAAAGCTTTCTCGGACTCCTGAATGACAAAGAAGTTGATCAGACATTCAGGAGTCTGTGAAAGATGAATGACACACATAGTGACAGCTATGCTGATTAGCATCCAGCTTTACTAGGAGAAGATAAAACAGATAGAACATGTATTCATAAAAATGCTGTACTTTTATCTAAAAAATCCTTGCACTAATTTTATAAAGATCTATTCTTATATTTATACATTTTATCCTGTTATGAATTCACCATAATGTCATCTGATTACTGCAGGCAAGCTCCAAGTATCTTTCTCTGTGTAAGGCTGGGTCCACACTACGTTTTGTCCCATACGGGAGCGCATACGGCAGGGGGAGCTAAAAGCTCGCGCTCCCGTATGCGCTCCCGTATGCCATTCATTTCAATGAGCCGACCGGAGTGAAACGTTCGGTCCGGTCGGCTCATTTTTGCGCCGTATGCGCTTTTACATTGTGGTTGACCACAGTTTTAGGTCCGGTTGTAAAAGCGCATATGGCGCAAAAATGAGCCGACCGGACCGAACGTTTCACTCCGGTCGGCTCATTGAAATGAATGACATACGGGAGCGCATACGGGAGCGCGAGCTTTTAGCTCCCCCCTGCCGTATGCGCTCCCGTATGGGAGAAAACGTAGTGTGGACCCAGCCTAACATGAAACAACATAAAACCAGAGAGGAAAGGGTTACAGAGTAGAGAGTACTGATTGGCTGACTGCACAGGTTTGCTCCTATGAGGGAGACAGCCTGACACGCCCCCTCCAGCCTGCACAATGAAAAAGTAACTCACCAGCAGATAAATGCTTATATCTCTGGATATATAGGTCCTAGACACATAAAAATGATATGCACATGGTCAGGATTGGGTCCTGAGTATCATATCACTTTTTTTCTTTTTTTTGCACTATGACAGGTAGAAACACGCTTTAAGACAGTGTTTCCCAACCAGGGTGCCTCCAGCTGTTGCAAAACTACAACTCCCTGCATTCTCGGACAGCCTTTGGCTGTCAGGGCATGCTCAACAGCTAGAGGCGCCCTGGTGGGGAAACACTGCCTTAAAGGAGTACTCCAGGATAAGAAAACTTATCCCCTATCCTAAGGATAGGGGATGAGTTTCAGATCGCAGGGGGGGGGGGTCCGACCGCTGGGGACCCCGGGATCTCCCGTACGGGGCTCTCGGCTCTTTGCCGAAATAGCTCATTTTGACCACCGCATGATGCGGCGTTCGACACGCCCCCTCAATACATTTCTATGGCGGAGGCTGCTGATTACAGCGCTCCGGCTCTCCCATAGAGATGTATTGAGGGGGCGTGTCGGCTGCCACGTCATGCGGTGGTCGGACACAGCCCCTGGCTGCTGATTGTCGGGGCCCCGTACAGGAGATCGCGGGGGGCCCCAGAGGTCGGACCCCCTGCGATCTGAAACTTATCCCCTATCCTTAGGATAGGGGATAAGTTTTCTTATCCTGGAGTACTCCTTTAAGGGGTTAAAGAGGTTATCCACACACATTATTGCAGCTCACTTCCATTGAAGTGAACGGGGCCAAGTTGTAATACCACACACAACCTGAGGAAAAGGGGGGAGCTGTTTTGAAGGAAATCAACTTGGTTTTTCATTCGCTGGATAACCTGGACCCTGTCCTCCCCTTGTAGCAGACTGTGGCTCATAAAACGCACCTTATATGTGAACAGAGCCTTACCACAAATCCCTTATTCCAGGTGAGCTGCCCCACGTATCACCTGATACAAATCTCCTCTCTGTTCAGTAATGAAAACAAGAAACTTGTTGGAAAGTGAAAGCAGCTCCCATGACTCATCTGGAGTCTCCGCCCCTCCTCCCCTTCACTACTCGTCGCCCTTGGCAACAGTCACGAGTCCGAGTTCTTGAGTGACGTCTCCTAGGACACGCCCCTTCCCTGGCCCCGCCCCTATCCTCGCTTTGTCTTCTAGGGAAACCGCAGCCCCCGGACATTAGTCGCTCCGCTTCCTGCTGCTGTCGAGGGTAACGGTCTCCGGTGTCCCCGTTACGTGTACCCGTGGAGGACGGTGAGTGTGTGACCGGGTCACGTTACTGTGCGGTGTCCCTGTAGAAGGCCGCTGCTTTCCTTTCAGGTGTGGCCCATAGACTGGGACCCTTGTATCCCCTCCCCCTTTATTCCTGTTCTCTTAGAGGGTCTCCCTTATATAAAGTATCCGCTGCTTACTACAAGTCACTGACCTCTCCCCAATGTCTGTCCCTCTTCTATAGAACAGTGGGTTCCAACCAGTGTGCCTCCAGCTGTTGCAAAACTACAACTCCCAGTATGTCTGACATGTTGTGAGTTGTAGTTTTGCAACAGCTGGAGGCACGTTGGTTGGGAAACACTGCCTGCGAGGGACTTCCTATAAACCAGAGTGCCTCCAGCCTTTGCAAAACTACAACCCCCAGCATGCCCGGACAGCCTTTGGCTGTCCGGGCATGCTGGGGGTTGTAGTTTTGCAACAGCTGATTTGCAACAGTGGTGGGAGTCTGTTTTTTTTTTTTATAAAAAAAATTTGGTTAACCCTTTCTACACTAGGAGCTATACTATACTTATAGATTAGGTAAAGGGGCATCGCTCATGTACGGGCCCCCTCCTGGTCCGTCCACCTTGTCTAGTAGGAACGTTGGTTGCCCTCCACTCCTGTCTAGTCTATGGTGCCCGCTATATACAGCACTGCGCCATATAAGGGTGCGTTCACACGTCGAAATTCTCGTGGATGAATTCCGCGAGCTGAGCTTCCGCTTGGCGGCCGCCGCCGAAGATGCTTCGGCGCTAGTTACGCGGGGCACTGAGCCATCACCATTGACTGCTATGCAGTGCTCGCGGAATCCGCGCAAAGAATGAACACGTTTTTTTTCTTTAAGCGGAACACTTTCAGCGGCGAAAATTCCGTAGCGTGAACAGGGCCTTAGGCTGTGTTCACACCACCATTTTTACATCCTAGTTCATACCGTCTATGTAAATCGTATGGAATTGTATCTTTATGAAGGAGATTTATCAAGCTCCATAGTAGATTATTTTTATTTTTTTGTGTAAAAAGTATTTTCTATACATGCTGCGACTTTTTGATTTTTGCTTATTCCAAAACACATTTCTGAAATCTGCTGCTCGCGTGGTAATTTTATTTATTTTTTATTTATTTTTATTTTGCAGTGGTCATGTATTTATCAAATGCGATAGTCGCTATTTATGAAGAAAAAAAGTCGCATCTCCATTTAAAAGTCCCACATGTATTCCAGGTCCAACCTGGCTTACAGAAAGTGCATACGTCTGCAGAAAAGGACGTTAAAGGGGTACTCCGGTGGAAAATTTTTAATTTTTTTTATTTATTTATTAAATCAACTGGTGGCAGAAAGCTAAACAGATTTGTAAATGATTTCTATTAAAAAATCTTAATCCTTCCAGTACTTATTAGCTGCTGAATACTACAGAGGAAATTATTTTCTTTTTGGAACACAGAGCTCTCTGCTGACATCATGACCACAGTGCTCTCTGCTGACATCTCTGTCCATTTTAAGAACTGTACAGAGTAGAAAATCCCCATAGCAAACATTCTGCTCTGGATAGTTCCTAAAATGGCCAGAGATGTCCGCAGAGAGCACTGTGCTCATGATATCAGCAGAGAGCTCTGTGTTACAAAAAGAAAAGAATTTCCTCTGTAGTATTCAACAGCTAATAAGTACTGGAAGGAATAAGATTTTTTAATAGAAGTAATTTACAAATCTGTTAAACTTTCTGGCACCAATTGATTTAAAAATAAATAAATCAATAAAAAAATTTTTTTTTTATATTCTCCATTGGGGACAGGGACCAATTTGAGTGTACAGCTCTGTGGAATCTGTGACGCTATATAACGAATGATTATTGACAGGCTACGTATATGTAAACTACCTTCCCATTTCTCGTGCAGCTTTTTGCCAGTTTCCTCATTCCTCTGCACTCGCCTTGTTGTTTTGAGCCCTTTTTAAATATAGAAATATTTATCTGAACAAACCCCTTAGATAAATATAATATGCGCTTAGCTTTGGTCCTGTGCAGGACGTGGTTGTGCGCGGTCCTGTGTACTGCGCCATGGCTGATACCATGTCTTATACTGTGACTCATTTCTGCTGTCATAGTTCTCCATTTATGTGTGGAAACAGTGTTACTCAAGAATCAGGAGCCGGAAATCTGAACTCCTATAAATGGCAAAAGGCAATGTTCTTTTCTGGGATTTGCACTAGAAAAGCCCCATTTTGAGCCGGGTCCCTTATGTCTCTGTATAAATACAGGCCTTCCTATTAGTGATGCAGTTAGACTCAATGGGGGAGATTTCTCACAGCTGTCTGTGCCCCGCATCAATATAGACCAAACTACTGAGGGTTAGGCCGGGCTATTGTGCGCCTACTGTATTTTTCGCCATATAAGACGCACTTGTTCTTCCCCAAAACTGGGGGGAAAGTCGGTGCGTCTTATACGGCGAATACACACCTATCGCGGCGGTCCCTGCGGCCATCAACGACCGGGACCCGCGGCTAATACAGGACATTACCGATCGTGGTGATGCCCTGTATTAACCCTTCAGACGCGGCGATCAAAGCTGACCGCCACGTCTGAAGGGAAAGTGACACTAAAACGGCTGTTCAGTCGGGCTGTTCAGGACCGCCGAGATTTCACCGCAGCGGTCCCGAACAGCCCGACTGAATAGCCGGGTTAGTGCTTACAGGACACTGGGAGGGACCTTACCTGCCTCCTCGGTGTCTTCTCCGTTCAGGGATCCCCTGTATGGCCGGCGCTCTCCTTCCTCGTCGTCTCGTACGTGCGTCGGCGTGCGTAACGACGTGATGGCGTCGACGGAGAGCGAGGATACCCGGCCAGCAGCAGAGATGTTCCGGAGCGACGGGGACACAGCGACAGCGATGGCGCGACATCCACGGCAGCGGTGACGGGTCCGGAGCGGCGGGGACACGGCTATCGGCCCTAACCTCAACTGATTATCGGTATCGGCCCTAAAAACGATATCGGTCGATCCCTAATTTCAACTTTAGTCAGTAATTCATCATTTGCGCCAATCGATTTTTGGTGCAAATCCCGTTTTTTTGGCGCAAATCACCACCAAGAAATATTGCACTTGGAAAACGCACTTAGCAATGTAAGAAAATGTAAAGGCGTCAAAATACATTAGAGGGTTGCTCAATACTATCCTGAGGAACCTTCACCCTCCGTTGAGCCAGCATTGGACATGGCCGCACAGGTTCAGGAAAGGTAAGCACTAAAGCAGTGGTCTCCAACCTGTGGACCTCCAGATGTTGCAAAACTACAACTCCCAGGATGCCCGGACAGCCAACGGCTGTCCGGGCATGCTGGGAATTGCAGTTTTGCAACATCTGGAGGTTCGCAGGTTGAAGACCACTGCACTAAAGTAACCAAAAAGAACAAAATTACTCAAGTTGAAAATAAAATCCATTTCACATGGTGACTATAAACCCCACAAACGAAAATAACTCCTGTCGCTTGCTGATATACTGCAGGAGGGACTCCGAAATGGCTGCTCTACAGGGTAAAATACGCGTCCTCTGTGGGGGTAAGTTCTGTGTAAAAGGCGCTGGGAACAGCTGATTTCAACATTTGGTGCATGTCCACGAGAACCAAAGTGAAAAGAAAAGGGTAAAAAGAAACGGTCAACAGGCAAAATGGATAAATACCCCCCATGGTGCCTGGAGCCCTGCCATATGCTTGGTCTAAATGTATTTGACTAAACCATGACATTAGAATGGGTGACCTCTGGAGCCTCTGGTTTTCAGTGTTATTCTCGTGTTGCCTCTCTGAGGTTCTCTTTTTGATTTGTTTTCCTTTTTTGCTTTAAACTACTGACCTAGTCCCCAGTTCTTGGCACTTATCACATCCTCCTTCTTTTTCATTGTTCATATTAGTGACTTTATCTCCATAGATCTGTATTGTCATCATTTGCCAGACTACTTACTTTATGTTCCCAGAACTTGTGGGAATTTCCCTGTTTGATGTAATCTACTGAAGTGTTCCTACAGGGGACATCATATGATTGTCATGTGCTTGTGGACCTCACTGATCCTGTCATAGGGTTCACCACTTCTGTTCTCTTTTATGATGCTTTTCCGTTAATATCTATATTATATTGCTTGTTTAAGGAATCGCAAGCTGATGCACCTTTTTGTTATTACAATGGCCGTATGTAAGTTACAAAAAACTTTACATTGTCTATTGTCTAAAAAAATTACTTTATGTAACACCATGTCGATGGGGTCGATAGTCATGGGTTTAGTGACCAGTAAGTGTACGTTAGATACGCAGTCTACATTACATGGACATTTGTTTCCTAGCTTTTGATTTCACTCACAGCTTTGATTGTACACACGGCTATTCAGCACTCATAGAAACATAGAATGTGTCGGCAGATAAGAAGCATTTGGCCCATCTAGTCTACCCAATCTGAATCCTATCAATAGTCCCTGGCCCTTTCTTAAATGAAGGATAGCCTTATACTTATCCCATGCATGTTTAATTTCCTTCACTGTATTTGCAGTGACCACTTCTGCAGGAAGGCTATGCCATGCATCCACTACTCTCTCAATAAAGTAAAACATTTTGATAGGGATGCACCGAAAGGGAAATGTTGGGCCGAAACCAAAAAGTTTGGTTGTGCTTGGCCGAAAACCAAAACTGAAAGTGCATTGCTCCGCCCACTTTTTTAAATATAGTTTTTATATATTTTTATTTTTCCGTATATGGGGATGTATGAGGGCTCATTTTTTGCACAGTGATCTGTAGTTTTTATTTGTACCATTCTAGTTCGGATGATATATAGATATATATATTTTTTTTATACTTTTATATGTATTGCAGATACAGATCAGTGCAATCTGTGATCTACTTTTCTGGTCTGCTCGTTTGCAGACCAGAGAAGACCCCCCTGACAGCAGGTGAAAAGACCTCCAGCTGCCATTTTAACCTGATCCCCCGCGGCCGTGCCACGGGCGATCAGAGCCACCGGAACTGCCACTGATGCCGTCATCAATAATGATCACGGCATCTGAGGGGGTTAATGGTGGACATCAGCATGATGTCTGCCATTACCGGCGTGTCCCTGGCTGCTGAAAGCAGCTGGGACCCATGGGCTATGATGGGAGCGCAGCTCCTGCACTTGCGTCATAGCCGCGGCGGGACTCGGGGCGTACAGGCAGGTTCTGGGGTGCTAAGTGTTATTTTGGCCATGCCCCCCAAAATTTTCGGCATGAAAAATGTGTCAGCCAAAAATGCTGAAATGGGCATTTTTGGCCCATAATTTTCAACGGCCGAAATTTCAGTGCATCCCTACTTTTTGATATTATTTTTAAACCTTTTCCCCTCTAATTTTGAATTATCTCTTCTTGTGGTAGTTTGCAGACTATGTGGTTGTGTTGCATGACATCAGGTTGGAGCATATTTACTGCTCGGTGGAAGACATTATGCGCTAACCTGTATTACAACCACATTTTTTAATAGGGTTCCTATTTAGCTTCATGAGGTTTCTGATATACCTCTGGCTTCGATTTCCCAAAGGGTACCTCTCGTCAAAAAAACTTATGATATATTATAGATTAATGTATGCAGAATAACTTTACAATTGCATGTTATTAAAAAATATGCTTCTTTCTATTTAATTTTCCACTTTGAAGAAATGACCACTAGGGGTCTCCCTACCAGTCCTGGCAGCAAGCATTTCAGACTCATGCTGGAGTCCTAAACACTACGAGCTGCCAGTCTGCTTTGTTCACAAAGGAGAACACTCAGAGCTGCCAGCCTGCTTTGTTCACAGCCTGTTTGGCTGTGAACAAAGCAGGCTGGCAGCTCTGAGTGTTTAGGACTCCAGCATGAGTCAGAAATGCTTGCTGACAGGACTGATCGGGAAAAATACAATAGAAAGAAGCATATTTTTCATTAACATGCTATTGGAAAGTTATTCAACATTCATTATTCTAAAATATATCAAAAGTTTATTTGATGAGAGGTACCCTTTAAGGCTCTTCTTGAATAGTGGGGTTTTAGTAAAATTCCCCTTCACCCACTCTAACATTCATATCCGAGTACTTTTTGTTAAAACTCAGACTCCCAGGGTTTTAAATTTTTCTTATCTGTAATATCTTTTAATGGAATCTTGTTGATGTCCAAGGTTTTAGTATTGTGTGATCGGTGGTTTTTAACATTACACTTGAAATAATAGTTGCCCACATTTTCTCTCAACAGGAAGATCAGCAATGTCTCTGTACCCATCACTCGAGGACCTTAAGGTTGACAAGGTCATCCAGGTACGTATCATTGAGCTTTAACTGGTCAAGATCCTGTACTGAATGGTGTTGGGGGTAAAGGATGTATAAAAACCAAGAAGAACTTGTCATACCACCTATAAGATCTACATTGTTGGGTTGTTGATGCCATCTCTTATCAATTTTGGTTGAGCAATCGATCTTCTCAAAAGGTTGCAGCAGTGGTCTAAAATAGGATGGCATGCAATAGTGGAAAAACTTCTCTTTATACACTTCAATGGAGTGAGAGTACACACTGCTCTTTAAAAACCGCATTCTGAGTATGTGAATTGTTTTCCAGGATTTGCTTCTTTTAATGTGAGACTGAAGAACTTGAAAAGATTCTCAGATGTAAAAAAAACAAACTGCCTTGTAAAAAGGCCTTCCCATTTGTATTAGATACATGACATATGAATAGATTAATATTGTTACAAAATCAGAGAAAGTCCAGCTCACCTCCCGATAGCTCCTGTGCATGGATCCATGCTCAGGCTCCTGGTGTCCACACAGCAGAGATGATCCAGCACTGGGCACTCAACACAGATTTATTTGCATCCTCATCAATAAAAAGGTCCACCAACCTCATATCACAAATTCAAATCCTGACGTGTTTCGAGAAACATGTCCGGATTTGAATTTGTGATGTGAGGTTGGTGGACCTTTTTATTCATGAGGATGTAAATAAAGCCGCATTGAGCGCCAAGTGCTGGATCATTTCATTTTCATTAAAGGACAACTGCAGCGCAATATACACTTATCCCCTATCTACAAGATAGGGGATAAGTGTTTGATTGCGGGGGGTCTGACCGCTGGGACCCCCCCATGATCTCCCTAACGGGGCGCCGGCATTAGCGCTCATAGTGAGCGCTAAGGCGCGTAGCGTCGACCTAGAGGTCGATGGTGATGCCCCGTCTCCTCCCCGTCCTCATACAGTTTTATGGGGGAGCCGGGGAGGCACGAACGCTGCCTCCCCGCCTCTCCCATAGAGATGCATGGATGAGACATGCCGGCCGCAACCTCATGCTGTGGCAGGCACGCCCCCTGCACGGGAGAGCCGCGGCACAGCTGCGGCCCCGTACAGGAGATCGCCGGGGGTCCCAGCGGTCGGACCCCCCACGATCAAACACTTATCCCCTATCTTATAGATAGGGGATAAGTGTATGTTAAGCTGCAGTTGTCCTTTAATACTATTACGCATGAATGTATCAAAATGTTATTAACTGTGAATTATCTGGATATATTTCCCCATGAAAAGAAAATAAGGAATGTAGTGCAGGTATCTGACCTCCCCCTCTCAGAAACGTGGCCTTGATACATTCCAGTTTGTAGCAGAAACTAAAATGCTTTCAATTAAAGCTAGAACTTGGATATGTTCCCAAGCAGTAAGTTTAATTTCTCTCAAATAAGGCACCAAGAACTTGAATAGAAACTTAAAGGCTAAGTTTCCACTTTGTTTTTTTGTTTTTTTTCTGACCAAAAAAACGCAATGAAAAACTCCAGAAAAAAACACTATGGCGTCTTCCTGCGTTTGGCGTATTTTCTGGTGTTATTTCCTTTGTGTGGAAGTTGCATTTTTTGCCCCTTTGGCCTTTTTTTTTTTTTTTTTTTCTGAATTTTGTTGGGTACCCAAAAAAAAAATAAAAAAATGCAGTAGGGATGGAAAAATTGTATCCAACAGAATTTTATATTTTTTGGAACAAAATTTGTATTAATTTTTAAACGGGGACCAATTTATGTGGGCGGGCAGGGATCTAAAAATTTAGCCCGCAATATAAAAAAAAATGTATAAAAGGGATGTTTAACCCCTTCAGGACGGAGCCCATTTTGGCCTTAAGGACCGGAGCGTTTTTTGCACATCTGACCACTGTCACTTTAAACATTAATAACTCTGGAATGCTTTTAGTTATCATTCTGATTCCAAGATTGTTTTTTCGTGACATATTCTACTTTAACATAGTGGTAAATTTTTGTCGATACTTGCATCCTTTCTTGGTGAAAAATCCGTAAATGTGATGAAAAATTTGAAAATTTAGCATTTTTCTAACTTTGAAGCTCTCTGCTTGTAAGGAAAATGGATATTACGAATACATTTTTTTTTGGTTCACATATACAATATGTCTACTTTATGTTTGCATCATAAAATTTACGTGTTTTTACTTTTGGAAGACACCAGAGGGCTTCAACGGTCAGCAGCAATTTTCCGATTTTTCACAAAATTTTCAAACTCAGTATTTTTCAGGGACCAGTTCAGGTTTGAAGTGGATTTGAAGGGTCTTCATATTAGAAATACCCCATAAATGACCCCATTATAAAAACTACACCCCCCAAAGTATTCAAAATGACATTCAGTCAGCGTTTTAACCCTTTAGGTGTTTCACACGAATAGCAGCAAAGTGAAGGAGAAAATTCACAATCTTCATTTTTTACACTTGCATGTTCTTGTAGATCCAATTTTTGAATTTTTACAAGGGGTAAAAGGACAAAATTTTTACTTGTATTTGTAGCCCAATTTCTCGAGTAAGCACATACCTCATATGTCTATGTAAAGTGTTCGGCGGGCGCAGTAGAGGGCTCAGAAGGGAAGGAGCGACAAGGGGATTTTGGAGAGTACGTTTTTCTGAAATGGTTTTTGGGGGGCATGTTACCTTTAGGAAGCCCTTATGGTGCCAGAACAGCAAAATAAAAAACCACATGCCATACCATTTTGGAAACTAGACCCCTCGGGGAATGTAACATGGGATAAAGTGAACCTTAATACCCCACAGGTGTTTCACGACTTTTGCAAATGTAAAAAAAAAATAATAATAAAATAAAAAAAAATTACCTAAAATGCTTGTTTTCCCAAAAAAAAATTATTTTTAAAAAGGGTAATAGCAGAAAATACCCCTAAAAATTTGAAGCCCAATTTCTCCCGATTCAGAAAACACCCCATATGGGGGTGAAAAGTGCTCTGCTGGCGCACTACAGGTCTCGGAAGAGAAGGAGTCACATTTGGCTTTTTGAACGCAAATTTTTCTCTGGGGGCATGCCGCATTTAGGAAGCCCCTATGGTGCCAGGATAGCAAAAGAAAAACCCACATGGCATACCATTTTGGAAACTAGACCCCTTGGGGAACGTAACAAGGGGTTAAGTGAACCTTTATACCCCACAGGTGTTTCACGACTTTTGCATATGTAAAAAAAAAAATTTTTTTTTACCTAAAATGCTTGTTTTCCCAAAAATTTTACATTTTAAAAAAGGGTACAAGCAGAAAATATCCCCCAAAATTTGTAACACAATTTCTCCCGATTACGGCGATACCCCATATGTGACCCTAAACTGTTGCCTTGAAATACGACAGGGCTCCAAAGTGAGAGCGCCATGCGCATTTGAGGCCTAAATTAGGGATTGCATAGGGGTGGACATAGGGGTATTCTACGCCAGTGATTCCCAAACAGGGTGCCTTCAGCTGTTGCAAAACTCCCAGCATGCCTGGACAGTCAACGGCTGTCCGACAATACTGGGAGTTGTTTTGCAACAGCTGGAGGCTCCGTTCTGGAAACAGTGGCGTACCAGACGTTTTTAATTTTTATTGGGGAGGGGGGCTGTGTAGGGGTATGTGTATACGTAGTGTTTTTTACTTTTTATTTTATTTTTTGTGGTAGTGTAGTGTTTTTAGGGTACAGTCACACGGGCGGGGGTTCACAGTAGTTTCTCGCTGGCAATTTGAGCTGCAGCAGAAAGTTTGCGGCAGCTCAAATTTACAGCCAGATACTTACTGTAATCCTCCGCCCATGTGAGTGTACCCTGTACGTTCACATTGGGGGGGGGGGGGGGACATCCAGCTGTTGCATAACTACAACTCCCAGCATGCCCGTTGGCTGTCGGTGACTGCTGAGAGTTGCAGTTTTGCAACAACTGTAGGCACACTGGTTATGTATCACTGAGTTTGTGACCTAACTCAGTGTTTCACAACCAGTGTGCCTCCAGCTGTTGCAAAACTACAACTCCCAGCATGTACGGTGCATGGTGTACGGTGACTACTGAGAGTTGTAGTTTGCAACAGCTGGAGGCACACCGGTCGTGAAACACTGAGTTAGGTAAAAAAAACTGAGTTTCACAACCAGTGTGCCTTCAGCTGTTGCAAAACTACAACTCTCAGCAGTCACCGACAGCCAACGGGCATGCTGGGAGTTGTAGTTATGTAACCAGCAGATGCACCACTACAACTCCCAGCACGCACTTTAGCTGTTTGTGCAAGCTGGGAGTTGTAGTTAGACAACAGCTGAAGGTACACTTTACCATAGAAAGAATGTGCCTCCAGCTGTTGCAAAACCATAAGTCCCAGCATGCCCATAAGGGAATGCTGGGAGTTGTGGTGGTCTGCCTCCTGCTGTTGCATAACTACAGCTCCCAGCATGCCCTTTTTGCATGCTGGGAGCTGTTGCTAAGCAACAGCAGGAGGCTGTCACTCACCTCCAACGATCCAGACGCTGCAGGTCAGTCCCGCCGCCGCAGCTGCTCCTGGGGCCCCGATCCCAACAGGGGCGCCGGGGATCGGGGTCCCCAGCACCCGGGGTGCACGTCCCGCACCCGCTCACGTCCTCCAGAAGAGGGGCGGAGCGGGTGCGGGAGTGACACCCGCAGCAGGCGCCCTGATTGGTCGGCCGGTAATCCGGCCGACGAATCAGGGCGATCGTGAGGTGGCACCAGTGCCACCTCACCCCTGCAGGCTCTGGCTGTTCGGGGCCGTCAGAGACGGCCCCGAACAGCCAGTAATTCCGGGTCACCGGGTCACTGGAGACCCGATTGACCCAGAATTGCCGCAGATCGCTGGACATGGGGGGACATAATGACCCCCCTGGGCGATATGCCGGGATGCCTGCTGAACAATTTCAGCAGGCATCCGGCTCCGGTCCCCAACCGGCTAGCGGTGGGGGCCGGAATTCCCACGGGCGTATGGATACGCCCTCGGTCCTTAAGGACTCGGGATGCAGGGCGTATCCATACGCCCTATGTCCTGAAGAGGTTAATTGTAGTAACTCATAACTCTTTCAATTTTTCACCTAAAAATCCATATGATTGCTTATTTTTTGCGCCACCAATTCTACTTTGTAGTGACGTCGGTCATTTTACCCAAAAATCTACGGCAAACTCGAAAAAAAATCATTGTGAGACAAAATTGAAAAATAAACGCCATTTTGTAACTTTTGGGGGCTTCCGTTTCTACACAGTACTTTTTTTTTCGGTAAAAATGACACCTTACCTTTATTCTGTAGGTCCATACGGTTAAAATGATACCCTACTTATGTTGGTTTTGATTTTGTCGTACGTCTGGAAAAAATCATAACTACATGCAGGAAAATTTATACGTTTAAAATTGTCATCTTCTGACCCCTATAACTTTTTTATTTTTCCCCATATGGGACGGTATGAGGGCTCATTTTTTGCGCCGTGATCTCAAGTTTTTAGCGGTACAATTTTTGCATTGATAGGACTTATTGATCAATATTCATGATATAAAAAGTGACCAAAAATGCACTATTTTGGACTTTGGAATTTTTTTTGCGCGTACACCATTGACCGTGCGGTTTAATTAACAATATATTTTTATAATTTGGACATTTCCGCACGTGGCAATACCACATATGTTTATTTTTATTTACAGTTTTTTTTTTTTTTTTTTTTTTTTTTTTATGGGGAAAGGGGGGTGATTCAAACTTTTATTAGGGGAGGGGTTAAATGATCTTAACTTTTTTTTTTTTTTTCCCCCCTTTTTTTTTTTTTTTTTTTTATTGTGCAGTGTTATAGCTCCCATAGGGACCTATAACACTGCACACACTGATCTTTTACATTGATCAGTGGTTTCTCTTAAGAAATCACTGATCGATGATTCTGCCGCTTGACTGCTCATGCCTGGATCGCAGGCACTGAGCAGTCATTCGGCGATCTGACAGCGAGGAGGCAGGTAGGGATCCTCCGGCTTTCATGTAAGCTGTTCGGGATGCCGCGATTTTGCCGCGGCGATCCCAAACAGCTCCCTGAGCTTACTGGTATGGTTTCACTTTCATTTTAGACACCGCGTCTAAAGGGTTAATAGCGCGCGGTTCCGTGATCAATGCGTTGTTAGAGGCCGGGCCCGACCCGTTATAGAACGGGAGCGGACTTGGGATGTACAGGTACGCCCTGTGTCCTTAACAGGTTAAGTGTGTCTAAAGTGTGTGGTTTTAAAATTTTTTTTTTTTTTATAGTACTACTACTCCCAGCAAGGAACAGATTGTTCCATGCTGGGAGTAGTAGTACCTGAACTAATAGACAGATCACCCTGGGTGTCACTCCTGACACCCGATGCGATTGTCCTTTTTATATTGCAAAGATGGAGCGGCTCTATGCAGTGCCCACATCTCTGCTCTGAACTCCGGGCCGGCCAGTGATGTGAATAGAAATTCATATTTGCCGCCCAGAGTGGGGATTGGCCGGATGGTGGCAACCAATCCCCGCTCTCAGAGGCAAATATGAATGGGTGATGTTCTATTCACATCACTGGCCGGACAGAGTATAGTGCAGAGATGCGGAGCGCAGGAGAAAGCCGCTCCTCATCTCAGAAGGATGAAGAACAATCGCAGTGGGGGTCAGGAGTGACACCCGCTGTGATCTGTCCTAACTGCAGGTACTACCGCTCCCAACATGGAGAACACTCTGCTCCAAGCTGGCAGCTGTAGAACCTACATTAATAGACTGATTGCAGCGGGTGTCACTTCTGACAATCTGTCTATTAATGCAGGTACTACAGCTCTCAGCATGGAGCAGAGTGTTCTCCATGTTGGGAGCAGAAGTACCTGCAGTTAAGGAAAGATCACAGAAGGTGTCACTCCTGACACCCGCTGTGATCCTCCTTTATAAGCTCTAGATGTGAGCGGTACAGCCGTACTTCTCTGGTCCCCTGCCTTCTGTGATGTGAAGTTATCTTCACATCACAGATTTTGTATATGCCGCTGAGAGTTGTGATTGGCTGGAACCATCTGGCCAATCACAGCTCTCTGCGGGAAATATGAATCTGTGATGTGAAGACAACTCCACATCAGAGTACAGTGTAGGGGAGCAGAAAAATGCAGCTGTGCCACCCGCTTCTATAGTTTTATATAGGACAGGAATAGGCCACCTTCGGCATTGAAGATGTTTTGGGCTACATCTCCCATGATGCTTTGGCAGCATTTTGGCTAAAAGGGGGTCATGAGAGATGTAGTCCAGAACATCTGCAGTGCCTAAGGTTGTCTATGCCTGATATAGGAGGATCGCAACGGGTGTCAGAAGTGACACCTGGGGCGATCTGTGTATTAGTACAGGTACTACTACTCCCAACATGGAACAGTCTGTTCCATGCTGGGAGTAGCAGTTCTACCTAAAAATGTAAAAAATAAAGGAAAAGGGGGGGAAAAACACACACACACTTTATTAAACACATAATTAACCCCTTAAGGACTCAGCCCATTTTGGCCTTAAGGACTCAGACAATTTAATTTTTACGTTTTCATTTTTTCCTCCTTGCCTTCTAAAAATCATAACTCTTTTATATTTTCATCCACAGACTAGTATGAGGGCTTGTTTTTTGCGCGACCAGTTGTCCTTTGTAATGACATCACTCATTATATCATAAAATGTATGGCGCAACCAAAAAACACTATTTTTGTGGGGAAATTAAAACGAAAAACGCAATTTTGCTAATTTTGGAAGGTTTTGTTTTCACGCCGTACAATTTATGGTAAAAATGACATGTGTTCTCTATTCTGAGGGTCAATACGATTAAAATGATACCCATTATTACATACTTTTATATTATTGTTGCGCTTAAAAAAAAAATCACAAACTTTTTAACCAAATTAGTACGTTTATAATCCCTTTATTTTGATGACCTCTAACTTTTTTATTTTTCCGTATAAGTGGCGGTATGGGGGCTCATTTTTTGTGCCATGATCTGTACTTTTTTTTTTGATACCACATTTGCATATTAAAAACTTTTAATACATTTTTTAGAATTTTTTTTTTTAAATAAAATGTATTAAAAAAGTAGGAATTTTGGACTTTTTAAATTTTTTTTTCGTTCACGCCGTTCACTGTACGGGATCATTAACATTTTATTTTAATAGTTCGGACATTTACGCACGCGGCGATACCAAATATGTCTATAAAAAATGTTTTTTACGCTTTTTGGGGGTAAAATAGGAAAAAACAGACGTTTTACTTTTTTATTGGGGGAGGGGATTTTTCCATTTTTTTTTACTTTTACATTTTTTTACATTTTTTTTTTACACTTGAATAGTCCCCATAGGGGACTATTCATAGCAATACCATGATTGCTAATACTGATCTGTTCTATGTATAGGACATAGAACAGATCAGTATTATCGGTCATCTCCTGCTCTGGTCTACTCGATCACAGACCAGAGCAGGAGACGCCGGGAGCCGCACGGAGGAAGGAGAGGGGACCTCCGTGCGGCGTTATGAATGATCGGATCCCCGCAGCAGCGCTGCGGGCGATCCGATCGTTCATTTAAATGGCGAACTGCCGCAGATGCCGGGATCTGTATCGCGGGCGTCGGCCATTGCCGGCGGGTCCCTGGCTGCGATCAGCAGCCAGGATCAGCCGCGCATGACACGGGCATCGCTCCGATGCCCGCGGTTATGCTTAGGACGTAAATGTACGTCCTGGTGCGTTAAGTACCACCTCACCAGGACGTACATTTACGTCCTGCGTCCTTAAGGGGTTAAAGTACATAATTCATTTTAACAAAATGAATTATAAAAAACTATATTTACAATTAAATGGCCATTTTATAAAAATAAAAAAAATGTATATTGCCGGCTACATTTTTAGTTCCCTGCTCGCCCAAATAAATTGGTCCCTGTTTAAAAATTTTAGTTCTTAAAAAATGTAATTAAATTAAAAAAAATTCCATCCCTACTTTTTTTTGTGATCGCTAAAGGCCGAAAAAGAATAAAACCAGTCTACAAAAACCCACTTGGCGTCTCAACGTGCTGCAACTAAAAAAAAAATAAAAAACTGCCAAGGAGCTGAAAAATGCCAAAGGGGAGTGAAAAAAAAAATACCAAAAGAATTATAAAACGCCAAACTGAAAAATGCAAAGGGGAAAAGGCATTTTGAGTTTTCCTATTGACTTTCTACATCTGACTGCAGTGGAAAGATGTTGGCTGTTAAGTGGAAACTTAGCCAAAGGGGCACTCTGGTGGAAAACAAATGGTTTTGAAATTAACTGCTGCCAGAAAGTTATACAGACTTGTAAATAACTTTTATTTAAAAATCTAAACTCTTCCAGTACTTATCAACTGCTGTATACTACAGATATACACTGCTCAAAAAAATAAAGGGAACTCTTAAACAACACAATGTAACTCCAAGGCAATCACACTTCTGTGAAATCACTGTCCACTCAGGAAGCAACACTGATTGACAATCAATTTCACATGCTGTTGTGCAAATGGAACAGACAACAGGTGGAAATTATAGGCAATTAGACACCCAAATAAAGGAATGGTTCTGCAGGTGGTGACCACAGTCCACTTCTCTCTTCCTATGCTTCCTGGCTGATGTTTTGGTCACTTTTGAATGCTGGCGGTGCTTTCATTCTAGTGGTAGCATGAGAGGGAGTCTAGAACCCACACAAGTGGCTCAGGTAGTGCAGCTCATCCAGGCACATTGATGCAAGCTGTAGCAAGAAGGTTTTCTGTGACTGTCAACGTAGTGTTCAGGTCATGGAAGCACTACCAGGAGACAGGCCAGTACATCAGGAGACATGGAGGAGGCCGTAGGAGGGCAAAAACCCAGCAGCAGGACAGCTACCTCCACCTTTGTGCAAGGAGGAGCACTACCAGCGCCCTGCAAAATGACCTCCAGCAGGCCACAAATGTGCATGACCTCAAACTGTCAGACTCCATGAGGGTGGTATGAGGGCCTGACGTCCACAGGTGGGGGTTGTGCTTACAGCCCAACACCGTGCAGGACGTTTGGCATTTGCCAGAGAACACAGATTGACAAATTCGCCACTGCAGCCATGTGCTCTTCACAGATGAAAGCAGGTTCACACTGAGCACATGTGACAGACGTGACAGTCTACAGACGCTGTGGAGAACGTTCTGCTGCCTGCAACATCCAGTTTGGTGGTGAGTCAGTAATGGTGTTGGGTGGCATTTCTTTAGGGGGGGGCGGCGCACAGCCCTCCATGTGCTTGCCAGAGGTAGCCTGACTGCCATTAGGTACCGAGATGAGATCCTCAGACCCCTTGTGAGACCATATGCTGCGGTTGGCCCTCCTCCTAATTCAGACAATGCTAGACCTCCATGTGGCTGGAGTGTGCCAGCAGTTCCTGCCGGAGGAAGGCATAGATGCTATGGACTGGCCCGCCCGTTCCCCAGACCTGAATCCAATTGAGCACATCTGGGACATCATGTATCATGCTTTAGTCCAGGTCTGGGAGGGCATCCCTCAGGAGACCATCCGCCACCTCATCAGGTGTTCTAGGGAGGTCATACAGGCACGTGGAGGCCACACACACTACTGAGCCTCATTTTGACTTGTTTTAAGGATATTACATCATAGTTGGATCAGCCTGTAGTGTGGTTTTCCACTTTGATTTTGAGTGTGACTCCATATTCAGACCTCCATGGGTTGAAAAATGATTTCCATTGATACTTTTTCTGTGATTATGTTGTCAGCACATTCAACTATGTAAAGACGAAAGGATTTCATATTATTAGTTCATTCATTCAGATATAGGATGTGTTATCTTACTGTTCCCTTTATTTATTTATTTTTGAGCAGTGTCCAGAGCAGGAGAGGTTTTCTATGGGGGATTTGCCTCTACACTGGACAGTTCCTCACACGAGCAGAGGTGTCAGCAGAGAGCACTGTGGTTAGACTGGAAAACTGCACAACTTTTCCTTAGAATATCTCTAGTATACAGCAGATTTTTTTTTTTTTAAGTAGAAGAAAATTACAAATCTGTAACTTTCTGGCACCAGTTAATTTTAAAAACATTTGGTTTTCACAGAGTACCCCTTTAACGCTTATGTCTGTCTTGAATAAAAAACATATAGTGATACCTACTATAACAGTGTCTACTGACCTTTCACATGGGATTTCCAGGGCAGTCACCTCATTGAATGGGAGGGTTCACCACAATCTCAGGTATCCCAACATTGATCCACATTTTCCTTGTTTAGTAGAGAGGCCCCTATACGTACAGTGTCTCATGTAAAGGAGTCCACTCACTACTTTGTGTAGCAGCAGAGAGCCATTTCTTCAGTGTTGTCACATGAAAAGAAATTTACAAAACGGTCAGAGGTGGACTCGCTTATGTCAGATACTGTATTAGATTGTTGGATTCCTCAAATATCAGTAACATATAGGCAGCTTTAGCCTACAACTAAAACCAGGTATTTTATCATAGATGTAAACATTTTGCTGAATTTCTAGTCATTCTCAATCTAGATTCAGAATCTATTTTTTTTTCTCTGAATTTCTAGTGACATAAATGTTGTAAATTCCACTGCCGAATTGATCTAAGTTGTCATTCTTTTGATGGAATACATTGCCATTTTTGAAGACTGCACTGTCCGTGTGGTAATGGTGCCGACTGAATCAGTTGCACTTAGAATATCTGGCTGGAATTTTTCTAGACTGAGATTCTGTTTCTGGAACCTAGCCTTAAATTGTATGTGTCTAATTTTGCTTAATTTCTAGTTGTATAAATGTCATATACCCAGCGGCAGTGATTTGGTAGCTGATCTAGTTTGTCTACATGCTGAAAGATAGAATCTGCCAATGGGGAGTGTTCTTCTCTGAACTGTCTCTCTAGAGAGCAAACACAGAATACTAAAGGCTTTCCATGGGAATGAGGAGCCATGTGGAAGTTTTCTGTGCTGTAAGGAGAATAGAGAACAGTGGAAGGAAGCCAAGGCCTGACTGGAATCATAAATGGTCCTCTGTGAATACCCAAATGTTTGTCCACCTGTGATCTCCTCAGGCTGGTAAAGTGGACCATTAGGATATTATATGGGAACCTTTTAACTCCTAATGGATCCATTAGAGTAACATTAGTAATGCATGACCTTGTCTACCGAGGCTTATTTCTATTTGTGATAAGTGGACACTGACAGTTTCTAGCTCTGCAGCTGACTTGTCCCTTTCTATCTCCCATTGCTGATTGCTCCCCTCCTCCACGTAGTAGGCCTACACTGTTTAAGGGTCTATTCACATGTAAAGTATTCTGCGCAGATTTGATGTGCAGGATTTCAAGCTGTGTTCAGTCATTCTGTTTACATTGAAATCTACAGCAGAAAATCCTGTGCATCAAATCTGAACAGAAATACTGCACGTGTGAATAGACCATAAAATTACAAACCATTGTCAGCAGAAAAAGACCACACTGTCCATATAGTAATGATTCAATGAGTGAGAGAACCCTTTTTTTTTTTTTTTTTTTAATGTACTAACTTTTAATGCAGATCCAATAATGGACATAGAATTATACAATTTTAAGTTCCCCACGTGGGACTTCAAAGTCTATCATTTGAAAAACCTTTTGACTTGTTTAGGTGTTCACTAGGGATGAGCAAATCTAATCTGAGGAATCCGAATTCGTTACAAAGTTCAAGAAAAATGTGATTTTTAACGAGTACGAATATCGCCGCAAATCATTTTATTAAACTCCATTTAATGCGGTCCAGGCTCCAGGGCATCTAAAATGGCAGATCCACATGTGAGGACATGGGACAAGGAATCTTGGGAAGGTG
The DNA here is from genome assembly GCF_029499605.1 of Hyla sarda. NCBI lineage: Eukaryota > Metazoa > Chordata > Amphibia > Anura > Hylidae > Hyla > Hyla sarda. The sequence continues at coordinate 293,699,154 of NC_079193.1, forward strand.
GGAACAAGGGTAGGCAGGATGACCCTGAATCGCATGCAGCCCATCAGCAGCCAGCCGCCCCTGTGATGTCACAGCCCTATTTAATTGGCAGCCATATTGCGGCCAGTCACTTCAGCCTTTCACTGCAGAGAGAGAGAGAGAGGGACAGACGGCATTGTGTTGCACAGAAAAGCTTTTTCCAGCAGCGTTTCACCTCCTAGTCAAGTCAGCGTTTTGTTGCGCACACAGAGTGACAGCAGTGTGTGTTTCACAGAAAAGCATTCTTACTGCAGCAATTCATCTCCCAGTCACTGTCTACAGCGTTCTATTACAGAGAGCAGTGTGTTGCATGGAACAGCAGCGATTCAGCTCAAGCACAAATCCTGCATAGAAGCACTGATAGGGAAGGGAGTGAGATTGAAAAAGAGAGAGAGAGAGTGCAATTTTGGGTGTAGTACACAGCTGTGTGCTGCAGCACATGTGTGTATTGCTGGTGTTGTGCCCATATATATATATATATATATATATATATATATATATATATATATATATATATATATATAATTTTTTTTTTTTAAGCGTTCTGTAGCACATTTTTCTGCCCTCATAAGTGCGTAGCACTTATGAACATCTAAGTGTTGTACCATTTTGTTCCTGATAAAGTCTTAAGAGCCTAGTTACTGTAAAAGGCCAGCCAAAAGTACACACCTGCTGCTGTTGTAGATTGTACTCTCCTCATATGTCAGGCAGAGAAGTGCCAGGACCTGCATAGAGGAGTGGCAGAGGCCTAAATTCATCAGGCGCAGGCATAGATTGTGGCAGCAGGAGTTGCAGCGAGAGGCCTGAGCTCCCGTTATCGGCTACCGGTCGTGTCTCGACCAGCAACCCATCTGCCTTCATCGATTGGTTAACACGGTCAGCCACTTCATCTCAAGTGACATCTGATACCCCCAGTAAACAGTCGATGGGTTCCTCAGACACATCCCTCAGTTATCATGGCCCGAGAGCAGTCCCTGTCCTCCCATTGTCTCTGTCCTATGCTGTTCCCTCCCCTACAGAAGTATCTTATGCTGTGGGTTCAGCTCCACTATTCAGTGAGGACAATCTACTAGAGGACAGTCAGCAGTTAATGCCCAGCCAAGAAGTGGAGGAGACATCTGCTGGTTCCTCAACTAGGCGGGCAAGTAGTGATGAGGAGATTGACATGGGAGGTGGTGTTGCCAGCGTTCAGGGTCCTGAAACAGACACTATTGGGGAACCTGAGGAGTATATCAGTGATGTGCAGACACTACTTGATGATGATGATGATGATGATGATGCTGATGCCGATCGCCATCGTTTGCAGAAGGGGCTTCATCATCATCATCATCATCATCATCATCAGGAAATGAAAGTTGCCGGTTTGCCTGTGAGACAGCAGCTGAGCCAGCAAGGTGGTAGCATGGTTGGTAGTCAGAATGGTGGCAGAAGTGGAAATTCTGGAGCCAAAACGTGCCCTGGGGAGACCACCTGCTTTACAGCAGCCTACCTTAGCAGTGGAACAGGGGTTCCTGATGACGACTGCAGTAGCAGTCAATTAGTGTGTTGATGGGAAAATCGTCTACCCGGCGGTGTGGCAGCTATTCATCAAGCATCTGGAGGAGGTTAACATAGCCATATGTAAGATGTGTCGGCAGAAGGTGAATCGTGGCCAGGGTCGCAATGTTGGCACCACGGCCCTATGTCAATATATGCTTCACCACCATAAACCGGCCTGGGAGAACCGTGGCTCTGATGTTGTGGTCCAGCCTGCTCCATCACCCAGTGGCACGCCGCTACATGTTTCAGCCAGCCAAGGCTCCACCACCTCAGCTGAAGGGAGCTGTGTGTGTGTGTCATACCCTCCTTCTGTCGCTCCAGATGCTTTTGCTCCTCCTACTTCGTGTCAGTCATTCCGCCAGCAATCAATCGGCAAAGCCATGTCTAAGAGAAAACAGTGTGCACTCACTCATCCAACGGCGCAGAAGCTGAATGTGGTCCTGTCAAAGTTGCTGGAGCTGCAGTCCCTCCCTTTTCAAGTGGTGGACTCTGCACCTTTCAGAGAACTGATGGTTTGTGCCAAACCGAGGTGGAGAGTCCCAAGCCGTCATTTATTTGCGAAGAAGGAAGTACCATCCCTGCACACTTTTGTGGAAGAGAAGGTGGGCCAGTCCTTGAGCCTGTCGGTGTGTACAAAAGTACACCGTCTGGAGCAGATGTTTGGAGCTGTAACTACGGTCAAGGACAATACATGTCCTTTACGGCCCACTGGGTAAATGTGGTTCCTGCACAGCAACTTGGACAGGTCACGCTACTTCCTCCTCCATGCTCTCAGGCCGTTGGTCCTGTGACGGTGTGCAACTCCGCCTCCTCATCTTTCACCGTGTCCTTAGCCTCCACTGCACGGACAAGTCTCAGTGCCCCTTCAGCATACCATGTGTGCAGGGCACAGCAGTGTCGCACTGTTCTTCACATGGTTTGCCTTGGCGAACAGTCACCTGGGGATGAACTGCTAAGTCATTGATAAAGAAATCTGAGCATGGCTTACTCCACGAAAACTGGAAATGGGAACCATGGTGACTGACAATGGGAAGAACGTCTTGGCTTAGCCATGCGCCCTAAATTTCCTGAACGGTTTCCCCCCCCCCCATCTACAAGACATCCTAACAATGGGAAGGAAACTTTGCATGCACTTCAGCCACTCATACACCCCAAAGCACACCCTCCTGGAGCTGCAGCGTCAGAACGATATCCCCCAACATAGTCTGATTTGCGACGTTGCCACACATTGGAATTCCACCCTCCATATATGTTGGACCGACTATACGAACAGAGTAACTTCAATGTCAACTAGTGGCAGCTCATATGTGACACCTGCAGTTTTGCTCATGCCCTTTGAGGAAGCCACATTATTAGTCAGTCACCAGGATTACGGGATGAATGTCATTCCACTTCTTCATTTCCTACAACACGTCTCGGAAACTATGGCTGGTCAGGGCACTGGAGACGTGGCGCCTACATCTCGCGGCCACATGAGCCCTGTGGGGGCTGAACTGGAGGAGGAGGGGCACAGTTTAGGTTTTGTGAAATGGGCGGGTTTTTCTAATCATCTGACAGGAGAGGAGGAGCATGAGCAGCCAGAGGAGCTAGAGGGTTATGAGTAAGGCGAGACAGAGGACCCAGACACACCGTGGCAGTGTGCAGTGGAGATGGATGCAGGAAGTCCCTCTGAGTCACTTGCACAAATGGCCAGATGCTTGCTTGCGTAGCAACTGCCGAATTGTCACCATACGGCAGAGGGATGACTTCTGGCTCTCCGCCTTTATTGGACCCTTCCCGCACAAAATGGGGACTTTTTTTTTTTTTTTGTTTTGTTTTTTTACACCCACTGAGAGGGAGGACAAACTGACCTACTACAGAGGCATCCTACATAGTCAGTGGGCCGATGCCTATCTGCGCCATCGTCCATGCGCTCTGGGGGGCCCTCTGCGCTCACCTTCCACTGCCATGGCTGCTGTGGAGGGGTGGGGTGGCAGGAGCAGTACCAGCTCCATCAGCAGCAGCCTGAGTCTACAGTCGCTGATGAGTAACTTTCTTCACAAGCATAGTGAAGCAGTATAGTGAAGCAACTCATCAACAGCAGGTACACCTGGAGCAGGACCTGAACCAGCAGTTGGTGGCATACCTTGACATGCCCATGCCAACACACCTTGAAGATCCGCTGGACTTCTGGGCAGCCAAACTTGATTTGTGGCCGCAACTAGCAGAGTTTACCCTGGACAAGCTGTCCTGCCCAGCTAGTAGTGTACCATCAGAGCGGGTGTTTAGTGCGACGGGGGCCATAGTCACCCCAAGGAGAACTTTTTTTGTCCACGAAAATGTGGCGAGAGTGACCTTTGTGAAGATGAATCAGGCATGGGTCAGCCAGGATTTCCACCCACCAATGCCTGAGGCATGAGAGTAGATTGACCATGGTGCCACACCAACACTTCACAAATATGGATAGTGCCAAACAGATTTGAGGTGCTGCTCCCCAGTTACAAACATTCCACCCGTCGCCGGGTACTGGTATTGCCACCCACCGCACGACTCTGTCACCGGGTCAATTTCAGGCCCCCTGATGTTGCTGCTGCCACCTCCAGGCTGTTTCATTCAGCCACTATATGGTCTCCTCATGCTGCTGGGACATTACCTAAACATTTTTATGGTAGCACTAGCTACGATAAATCTTCAATATTCATATTTTAATCTTGGGGATTGTGAGGCCCTATGGTCTCCTCATGCTGCCGCAAACTCCAGGCTGTGTTATTCAACCACTATAGGGTCTCCTCTTGCTGCTGCCAATTCCAGACTGTCATTCTGCCAGATTATGGTCCCATCATGCTGCTGCCACCTCTAGTCTGTCATTGTGCCACCATGTGACATGTGACTTTGTTGGATTTGATACTTACAAAGTCATAAGACAAAAAGAAGAAACTCCAGCTCACCGGTAAGTATGCAGTTCGCAGGTTGAAGAGGTGTTCAGGCAGGGAGCATGAGAGCACAGAGCCGAGCCATATTCTCGGTTAACATAATCCAGATCCAAGGAAAGGGTGGGGGAGGGGGAGGATAGGGAAACTCCAGCTCCACTTGGAAGTAGAAAAAGTTCCTTTTATTAGCGATCCATAAAAATTGAAAAAGGTAAAAAGGTGCAAACAAAAATCAAACGTGCATGGTGAGTTAAAATCTCACGTCCACGACGCGTTTCGGGCTGTCAAAAGCCCTTAATCCTGGTGCATGGTTTGTCTACCTCGGGCTGCTTATATATACTGGAAACCTATCACTAGGTCACATGATCACAGACCACGTGACCATAACATCTGATGCTTAATTAACTCTCTAATCATAGTACGTCTTAAAATGAATAGAACCATATAGAAAATGTATCCCAATCACTCGCATGTACTGAGAGCATCATTATCAATAGATATACGCCAGATCATTTCTGTAATTCATCCCTGCTGGAAATCTAGTTTCCAACATGAGAATCCAATACGCCTCGCGTTTTAACAGCAAACAAGACCAGTCTGCGCCTCGTTGAGGAGGGGGAAACCCCTTTCAATGCCGCATACTTCAATGGAATTAGGATTGCCCTGATGAACCTCAGCTATGTGCTTGGACAAACCGGACATTGAACGCGAGTTGAATACCGCAATGTGTGCATTATGCATATGTTCATACATGCATTTTTTTTTTCAATTTTCTAGTTGTACAACCAACATATTGTTTTTTGCAATCTCTGCAGGTAGCCACATATGACATGTGTAGTGTCACAGTTTAGAAATGATTTTATAGAATATTTCTTGCCATTTACCATGGATGTAAAAGTATTGGATTTGGTGGCATATCGGCAGAGATTGCATCTATTTTTTAGCACAAATCCCTTTAGGTGCAACCACGTGTTGTCTCGAGATTTGTTTAGAAAGTCACTAGGGGACAATTGGTTGCGCAGGGTGCGACCTCTTTTAGCCAAAACATTAATCCCTTCCTGAAGAATAGTGTACAGTGTTTCATCTTCATAGAGAACAGGTAAGTGTTTCAGTAAGATGGATTTTATCTGTGGAAACTGCATGCTGTGTTGTGTAGAAAAAGTTACTTTATCAGCAACTGATTCTTTTTTCTGACTGTCACATAGTAACATGTTCCTGTCTTTATGTTGGGCTATACGTTTGGCTATACGTTTAACCTTAACCAGAGCCAAACGTATAGCCCAATATAAAGACAGGAACATGTTACTATGTGACAGTCAGAAAAAAAATCATCAGTTGCTGATAAAGTAACTTTTTCTACACAACACAGCATGCAGTTTCCACAGATAAAATCCATCTTACTGAAACACTTACCTGTTCTCTATGAAGATGAAACACTGTACACTATTCTTCAGGAAGGGATTAATGTTTTGGCTAAAAGAGGTCGCACCCTGCGCAACCAATTGTCCCCTAGTGACTTTCTAAACAAATCTCGAGACAACACGTGGTTGCACCTAAAGGGATTTGTGCTAAAAAATAGATGCAATCTCTGCCGATATGCCACCAAATCCAATACTTATACATCCATGGTAAATGGCAAGAAATATTCTATAAAATCCTATGTAAACTGTGACACTACACATGTCATATATGTGGCTACCTGCAGAGATTGCAAAAAACAATATGTTGGTTGTACAACTAGAAAATTGAAAAAACGCATGTATGAACATATGCATAATGCACACATTGCGGTATTCAACTCGCGTTCAATGTCCGGTTTGTCCAAGCACATAGCTGAGGTTCATCAGGGCAATCCGAATTCCATTGAAGTATGCGGCATTGAAAGGGTTTCCCCTCCTCAACGAGGCGGAGACTGGTCTTGTTTGCTGTTAAAACGCGAGGCTTATTGGATTCTCATGCTGGAAACTAGATTTCCAGCAGGGATGAATTACAGAAATGATCTGGCGTATATCTATTGATAATGATGCTCTCAGTACATGTGAGTGATTGGGATACATTTTCTTTATGGTTCTATTTATTTTAAGACGTACTATGATTAGAGTTAATTAAGCATTAGGGGTGTGAATCGCCAAGAATTTGGCGATTCGATTCGAATCGCGATACCAGTGTGGCGATTCGATATATCGCGATACCGTCTAGGTGACGATACATCGTGATATATCGCCCACCTGGGAGCATTCATAGATCCCAATAGACGCCGCTGTCAGCTTTGACAGCGGCGATCTAGTACTCCGGCGCGCACTTTTCTCATGTTATCCCGTCCGGGCTGCAAAATAAAATAAAACGCACTTTATCTTACCTACCAACGAGCCCGCGGAGCTCCGGTACAGTCCGGTACAGGTGTTCGGTCCCCGGGCTGTATTCTTCTTACTTCCTGTTAGTCCGGCACATCACATGGAGCTTCAGCCTATCACCAGCGGAGGCGGGACATCTCTGCGGCTGGTGATAGGCTGAAGCTCCATGTGACGTGCCGGACTAACAGGAAGTAAGAAGAATACAGCCCGGGGACCGAACACCTGTACCGGAGCTCCGGGGGCTCGTTGGCAGGTAAGATAAAGTGTGTTTTATTAAAAATTCCACATCCCTAAAAGAATCGATTCAAAAATATTTTGAATCGATTCTGTATCGGCAAATGAAAAATCGCGATTATCGCGAGAATCGATTTTTTCTTACATCCCTATTAAGCATAAGATGTTGGGGTCACGTGGTCTGTGATCATGTGACCTAGTGATAGGTTTCCAGTATATATAAGCAGCCCAAGGTAGACAAACCATGCACCAGGATTAAGGGCTTTTGACAGCCCGAAACAAGTCGGTGGACATGAGATTTTAACTCGCCATGCACGTTTGATTTTTGTTTGCACCTTTTTTACCTTTTTCAATTTTTATGGATCGCTAATAAAGGAACTTTTTCTACTTCCAAGTGGAGCTGGAGTTTCCCTGTGCTCCCGCACCCCCACCCTTTCCTTGGATCTGGATTTTGTTGGATTTGGTCTTTTGTAAACACACATTTTATTATTAACTCTTAAAGGGGTAGTCCAGTGGTGAAAAACGTATCCCCTATCCTAAGGATAGGGGATAAGTTTGAGATCGCAGGGGGTCCGACTGCTGGGGCCCCCTGCGATCTCTCTGTAAGGGGGCCAGGCTCTCCGGCCAGATATCGGGTGTCGACCCCCGCACAAAGCGGCGGCCGACATGCCTCCTCAATACATCGCTATGGCAGAGCCGGAGATTGCCGAAGGCAGCGCTCCGGGTCTGCCATTGAGTTGTATTGAGGGAGTGTGTCGGCCGCGGCTTCGTGCGGGGGTCGACACGCCCCCTTCGCGCGGGCTGCCGGGGCCCCGTACAGGAGATCGCGGGGGGCCCCAGCGGTCGGATCCCCAGCGGTCGGATCCCCCCCGATCAGCAACTTATCCCCTATCCTTAGGATAGGGGATAAGTTGTTCACCACTTGTTCACTACTGGACTACTTGAATTTAAAATTAAAAAAATCGATTGAGCGATAAAAATTAACCATAACTGATTAAATGAAACATTTGCACTTTCACAGTCAGGGGGGTGCTGAGAGGCAGGGGCTGGAACAGGTGGTATCATGCCTGGCGGAGGACCGCCAGTTCTATTTTAAGATACAAGTACAATCTTTTTCCCTGCAGCCACTTCTAGCTTTATGCACCCACTTAGCCAATGGCACAGAAGCTGAATGTGCTCCTGTCCAAGTGGACACTCAGAGTTTGGGGGTGTGCTGAGAGGCAGTGGATGGAACCGCTGGTAGCTCGTCTCGCGGCGGACCGACAGCTCTATGCTCACCAGAATGGATAATCAAAAAATTTAAATAAATTCAGTTAAATTTAAATAAAAATTACATAAAGTCTGTCACATCCAGACGCCTGTAATCTGCATGTCCTACTGCATAAAAGTATTATTTCACTAACACAGCACACTCCCTATGCATGTTAGGAAAGACAAAGTGTTCTACACCCCTATTGAGCCTCTCTGTAGGCCAGTAATAGCCGTTCGGATCAAACCAAATTTTTTCGGATCATTCGGCGAATTGGCCAAACTGAATTTTTCAATAATTCGCTCATCTCTAGTGTTCAATCACCAATCATTAGAACAAGCCAGGAGAAGTGTGTTCTAATGATCAGTGGGGATCTGAACACCCAGACCCAAATGGATAAATCTTTAAGAAATGTGAAAAGTTTTTATCAAGTGTTTATTTATTTTTATTTTTTTCAAATGACAGGGGTGCTTAGGCTGGGTTCACACTAGAATTTCTGAGTGTTTTTCTGCTTGAAAATTTCTGTGCAGCAGAATCCCATTGCTGAGATTCTCCTGCACAGTTCACACACACCAGCATTTCAGCAACGGAGTATCCACAGCTTAAATTCTGCTGCCGAATTTATGTAAATTGTCATTCTTTTAGTGGAAAACATTGCTATTTTTAAAGACTGCAATGTCCGTGTGGTCTTAGCGCCAACTGAATCAGTCACACTTAGAATATCTGGCTGGAATTTTTCTGGACGGAGATTCTGTAGTGTGAACCTAGCCTTAAATTGTATGTCTATTTTGTAATGTACAAAATGCCTAATATAGTTTATAATAAAATTATATAAATTACTTTAACAGGCTCAGACTGCGTTTGCAACAAATCCAGCGACTCCAGCTATTTTAGAGGAGGCTTCAGCATCCTCCTCTGCATCTCAGTATGGAGGTATTGTTTTAAAATTTTTATTTATTTTTTCTAAAAAAACTAAAACAAAATAAAACTGAATGTAAAACCTTGAGTTGTATTCTCGTATCAGGCTAGAGGAAATCTCATAACTTTTCCAAACTTGTGACCTAGAGTGCATAGAAGTAACTTGTATAGACATTACAGGTCTGAGATAGTAGAGGAAATATGTTAAATTAGTGATAAAGAATCAATAAAAACATTTCCCAAAATGAATATTTATTAGTGAGTAAACAATGGTTCAGTTAGTGACTTGGACACAATTAGTGTAAACGACACACTTCTTCATGCAGCCAATATTATAAGACCAAGGAGCCCTGATCTCGCCCTTGTCGGTTAATACCTGCCTAATAACTGTGTGTCTCCTGTCCTTAAGACCTGGGCCTACACTGAAACCTCCTAGCTCAGTAGGGGGACAGGTATATAACAAATGTAACATACAGGTATATATTGACTGCTGGAAACATTCCCATGAAACATGAAAATTATCAGTTCCTAACACACAAGTAGTATCAAAGGTAACGTGATAAATAATAAAACAATCAAGTCTGCGGGGTCTCCCAGGGGTTATAACAAAGTTGTCATCAATTGAACATTTGCATATCCAAGTGCATAACCGGTAAGATATCAAGATATACAGTCATGGCCATAAATGTTGGCACCCCTGAAAGTTTTCAAGAAAATGAAGTATTTCTCCACAGTGCGCAACATTATCAAGAAGTTTGCAACCCATGGCACTGTAGCTAATCTCCCTTGGTGTGGACAGAAGAGAAAAATTTATGAAAGTTGTCAACGCAGGATAGTCCAGATGGTGGATAAGCAGCCCCAAACAAGTTCCAAAGATGTTCAAGCTGTCCTGTAGGCTCAAGGAGCATCAGTGTCAGCGCAAACTATCCGTCAACATTTAATAAAGGGGTACTCCGGCGCTAAGATATCTTATCCCCTATCCAAAGGATAGGGGATAATATGCCTGATCGCGGGGGTCCCACCGCTGATTCAATAAAATAAAATAAATTGCTACTATTACAGTATTTAGGTTTTTTATCTAGCATTTAAAGAATACTTAAGAGTTTTCCACAATGATCTATCCCTCACATCCACCAGATATGTTCATGTGTGTCTGAAAGGGGATTATACAAGTATAAAGGAAACCTGTCGGGTACCCGCAGCCTCACACTGCTCCCAAAACCTGACCGATCAGGAGAATGGCATTCCAATGTTATTCTCTGAAAACTAAGTTCAAAGAGTACCTTTTTATTTTAAAAAAACTTTTGACATGTCATGGAGACGTGTTGAAAGCTTTGATTGGTACTGAGACCCCACCATTCAGAACAAAAGAGGAGATGCTATCTATGCCCTTTGGCCCCTATGGGCTCGGAGGACACAGATCGAGGGGGGGGGGGGGAGAGAGAGAGAGAGTGAGAGTATCTGTCTCCCTGTGCCGAATGAGACCAGACAGATCATCCACAAAATATCTTATTAAGTAAGGGGACATTTGTCTTGCTTTAGTTCATTTGTGTTGTCTGAAATTGGGTGAATGACCTTCTTGCTCTACATTTATATAGTGTGGAGTGTTTTTTTCTTTTTTTTTTGTTCATGGAAGGCTGTATTAATATTGTCTTGCTTTGTCTAGGCCTGTATCCCAAACTGTACCCAGAACTTGCTCAATATATGGGTTTAAGTTTGAGTGAAGATGAAATCCACAAGAATATGTCCATAGTGCCCTCAGCTGGGGTGAGTACAGTGGTAGAGTGGTCTTTTAGTATAGCCTGCTCCTTAGCAGCAGATAAGTGGTCACTTTTTGGTGCCTGCAAAAATAACATAAGAATAATACACATTATTTTGTCCGGCTGTTGGTGCTTTCTTCTGCTGGCTATAGACATGAGGTTTGTCTGAACACATCTACATTTGATGAGATCTGAGGTTTGTGGTTATTATACGCTTGGAAACAAAAGTTCTCTAGAAAAATTCCACCCAATGCTACTTTGTCATTAAGTGTGACTTATTGTTTGCATTTTTTTTTTTTTTTTAAACATCTTTTCATTATTATGGGGGAAAAAAAACAACAAAAAAAATATACACACCATGGGGAGATTTATCAAAACCTGTTGTAAAGGGTTTCACTCTGGGATCGTCCTTTGCCGTAGCCAAAGGACACGTTTTTCCACAATAAACCGGCAAACAATGAGTCCTTTCTGCAATTCTGGCTCCTCGCCAGGTTTATTAAACGGGATGCAGGATAAACAAAATATAAAAATAACTCCTAGGCCGTCTAGCCACTCACTACACATGTAGCATGCCCTGACTAATAACTGATGGGCTTTTCCCTGTCAGTTTAAACACAATAAGTCCTGCAGCCTTATAAGACACAGTTCACATTTGAACATAAAGTCCCATTCGTACAGCCACCTGCTATATGTTACAGGATCCGTGTCTCTCACTCCGGGAGTCCACGCTTGTGTCCTCAGCAGCCCTTGCTGTGCCCACCTGGCACTGGACACGGTGTCTCCCCCTCTAACAGTCACTTCTGTCTAGGGGAGAGCCCAGATTATTCTGTTTCTCTTGCTTTTAAGGACCCTTCCCCTTTCTGCTGCCTCATTGATTAGTCCACAGGTGGAGATTTCTGCAGGATCAGTGTGGGAAATGCACCCTTTCCTTGCCACACTGTCACACTGTGTAGAGGAAGTGGTGCAATTGATCATAGCAACCAATCAGATTGCTTCTTTCAAATTTTTTTTAGAGCCCTTTTTAAAAATTAAGTGATCTGATTGGTTGCTATGGGCAATTTCACCACTCTTCCTCTACACAGGGTTTGATAAATCTCCCCAAATGAGTACATAGAGAATAGGAGAGCTTGTAGTACACCCCCAGCATGAAAAATCAAGAGACTACTGGACTATAGTATCTGATGGATAATAATTTTCTGATCTTCTGTTGAGGCTGAACCCTAAAGAACTACTCTCTCCACACGTGGTAACTTTGTGCCCCTGCAGTATTTATAACAAGTAAAGAAGTATGTAACAAAGTTATCCAATAGTTTAGCAGTCTGAGGGGCAGCCATTAATCTATTATGTTAGAACTCTGCTTTAGAAAAACAACATACCTGCACTCTATAAACTATTAAGCTGCTGTGTCACGGGTATGTGACGGCTCATCTGTCTGCCCCGGGCAATCCTGTCCGTTCTAATATTCAGACTTAAAGTAGATGTATTGAAAACTTAACATTCCTGAGATTCTTACAGTGTAAATCCTTTTAAAGATCAGCGATTTTCCCTTTGTTGGTGGGTAACATGGTCAGACTTGTTACTCACCAACTTGCATTAAACCTTTGCATCCATTCCAGCACTTGCTTCCTGTTAGTATCTTCCATTAGATAGATATCTGGCTGCTCACCAAATAACCCCGTTATGTTTTAATTGTAAGACTCATACTATGTATTGCCTTTTTAATATTCTGTGTTGTTCTCCAGATGCAGGTGGCAAGACCTTCAGCCATAAATAACATGGTGGCCCCTGTAAGTGGAAGCGATCTTGGAATCCGCAGAGCAGAGATAAAGCAGGGGCTCCGTGAAGTTATACTGTGTAAAGACCAAGATGGAAAGATTGGTCTCCGCCTAAAGTCCATTGACAATGTAAGCTCAGCATGTGTCAGTACAGGGTAAAGCACGCACTTGGCTGTGTCAGCTCTCGTGTTTAAAAGTGTATTTTCTTTTTTCAGGGTATTTTTGTGCAACTTGTACAGGCAAACTCTCCAGCCTCTTTAGTTGGTCTTAAATTTGGTGACCAAGTTCTACAGATTAATGGTGAAAATTGTGCCGGCTGGAATTCTGAAAAGTCTCATAAATTTCTGAAGCAAGCCGCGGGAGACAAAATAACTATGGTGGTTAGAGACAGGTTGGTAGAATGACTTGCTAACAGTAAAGGGTCTTTCCTTTCCAGACAGTGGTGGCTGTGCTGTTTTTAGGGAGCAAATTGGATCACTTTTTTTTTTTTTTTTTCTTTTAAATAGGGAGGTCCCGATACAGATATTAGTATCGTATCTGGGCCGATACTAGAAATTTCCATGGAATCAAGGACTCGTTCAATGTCCGATGCCCTCTTCCCCGTTCTCCCATCCTCATCACAGCCGCTGCCCCGTCACTCCACCTCCTCCACTGCGTCCAGTGTAACGCTACGGAGGAAGCAGAGTGATGTACAGATCACAGCATCTGCGGCAGTGTGGCTATTGTAATAGCTGATCTGATCGCCCACAGCACGGCTGCGGGGATCAGATCAGCTAAGATGGCGGCCGGTGGTTCCCTCACCTGCCTCTGCTGCTCTCCCGGGGTCTTCTGCTCTGGTCTGCTGAAAGACAGATCAGTGCAGAAGTTCGCCGATAATACTGATCAGTGCTATGCCTATGCATAGCACTGAACAATATTTGCAATCAAATGATTGCTATAGATAGTCCCCTAGGGGGACATAATAGGTTAAAACTAAACGTCAAAACTACAAAATTTGAAAAATCCCCTTTCCTCAATTAAAATTGAAATGATCCCTTTTCACCGCATGTGTAAATGTCTGATCTATCAAAATGTAATGTTAATGACCCCGTGAGGGGAATGGCGTAAACGTTAAAAAAAAGTCCAAAATTGCTGCTTTTTGGTCACATTCCATTCACAAATTTTTTTTATAAAAAATGATCAAATAGTCACATATACACAAATGTGATACTAAAAAAAACTACAGATCATAACGCAAAAAATTAGCCCTCACACATCCCTGTATATGGAAAAATAAAAAAGTTTTATAGGTGGTAAAAATATGGCGATAGGGTGGTAAACATACTGAAATATAAAAGTTATGGATTTTAAAAGGCGAGGAGGAAAAACGAAAACGCAAAAATTGGCTGTGTACTTAAGGCCAAAATGGGCTTGGTCCATAAGGAGTTAAAGCTTACATCACACACATAAAAAAGAAAAAAAGAAAAAAAAAAAAAGTTAGTAGCTAATCCTGACCATGTACATCGAAAGGCATTTTCACACTACCGTTTATTATGCCCGTTATGCTCTCCCGTCAACTGCTACTAACGGGTCATAAAGGATCCCATTCATTTCAATGGGTTCCTTTATCCTGCCTCCTCTATATCGGTTACTGTCAGTTATTGATTTTGTCCGTTATTTTGGTGGGAGAAATGATGGTGCTTGCACAAATTTTTTCTCCATCAAAAATAACGTACAAATAACGGCCGTTATAAGTTAAACATTGAAGTCTATGGATGACAGATGACCATAAGTGTCATCCGCTATGCTCCCTTATTTTATCTTCCGTTATGATCAGTTATTGCTACTAAGTATGCTCAGTAAAGTCTCACAACCAGGGGGGTAAAAAACGGGTTAAATTTACTAGACAATAACGGTTAATAACAAATTAAATAACTGACAGTAACTGATTACACATGTCTGTAAATTTTTTGCAGAATATCCGTTAAAATATCAGACATCTGTCATCAGTTATGACCAGTTTTTTAATTTGATGCGTTATTCTTTAATAACTGGTCTATAACGTGCGGCTCCTAACAGTAGTGTGAACCTAGCCTAATTTGTATGCCTCTATAACCTATATTTATTATTAAAATACCTATTTTCATTAGCTACAAAAAACAAATACAGGGGCGCTCCATAGTGTTATCAGTCATAGGATATGCCTTAATAATTAATAGAAGCGCTTGGTTGTGCAATGGGCAGGCACAACACTGATCAAGGCATAAAGCAGTTTTCTTCATGAACCTGATGAAGAGGCCAGGCCAGGCCTTGAAACTCATTGTTCTATAGTTAATAAACATGCTATGGAGCATTGAATGAAACTGAAGTATATTCCCTGCATCAAGGTCTGTTGGCGCCGGTGAAAATTCCTTGGAGTGAAGTTATTGATTATCTTTTCATAAGCTCACAGTGTTAGAAATCCTCTCAGGAGGGGGAGTGTCCCTCTCGTGGTGGTGGGAGGTTGGTGTGTGTGGTGGCAGGGGGCATGTCCCTTACTTTTGGTGGTGGGAGGTGATTGGTGTGTCTGCTCATGCAGCCTTGTCCATGAGACATCTCTTGTCCATTACTCATGGTAAAGCCTGATGCTGCCGCAGGACTGGTTAGTGTCCCAGTATGGGGACCCCTAAAAAATTTTTTTTTACAGACTTGGTGGCAGCATTTATTTAAAAAATGATATAAAAACTTTTTTTATGTTGTACATCTTGGCAGAACAATAGTTTTTCTAATATACTTCTTTAAAAAAAAAAGTAAAATGTTAGTAAAGAAAACTGCCTCTGAAAAACCCACCACTAGGGGTCCCCATACCTCCTACTGCCGCATGAGGGTGTCCAGGGGGTCATAGGCATGAGATGGCTGAATGACAAAGCTGCAGGAGGAACACAGCCGGCAGCAACACTGCTGTAACACAGTCTTACAAATCATGTGTCTCCAAGCATGCCTGGAAAGCCAAATGATGTCGGGGCATGCTGGTAGTTGTAGTTTTGCAAAATCTGTAGGCACACAGCTGAGGGCAACACGGCTGCAAAAAAGTTATCAAAACACTGCACTGTACTTCCAACTATTCCAAAACTACCAGTCCCAGCATTATAGGACTGCCTAATGATGACACACATGAATGACATAGGAAGATGTAAGTTATGCACTCACAATATTGTCTTTGGTGGTAGAGTACAGGCACTCTCCAATAATCAGTGTGTGTGTGTGTGTGTGTGTGTGTACAGCAGGAAATCAGAAAGGAAAGGTTTACAGAGCAGGGCGGCCAGGCTCCTCCAAGAGCTGTGAGGGAGGGGGAGGAGTCCTCACAGTGCAGGCAAAAGAGGACAAGTTCCCTCCTTTGAGACAATTGAAAACACATTAACCCCTTAATGACCAGGCTCTTTTTTTTTTTTTTTTTTTTTTTTTTTTTTTTTTTTTTTTTTTTTTATAAATTTGTTTTCTTAGTGTTCACCGTGCGGTATAATTTACTTTATAGCTTTATAGTACACGTCATTACGTGTACATAGTGTATGGCAATACCTAATATGTATTTATTTATTTATTTATTTTTATTTTTTTACTATACAGGTTTTTATTGGGAAAGGGGCATTATTATAAAAAAAAATTTATATATTTTTTTTTTTCACTTCATACTTTTATTGAACAACCTTTTTTTATTATTTAACTTTTCACTTTTAACAGGTTATACTATGCTGCAATACATTTGTACTCCAGCCTCTGGATCTCACAGGCTTCTGTACCAGGCAGACAGGAGGCCATGATTTGGCTGCCTGCTGCCATAGCAACCAACAGCGACCCGCGATTGTATCTCGGCGCTACTGTTGGTGAACAGGGGGAGCACAATCCCCCTTTCAATACCATGGATGCCGTGATCAGGATTGATTACAGCATCTATGGGGTGAATGCTGCTGGGATCTGCGTGATCGCGGCAGCTGTGGCGGGACCCCGGCTGTGATTGACAGCCGGGTCCTGCTGCAGATCTCCTGTGCTGAACATGTCGGGTGCTGGGACTTATGCATACATCCTATAGCGGGAAGGGGTTAAGCAGCTGTAATATGCTGTTTTTTGTTTTTTATTTTTTTGTGAAGTATGGGTGATGGAGACATAACACTTACATGTACATGTTCAGGAGGAGGTACTGAGTAACATAACAGTTTTTTTTGTGGGATCTGACAGGTACGCTTTAAAAGGGCAAATTTTGTATGGCTTCAAAAAGTGTCCTGAAAAACAGTGTAAACGTAGCCTAAGGCTTCCTGAATCCTTTGTAGTTGTAATGTGTTAATTTTCTTATCGGTTGACAATTGATTGTATTCCACACTATTGAACTTGTGTTTTTAGGCCTTTTGGACGCACCATCACAATGCACAAAGACAGCAGTGGACATGTTGGGTTTATCTTTAAAAATGGCAAAATAACCTCTATTGTGAAAGACAGCTCGGCTGCAAGAAATGGCCTTCTGACTGGGCACAACCTGTGTGAAGTTAATGGGCAAAATGTAATTGGAATGAAGGTACGTCAGCATGCTGCCATCTTCAGGTCACTGATGTTATGTATCTCCGTTACCACAAGGACACGTGTATGTGCAGGAGCCCATTTCTTTTGAGAAATCTGACCCTGCCTAATGCATACAGGTCATGGCCATAAATGTTGGCACCCCTGAAATTTTTCTAGAAAATGAAGTATTTCTCACAAAAGGATTGCAGTAACACATGTTTTGCTATACACGTTTATTCCCTTTGTATGTATTGGAACTAAACCAAAAAAGTGGAGGGGGAAAAAAAGCAAATTGGACATAATGTCACATCAAACTCCAAAAATTAGCTGGACAAAGTTATTGACACCTTTTCAAAATTGTGTAAAAATGTGATTGTTTCAAGCATGTGATGCTCCTTTAAATTCACCTGGGGCAAGTAACAGGTGTGGGCAATATAAAAATCAGATAAAAAGCTGAAAGCAGATAAAAAGGAGAGGAGTTCACTTAGTATTTGCATTGTTTGTCTGTGTGCCACACTAAGCATGGACAACAGAAAGAGAAGAGAACTATCTGAGGACTTGAGAACCAAAACTGTGGAAAAACATCAACAATCTTAAGGTTACAAGTCCATCTCCAGAGATCTAGATTTGCCTTTGTCCACAGTGCGCAACATTATCAAGAAGTTTGCAACCCATGGCACTGTAGCTCATCTCTCTGGGTGTGGACAGAAGAGAAAAATTGATGAAAGGGGTCAATGCAGGATAGTCCAAATGGTGGATAAGCAGCCCCAAACAAGTTCCAAAGATATTCAAGCTTTCCTGCAGGCTCTGGGAGCATCAGTGTCAGCACGAACTATCCGTCAACATTTAAATGAAACGCAATGCTATGGCAGGAGACCCAGGAAGACCCCACTGCTGACACAGAGACATAAAAAAGCAAGACTACATTTTGCCAAAACAAACTTGAGTAAGCCAAAATCCTTCTGGGAGAACATCTTGTGGATAGATGAGACCAAGATAGAGCTTTTTGGTAAAGCACATCATTCTACAAAGAAAAGAACACAGTACCTACAGTGAAATATGGTGGAAGTTCAATGATGTTTTGAGGTTGTTTTGCTGCCTCTGGCACTGGGTGCCTTGAATGTGTACAAGGCATCATGAAATCTGAGGATAAACAGATTTTGGGTCGCACTGTACAGCCCAGTGTCAGAAAGCTGGGTTTGCGTCCGAGATCTTGGGTCTTCCAGCAGGACAATGACCCAAACATATGTCAAAAAGCCCCCAGAAATGGATGGCAACAAAGCACTGGAGAGTTCTGAAGTGGCCAGAAATGAGTCCAGATCTAAATCCCATTATACACCTGTAAGCGATCTTAAAATTGCTTTTGAGGGAAAAGGCGCCCCTCCAATAAGAGAGACCTGGAGCAGTTTGCAAAAGAAGAGTGGTCCAACATTCCGGCTGAGAGGTGTAAGAAGCTTATTGATGGTTATAGGAAGCAACTGATTTGTTATTTTCTCCAAAGGGTGTGCAACCAAATATTAAATTGAAGGGTGCCAATAATTTTGTCCAGACCATTTTTGGAGTTTGGTGTGACATTATGTCCAATTTGCTTTTTTTTCCTAAATTTTTTTTGGTTTAGTTCCAATACACGCAAAGGGAATAAACAGGTGTATAGCAAAACATGTGTTACTGCAATCCTTTTCTGTGAGAAATACTTAATTTTCTTGAAAAATTTCAGCGGTGCCAACATTTACGGCCACGACTACAATTTTAGTCCTAAATACAGATTGCCTTGCTTGGCACAAAAACAATAAGACCAGTATTGTTTTATTAATGTGATGTAGTTCTGCTATCACACTAAGGTCCTTTCAGATAAAAGATTGATCAATTTATGTACATATTTCCCACTGCGCTGCATATTCATCTATGAGCAGACACACAGGGCCTTTATGCAGTACCCCTGTGTGTGCAGTGAAGTTTGAAGGTGGACCTCGCGCCGCCTCCAAACCTTACTGCACACACAGGGCTGCCGCGAGTAGCCCTGTGTGTCTGCTCATAGGAGAAAAGGCAGACTATTTCCCGCTACGCAGTGGATTTTTCACAGTGTGAAATACGCTGCATAAATGCTATGTGTGTGTTTTTTTTTTTTTACATATTTTTTATTTTATTTCCAGTTTCTCAATATTAAATTATTTAATATATTTTTACAGGATTCCCAAGTTGCTGAGTTGCTGTCCAGCTCTGCAAATGTGGTTACACTGACTGTGATGCCGACTTATATTTTTGAGCACATGGTGAAAAGGTAAGGCGCCCCTTATCCTAAACCAGTGTTTCCCAACCAGGGTGCCTCCAGGTGTTGCAAAACTACAACTCCCAGCATACCCGGACAGCCTTCGGCTGTCCGGGCATGCTGGGAGTTGTAGTTTTGCAACACCTGGAGGCACGCTGATTGGGACACAATGTCCTAAACTCATAACTGAAGTACACCTGTCTGGTTGTGTCAGCACAAACTGAAAGGGAGTTATGAAACCACTGCACCTTATAGAGGAGTATATGTCATACAAGATAAAGTAGTGTTCTGGCTTAGTGGCTGGTGGATCTCCCTTATTCAGCAATATAATAAAGCTTAAAAAATGTATGTGTCTGATTGCGGGGGGTCCGACCACGGTGATTCTACAGAATGGTGCTCCGGACCCCACCTTCTGAGACAAATCGGTCTCTGCTCAGTCAATCACTGGCCACAGCGGCTTCCTGCCTCAGTTATTGATTGGCTGAGCGGGCCGTCACTGCCTGAGGGCCCATTCACACTACGGAATCTCTGCTCTGAGAAATTCCAGGCTGACAGCGATTCTGTGTGCAGCAGATGTTGGCAGAACAAGTGGGGAATCCGAAATTGCGGCAGTGGAACGTCCGCTGCAGAAATTGTGCAGTGTAAAAGGTGCAGCAGAATCCCATTGAATGGGAAGCTGCTGCAGTGGATTTTCCAATGGTTTTTAAGCCAATGTGTGTTTTTTTTTTTTTTTTTCTTTCTTTCTTCTCAGCAGCCTTTCAGGTCATATCGATATAGGACACCTTTTATTAATGCTAT
The DNA here is from genome assembly GCF_029499605.1 of Hyla sarda. Classification (NCBI taxonomy): domain Eukaryota; kingdom Metazoa; phylum Chordata; class Amphibia; order Anura; family Hylidae; genus Hyla; species Hyla sarda. The sequence continues at coordinate 293,719,489 of NC_079193.1, forward strand.
AGGTATGGTTTTGTGGTATCTTCACCAACGGCATTTGTTGTCTTAGATTGGCTGTCTGGGCATGCTAGAAGTTGTAGTTTTGCAACAGCTGGAGGCCCACTGCTTGAGAAACAGCAAACAGTTGGGAAACTGTATGCAGAAATCCAGTGAGAGGTGAAGTGGATTGGCACTCTCCACAATTGCAGATCACTTTATTCGGCAGTCATGTCATAGATACAGATAAGGACTGAGCCCTTTTTCGCAATTCTGACCACCGTCACTTTACGCATTAACTCTAAAACGCTTTTACAGAATATTCAGAATTTTTTTTTTTGACATATTCTACTTTATTTTGGAGGTAAATTTTTGTCGTTGCTTGCATCCTTTTTGGTGAAAAATCCCCAAATTTCATGAAAATTTTAGCATTTTTCTAACTGAAGCTCTCTGCTTGTAAGGAAAATGAATATTCCAAATATAATACAAACAAATACAATATGTCCACTTTATGTTGGCATCATAAAATGGACATATTTTTACTTTTTGAAAAAAATTAGAGGGCTTCAAAGTAGAGCAGCAATTTTCAAAAATTTCATGAATTGCAAAATCTGAAACGACAGATGTTATAGAACTACAACTCCCAGAAGCATGCCTGGGCAGTCTAGGCATGCTGAGGGTTGTAATTTGGCAACATCTGGACGGCTACCGTTTGGGCACCACTGTAACAGTGGTCTCCAAACTGTGACCCTCCAGATGTTGCAAAACTACAACTCCCAGCATGCCCAGACAGCCTTTGGCTGTCTGATCATGCTGGGAGTTACAGTTTGGCACCCACTAGGAAGGGCAGCAGTAAATATCCCCCTCGGCGATGTGCTGGGATGCCTGCTGAATGATTCCAGCAGGCATCCCGGTCCGGTCCCCAACCGGCTAGCGGCGGGGACCGGAATTCCCACGGGCGTATGCATATGCCCTACGTCCTGAAGAGGTTAAAGCAGAGTTTTATAGAACTGATATGGTAAAATAGCTGCAGGTGATCTTTCCCCACTGAAGTACGCCATCAGCGCCGACCTTGGGGAAACAGTGCCTTAGATACTGCCACAGGTACACCTCAGATTACCTCATATGACAGGGAGTCAGAAATTTAGACAAAGTTGATTGGAAAATGTCATGTTTATGAAGCTTCTGATAGGCTCATTGAGATCATATGACAGGGTTTCCCAACCAGGGTGCCTCCAGCTGTTGCAAAACTACAACTGCCTTTGGCTGTCTGGGCATGCTGGCAGTTGTAATTTTGCAACAGCTGAAGGCACACTGTTTGGAAAACACTGATCTACAAGATGATTAGCTCAGTGTGTCTCCAGCTGTTGCAAATTACGTTGTAGATCTGTGTTTTCAAAACAGTGTGTCTCAAGCTGTTGCAAAACTACAACTCCCAGCATACCCGGACAGCCAAAGGCAGTTGTAGTTTTGCAACAGCTGGAGACACACTGTTTTGAAAACATTGATATACAAGATGATTAGCTCAGTGTGTCTCTAGCTGTTACAAATTATGTTGTAGATCAGTGTTTTCAAAACTGTAACAGCTGGAGACACACTGAGCTAATCATCTTGGCGATCAGTGTCTTCCCATATTGTGTCTCTCCAGCTGTTGCAAAACTAAAACTGCCAGCATGCTCTGACAGCCAAAGGCCGTCCGGGCATGCTGGGAGTTGTGGTTTTGCAACAGCTGGAGGCACCCTGGTTGAGAAACGCTGTCATATGATGTCAATGAGCAGAAGCTTCTAAAACCATGACCTTTTCCAATCAACTTGGTGTCAAAATTTCCTGACTCCCTGTAAATTTTATAAATTAAATGTTCTGTCAGAAACATCTAGTTTAAAAATAGCTTGCTGTGCACAAAGTAGATCTACACTACATGCTAAACCGCTAACTTGTTTCCTTTCCTCCAACAGAATGGCTTCCAACGTGATGAAGACCTTAATGGATCACTCTGTTCCAGAGGTTTAATACTATTGTCCTCCTCCTTTTACCCCAGTCTTAAAACCTTGGCTGAGCTAGGACTGACTTTACAATACGTATACAGCAGGGTACCCTCTCTGAGAGCAAGGTTTCTACTTCTGCATGTTCACCTTTTTGTGTTGTACAAAACAACAAGTCCTTTTGCTGTCAGTTCTATACGATATCTGCTCATTTACCTTTTTACCAGGTAGAAATCTGTGCAACTTCCATGTACTCCAGAACCTGTTTACAGCCTCGTATCTAGTCCTGTAAAAGCCCAATGAGTTATACAGTATATTTTGATTACTATTTAGTCTCACAACTGATAGCTTGCATATAAATTCTTGCTGTCTGCTGGGAAATGAGAAAATGCACTATATTCATGGAGGGCAGGAGTACGTTTCTGATAAAACGCTGTAATTTTATATCCTCGAGAGCTATTTTCCTATGTACGGATCCTGATATATTTGCATGCCAATTTTTGCTATAGATATGCTATTTATGTTGCAAAATGATCAAAATATTAACTCTTGCACAATGTAAACTTATTTTTGAAGAAAAACTATAGCCATGAAACATTAACCATGTCGCCACCTATTATTTAGCAGCCATATGTTGTCTATTTGTTATGGGGGGGCTTAAAGTGAATCTCCAACTTTTGTTTTTCCCCCTGCAAAATTCTTATGCTGAGTATTTTAAAGGAGATATCCCCTTTTTTTTAGAGCCCAAATGCTTTAAAATAATAAAGTAGTTACCACTTCATTCCCATGCTGCTCTCCACTTGACCCCACCCCCCCAATTCAGGCTTCCATCTGCACCCTAGTCCTTCTTTTTGGAGCAGTGATTTGGTAACCACCGCAGTCATAGGTTGTAGTTGGGGCATCATGGTTCCCATCACTGAGCAGTGATGCCTGGAGAATAACCAGTGAATGCTGAGGCGGCTAATTGACTACTTCCAAAAAGAAGACTGGTGCTGAAGGGAGCCTGAATGGGGGATCAGCACAAGATCAGAGAGATGGGGAAAGCATGGATAACCCCCTTTAAAGGGGTACTCCGGTGAAAAACATTTAAAAAAAAATAATCAACTGGTGCCAGAACGTTAAACAGGTTTGTAAATTACTTCTATTAAAAAAATCTTTACCCTTCCAGTACTTTTTAGCAGCTGTATGCTACAGAGGAAATTATTTTTGTTTTTGAATTTTATTTTTTGTCTTGTCCACAGTGCTCTCTGCTGACACCTGATGCCCTTATCAGGAACTGTCCAGAGCAGGAGAAAATCCCCATAGAAAACCTATGCTGCTCTGGACAGTTCCTGATATGGGCATCAGGTGTCAGCAGAGAGCACTGTGGTCAAGACAAAAAAAAAGAAGTTCAAAAAGAAAATAATTTCCTCTGTACCATACAGCTGCTTAAAAGTACTGGGAGGATAAAGATTTTTTTTTTATAGAAGTCATTTACAAATCAGAGTTCCCCTTTTAAGTCTGAGTTCACACCTGCATTGATTTTGTTTCCTGTTGTCCAAAAGTGATAGACTGTACATCAGATATCATCTGTACTTGATGGACCTGTTTGACTGGGAGCTCTCAGGGTTTGTCTGTGCTTGACAAGAAGCATAGCGCTGCCGGCCGTGTCATATTTTCAATTGAATATAACAGAATGTGCAATGTTGGTGGCAATGCAGATATGAACACAGCCTGAAATATCAGAAAAACTAGACTGCTACAGAGATCTAAATCCTGTGTACACTGAGCATGGGAACTTATTGCGCATTCTATCACTCTATATAGCAGCGGTCTCCAACCTGCGGACCTCCCAGATGTTGCAAAACTACAACTCCCAGCATGCCCGGACAGCCAACGGCTGTCCGGGCATGCTGGGAGTTGTAGTTTTGCAACATCTGGAGGTCCGCAGGTTGGAGACCGCTGCTATATAGCATGCTGGAATCTTGGCTCCGACAGTATAGTGACAGAAATGAATTGCACATAATTTTAAACATTAATAGATTTATTAAATAAATATATATGGTATAAAAGATACTCCCGTTCAGGTCCCATTGTGAAGGCATGGCATCAATAATGTTGCCCTTTGCACCCCCCCCCCCCCTCAAGTTTTTTTTTTCTTTTTGTGGTGCAGCTTTATTTTACATCTGAACTCTCCTTAGTGACACCATTTTACCTAGCACCAGAACATATTTGGATCCCCTGTTTTGGATCTGATCCTGTTGGTGCTGTAATATGGCGGTGTAAATAAAGCTGGGTGGGGGTTGGGTTGCATTCTTGCCTCAGAGGTTGGTTTCTGCTGGGTGTAGGTGGTTTAGAGGGCCTCCAATTTCTTATCTTCACGTATCTGTGTACTGTCCATACAATGTAACTGTTACACCTGCTTTTGTTCCTTTTTGATAATTATAAAACCCTTTTTTTAAAGTGCATTGGGTGAGAACTATTGGTGAAGGTGGAGCCAGATCCAGTTTGAGCAATACTGAATACTCCATTTTAAAGGGTTAACTCCAGTGGCCAGCCTTCGGAACATTTAGTTCCGAACGCTGTGTGCGTGCTGAGGGGGTTGGCCACGCCCCCTCAATGCAAGTCTATGGGAGGGGGGGGCGTGACGGCGACTTGCATTGAGGGGGTGTTGCCGACCGCCGCAGCGCACACACAGCGTTCGGAACTAAATGTTCCAAATATTGGCCAGTGGAGTACCCCTTTAACACTCCAGCACTCGGCCATGTTCAGAAGCCTCAAAGAAGATAGTGCTAGCGGAGCATGGCTGCAGGTTCTCCATTTATTCAGGGGATAATTTATTTCAGTTCTCAGATTGCAGGGGTCCGAGCAGACGGACCCCCCCCCCCCCACCGATGAGCTAGTAATCCCCTGTCCACCGAACTAACTTTTGATCTTGATAACAACCTTTTTAAGTGTAGTAAGGGTCATAGCGTAGTGGTATTGGCCTTGTAACCACATCTTCTGAAAATGGGAACATTACTAGAATGGTCCAATACATTACAACTTTTTACATAATGTCCTATCTATTCCATCAGTTCAATGTCACATAGTGAACTTTGTTCTTTCAGTGCCCTTTGACCTGGAATGTACTGCTGCTAAAGTCATGTGACATGTATCCTGGATCACAAGCTACACCGCAGCGTCTTACACTCTGTACTCCTATAATGCTGTTCTCTACTTCACATCAATGTGTGTATTGTGTTTTTTTTTTTAGCATTATGTACGATGCTCTAACATTGCAAACATATTACCATTTAACCATTTCAGGTCTGTATATTTTGTATACAAGCAAAACATGCTTAAATCGAAATAAAGAGTAGAAAACCTCTTGAAAAATGTTTATTTATTTATTGCATTATAATGTAGGATAGAGGTTGTGCTCTATAAGAGCTGGAATGTTTCACATTACATCTTACAGGAATAAAGTTCTAAATATCATGTGGGACATGTTTGCTGGACAGATCAACCATTTTCTATGAAACCCCTGCCAACTTCTCTATATACAGCGTGAAAAAGATTGGAGTTTTTACATGGTTTGTATTTGGGCATCTTGCAAAGAAATGGTCCCTTTTAAGACCAGGGCCCACTTGCTGTATATTCTGTAGTATAATGTACAGTATAGTGGGTGACAAACTTAACATGTCACCATTTCTCACTAAATGTATTTCCTAGGTACTATGGACATTAAACTTTCAACATATGTTGGTAACAACCCATGTACAAAAAGTTACAGATTTGTAAATTACCGCTATTAAAAAATCTTAATCCTTCCAGTACTTATTAGCTGCTGAATACTACAGAGGAAATTCTTTTCTTTTTGGAACACAGTGCTCTCTGCTGACATCCGTCCATTTTAGGAACTGTCCAGAGCAGCATATGTTTGCTATTCTCCTACTCTGGATTTGCTTCTGTAGTATTCAGCAGCTAATAGGTACTGGCAGGATTAAGATTTTTTTAATAGAAGTAATTTACAAATCTGTTCAACTGGTGCTAGAAAGTTAGAGTACCCCTTTAAAAAGCAATCCAGACCCTTGTCATTGCAAATTAAGATCAGCTGGTTCAGTCTCAACTGATGGCTACAAAAAGGTCTAGTTGCCAAGGTCCATAAATATTGGGACATTGATACAATTCTAACATATTTGGCTCTATACACCAGCTCAATTGATTTGAAATGAAAAGAACAAGATGTCCTTTAAAGGAGATATTCAGTGGTGAAAAACTTATCCCCTATCCTAAGCAAAGGGGATAAGTTTCAGATCACGGGGGGCCGACCGCTGGGCCCCCCGCCATCTCCTGTACGGGGGCCCCGACAACTCGTGTGAAGGGGGCGTGTTCACCACTGCACGAAGCGGCGGCCGACATGCCCCCTCAATACAACTCTATGGCAGAGCCGGAGCGCTGCCTTTGACAATCTCTGGCTCTGCCATAGTGATGTATTGAGGGGGCGTGTCAGCCGCCACTTCGTGTCGTGGGTCAACACATGCTATCCGGCCAGCGAGCCGGGGGCCCTAGCGGTCTGACCCCCTGCAATCTGAAAATGATCCCCCTATCCTTAGGATAGGGGATACGTTTTTCACCACTGGATTACCCCCCCCCTTTAACTGCAGATTGTCAGCTTTAATTTGAGGGTATTTACTGTACATCCAAATCAGGTGAACGGTGTAGGAATTACAACAGTTTGCATGTGCACCCCACTTGTTAAGGGACCAAAAGTAATGGGTCAGAATAATCATAAATCAAACTTTCACTTTTTAATACTTGGTTGCAAATCCTTTGCAGTCAATAACAGCCTGAAGTCTGGAACGCATAGACATCAGCAGACATTGCTGGGTTTCATCCCTGGTAATGCGCTGCCAGGCCTCTACTGCAACTGTCTTCAGTTCCTGATTGTTCTTTGGGCATTTTCCCTTCAGTTTTGTCTTCAGCAAGTGAAATGCTGCTCAATCGGATTCAGGTCAGGTGATTGTTTTGGCCATTGCATAACATTCCACTTACTTCCCTTAAACTCCTGGTTGCTTTGGGTCATTGTCCATCTGCACCATCCAATGAGTTCTGAAGCATTATGCTGAATATGAGCAGATAATAATGCCCGCAAAAACTTCAGAATTCATCCTGCTGCTTTTGTCAGCAGTCACATCATCAATAAATACAAGAAAAGCAGTTCCATTGGCAGCCATACATGCCCACTATGCCATGACACTACCACCACCATGCATCACTGATGAGGTGCTATGCTTAGGATCATGTTCCTTCTCCATACTCTTCTCATAACTCTGGAACAAGTTGATCTTGGTCTTATCTGTCCATAGGATTTTGTTCCAGAACTATGAAGGCTTTTTTTAGAGGTCGTTTGGTAAACTCTAATCTGGCCTTCATGTTTTTGAAGCTCACCAATGGTTTCCATCGTGTGGTGAACCCTCTATTCATTCTGGGGAAGTCTTCTCTTGATTGTTGACTTTGACATATGTCTACCTCCTGGAGAGTGTTCTTGATCTGGCCAAGAATTCTTCGGTCACCCACCACAGTGTTCCTGGGTCTTTTGGTGTTGCTGAGCTCACCAGTGCATTCCTTATTTTTAAAGGGGTACTCCGGTGCTTACACATCTTATCCCCTATCCAAAGGATAGGGGATAAGATGCTTGATCGCGGGAGTCCCGCAGCTGGGGACGCCCGGGATCATGCACGCGGCACCCCGTTTGTAATCAGTCCCCGGAGCGTGTTCGCTCCGGGTCTGATTACGCTCGACCGCAGGGCCGGCGGCGTGTGACGTCACACTCTGCCCCTCAATGCAAGCCTACAGGAGGGGGCGTGATAGCTATCACACCCCCTCCCATTGGCTTGCATTGAGGGGCGGAGCATGACATCGCACAGGGGCGGAGCCGTGACGTCACATGCCACCAGCCCTGCGGTCAAGCGTAATCAGACCCGGAGCGAACACGCTCCGGGGACTGATTACAAACGGGGTGCCGCGTGCATGATCACGGGCGTCCCCAGCTGCGGGACTCCCGCAATCAGGCATCTTATCACCTATCCTTTGGATAGGGGATAAGATGTCTAAGCACCGGAGAACCCCTTTAAAGCTGTCAATACCAGCAAAGGCTTTTGTACAAGGTATTAAATAAATAGCAAAAAGTGTGTTCAATACTTTTTCCCTGTGTCATTTCACATTATTACATGTAACTTAATTTCTGATTATCTTTGTATGTATAAATGATTTGGGTTGTTACCCAAATTTCCTGTCAACAGCACTTTTGTTAATATATTTAGTGAGAAAAATGGTGCCATGTTTAATACTAATTTCACCCAGTGTATATAGTGATTGGGTCCTTAAACCTGAGGTCCACTTTAAAGCCAAGACACTGTTTACAGGTAAGTGCTATAAACAGAGATGTGCCATTCATACATTTCAGTAAAAAGTATACAAATAATATACAGAAGTGTAGAAGGGCCTGCCCTTCTGCCAAAGCTAAAAAACATGTCAAAAGCTAAGATCAGGCAAAATGTCAGTATGGCGAACCCCTCCGTTCATTTGTTATAAGCACGTGACTAGAGTTGAGCAAACTTACAGTAAATTGTCTGGTAGCGAACCTTGCGGCTCGGCCCTTGATTACTTTAGTCTACGTAAATTAGTTCAGCTTTCCAAGGGCTCTGGTTGCCTGGAAAATTCCGGGATGACAGTCTTAGGTCTCCTAGGACTGCATCCACCTTTTCCAGGCAACTGGAGCCCTTGGAAAGCTGAACTAATTTACGTAGACTAAAGTAATCAACAGCCGAGCAGCAAGGTTTGCTACGAGCCAATTTAATGTAAGTTCGCTCAACTCTACAGGTGATGCCTCATTCCATAACTCTGCACTCAATGGATTCATGACCTATAATGGAGCCCATTAATTGTAGTCATTGGGACTGTGCTCCAAGATGGCGATTGATCTATACCATACAACCAGGAAAAGTCTAGGACAGTGTTTCCTAACCAGGGTGCCTCCAGCTGTTGAAAAACTACAACTCCCAGCATGCTGGGAGTTTAGTTTTGCAACAGCTGGAGGCACCTTGGTTGGGAAACACTGGTCTAGGCAACAAGAACCAGACCAACCTTAACTTTTGACATGTCACAAGTTAATTTAACGCTAACTGGATATATTCCAATTTGAGCACTACATGTTGAGCTGTATATTATACACTTGTGCTGGGCGGTATACCGGTTCATACCGAATACCGACATTTTTTTCCTGCACAAAATGAATTTTTCCCATACCGCAATACTTGTTAGACCCCTCCCCCCTCGAATGACTAAATTACCAGCCGCAGCACACTGTCCCCACATCAGGGAACTAATCATATGTGACCTGCGAGCGCTCCTTCTCTAACCCGCCCCCCCCCCCCCCAATCATATGTGACCCACGAGCGCTCCTCCCCTCCCCCAATTAATGATCAGCCGCTGCGCTGTACTGTGTATTCCTGTGCCCGGGCTGCAAATATTAAACAAACTTTCACTCACCTTCACCTATGTTCCCCCGTTGCTCCTGTAAAGGCCTCACACTCTTCCTGGGGATGGGAACGTCACAGAGCAGTCAGCCTATCACTGGCCGCAGTGATGTCCCACCTCGGCCGGTGAGAGGCTGAGCCCACTGTCATGTAAGGAGCCGGCCAGCTCCTTACTTGACAGTGCACTCAGCCTCTCACCGGCCGAAGCGGGACATCGCTGCCGCCGATGATAGGCTGACTGCTCTGTGACGTTCTCATCCCCAGAAAGCAGCAAGAGGATCGCAGCGGAGGACCGTGAGGCCGATACCGGAGCAACGGGGGAACATAGGAAGAAGGGGAGTTACAGTTTGTTTTTTAATATCTGCAGCCCGAGCACAGGAATACAGAGTACAGTACAGCGCAGCAGCTGATAATTCATTGGGGGAGGGGAAGAAGGAGTGCTCGCGGGTCACACATGATTTTGGAAGGGTGGGGTAGAGAAGGAGCGCTCGTGGGTCACGGGGGATACCGTTAAATACCGTGGAACTGCCATAACTTAAAAATACTGCGATACACATTTTTGGTCATACCGCCCAGCACTATTATACACCGCTCCTCCTTTCATGCTAGAAGGTCTGGATTACCAGTTGTGTTGATATGTTCCTTGATGGGACAATAGGTAATCTAGACAACAAAAGGAGCACAAGAAGGTTCCCCACGTAGACTAGACTGAGACTTTATCAGTTACAAAAAGAGGGGGTAATGGACCATTATCAATTCCAGTAATACAAACTGTAGGTACTATAAAGGAAATCTGTGAGGCAAGGGCCACATTACACGGATTTTACAAAATAGTGATATGTCAAGGCACATTCTCTGAAGCAGCATTATACACTCAGGCACCACACAACATAAAAACAAACATCACTTAAAAAAAAAATTCAAGTCTGGAGCAGTGAACATGGAATGTAAACGTTCAATATTGCAGCTTCCACAATAAAATCTGTCTGTCTGCTGATCCTGTGATTATAGTATTGCAGGACTGATTCATCCACATACATGTCACAGCATCTAAGAAAGAAGGGACAATGCTGGATTATGGAAACGCATGAGAAACACTTGTATACAGAGTTTTATCAATGCAGGTACAAACCTAAAGGCTCTCCTGGTGTGCAGCTTGATTTTAAGGGAGTGTACTTGATGGCAATAAGTAACATGCATATTTCCTGGATCAGAGTTAAAGGGGTACTGCACTGGAAAACTTTTTTTTATTTTTAAATCAACTGATGCCAGAAAGTTAAACAGATTTGTAAATTACTTCTATTTAAAAATCTTAATCCTTCCAGTACTTAACAGCTGCTATATGCTCCACAGGAAGTTATTTTCTCTTTGAATGTCCTTTCTGTCTGACCACGGTGCTCTCTGCTGACACATCTGTCCAGAGTAGGAACAAATCCCCATAGCAAACCTCTCCTGCTCTGGACAGTTCCTTACATGGACAGAGGTGTCAGCAGAGAGCACTGTGGTCAGACAGAAAGGAAATTCAAAAAGATAACTTCCTCTGTAGTATATAGCAGCTGATAAGTACTGGAAGGATTAAGATTTTCAAATAGAAGTAATTTACAAATCGGTTTAACTTTCTGGCACCAGTTGATGTAAAAAAAAAATATATATATTTTCCAGTGAAGTACCCCTTAAAGGTTCAGACCTCCAACAATCAGGATAAATCTGCACTACTGAATGCTACTCTCCCTGCCTGTGTCCCATAATCAAGACACTCTCAGACTTAAATGGAGAATTTCTCTCAATTCACATGACACGGAGCCTGGAGAGAACGTGCTGAGTGCGAACTTCTTCCGCCCCGCTCTCCTGATCGGTGGAGGTCTGAACACTCAGACCCCAATCGATTAAAACTTTTGACACGTCAAAAGTTTTGTATAATGCCAGTGGCCATTTAATATTATGGAAAATGACCCAGACTTTGTCTGAAACTGAAGGATAATATTTACCATTAGGCTAAGTTTCCACTTGATTTGTTTTCTGGCAGTTTTTGGAATACTGTCACTGCAGTTTTTGAGTCAAAATCAGAAGTGTATTCAAAAGGAATAGGACATATAAAGGAAGGATTTACACTTCTCCTCCCTTATGGATCCACTTCTTACTTTGGCTCAAAAACTGCAGTGGCAGATATCCCAAAACTGCCAGAAAAAAAACCAAGTGGAAACTTAGCCTTAAAGGGGTACTCCGGTGGAAAACTATTTTTTTTTTTTTAAATCAACTGGTGCCAGAAAGTTAAACAGATTTGTAAATTACTTCTATAAAAAAATCATAATCCTTCCAGTACTTACTGTATTAGCAGGCTTTATACGAAAAGTTTTCCACAGGCGTACCCCTTTAAGGAGAACCTGTCACCTTAATGTTGCCTGAAACATGAGTCATCAGGATGGTCCCTGGTGGTTTCTACCTGCCCTTAGTGGATAACCAAAGAGAACTATCAGTCAAGGCTGGTAGGGCAAGAAGAAGCCACCAGGGATGACCCCATTGATTTGTGGTCCAGTTGGAATGAAAGTAATGACAGGTTCCCTTCAAGGTCTAGACCTGCCACAGTTGGGGAGGCATCTGGCTACAGACAACCAAGAGTAATAGTAGATCATGGCCTGCTGGGATGTGCTAGCACAATTCTATTCAAGCTGTCAATTTCTCACCTATACTAAGCACGAGGCTGTTATTGTTTTATTGCCTTCAAGTAAAACTCAGAGCTGCTGCCTGATGCAAGTTTAGTGACCATGGAGGTACAGATTGGAGCAAACCGTTCAATACTCTGCATAAAATCACTTGAAGTATAAATGTTTTACAGTTATATATATTTGTTTCCAGATTTTTTTTTGAAGTACAAATTTTGCGAGAATTAAATCTGTCCCACTGATCGCAGATGCAGCATGAAGTCATTTGTATATTGAATGAATTTTTCTTCTAGGGTTTTATGAAAAATTTTTTTTTTCTTTTTTAACTGTTCGGCTTCTATGTATGATTGTACATAACAAGCTGCAGATACAATTTCTTAAGTATTATTATTATTAAAGAGTACCTTTCACCAAACTAAACTTTTAATATATTGTTCCTTATGTAATCATAAGACACTTTGCTATTTACTTGCTATTAAAATTCTCAATCTTTATATGTTTTAAATGGGATTGAAAAACCGGTCACTAGGTGGCTCTGTTCTGATCCCCAGTTAGTTTGGTGTTCACCCGGACTTGCACAAGTCCAAACGAAGTGGCATGGCAAAGCACAGCTCTCGCAGGCTTCAGTGACGTTGTGCCTGCTGGGGAACGCCCAATTTCTCTTGCCGGGAGCTCACACAAAGTGAGCAAGGGGAAAGGTATGATACACAGCTTTTTTTTTTTTTTAGGGCAGGAGGGGTGTCAGGAGTAGTTAGGGAATATAATCTGAGTTAATTTAGAAAATATGGTTTGATGACAGGTACTCTCTAATAATAATAATCATATTTTAATGCCCCCAAAGAGGATCCATGCACAAGCAGTGTACAAGGACTTGTAGCATTTTAGTAGATTAACAGGTAAATCTCTTGGCTTTCATCATTTTTGACTGGAGTCACAGTCACATTATTTTGCATGCAATCACTTTACCTGCATGACCGGTCATTCTTTCTAGAATTCTTCCTCCAATGAGGTCCCAGACGAGCAATTCTCCAGTGTCATTCCCTGATAGAACGGTCTGACCATTCCAGCAGAAGCATCTACGTGAAAGGAATGATGAGAAAAATCAGCAACTGGGAAGAGTGTCAAGATTCTTCCACAAGTCAAACTTGTGGAAGATTTATCAAAACTTGTGCAGTGGAAAAGTGGAGCAGCTGCCTACAGCAGCCAATCAGATTGCTTCCTTGATTTTAATTTTATTTTAAAAAAGGCATATAAAAAATTAAAGAAGCGATCTGATTAGTTGCTATGGGCAACTGCTTCACTTGTCCTCTGCACAGGTTTTATTAAATCGCCCCCTCTGTTACAGATACTTCTACCAAACACCGTGGTGCTGAATGATGGAGCCTAGTGAGTTTTCTGTTCTACATATAGAATAGAGTCACAAGACAATATTTTAAATGATAGAATACATAGACAACATATACAGTGGTGCACCCACTCAGCCGGAGAGCCCCAGGGCTAGGCTAGGACCGCGTGGACTACATTGCCATCTCCATACACTGTAAAGCATTTCTAATCAGAACCACCAAGTGTACATGAACATTCTTTTGGTGGATCCACTCAGAGATGCAATGCCGTCTTGAAATGGACAATGCTGCCCTCGGGATGACCGGCAGAAATTCTGAACAGAGATTCTGTGGCGTAAACCAGGCCTTAGGCCTTATTTACAATGGTGTCCAAAGGCTCTGTTCAATGCCAAAAAACTGAGCCAGACAGTCCATTGCACAATGGACACCAACAGATTCCAATGAATTTATTTATTCAGCAGGATCTGACCAGACAGAAAAGTACAGCTTGCAGCTTTTTTTTGTCTGCTCAGGTCCCCGCTTTTTAAATGGATTCTGCGATGGAGCCCCCTGAATAGCAGCAGATGTAAACTTAGCCTTCTCAGTAAAAAGCAGCTCTAGTAGGCAAAAGCTTCCAGATTATAGCATTTCTTTCTGCAACATTTTTCTAATTGCTCCAAAGCATATACAAATTAAAAGATAAATAAATAAATTTAAAAAAAAGCAAAATTGCCGAGTTGCTCATAGTAACCAATCAGATTGCTTCTTTCATTTTAAACAAGACGTCTGCAAAATAAAAGAAGCGATATGATTGGTTGCTATGGACAACTGGGCAACTTCTCCTCTGGACAGGTTTTGATCAATCTCTCCCAATAACTTTAGGAGACTCACATTAAGAGTCTTCTAGTGTTATATTGTAAAAGTTCTTGCTGTGTGGATCAGCAGGGGGGACTGGAACTAGTGTTGTATGGGGTAAACTGAGTTGTCGGGTAAGAAGGGGAGCGAGGTGACTTTGGGACATTAGGGTTTTGAATTAGTTTCTGATGACAGCATGTGTGCAGCATTCTATCATGTTACACATAAGATGTATTACCTTTGTCTTTCTCCAGAGGACAGAGAAGAGATTAACATGCCTGTTTGGACATCAATGATCTTTAAGCAGCCATCTTCTCCGGCAGAAAGTACATGTCTGACATCTGCAAAATGAGATTAAGTATTAATAGATTTGTGTCCATGCAAACATTTCTCACTCAAACTTTTTAAGGGCAATGATCCGGACTACAATAAAGGGAGATTAAGTCATGAAGCAGGCACCATTACGATTATATTACAGTCTTAAACCATACCTGGACTCAAAGCAATGTCATGGACCGTTCCATTATGGCAAGGAAGCTGATGTAACACACAGGAATCTGCAATATCCCAGATGCTGACTACACCTTCTTTAGTTCCAGAAGCCAGCAGGGATCCATCGGAGCTCACACTTATTGTGTTCACCTATAGAATTATAAACCAGAAATGGTTATTATTAAATAGTTATAGTAAATTATTTAACTACTTAAATTGTTTTACTACCATCAGCATTGGCGCTCTGTTAGCTCAATACGTTCAAATGATGGGAGTTTTTACTCTGCTCAACTCCAAAATAACAGACACAAGATGGAAACCTAATGGACCTCATTAGAAGTTAAAGGGGTATTCCGGCTTTATACATCTTATACCCTATCCAAAAGGAAAGGGGATAAGATGCATGATCGCAGGGGTCCCTCGTGATCTCAGTGCAGCGCCGGGCATTCTGTGGCAGGCCCTGCCTCCGAGATGGGGATGTGACGTCACAGCCCCCTCCGATAGACATGAATAGAGGGGGCATGGCATGACCTCACTAGGAGGCATGGCTGTGACGTCACATCCCCGTCTCGGAGGAAGCCCTGCAATCATAAATCTTATCCCCTATCCTTTGGATAGGGGATAAGATGTATAAACCAAAATCAAAAAATTGGATTCTATCACCAAAATTGAAAAAACCAAAATTGTAGACTAAAATATAACCTTTATTGGATTCTAATTAAAACCATGCCCCTAATGGGCTGCCAGGCAGCCCATTAGGGGCAAGGTTTTAATTAGAATCCAATAAAGGTTATATTTTAGTCTATAAGATGTATAAAGCCTGCATACCCCTTTAAGTCTTTTTTCACACTACTTCTATGGTGTATGTATGTGTTGGAAGGTTTCATTAGGAATATGTACAAAAATCTCAACGACCCAATGAAAGCCAAAAAAGTGTAATTTTGGCCTCTGTGTGGTCTCTGTTTTTCTTCTGGACAGGATAGCACAGTATACTTTTTTTTGGTAATCTGTGTATGATCAAGGCCACAAAGTTGCATCTGGGAGTCTCAGATGTAAACCCCCACCTAACACCAAAAAAATATGGTTTAAAAACACTCTTAAATTAAATAAAAGTATCTCCTCATAAACACAAAAAAATACTTTTATAAATATGTTAATGAACCACGTATAATAGCCCTAGTTTTTCAAAATGCGTGAGAGGAAAACGGGAGATAGTTTGCCCACAGCAGCCAATCACTGCTCAGCTTTCACTTCATACCAAAGCCTGTTATGATAGGAAAGCTGAGCTGTGATTGGTTTCTATGGGCAAACTATCTCCAGTTTTAATCTCCCATACTTTTATACATCTGGCCCATTAAGTATAATTCTGTTTATATACTGTATATGATATACTGGAGTTCTCTTCAGTCACTGTACAGTGTACCAGCTAGAGACAACAGTATGTAAGTAACAGTATGTAAGTAAGGGACCCAAAATAGGATCCATGTATAGAACACAATGTACTGGGTCTTGCTCTTCAGACCCCAAAAAAGGATTACATACATTTTTGATTATTACATGATAAAAGTACCTAAAATATAGTGGATACATCTCATTTAGGGCAAGAAACTGGACCTTGCTTTGAAGGAAATAAACCTTCACTCACTAAATGGAAGGTCAGAAGACCTGTGATGTTTGGCTATGAACCTCTTTGCTTAAAGGGGTACTCTGCCATATCCAAAGGATAGGGAATAAAATGGCTGGGGACCCCCGCGATCCCAGCTGCAGCACCCAAGACATCCGGTGCACGGAGCGAACTGGCGTCACGAGCCTCTGGAGCTGCACCAGATGCTCTAAAACGAACACTGGGTGTAGCAGGGAGATTGCGGGGGTCCCCTACCATCAGACATCTTATCCCCTATCCTCTGGATAGGGGATAAGATGTCTAGAGGCAGAGTACCCCTTTAAGTCTCTTTGGAGCACCGAATAGATGCACAGAAGGTATACAAGCCCATACGCCTCTCTCCTCACGCCTCTGAGGAATTTCAAGCAAAGCAGGTGAGAGAAGACGTTGCACTGCGCTCAGTCAGCACTTCATTTCAGAAATCAGGGAGGCCTCAGGACCTAGATTCTTAAAGCTTTTCACTTCTGCTAATGCATGACTTTCTTCAGTTCCACAGGGCTGGAAGATATCAATTCTTTATATATCACTCCACAGAGATCTTTAAGTGTCTTTTTTTTATACTGTTAATATTACAGTCATCTAAACTCACACCAGCGTCATGTTCCAATTCTGCCAGCAGTTTAAAGTTGTTTCTCTTGGTCCCGCACACATCAGTGGGTACGCAGCTCCACACCTATAAGAGAAAATCTGTTATTATATAAGTAATTAATATTAATATATCAAGCAGTCTCCCTGTCTGGATTCAAAAGTCCTGAAAAATCCATTTAATCTCACTGAAAATTATCCAATTGCCTGTAATTAAAAGGGCTTCTATCATAAAGACAACCCTTTTCCATATAGACATATAGGGACCATTAAGGGACTACCCTGTATTAGCCAGAGTGCCTGGCAGAATCGTCCATGCCATGTATTACATGATCGCCCATTCACAAGAACAAGTTTTGTCTGGGGGTTTAGAAGGGGGATCAGCTGATCACTAGACCATCTTATTTTTAAAATAAGGTTATGGTGGTGAGACAATCCCTTTAACAAGGAGCATTGCATTTTGGTGATGAAGGTATTTACTTGTATGTATCAAAAGGGCTGAATGATCAACTTTAATCCACATCATTTAATCAAGAATATCTACACAATATTGTATTTTCTCATCTTAATATTTCAGATGCTTGCTGAATTTTAAGGGTGTATAAGATAAATGTCCTTCATAGACTGCATCTGAAGATTATATTGTTTTTCACTAAAAGATGTAAGTAAATGCAGTAATTTCTGGGTTATAACACTTTCATTAGCTGAGATTCAGCATAATTGGTCATGTGACCTGTGCAGCCCTAGTTACCAATGTAGCCCTAGTTTTAGGCTATGTTCACACCACGGACTGTGCAGACTGTGGGAGCTGGCATAATATGCCGGCGATAGGACCGCACGGAAAGCGCCGTCTCAGACAGGTTCATTTTTTTCTGTGGACAAGGAAAACTATATTTCCATGAATATTTCTGGAATTCCGCATGGAAATTTCGACGTTTTCACATGGCTTATGGGACCCTAATATGACAAATTTACTTTCCACAAATAATTCCAGTGCAATTTATGATATGAAAATAATTCTGGATCCTCTATTGTGGATAATATACACACCTTTACTGTAGAGTCCCATGATGCAGTGAAGAGTTTATTGTTACACCAGTAAATCTGGCTGACTGCATCATCGTGTCCCATCAGCGTATCTTGTCTTCTTCCAAAAGCGATAGAGTAAAAATATCTGAACACAGAAAAAAAAAGACAATCTACATCAAGTGGATAAACTCTATTCTGGTTTAAGGTACCAATATATATATGTAGAATCACGCACACATTATTATCCCACGAGGAACACATTACTGTTGTATCACCAGGCAAGAGGACGCAAGATGACAAAGCCTAGCAGGGAAGAATAACAGAAGAAAAAAATTAAGTCAAAGAATTCTATTCTTAAAGGTCATAATCAGCGTTAAATGATTTACTAGCAAATCACTGTGGTCCATGATCTTAGATTCCCTTTCATTCCTAAAATTAAATGACCTGAAATTATAGCCCCTTACAGGCGGGTTACAAGGCTCCTTCTGGCACTCTGATGTCAGTGTCGCTTGTCCGCCTCACCGCCTGGCTTATGAATATTCACCCCCTCCCTTCAGTACAGAGCGGGGAGGAACAGTCAGAGGGAGGGGATGAATATTCATAAGCCAGGTGGTGAGGTGGACAAGCAGCGCTGACATCAGAGTGCCAGAAGGAGCCTTGTAACCCCGCCTGTGCCAGTTAGCAGCTCATTTTCATATCCAGAAGAATGAAGATAACGGGCGAACGGCGGGGCGGATCTAGGCATGGTAGGCAGCATATTGATCAGTGTCCCCTGCACTACCAGCCATCTGGTTAGTGCGGGGGGGGGGGGGGGGGGAGGGGGGTTTGGGGCTGAGTTTACTGACAGTTTTCCTTTAAAGCTATTCATGTAAAACTTTTTTGAGAGAATTTTTTTTACTTTTTTGAACAGTTTTTTAAAACACACACTAAATAGGTTATGTATACAGGATTCATACTCTTAAGCTTTTGCTTTATGTTACCTTGCAGTTTTGTGCTAAAACAAATGACAGACTTCTGGATTTCTAGATGTTGGATTAAAGGAATTTCTGTGCCCAAACAGGTAAACTAACTGTACAGTCCCTTTTTGTCTATATGCTTACCATATTTGAGAATGAAACGCTTCTTTGAAGAGATTTCTGACTTGTACAAAACATCTTCAAAGTTGAATCTAATAAACAAAAAAAACAAAAAAAATCTAACAAAAAAAGACTGTATTCATTCATTTAAAATACATTGGGGGGAATTTATAATCGGTTTTACCCTGGTTTTGTGGTGTACATTTGTCCCATAGTTTGTCTCAGATGCTGTTTTGAGACTTTTCATTTTGCTTTAGAAGGTTTTTCTAGGAACATAGCAAGTCATGATTTTAGTTGAAAAAATGCAGTGGTAAGGAATTCCTGAAATGCGACTTTTCAGTTTGTCGCACCTTTTGTCGCAACTGTGCTCAGTTAGGCGCAAATCTACAACATCCCTGACTTGGCTTACAAAGATGACTGTTGACAGCATTATTAAAAAGTCGCACATTTTGTCGCACGGGATAAAAAGTCGCACAAAAAGTCGTAGAGGAATCACCACACAAAGTGCTGTACTGAAGAGAGAAATGTGATCAGCACCAGATTTATCACTTGTCCTGCCCCATGTAATAAATCTGGTGCAGGTACGCAGTTTCCACCACATGAATTAATGGGGTAAAAGCATAAATTATTTATGGGGTAAAAGCATAAATAATTACTGAAAATGATTATCAGTTTATGCTGCCTGGACAATAGGCAGCAAAAATTACAACATGATGTAAACTTCCTCTTAAATGCTGCATATGTCATTGTCTCTAGAGATCCTTTCAGTGTTTCATGCTGCCAGTGCCCAACAGTAAATGTGCTGGAACACAAGGAAATATACAGGACCTACAGGTGGTGCTCAAAATGAAGACTAAAGAAGTCCAACACAATGGACCATATATGTGCAATAAATCTGTTACAAAGACCGGCTATGACCTGCAAACATACAGCAAGATTGTACTGAAATACTGTAGTAAGAAGATACAACTGTACATCGGTCCTGAGGTCCCTTTATTCTGAGGATGGGTTCAGGACCAATAAGTCAGAATCTTACACATCATAAATTACTAATAGTGTTCTCACAAATTGTAAATTGTATTGGATTTAGCGTGCTTTTGTGTGATTGACTCCAGACAGAAAGTTGTGTAGCTCTTTCATTGTTAGTGTGGCATTGTCTCAGCAGCTCTCTCAGCAGGAGCAGGCATGTCTGGATTGTGTCTCTGAGCTCAAGCCCCACCCCCTGAGTGACGTCACCACCTCTGACCATCTCCTACATCCCACATCACCATCTCCTATGAACTTATATCTTTTATGGGACATTATGGCTGTGTTTACAGGTTGCAGTTTTTACCGCAATTTTTTCCTGAAATTGTAGCAAAATGTTACTATTTCACTAACATTATGCAAATTTGGATAGAAATGTATAGTAATAGATTGTCTGCTGTAAAGTGAGATATTGTGTGCTGTTGGAGGGGATTAGGTAGGGTGGAAGGGCTGTGATGAAGAGCTTAGAGAAAACAATGCATCCTGGGAATGGTAGTACTGAGAAACTGCTCAACCAGGTAGTACAACCAGAAAGTACACAACTTAGACCCCAAAACAAATGGATTTTGGTGGATTGAGGACTGAGGCAGACAGGTAGGATATGCTATATTAAAAAAATAAATGTTTTATCTGACTTCAGAATAACCCTTTAAAATTTAAAGGGCACAAACTATTGTGACAGACTGAAAAAGGGAATTTTCCAAAGAAAACAGGACACAAGAGACTCGTGTTTATCTTATTTATCCATAGACTGACCTTGTGATGTGGTGAAGACTGAAGATCCATTTGAAGATACAGCAATGTCAGTTATAGCCCTGCAGGTAATACACCAATAACACATCAATAGTAATGGAAAGTTCCAACACACGTAACATTCCCTTCCCTTGTGATACAGAGAAATATTTCTATGTAATAATACAGTAAATTTAGAAATTGTGCTGAATTTTCCATGAATCTTCTATGCTGTGCTTTTTAAAGATAGTTGGCCATTCATTCTGTGCTCCGTGCTGTATCTTATTGTCTTATCTGTTATATGCTCTGAACATACCGAAAATAAAAGATTTACACAACTTCCTGTCAGTGATGAATCACACAAAAACATGCTGAAGCCATTACAATGTGTGATAGCACTATATTGGTAAGTAGGATATCTTGGGGTGCAAGTCTTATTAAATTACATTTTCTGAAGCGGAATAACCCTTTAAAGGGGTACACCGGTGGGTAACATTATTATTATTATTTTTTTCAAATCAACTGGTTCCAGAAAGTTAAACAGATTTGTAAACTACTTTCATATAAAAATCATAATCCTTCCAGCACTTATCAGCTGCTGTATGCTACAGAGGAAGGTGAATTGTTCTTTCCAGACTGACCACAGTGCTCTCTGCTACCACCTCTGTCTGTGTCAGGAACTGTCCAGAGCATGAGGGGTTTGCTATGGGGATTTTCTCGACAGTTCCTGACATGGACAGAGGTGTCAGCAGAGAGCACTGATATTTAACATAAATTCTAGCAATAAGCTTTATATGCTACAGTTACCGTAGTAATTACTAACTAGAGATGAGGACATTTATTTCTAACCAGTTGCATAAATGTTTATCATTGTGAGACATGACACTTTACCCACCATCTCTATAAATAATCATTTTTCCAGAAGTATTAGTGAATTTGTTTGCTTCATATTACAAAGGTCTCAATTAGTGTCAGTAGAAATAACATGCAGTGAGAATGTTCACTGGAAGCAATTTCAGATGTCCTTGTGTAATACAGTAGGTTTATTCACCTAATGTAGATATCAAGTAGTTTGTGTGTCCATTAATATCTTATCTTACTTCTTTTAATCACAGGGTACAGACCTTAGCTATCTGCGTCCGCTCCGATGAGAGACTTAAGACCCCATTCATGAGATCACACCGCATCCCCCAATCATGCATTTCTCCCCTGTCCACAAACTTAACATGGTTATCCAGGAACAGAAAAACAGAGCTAATTATTTTTTTTCCAAAACACCACCACACCTATCCTCAGGTTGTATGGGGTATTACATCTTGACTCCATTCAATTTCATGGACCTGAAATGCAATACCACACACATTCTCAGGTCAGGTGTGGTTATCTTGTTTGAACAAAACAGCTCTGTATTTATAATCCTAGATAAGGATTATAACGGATTTTACATTAACATGTCACTCACTCTTTGTGAATCTTGTGTCTGCTCTCTATTTGGAATTTGGTGATATTGCTCCATGCAATTGTTTTGCTTTCTTCTGTTAGGTCTTCGAATGAATCTTCACTTGGGGAAACTGCATGCAAAAAAAAAACAAAAAAAAAAAAAACGAATTATTAATAATATAATAATAATAATAATAATATCATAGTGCCACATTACTTTACATGGCACAACACTGGGTTAAAAAGGACAGGGAATTTTTGTACAGCAAAAAAATTATTTGGGTGGTATCTGAGAAGGATGTAGGACTAGGGGGAACAGGACGGCTCATCCTCTGCAGCCTCAGAAGGCTTGGCTGGACCTTATCTCTGAGCTCTAACCATAAAGTTACTTAAAATGTGTGTTTAAATACCCAGGCACATGAGTTTTGATGCAAACAGAAAAAATATTTTTTCATTGAAGGGGTACTCTGGGGAACTAAACCCATAGCCCATCCTTTCCCTCCTACCAACCTATGTATTTGTCTAAATATCATTCTTTAGCTATATAGAGCAGTTCCCCTCTTTCAGCTGTCACTTACAGTGGGGCAAAAAAGTATTTAGTCATAGGTATACCTCAACTAAGAGAGACATAATGGGAAAAAAATCCATAAAATCACATTGTCTGATTTTTAAAGAATTTATTTGCAAATTGTGGTGGAAAATAAGTATTTGGTCATCTACAAACAAGCAAGATTTCTGGCTCTCACAGACCTGTAATTTCTTCTTTAACCCCTTAAGGACCCAGCCATTTTTCACTGTAGGACCCGGACATTTTTTGAACATCTGACCACTGTCACTTTAAGCATTAATAACTCTGGGATGCTTTCATTCTGATTCCAAATTTTTTTTTTTCGTGACATATTCTACTTTATGTTAGTGGTAAAATTTTGTCGATACTTCCATCGTTTCTTGGTGAAAAATTCCAAAATTTGATGACAAAATAGAAAATTTTGCATTTTTTTTTTACTTTGAAGCTCTCTGCCAAATAAATGATATATTGATTCACATATACAACATGCCTATTTTATGATTGCATCATGAAGTTGACATGTTTTTACTTTTGGAAGACATCAGAGGGCTTCAAAGTATAGCAGCAATTTTCTAATTTTTCACAAAACTTTAAAAATCGAAATTTTTCAGGGACCAGTTCTGTTTTGAAGTGGATTTGAAGGGCTTTCTTATTAGAAATACCCCACAAATGACCCCATTATAAAAACTGCACCCCTCAAAGTATTCAAAATGACATTCAAAAGGTTTGTTAACCCTTTAGGTGTTTCACAGGAATAGCAGCAAATTGATGGAGAAAATTCAAAATCTTCATTTTTTACAATGGCATGTTCTTGTAGACCAAGTTTTTGAATTTTTACAAGGGGTAAAAGGAGAGAAATCTTCCTAAAATGTGTAACCCAATTTCTCTTGAGTAAGGAAATACCTCATATGTGTATGTCAAGTGTTCGGCGGGTGCACTAGAGGGCTCAGAAGGGAAGGAGCGACAGTGGGATTTTGGAGAGTGAGTTTTTCTGAAATGGTTTTTGTGGAGCATGTCGCATTTAGGAAGCCCCTATGGTGCCAGAACAGCAAAAAAAAACCACATGGCATAATATTTTGGAAACTACACCCCTCAAGGCACGTAACAAGGGGTCCAGTGAGCCTTAACACCCCACAGGTGTTTCACGACTTTTTGTCAGAGATGGATGTGTAAATGATTTTTTTTTTCACAAAAATGCTAGTTTTCCCCCAAATTAAAATTTTTTACAAGGGATAATAGGACAAAATGCCCCCCAAGATTTGTAACCCCATCTGTTCTGAGTTTGGAAATACCCCATGTGTGGACGTCAAGTGCTCTGCTGACGCACTACAATGCTCAGAAGAGGAGTCACATTTGGCTTTTGAAAAGCGAATTCTGTTGAAATGGTTTTTGGAGGGCATGTCGCATTTACGAAGCCCCTACGCAGCCAGAACAGCAGAAAAACCCCCACATGGCATACTATTTTGGAAACTACACCCCTCAAGGAACACAACAAGGGGTACAGTGAGCCTTAACACCTCACAGGTGTTTGACGACTTTTTGTTAAAGTCGGATGTGTAAATGAAGAAAAAAATTTTTTTCTCAAAAATGCTGGTTTTCCCCCAAATTTTACATTTTTACAAGGGGTAATAGGAGAAAATGTCCCCCAAAATTTGTAACCCCATTTCTTCTGAGTATGGAAATACCCAATGTGTGGATGTCAAGTGCTCTGCTGGCGCACTACAATGCTCAGAAGAGGAGGAGCGCCATTGAGCTTTTGGAGACAAAATTTGGTTGGAATTGAAGTACGGAGCGTGGGGCAGGCCGGCCTCCAACACAACACCCTGCAGTGTGACGTAGCGATGGAAAGATGGCGGTGGCTGAAAAAAAACAGTGGTCGAAAAAAGCCAAGGTGGTCATGGTGAACTCATGGAGAAAAATAACATTGCTGATTATGTATACTAGATTTACAGGGACAGAACGTTGATCCAGGGATTTATTCTGACTGCCATATTCGGGAAGGAATTTTTACCTCTAGTATGAGGGTTTTTTGCCTTCCTCTGGATCAACTCCGTAGACTCATTAAGGTTATAGGTTAAACTTGGTGGTCTTTTTTCAACCTTATGAACTATGTAACTATATGTAACTATATGAGGGCAGTCCCTGTAATGGCCGCAGGATGAAACAGCGCGCTATAGAAGTGCCTGCTAAGCTGCCACACTGTGGTAATGGGGGGGCATACTCACCCCAGTTGCCACATACTCACCCCTTAACGGTTTCAGCCAGCATTAGACCACGCTGCATCATACCAGGCTAAGATAGCAGGGCAAGCAGGGGCAGTGGGGGACCCGGACCCAGGGTACATCCTCCAGGCGCTGGCCGTTGGCAATAAGGGGTTGACGGCCCATACTCTTATGTTCCCTGCCCCTTTGTCGCATATGGGGGAACCGGTAGCTCCATGCGCCTGAACCCCCACATGAAGAAGGGAAACAAAAGGGAGATAAGAGCCAAACTAAACAGCCCTTACTAGAAAATAATAAAAAAAAAAAAAAAAGACCAGGTCTGGGCAGCTCCCAGACCTGTGTCTTGTCTCCTACTGACACTAGCTAAAACTGATTACCTCACTTCCAGTGGGCGGGTATATCCTGCCAGGGAGGAGCAGACTTTGTTTTCTTAATGTCAGTGCCTCATAGTGGCAAGAGCATATACCCATCAGTATAGATGTCCCCCAATGAAGAGCGACCGAGAAACAAAATTGTAGACCTGCACAGGGCTGGGAAGACTGAATATGCAATAGGCAAGCAGCTTGATGTGAAAAAATCAACTGTGGGAGCAATTATTATTAAAAAATGGAAGACATACAAGACCACTGATAATCTCCCTCGATCTGGGGCTCCGCGCAAGATCTCGTGTGTCAAAATGATCACAAGAACGGTGAGTGAAAATCCCAGAACCACATGCAGGGACCTAGTGAATGACCTGCAGAGAGCTGGGATAAAAGTAACAAAGGCCACCATCAGTAACACACTACGCCGCCAGGTACTCAAATCATGCAGTGACAGACGTGTCCCCCTGCTTAAGCCAGTACATGTCCGAGCCCATCTGAAGTTTGCTATAGAGCATTTGGATGATCCAGAAGAGGATTGGGAGAATGTCATATGGTCAGATGAAACCAAAGTAGAACTTTTTGGTGAAAACTCAACTTGTCATATTTGGAGGAGAAAGAATGCTGAGTTGTATCCAATCTATCAAGTACATATAAACTCTATCAATAAGGCTCAAATAATAAAGTAAAAAATACCTTTTAATGGATTCATTTAAAATTGTATATCAGGATACAAGTACAAAAAAAGAAATGTGCACTTTAATACATACAATAAATCACCTCAGCATAAACACATGACATTCAAGAAATAGGTGTATTATGAATGTCATGTCATATATGAATGACAATAATCACTAGAAGGGAAGGGAATAGGATACAGGTGAGTATTCTATTAACAAATGACCCTACCTATTCTAACCCTTACCCTCATATTGTTAGGGTCCCAGTCAAAATGTAATAACACTGATGAGACCACAACTGAACATTTTCTCATGCTCCAAAGTCCCTTGTTCAGTTATGGTCTCATCAGTGTTATTACATTACCAGGGATGCATCTTTTTGACGCATCTGGGAGATGCATCTTCCAATAGATATGTGTTTTACATGTTGTATAATTGTGGGTATTTATTATGTCAGGGTCACATTTTTCTAGTTATTTAAGGGTATGGAGATGTTACATAATTATGTGTTTTTATAGATATAAGTATGCATTATATTTTAGGATTCACTTGCCACTTTTATTAGATTACATGTCATAAATCACTTGTTATATTCTCTGATAATATTAGGTGACATATGTTTATATAATTTTTTGCTTGGTCCGCATCATATGAGGTTATACATATATTTGTATACATTGGTGGTTTATTTTGGGTACGGGATCGCCATTTAGGGTTGTTCTCATTGTGGCCCCACTTCCGTCAGTGATACAGACCGTTACCTTGCCCCACATCCGGCTTTCTTTTTGTTATTACTATGTCACACTTCCTATCATACTATGACGTGATTGTATTTAATTCATGCAACACACGGGTGTATCTAGTTTGTGGGTATACTTATTCCCACATCACATAGCACTATTCACTCCTGGGGAAGCTGTCGTGCAGGACAACAGAACGTGTGGAGCTGTTGTGTCCCCCCCCCCTTGGTTGGCGAGCATGTCCCCTGTATCATGACACATGGTTTTCCATAGTTAGTAGTCTTGTTTCAGCATTGGCCTATGGCAGTAGTTATTTTGTGGCATTCAGTCATGTTAGCAATGTCTTTCATCCATGTCCGACCATAACATGCTTGTATGATCCATTACCTCGACTTTTGTTCCAGGGACTCTTGCTACAGGTCCATTGTGTCCACCAGGGAGGGGTTGGTGGTTGTAGGATTACAATCCTCCACCATGTTTTTTCTTTCTCACATGTTTTTAAGTGGTTTTATCTGTTTGTGCTACTTTTTGTGTGTATAAATAAACATTTATAAATATTTCTTATTGTATATATTGTGGTGTGCGTTAATACATAGAGGCTAGCTTTTTTTCTTTTTGCCTTCCATTCCTATATGTAGCCACTGACAGCACCCACTATAGTGTTATTGCAGTGGTGCCCAGGTTGTGTTTTTGTTGCACACATTCAAGGCACCCAGTGCCAGCAAAACAACCCCAAAACAAAATTGAACCTCCACCATATTTCACTGTAGGTACTGTGTTCTTTTCTTTGTAGGCCTCATTCCGTTTTCGGTAAACAGTAGAATGATGTGCTTTACCAAAAAGCTCTATCTTGGTCACATCTGTCCACAAGACGTTTTCCCAGAAGGATTTTGGCTTACTCAAGTTCATTCTGGCAAAATGTAGTCTTGTTTTTTTATGTTTCTGTGTCAGCAGTGGGGTCCTCTTGGGTCTCCTGCCATAGCATTCATTTAAATGTTGACGGATAGGTTGCGCTGACACTGATGCTCACTGAGCCTGCAGGACAGCTTGAATATCTTTGGAACTTGTTTGGGGCTGCTTATCCACCATCCGGACTATCCTACTTTGACACCTTTCATCAATTATTCTCTTCTATCCACGCCCAGGGAGATTAGCTACAGTGCCATGGGTTGCAAACTTCCTGATAATGTTGCGCACTGTGAACAAAGGCAAATCTAGATCTAGTCCTCTTTTCTGTAGTCCATGCTTCGTGTGGCACACAGAGACACACAATGCAAAGACTAAGTGAACTTTTCTCCTTTTTATCTGCTTTTAGGTGTGATTTTTATATTGCCCACACCTGTTACATGCCTCAGGTGAGTTTAAAGGAGCATCACATGCTTGAAACAAACTTATTTTTCCACAATTTTGAAAGGGTGCCAATAATTTTGTCCAGGCCAAAAAGTTTGGTGTGACATTACGTCCAATTTGCTTTTTTTCCTCCCTTTTTTGGTTTAATTCCAATACACACAAAGGGAATAAACGTGTGTATAGCAAAACATGTGTTACTGCAATCCTATTCTGTGAGAAATACTTCATTTTCTTGAAAAATTTCAGGGGTGCCAACATTTACGGCCATGACTGTAGCTTTTTTTCTTTGTTACCAGAGTTAATCATATTTTCCTAACACAGCTTTGTACAGCTTTGTTTCAACATCCTTGTGTAACCGTGCACTAATATTTACCTGTTTTCTGGGCCACAACACAAAGTATTAACTATTTCTTAGATGTACTAGGATGCATTATATACATTGCATGTTTTTGAGTCTCTCTGCCCCCTATTTTTTTTTTAAATGTGTCTCTTTGTGTTAAAGGTTTTTATTAAATACTTAGGGAACTTTATGGTTTAATAAAACTCAAATTGATCAAATTATGTCGGTGTTGATCTTATTTTATTGCATAGCAAGGGCATGATATCTGAATTCCTGTACTTGGGGACATCTATCTAGTGTGACTGTAAGCGGCCAGATCTACAAATAACTACATCATAACTGATAAGAGCTCATTGACTTTAAGAGAACATTAAAAAGAGAAATGATCATGTGACTTATCACTAGTTAAAAAAAACAAAAAAAAAACAACATAATATACTGAAATCCTACGTTAAAAAGAAATGTCGCCGGGTAAATAAGACACGTGTCGATAATGTTTTTTTTAGGTCAGTTGTGTCTCTATGTTACAGCAGATGCCTCATCACCCAGATGCACCTCTCTGCGTGTATAGGGTACTGAGGGCTATCTTACATACTAAATCAGAGACACATTCACTTTAAATCCTGAGTTGCTCAGCATATATGATACAAAAGCCCTATTTCACACATGCAAGAGAGATATCAGCACATCCCTCGTTGCCCTTCAGTGACACTGACCAGGATGTAGCGGGGTCCCACAGAAAAATCCAGAAAAAAGAGAAAAAGGTCCAAAGCTTTGCTCAGATGAATGCATTTTATTGAATCAACTAGACATGACGAAGGCGCAAAGGTGACGCTTTTCGGTTGCATGTTGCAACCTTAGTCATACAGCAGCACGCCACCAAACGAGTCACCTTTGTGCATTCGTCATGTCTGGTTGATCTAATAAAATGCACTCATCTAAGCAAAGTGCTGGACCTTTTCCTATTTTTCCTGAAAAGCCCTATTTGGGATAACTTATTAAGACTTAAGCTGGTTTCACTGAACATTTGTCACTGCCATACAATTTATGTTATTCACATATAGGACATTTGATCTCCTGAACATGGTGTGAAACCAGCTGTAATAATGTCAGATACTGGTTTAATAAAATACCATCAGGTACCATGATACTGTATAATACCTGACTCTACTGTAGACAGATTCTGACTGGATGACCGAGAAAAACTTCTGGACTTTGAAAAAATCCTCTTTGGATGCGGTTTTGTAAACAGCTGTTTGGGTGTTTGACCAAATTCCAAAATTTGAGTCAGCATTGCTATTTTCTGATCAGGATCTTCAATACTGAAAGGTGAATAACAAAATAAAATTCCTTAGATTTAGGCTCAGTTATATTATGCAGGAAAATAAAGTGCATGCAGAAAGAATCACTGTGGGTAATATATGGCAAATAGGCATAAAATATAGGACAAAACAAAATGTAAAGAAAATGTTAGAACCAAATTAGAACAGTTACTTTAACCCCTTAAGGACACAGCCCATTTTGGCATTAAGGACGCAGCCAATTTTATTTTTGCGTTTTCATTTTTTCCTCCTCGCCTTCTAAAAATCCTAACACTTTTATATTTTCATCCACAGACTAGTATTAGGGCTTATTTTTTGCACGACCAGTTGTCCTTTGTAATGACCTCACTCATTTTACCATAAAATGTACGGCGCAACCAAATAAAATACTATTTGTGTGGGTAAATTGAAAAGAAAACAGCAATTTTGAAGAAAGTTTTGTTTTCACGCTGTACAATTTACAGTAAAAATTACATGTGATCTTTATTTTGTGGGTTAATGCGAATTAAAGGATACCATCATTATATACTTTTCTATTATTTTGCTGCTTCAAAAAAATTCTTAAACTTTTTAACAAAATTAGTGCTTTTAAAATCCCTCTATTTTGACGACCTATAACTTTTACATTTTTTCGTATAAGCGGCGGTATGAGGGCTCATTTTTTGTGCTGTGATCTGTACATTTTATTGATACCACATTTGCATATATTAACCCCTTAAGGACTTTCGTTTTATCCTCCTCGCCTTCTAAAAATCATAACTCTTATATTTTCATCCACAGACTAGTATGAGGGCTTTTTTTTTCGCGACCAGTTGTGCTTTGAAATGACATCACTCATTTTACAATAAAATGTATGGCGCAACCAAATAAAATACTATGTGTGTGGGGAAATTGATAAGGAAACCGCAATTTTGCTAAATTTAGAAGGTTTTGTTTTCATGCTGTACACTTTATGGTAAAGTGTATACTTAAAGTATATACTTAACCAATTTAGTGCGTTTAAAATCCCTCTATTTTGCTGACCTATAACTTTTTTCCATATAAGCGGTGGTATGAGGGCTCATTTTTTGCGCTGTGATCTGTACTTTTTTTTTCAAACCCCATTTGCATATATAAAAGTTTTAATACATTTTTTATCAATTTTTTGAGGAATAAAATGCTATAAAAAAGCAGCAATTTTGGACTTTTTTTTTTATATATGTTCACGCCGTTCACTGTACAGGATAATTAACATTATGGCCCTCATTTACTATTCTAAACCCGACCTCTTTTGTCGGGTTTTTTTGGCGCATCTTTGTCTGCGCCATGTCGCAGACATCGTGCGCCAGTCTGCGACACTATGCGACATTTTTTCCCGACGGACCCGATGTGGATTCTCCCAAACCCGAAAAAGGGGCGTAACCCGACATTTCTGAGCTTTCCCACGTATTTATTAAGGTTTCCAACCCGAATTTGTTGAATTGTTGTTGATTTTTTCCCGACAGCTCAGAGGAGTTGGAAACCAAAACCTACAAAACCCACATGCGACAAACAGGATGCGACATAATAATAAATACCAGGGGAAAAAAGCAGTCGAATAAGAAAGCAACATAGACTTACAACCCGATTTTCTTAGTAAATGAGGGCCTATATTTTAATAGTTCGGATATTTATGCATGTGGCGATACCAAATATGTTTATACATTTTATTTATTTATTTATTTTACACTTTTTGGGGGTTAAATGGAGAAAAGGGGACAATTTACATTTTTATTGGGGGCGATTTTTCACTTTTTTTTTACTTTTATTTTTACACTTTAATAGTCCCCATAGGGGACTATTTATATCAATCATTTGATTGATATGCCCTGTATAGGGCATAGCACTGATCAATATTAACGGTGATCTTCTGCACTGGTCTGCTTGATCTCAGACCAGAGCAGAAGATACCTGGAGACGGCCGGAGGCAGGTGAGGGGACCTCCGGCCGCCATGCTGGATGATCGTATCCCTGCGGCAGCGATGTGGGTGATCCGATCATCCATATTAAGTGCCGCACATACCGTGATCTGTATTGATCACGGCATCTGAGGGCTTAACGGCACACATCAGCGTGATCGCTGATGTCCGCCATTACCGGCGGGTCCCTGGCTGCGCATGACACAAGCACCACTCCAGTGCTCGTAGTCAAGTATAGGATGTAAATGTACGTCCTGGTGCATTAAGTACCAGGGCACCAGGACGTACATTTACGTCCTATGTCTTCCTTGTGTTCCTGATCATTTGACACTTCTCTTTTTAGCCAATTTAGCAGACTAGTATGTATGTTTTTTTTGTTTCTATTTTTACAGGGAAGAAGGGAGAACATTATTGCATCAGCTAGGCTGTGCTTACATCTGCATTGGAGGTTCTGTTAGGAGCCTCCATTGCATATATCTCCTTGCTCTAATTCTAAAGGAAATTCATATAGATCTCAATGCCTTATCATAAATTATAGCCTAAGTAATGCAGTCCAACAAACGCATTCTGGGCTACTCTAGGCTGTCTGGTAGTGAGGTATCTGTCCATATTTATCTGTGTGTAATACTAAAATTTATAAGGGTTTAATGGTTAACACGGTTGTCTTGCAGTGCTGGAGACCTGGGTTCAAATCCCACCAAGAGTTTGTATGTTCTCAATGTGTTTGTGTGGGTTTCCTTCAGATACTCTGGTTTCCTCCCAGACTTTAAAACATAACGATAAGTTAATTTGAAATTTAAATAATGAAGTTGAAAATCAACTAGGAACCAGTCCTCAGGGTATATTGGATAGACAGAAAAGAGATGGAAAAAAGAGTGATCCTGATATACAAAATATTTATTTTATGTTACTAAAACACTGATACTCTCTGTCCCTGCTGGGCCCTAGCATTGGACACAGAAGTCAGTGAAAATAGAAATTAAAAATTATATTAATAAAATGATAAAACTTGCAACAAAATGGGTGATATATGGAGTATTCAATAATGCGCTAAAGATAATGCGCATTATTGAATACTCCATATATCACCCATTTTGTTGCAAGTTTTATCATTTTATTAATATAATTTTTAATTTCTATTTTCACTGACTTCTGTGTCCAATGCTAGGGCCCAGCAGGGACAGAGAGTATCAGTGTTTTAGTAACATAAAATAAATATTTTGTATATCAGGATCACTCTTTTTTCCATCTCTTTTCTGTCTATCCAATATACCCTGAGGACTGGTTCCTAGTTGATTTTCAACTTCATTATTTAATATTTGTTAGACCTTTGGGTGAAGGTAACACCAGTTCACCTCGGATATATTTATTAATGCTAAGTGAGCTACACAGTTTTAACCTTTTTAATTTGAAATTTAGATTGGGAGTTCCAATGGGGTCAGAGACCGATGTAAGTGATGACAAGCTCTGTACAGCACTGAAGAATATTTTGGTGCTATATAAAAGGAATTATTATTATAAATGATTATAGCATTAAAGGGGTAGTCTGCTCCTAGACATCTTATCCCCTATCCAAAGGATAGGGGATAAGATGTCAGATCGCCGCGGTCCCGCTGCTGGGCACCCCCGGGATTGCCGCTGCAGCAGCCCGCTATCATTACAGCACAGAGCGAGTTCGCTCTGAACGTAATGACGGGCAATACAGGGGCCGGAGCATCGTTAAGTCATGGCTCCAGCCCTCGTGACGTCACGGCCCGCCCCTTTCAATACAAGTCTATTGGAGGGGGCGTGGCGGTCGTCACGCCCCTTCCCATAGACTTGCATTAAGGGGACGGGCAGTGATGTCACGAGGGGCGGAGCCATGACGTCACCGCGGCGATCTGACATCTTATCCCCTATCCTTTGGATAGGGGATACGATGTCTAGGGGCGGAATACCCCTTTAACTCTATCCTTTACTTATTACAATACACATCATGTGTGTATATATATTGCAGCAACAAGGAATGCTTAGTAAATGTAGAAGTTTGATCTGAAAACCAAATTCATTTAGAGGTCTGTGTGAATTTTCAAACATGGTCTGGGTTTTGTATTTATTTTGGGATCCAAAATAATTTTGGAGAAACTGTAAAAGGTATATTATCAGCACTTATCAAAGCTATTTAATGATAATTAAACCTTTTTTTCGGGGGTTGGCCACAGGTCCTGTTTAAAGGGGTCTTCATTCATTTTGGGCCTTGTTTGTCTGGGGTTTATATTAACTTTGGGCCATGTTTGATTTCACATTCACCCAGCCTACTCATGCACACCAGTTTGGTTTCTACAGTGCTTGGATGAGAAGAAACCATGCAGAAAAGGTTGATCCAGTACTCACAGTACTTAAACCAACAGAATTCATTACATCTATCTAAAAAAGGAAAATTTAAAAATATGTTTTTCCAGACATTACCTCATCCTGTCATCATCAGGTTTTGAGCCCCCCCCCCCCCCCCACACACCAGACTTTTACTCATGAGTAAGAGCTCAGGGCAGGGCTCAAAACACAGTAATGACAGCACCAGCTAGCTCCTTGAGAAGTTTGTTTTTTAACTTTCTTTTAGACAAAAAAAAATAATTTATGAGTGCTGGATCAATCTTTTCTGGAAACATCCATCTGTATAAAGAGACAGGGGCAGGAGGGGGCCCCCAATGTGAAGCCCTTGCACCAGGACCCATAAGCCTCTATAATATGTGTAAAGAATAAAAAGCTCTACAGCAATACAGAATCTTGGAAGTTCATTTGAATTACCCTTTTAAGTCAATTTCTCCTTCATATGTCACTGGATGGAACACTAAAAAAGAAGAAAATAAGAAAAATTACCTGATAAAATCAGATTAATTTGTTTCCGAACAACACATTGTAAAAAGTCTAGGAGCAACAGTAGAGATGACCTATTAGGAAACTCCTCTGATTTTTCTTATGGGCTCAGGCAGTTTTACAAATTAAAAAGGAGGGTATGAGGGAATATGAACTTTCGAAGACCCGCAGTGTAGATCGGACAAATCAGATGAAGAAGAGAATAAAAAGTCTCAGTGGCACTCGCCACCTGTGGTAACTTTTTTATTGAAAGGCAGTGCACATCAAATCATGCAGTGGTGGGCAGTGAAAAGACAACAGGGGCACTTGTTGGCACTGCTGTTTTGTGCGTATAAGCCAACGTGCTGGTGTCCTAACTGTGCCCAATTAGATCAGAATACGAAAACTGAAATGTCCCCTCAGCAAATCGCTGGCTGCAGCGGAGACGAATGTCTGCAATTGTGATGGTATTACATGCAATTCATAGCAGGTAGTACTAATCAGTGAAAACTGGGCACTGCAGAGATGCCAGCGGCAGAGGATCTTTTATTTGGGTGGTCATACTGAAGGTTTTTTTTTTTTGTTTTTTTTATCACATCTAATTGATGAAAGATTAGAGGAAAATATCTGTACTACCTTGCATTTATTACTGTGCTGCAGGTCGATTTATTTATTGATTTTATCTGCTAGATTTGCTTCTTCTGACCGGCCTGTTTGTGCATCTGTAAGTTCAACGCTCAGTACATGCTCCATGTGAAACATACTCTCTCCTGCAACCTTCTCTTAATTCCCTGCCCTCTATTCACTGAAATGGCTATAGACAGGTTTCCAAAGGGATATATAACATTGTGTGTTTGTGAGAGAACAGGTCATGGTTCAGGGTATTGAGCTATACACGACGGCAGGATCTGACATGGCTTTTTTGGAGTCTAGAACTATGAAGTAACAGCAGTGCCAACCCTAAGGCACATAGTTCTGCACATGGACTGTATATAAAAAACAACTAAAAAAACTTGTGATCAGGGGAAAGAATGCTTTATATTTTCTTTTAGATACATTGGAGGAAAAATAAAAGCATGCAATATTAAGTCAAAGTAAAAAGTGATTTTGTAGAAGTTTAAATACTAAGCAACTCCACTTTTAACCCTTTAAGGACTGACCGTTTTTCCACTTTAGTTTTTCCCTGCTCACCTTTTAAAATATAATAAGCCTTTCTACTTTCTTTTCTACTTTGTGATGACATCAGTCACTTCACCCAAAAGTCTAGGGCGAAACAAAAAAATAAAAAATTGTGCGACAAAATTGAAAAAAAAAAAACAACCCCCCCCCAAAAAAAAAAATTTTGTAATTTTTGGGGGCTTCCTTTCTACGCATTTTTCTTTATTCTGTAGGTCCATATGATTAAAATGATATCCTACTTATATAGGTTTGATTTTGTCTTACTTCTGGAAAAAATCATAACTACATACACAAAAATTAAAACGTTTAAAAATGTCCTCTTCTGACCCCTATAACTGACCCCTGGTTAATACCACTGATAACTGATCGTGGTGAGGTCTCTTATTAGCCGCGGGTCCGAGCTACCGTTAGCTGCCGGGACCGACCAGATATGACGCGTGACCCCGCACTATATCACGGGAGCGGGCGCATGGCGTACAGGTATGCCCTGCGTCCTTAAGAGGTTAAGAGTAACTAAAACGGTCTTTGACACAGTTAACTGACTTACCATTATTTGCAGCAACCGCCTCACTTCCTCTCTGCTTACATCCAAATATCAAGTCAATCCATTCATGGAGGTGGTCCGACACATACTGACTCTCTAAGGCCTCTCTGTTTTTCTGCAGAAAGTCATCTACACCTGAATGAACAAGAGGTTGACGTACACTCGAGTACACACAATACAATATATCCAAAGACAAAATTTGTCCTGATTTGCGCTCCTATTTGACAACATATGGTTCTCTTACCTGCAGCCCAAGGAGGTATTTCTACATCATCAACTAATTTCCCTCCTTGTCTCTTCCCAAGGTCCAGATTCAAACTGTTTAGCAAGAATGAGCCATCACTTCCATAAAACTCTGGAATTAACTAAAACCAGAAAAAGATTAATAAAAAAAGACATCTAGGTACTAAGTAATGAACATATGTAAACTTTGTTTACCTCTTTAAAGTCTGTTACACCATCTAAGCAGTTCTTCCATGTTTCGGCAATACTAGAAAAATCAAATGTTTATTATTTTTTGTTATGGCTGGGACATTGGGCTTGGTAACCTTAATAATATGTCAGTTAATAAATTCAATCTAGCCTAGAATTATAAATGGGCGCTCTGTGGTGTTTGTTAGTGCTATTCACTTACAGGCTGTACAGTCCATTTATTTCAATATGGTGTAGAGTAAATGGAGACTGTAATTACTTTCGCCCTGCTGATGTCAGCTTTAGGAGGTGACAGACAAAGACACAGCTAAAAGAAATTAAATATCTTTAACAAATAGAACTGCAAGCCGTTTGTGTTCTACAGCCCAAATTTGTTCACTTCTATTATTAAAGTTAAAGGGGTATTCCAGGATATATTTTTTTTTTTATTTGACTATGCTACAGGGGCTGTAAAGTTAGTGTAGTTCATAATATAGTGTCTGTACCTGTGTGTGACGGTTTTCTCACAATTCATATGTGATTTTCATCCCAATATTTATTTTTACCAGCATTCAAAATTGCTGTTGTCTCAGATTTTCCCAGCTTGCAATGCGGCCGAGACCTGACTCACTAGTCAGCTGACAGGGAGCCTGTCTGCTTCAATGGGTGGAGCGATCAATCTGCAAATAATGCAACAGCTGTAGGCACCCTGATTGAAAACCACAGGTCTTTTGTTTCAATGGGTGGGGTGGCTAATGTGCGAGAGGGAGGAAAATGGCATTGTGGGATTTGTAGTCAAAAAAACATAAGTCAAAAAGGAAATACAAGTTCACAAAAAGCTAGCAACAGTCTTATGGTAAGCTCACAACATAGCCATTTAGCCCCAAGACAAGCGCAGATCCTTCCTAAGCATGTCCATTACTGCCTGTCAGGTACGTACTAAAATCACCTTATGGTGGATAACCCCTTTAAGGACTGCAGTGATTTTTTTGCATTCACGTTGCTGAATTTAGTGGTCCATAACTTTTCTATTCTTCTGTTGACAGATTTGTACACTGCTCAAAAAATAGAGGGAACACTAAGATAACACATCCTAGATCTGAATGAATGAACTAATCATATGAAATATTTTCGTCTTTACATAGCTGAATGTGCCGACAACAAAATCACACAAAAATTTTCAATGGAAATCTAAATTTATTAACCCATGGAGGTCTGGATATGGAGTCACACTCAAAATCTAAGTGCAAAACCACACTACAGGCTGATCCAACTTTGATGTAATGTCCTTAAAACAAGTCAAAATGAGGCTCAGTAGTGTGTGTGGCCTCCACGTGCCGGTATGACCTCCCTACAACGCCTGGGCATGCTCCTGATGAGGAGGCGGATGGTCTCCTTAGGGATGTCCTCAAGACCTGGACTAAAGCATCTGCCAACTCCTGGACAGTCTGTGGATGTTGGTGGATGGAGCGAGACATGATGTCCCAGATGTGCTCAATCGGATTCAGGTCTGGGAAACGGGCAGGCCAGTCCATAGCATCAATGCCTTACTCTTGCAGGAACTGCGGACACATTCCAGCCACATGAGGTCTAGCATTGTCTTGCATTAGGAAGAACCCAGGGCCAACTGGCCCAACAAGCACTGCACAGACAAGGAGTCTGAGGATTTAATCTCGGTACCTAATGGCAGTCAGGCTACCTCTGGCAAGCACATGGAGGGCTGTGCGGCCCCCCCAAAGAAATGCCACCCCACACCATTACTGACCCACCGCAAAACCAGTCATCCAGGAAGATGTTGCAGGCAGCAGAACGTTCTCCATGGCGTCTCCAGACTGTCACATGTGCTTAGTGTGAACCTGCTTTCATCTGTGAAGAGCACAGGGCGCCAGTGGCGAATTTGCCAATCTTGGTGTTCTCTGGCAAATGCCAAATGTCCTGCATGTTGTTGGGTTGTAAGCACAACCCCCACCTGTGGATGTCGGGCCCTCCTACCACCCTCATGGAGCCTGTTTTTGCCCGTTTGAGTGGACACATGCACATTGGTGGCCTGATGAAGTTCATTTTGCAGGGCTCTAGCAGTGCTCCTCCTTGCACAAAGGCGGCGGTAGCGGTCGTGCTGCTGGGTTGTTGCCCTCCTACGGCCTCCTCCATGTCTCCTGATGTACTGGCATGTCTCCTGGTAGCGTCTCCATGCTCTGGACACTACGCTGAAAGACACAGCAAATCTTCTTGCCACAGCTCGCATTGATGTGCCATTCTGGATGAGCTGCACTACCTGAGCCACGTGTGAGTTGTAGACTCCGTCTCATTCTACCACTAGAGTGAAGGCACCACCAGCATTCAAAATTGACCAAAACATCAGCCAGGAGGCATAGGAACTGAGAAGTGGTCTGTGGTCACCACCTGCAGAACCACACCTTTATTGGGGGTGTCTTGCTAATTGCCTATAATTTCCACCTGTTGTCTGTTCCATTTCCACAACAGCATGTGAAATTGATTGTCAATCAGTGTTGCTTCCTGAGTGGACAGTGTGATTTCACAAAAGTGTGATTGACTTGGAGTTACATTGTGTTGTTTAAGTGTTCCCTTAATTTGAGCAGTGTATTTGCTTGAGTTGTATTTTTGAATCCGTACCATGTTAGGGTATATATAACTGATTATATTTTAAAAAATAAACTTATATATAATAATCATATATACAGAATTCATGTGAAGGGTACGTTCACACGTGTGTATTCTCTGCTTCAGTTCTTGCTGCCCATTGACTTCAATGGGTAGCAAAATCTGCTGCAGCAGAAAATACACACATGTGAACGTGCCCAAAATATAGTTTTCATTTAGCCATATTTAAAAGAGCCAACACTTTTTAACTGTATGTGGACAGTGAACAGTGTAAAGTTAAACTAGAACAGTCTTTGTTCTCCAGATTTATAACAGTGACACAAGCTCTTTGAAAATCTGCCACATCAAATCCTACTTGGCTTAGTTTTATGGCAAATTTGCAGACAATAAATTGGTATATTTAAACCCACCCCTTTCACCAAAGCTACATACTCTTTCAGATAAGCTAAAGGCTAAAACATGGGCTAAAACATGTGTAAGACATAATGCACCAGATTTTTTTTGCACAGGCAGTTTTATGTATCTTTCCATTTATTTGTTTTTTTAGGTCATTCACCATGCAGTTGAAATAACCCATAAACGTTATAATATGGGTTGCTGCTATATAAGTGTTTTATTTCCTTTTACCAATTGTGCAACATACATATTTTTTTTCCCATAACACTTTTTATTTATTTTTTAACACCAGCTATGGAACTTCCCAATATGATCTGCTGATCGATTTTCAGTATGCCAACACACTCTTGCTTGCTAGTAATAAGCAAAGGCAAATAGTCAGGGAAGACTTGTGGGTGCTTGTTAGGCCCTCGGCTGCCAAAGCAATCCACTGGTAATGAAGAGCAATCCACTGGTAATGAGAGCCTCTTCTTTTGTTTAACCCCCTTCATGCCAGGCATACATTATTATGTTATTCTGTTGTGTAAAGGTAGAACGACCACAAAAGTGTACCACCAGTAGATAGAAAAGGAAAGGGACTGGCAATTGTAATGTGATCTATCAGTGTTTTACACCTAGAGAGCAGGTTGTTTTTCCACAGTAAGGACCCTTTTACATGGGCCAACGAGCTGCAAATAATGAGGGCTGATCTCACCGTTCATTAGTTTGGTCCAGCAGCACAAAAGATCTGGAAATGTTCCTGCGGCCCTTTAAATTCATCATTATGGGGCACACATCCCCCTATTTACACAGGGTGATGTGCAGATGATAACGAGTGTTCACTTGTTTTTCGGCTGATCGGCTTTTTACAGAGGCTGATTTCCAGGAATGAGGGCCTTAAAGGGGTATTCCGGGCAAAAACATCTTATCCCCTATCGAAAGGATAGGGGATAAGATGTCTGATCGCGGGGGGCCCGCTGCTGGGACCCCCTGCGATCTCTCTGCAGCAGCCCGCATTCTATGCGTAGCTGCGGCTGCAGTTTCAGAAACCGCCGGGCTTCCGAGATGGGGACGTGACGTCATGCCCCTACATTTATGTCTATGATATGATATGGCATGTTAAAGGGGTTATCCACCATAAGGTGATTTTAGTACATACCTGCCAGGCTATCTTTTTGTGAACTGGGTATTTCCTGTTGAAGTTCGGTCTCTTAAACTACACATCCCATAGTTCCATGCTTCTAAGTGTGAAGTTACATTCCCCCCTCCCACACATCAGCCACCCCACCAATTGCAGCACAAAATGAGCTGCATCCATTCAAACCATGGGGTCTACAGCTGTTGCAAAATAATCTCTCTCCCACTCAGCGGTCGCTCTCCCCATTGAAGCAGGATAGGCTCCCTTTGCACAACTGACGAGTGAGGTCAGGTCTCAATGCACTGCAACCTGGGAAATCCCTAGACATGAGTCATTTTGTATGCTGTTAAAAAGAAATATTGGGGTAAAAATTACATAAGAATTGCCAGACCACCGTCACACACAGGTACAGACACTATATTATGAACTACACTAACTTTACAGCCCCTGTAGCACAGTCAAATAAGAAAAATTCCTGGAATACCCCATTTCCCTCTTTCATTTTTTCACTTCTGTTTTTTCCTCCTCACCTTCTAAAAATCATAACACTTTCAATTTTCCACCTAAAAATCCATGAGGGCTTGTTCTTGGCACTTTACTTTGTGATACCATTAATAATTTCACTACAAAATCTACGGCGAAACCAGAAAAAAATTATTTGTGGGGCAAAATTGAAAAAGAAAAAGCCAATTTGTAATTTTTAGCGGCTTCCATTTCTACGCAGTGCAGTTTTCTGTAAAAATGTAACCTTATATTTATTCTGTAGATCCATACGGTCACAAGGATACCCAATTTATATAGGTTTGATTTTATTTTACTACAAAAAAATAAATAAAAAGATAACTACATGCACCAAAATTAATACGTAGAAAAATTTCCTATTCTGACCCCAATAACTTTTTTATTTTTCCGTATAAGGGGCGGAATGAGGGCTAATTTTCTGTGCCATTTTTGTTTTGATCAGACTTTTTGATCACTTTTTATTATTTTTTTATGGTATAAAAAGTGACCAAAAATACGCTATTTTGGACGTAATTTTTTTTTACGCGTACGCCATTGACCGTGCAGTTTAATTAACAATATATTTTTAGAGTTCGGACATTCTTGCATGCTGCGATAGCACATATGTTTGTTTGTTTTTTTACACAAATTTTTTTTTTTTATGGGAAAAAGGGGGGGGGGGGGGGGTGATTCAAACTTTTATTAGAGAATGGGTTAAATCACATTATTAACACTTTATTTTCATAGGGGACTATAACATTGTACACACTGATTTCCTACACTGATCACTGCCATGCAATAGCATGGCATTGATCAGTGTTATCGCCGCTCGACTGCTCCTACCTAGATCTGAGGCAAGGAGCAGTCATTTGGCGATTGGACAGCGAGGTGGCAGGTAGGGATCCTGCTCGCATCCTGCAAGCTGTTCTAGACGCCGTGGTGGTCCCGAACAGCACTACTGAGCTAAACGGCAATGCTTGCTTTAGTTTTAGACGTGGCGATCAAATTTGATCGGCGATGACCAGCATTAGCAACCAGGACCCACTGGGTATGATGCGCGCTCACCTGAAAGCCGCAGATGGACGTTAATGAACGTCCATTTGTGGCAAAGGGTTAACAGTAGTAGAACATTGGCATAATTTACTGTTGATCATCTGCACAGAATATTACCAACCTGTTGAACATTCTATCAGCATGGTCAAACTTTCCATTTTGGATGCATAGCATGTGCTCTGGGGCTGTAAGAGAAGAAGGCATTAGAGAATCTTAATTAAAGTAATATAAAATTGAAATGCCACTGCCATTTACTTCTACCCTAGATTGCAAAACAATTTTACAAGTTTGCCAAAATCCAAAATTTAACACATAATGGCCCTGATTTATCAATCTGTCTGAAACCAAAACAGTATGGTTTTGCCCATAACAACCCATCCCAGCATTTCTATTTTAATATGCAATGGTAAAATGAAAGCTTAGCTGTAACTGGTTGTTATGGGCAAATGCAGACAGTTTAGTTTCAAGCAGATTGATATATCTGGGCCCTTATGGAATAGAGGGTGGTATTTCATGTATAACTCCCATTGATCAAAGAGGGACAGGGATGGGAAGTGGGTTACAGCAGATTCCCTTTAAAGGGGTTATCCGGCCAAAGACATCTTATCCCCTATCCAAAAGGGGCGGGGCTGCATCTCCAGTCTCGGAAACCTCTTTCTTTCCAGGACTAGAGACGTGACGTAACGCCTCACCCCCTCCATTCATGTCTATGGGAGGGGGTGTGATGTCCGTCACACCCCCTCCCATAGACATGAATGGAGGGGGCGTGGCGTGACGTCAAGAGGGGGCGTGGTATTACATCACGTCTCCAGTCCTGGAAACAAAGTGCTTTTTAGAAACTGGAGACTCAGCCCTGCATAGAATGATTACCCCTTTAAAATACTATAAAGCACTACAAACACTATAACATAGGGCTGAATTTATTAGCTTCAAAACATACAAGACACAATTCTCCCAACATCTTAATAACGTTAAACTTTTACAATAAAGATGTTATCTTTGAATGTTTTTTTTATATTTTAAAGCCACCATAAGAAAGATCTCAGCACCAGATTTCTCAATAAAGCCCAGGTGTCGTTTTCAGATAAACCACAAAACATTATTCGCACCTGCAGGATGTTACCACATAAGGAAGGAAGGGGGGAAATTTATCATTGTTTGTATAAACTAAGAGATTTTTCCCTCTGTGTACATCCTGTGTACCTGTGCTAAATGTATCAAATTGTTATTTATTCTTCATGAATAGCTTAGATCTAAGTACGTTTTAAAGTGTAGTCTGGGCTGAAATGAGACTGTGCAAAAAATCTGCAACATTTTGAATTGTCACATTTGATAAACCAGCTACACTTGACTTCATCCAAAGAGTTTTGATAAAATAACTTAAAGCTGTTATCCAGTAATAGAAAAACAGAGCTAGTTTCTTTCAAAAACAGCTCTGCGTCTGTCACCAGGTTGTGTGTGATATTACAACGTGACTCTATTCACTTCAATGGAACTGAGCTGCAGAATCACATCCAACCTGGGAGACAGACAGGGAGCGTTTAAAAAAAAATAGATAAGTGTGTGGAAGTAAAACTGCTGAAAAACTTTTACACAAATAATCCTTCGTACAAATATTTGCGACACATACAAACAAAAAAAACTGTGTAAAAACAATGATAATTTTTTCCCATAGTCTTTTATTTCAGATGTTAGCCAACCTGGTAAAGAATGAAAGGACTGCACCTTACCAACTCTAACCAAGTAGAAGAGAACGTATCCTGGTGAGGAATAGTGACTTCCATATATAAATTTTGGCTCTGGCATTTCATGATACCGCTTCTGCAAGACAGTACAGAAGAAATATTATAGTCATTTTATAAGGTTTACTTTATCATGGCTTCTCGGTTAGATTTCTGACTAGTCTTTATAAAAGGTTAGTAGC
The DNA here is from genome assembly GCF_029499605.1 of Hyla sarda. Lineage (NCBI taxonomy): Eukaryota > Metazoa > Chordata > Amphibia > Anura > Hylidae > Hyla > Hyla sarda. The sequence goes on from NC_079193.1 coordinate 293,763,935, forward strand.
CTTAAAGTGACAGAAAATTATACAGATTTGTAAATTACTTCTATATAAAAATATGTATCTTTCCAGTACCTTTCAGCTTGCTGTATACTACTGAGGAAGTTGTGTAGTTCTTTCCAGTCTGACCACAGTGCTCTCTGCTGACACCACTGTCTGTGTCAGGAACTGTCTGCAGCAGGATAGGTTTGCTATGGGGATTTGCTCTTGTTCTGGATAGTTCCCGACATGGACAGTGTTGGCAGCAGAGAGCACTGTGGTCAGACTGGAAAGAACTACACAACTTATCTGTAGTATATAGCAGCTGTTAAGTCATGGAAGGCTTACAAGTTTTAAATAGAAGTAGTTTACAAATTTGAAAAAAATCAAAAATGTTCTTCTTGCTTGTCAGATTAAGTGCAACTTTTGTCGCAAAGTCTATAGAATAAGGGGAGCTGCATAAAGGGGCTTATCTGTGAGTATTGTGTAAAAGGTTACTATCCTGTCTTATTTGGGCCACCAGTAGCACAACAGAGCTGTCGTTAACCCATGTCACCCCTGACAAACAGCAGCACAGGGTGACAGTGCTCCTGCATTCACAATAGTATTAATAGCATTGTTGAAAGGAACTGCAGCCTTATCCCATTCAGGTTAGTGAGACAACATTGCATTTCCTTGCATCACTACTACTAAATGTATAGTAAGCGCAGGCACTAACAGCTGTAAACACTGAAGAGACTGAACTATTTACATGACTGAACCAGATCCATAATTCCATCTTGGCTCTTCTAAAAAAGAAGACACCAGACACCAGAATGAACAGAGCCTGATTTACATTTGATTTACACAGCATCAAATCTGTGGCGTCAAATCCACAGCAAACATGGTACATGTTAATGTACCTTAAAAGGGAACTCCGTTGCTAGACATCTTATCCCCTATCAAATGGATAGGGAATAAGATGTCTGATTCCGAGGGGGATGAAGGGAAGGTGGGGGTCCAACCACTGGGACCCCTGAGATCTCCGTCCCGGCACCCTTGCACTCTGAACATTTATGTTCAGAACGTCGGCAGTGCTAGGCTTCGTCATGCCCCCTCCATTCAAATCTATGGGAGAGACGAAGATACAGCGTTCGTATATGTTTGTTTCTCCCTTGGAGGTATATGGAGGGGGCCAGCTTGTGGTCACTAGTAATCCGGAGAGGAGCGGAGATCGCTTTGTGCATGCGGAATACCGGGGAGCCGTGCAGGAGATCGCCCGGACCCCCCTGCGATCAAACACTTATACTCAATCCTGTAGTTAGGGGATAAGATAGCTAGCAGTGGAGTACCCCTTTAAACTTCACTTATAATACACTTGACTACAATTTGCATTCTAAGTAATGTACAGGGTGGGCCATTTATATGGATACACCTTAATAAAATGGGAATGGTTGGCGATATTAACTTCCTGTTTGTGACACATTAGTATATGTGAGGGGGGGGGGGGGACTTTTCAAGATGGGCGGTGACCATGGCGGCCATTTTGTAGTCGGCCATTTTGAATCCAACTTTTGTTTTTTCAATAGGAAGAGGGTCATGGGACACATCAAACTTATTGGGAATTTCACAAGAAAAACAATGATGTGCTTGGTTTTAACGTAACATTATTCTTTCATGAGTTATTTACAAGTTTCTGACCACTTATAAAATGTGTTCAATGTGCTGCCCATTGTGTTGGATTGTCAATGTAACCCTCTTCTCCCACTCTTCACACAGTGATAGCAACACCGCAGGAGAAATGCTAGCACAGGCTTCCAGTATTCATAGTTTCAGGTGCTGCACATCTCGTATCTTCACATCATAGACAATTGTCTTCAGATAACCCCAAAGATAAAAGTCTAAGGGGGTCAGATCGGGAGACCTTGGGGGCCATTCAACTGGCCCACGACGACCAATCCACTTTCCAGGAAACTGTTCATCTTGGAATGAGAGAAGAGGGTTGCATTGACAATCCAACACAATGGGCAGCACATTGAACACATTTTATAAGGGGTCAGAAACTTGTAAATAACTCATGAAAGAATAAAGTTACATTAAAACCAAGCACATCATTGTTTTTCTTGTGAAATTCCCAATAAGTTTGATGTGTCACATGACCCTCTTCATATTGAAAAAACAAAAGTTGGATTCAAAATGGCCGACTTCAAAATGGCCACCATGGTCACCACCCATCTTGAAAAGTTCCCCCCCTCACATATACTAATGTGCCACAAACAGGAAGTTAATATTACCAACCATTCCCATTTTATTAAAGTGTATCCATATAAATGGCCCACCCTGTATATTAAAGGTTTTTCCAGTGTTCTTAAAAACTTGCTATAATGCTGCAGTTGTAGAAAAACATCTTTATTTACTTACCCTGGCTCCCCAAAGGTATCACTGCAGCTCCTAGTCGGCTCCTTCCGGTACCCCAATGCTCATCTATTTTTCTTGCTTCTGAGACGAGAGCTCGGAGCAGGACCTGCTTGCTCAGTCAATCAAAGACCAAGTCAGAATATTGCTGCAGACAGTGTTTGGCTAAGCAGGCAGGTCCTGTCTTGATGGCTTATCTGGGAAGCAGGCAGAAGAGATGAGCATTGGGAAACCAAAAGTAGCTGCAGCGGGATCTGTGGTAGACAAGTATAAATATGTGGTAGACAAGTATAAATATGTGGTAGGCAAGTATAAATATGTGGTAGGCAAGTATAAATATGTGGTAGGCAAGTATAAATATGTGGTAGGCAAGTATAAATATGTGGTAGACAAGTATAAATATGTGGTAGGCAAGTATAAATATGTGGTAGGCAAGTATAAATATGTGGTAGGCAAGTATAAATATGTGGTAGGCAAGTATAAATATGTGGTAGGCAAGTATAAATATGTGGTAGGCAAGTATAAATATGTGGTAGGCAAGTATAAATATGTGGTAGGCAAGTATAAATATGTGGTAGGCAAGTATAAATATGTGGTAGGCAAGTATAAATATGTGGTAGGCAAGTATAAATATGTGGTAGGCAAGTATAAATATGTGGTAGGCAAGTATAAATATGTGGTAGGCAAGTATAAATATGTGGTAGGCAAGTATAAATATGTGGTAGGCAAGTATAAATATGTGGTAGGCAAGTATAAATATGTGGTAGGCAAGTATAAATATGTGGTAGGCAAGTATAAATATGTGGTAGGCAAGTATAAATATGTGGTAGGCAAGTATAAATATGTGGTAGGCAAGTATACATATGTGGTAGGCAAGTATACATATGTGGTAGGCAAGTATACATATGTGGTAGACAAGTATAAATATGTGGTAGACAAGTATAAATATGTGGTAGACAAGTATAAATATGTGGTAGGCAAGTATAAATATGTGGTAGACAAGTATAAATATGTGGTAGGCAAGTATAAATATGTGGTAGGCAAGTATAAATATGTGGTAGGCAAGTATAAATATGTGGTAAACAAGTATAAATATGTGGTAGACAAGTATAAATATGTGGTAGACAAGTATAAATATGTGGTAGACAAGTATAAATATGTGGTAGGCAAGTATAAATATGTGGTAGACAAGTATAAATATGTGGTAGGCAAGTATAAATATGTGGTAGGCAAGTATAAATATGTGGTAGGCAAGTATAAATATGTGGTAGACAAGTATAAATATGTGGTAGGCAAGTATAAATATGTGGTAGGCAAGTATAAATATGTGGTAGGCAAGTATAAATATGTGGTAGGCAAGTATAAATATGTGGTAGGCAAGTATAAATATGTGGTAGGCAAGTATAAATATGTGGTAGGCAAGTATAAATATGTGGTAGGCAAGTATAAATATGTGGTAGGCAAGTATAAATATGTGGTAGGCAAGTATAAATATGTGGTAGGCAAGTATAAATATGTGGTAGGCAAGTATAAATATGTGGTAGGCAAGTATAAATATGTGGTAGGCAAGTATAAATATGTGGTAGGCAAGTATAAATATGTGGTAGGCAAGTATAAATATGTGGTAGGCAAGTATAAATATGTGGTAGACAAGTATAAATATGTGGTAAACAAGTATAAATATGTGGTAGGCAAGTATAAATATGTGGTAGGCAAGTATAAATATGTGGTAAACAAGTATAAATATGTGGTAGGCAAGTATAAATATGTGGTAGGCAAGTATAAATATGTGGTAGGCAAGTATAAATATGTGGTAGACAAGTATAAATATGTGGTAGACAAGTATAAATATGTGGTAGACAAGTATAAATATGTGGTAGACAAGTATAAATATGTGGTAGGCAAGTATAAATATGTGGTAGACAAGTATAAATATGTGGTAGGCAAGTATAAATATGTGGTAGACAAGTATACATATGTGGTAGACAAGTATAAATATGTGGTAGGCAAGTATAAATATGTGGTAGACAAGTATAAATATGTGGTAGGCAAGTAGAAATACTAGCGAGCATTAAAGCAAGTTTTTAAAAACACTGAATACCACTTTAAATAAAACCACAAGGTGATAGTAAAAGAGCATTTTGAAATATTTACCACTTATAAGGTTGATAAAAATGATCACAAATATAGTAAAAAGTAAACAACTGTGTAAATAAATTTATAACATATCAATCTATGAAAATTAACATGTCCAGCATTAAAGCTTTGTATAAGAGGTTTATCAAATACATACCTGTAACCTTTCTAGCCTGTCTTTATTTAGGGCACCTATAGGCTTTCTCAGATCACGAAAGGTTTCAGGAATGGTTAAATCTTAAAAGAAAGAAAAAATACATTATAAAAATATATATATATATATATATATATATATATATATATATATATATATATATATATATATATATATGTTTTCTGCACTGTGTTGTGGGGATCCATTCTGCATTTTTTCTCAGTCATGGCTAATATTTTACACAGAAACGGCAAATGTTGGCAGTGCACCATGTGATCATTGTATACATGTATAGGCCACAGTAAACAACTTAAATGAGGTACATGCAAAACATAAGGGAAGCCAGAGTGGAGAGCAGCCAACAAGCAAACACTAATGCTCTGTTAGATTCGGCTTTTATTTATATTACATTTCCCCTGCAGCAAGAAAATTATAAAGTGGGGGGCAAATTCCCCCAGTAAAATAAGCATGCTGCTGTAGTGCCTGTGAACACCTTTCCAGATGTGCCGAGACCACTTAATTTATCATTGGGGTAGTAACCAAGATGGTGCGGCAGTGGTGAACAGTCATGGTGTCCTCACTGCTAACACAACAGTTTGTCTTGACTGATGTCCCTTTCTACGTGTAATGTCAGTGCTAGATGTCCCAAGGGGAGCGTCATTAAAGTGGACATTAGGATACTGTGATTAGTCACCACTGCAGCACGGCCCACTGACTACTGGGGGGGGGTTACATGGCGGTTTTACTACTTTTTCTCCTTTATTATAGTTGAACAAGTGATTTTAAAACACATGCACAACTAGTAGGGTATTTACAAGCACAACAGCAGCAGGTCAGCAGTTAAAGGGGTACTCTTCTGAAAAACATCTCATCCCCTATCCAAAGGATAGGGGATAAGATGTCCGATTGTGGCAGTCCTGCAGCTGGGGACCCCCCGCGATCGCCGGCACAGCACCTCTCATCTGTGCACCGTGCGAACTCCGCTTCGTGCCAGATGAATGGCAACTACAGCCACTACGCCGCTACTCCATTCATGTCTATGGGAGGAGGCGTGATGGCTACGTAGTGTGATGGGCACGGTGTGACGTCACGAACACGGAAGCTCCAAGCTTTCATGTTCCAGGCACCGCCACTACCGGCTCGGAGATCGCAGGGGTCCCATCATGTAGCGGTTTCCCCTTTGGATAGGGGATAAGATGTTTTTGCCGGAGCAGAACGTATCGGCCACAGACCGGGCACCTTGATATCTGAGAATACAAGGGATTGAGTTAAAGCTCTTATTGTTTTATTTGGCAGCCTGGGTGCAATAGGGAACTAACTCTTTAAAAGGGGTACGCCACTGGAAAACATTTTTTTTTTTAAAATCAACTGGTGCCAGAAAGTTAAACAGATTTGTAAATTAGTAAAGAACAAAAGCACGTATGCACACTCACTGCTCAGCAGAGATCAATCAGCGTGGGGATCCGGTCCTCGGAAGGCTGGGTCACAGCATCGGTGCAGTGAGATGGGCGCTCTGAGGCGACGCCGGCTGTTTCACAGGCCAGAAGAAGCACCCTGACTTGTGTGAAACAGCCGCATCGCCTCCGAGCGCCCATCTCACTGCACCGATGCTGTGACCCAGCCTTCTGAGGACCGGATCCCCACGCTGATTGATCTCTGCTGAGTGGCGAGTGCACATATGTGCTTTTGTTCTTTACTTGTTTGATGCTTCACATCTGTCGTATGTGCACCCCACAGGAGATCTTGTACGGGCCACTGATGTTCTGCAGTACCCTGTCTCAGGTGTAGTAGCGCTTCTTGAGTGCCCTCTCCATTCTGTTCTTTTGTTTTGCTAGATTTGTAAATCTTTATCATTCCTGTACTTATCAACTGCTATATGCTCCACAGGAAGTTCTTTTCTTTTTGAATTTACTTTCTCTCCGACCACAGTGCTCTCTGCTGACACCTCTGTCCATTTAGGAACTGTCCAGAGTAGGAGCAAAACCCCATAGAAAACCTATCCTGCTCTGGACAGTTCCTAAAATGGACAGAGGTGTCAGCAAAGAGCACTGTAGTCAGACAGAAAGGAAATTCAAAAAGAAAAGAACTTCTTGTACAGCATACAGCAGCTGATAAGTACTGGAAGGATTAAAGGGGTACTCCGGTGAAAACCCTTAATTTATTTTGGCTACTGAAGAATGCGACACTAGTCGTGAAACGCGTATAGCCCTTGATATTTTACTACTGCCATATCCATCTCACCGGCTAATAGCCGCTATACCAGCCAATCCAGTCTTGACTTCGCTGCAGTACCCCGGTTTGAGGACCACTGCAAATCGCGTGCAATTCACACTGCACGCAGACTCACCTCTGATGAAACTCCCCTATAGGCCGGCTGCCGAGCCGTGCCAAGCAGAGTGATTTTCTCAATGCACAAATATCCAAAGCCGGTTACTGCTGTACCGAAAGAGAGTGCTTGCCGCAGGAGAAGCGCACTCATACATTGCCACATCAAGGTATCCACATGCCCATGCCAGGGCAGTGGCAATCTGAGCACCGGACATCGTCCATGCGGACATTCACTGCCATTGCTCTCTAGAATCTGCCGTTTTCAGGAACACTCGGCTGCCTACAAGCTCTGTCTACTCAGTGGTAAAGTATCGCTTTAATCCTATCATTAACTGTATCAGCATTTTTTTTACAATTTTGTTACTTTTTGGATACAATTACCGGCAGCTTACTAACTTCTCCTCTCAACACTTTGATGAATGACATTTAAGTCTACCTCAATTCGCACATGTAAACTTGTGGAATCTGTCAAGTTTTTGCGGTAAATTTTTTGCTACTATAGACTATTTTTTCTTCTTTTCTGAGATGGCTGGCAATTTTTAGCATCATATTTTAGGTCACTTTATTCTATATTTTTAATACCTGAGCAAGGGCCCTGCTCGGGTATTGATTGTATTATTAAAATTTAATAAATGTTTAAGATTATTTAATTTATTGTACCCTTTCAGGCTTTTTATTACCATATTTATTTTTATTATCACTATTACTGTATATTGTTTATTGTCACCCCCTTTTTCTCCTATTCCTTTTCCCTTTTTTATATTTGTAAATTACTTCTATTAAAAAATCTTAAGCCTTCCAGTACTTATTAGCTGCTGAATGCTACAGAGGAAATTCCTTTCTTTTTGGAACACTGATGACATCACGACCACAGTGCTCTCTGCTGACATCTCTGTCCATTTTAGCAACCGTGCATAGCAAATGTATGCTAAGGGCAGCATGGTGGCTCAGTGGTTAGCACTGCTGCCTTGCAGTGCTGGGGCCTTGGGTTCAAATGTCACTAAGGACAACAATAAATAAAGAGTTATTATTATAATGACATCAGCAAAGAGCCCTGTGCTCGTGATGTCATCAGAGAGAATTCCAAAAAGAAAAGAATTTCCTCTGTAGCATTCAGCAGCTAATAAGTACAGGAAGGATTAAGATTTTTTTTTAATAGAAGTAATTTACAAATCTGTTTAACTTTCTGGCACCAGTTGATTTAAAAGAAAAAAAGGTTTTCACCGGAGTACCCCTTTAAGATTTTTAAATAGAAGTAATTTACAAATCTGTTTAACTTTCTGACATCAGTTGATTAAAAATAAATAAATAAATAAAATGTTTTCCAGTAGCATACCCCTTTAAAGAGTTATTTCACTATTGCACCCAGGCTGCCAAATAAAACAATAAAAGCTTTAACTCAAACCCTCGTATTCTCGGATATCAAGGTGCCCGGTCTGTGGCCGATACGTTCTGCAGCTATGGGAACTGACAGTGCCATCCACCAATCACTGACTGAGGCTGGACACCGTTATGGTGAGAGTTTGGCTGAAAGGTGCTGTGACATTACACATACAGCTTCGGGAAGGCAAAGATCAGCGGAGACCTGACCACAGACTGAGCATCCTGATACTGGAGGCTACAAAAGAGAGAGGAAGGAGAGTTCAAAGCTTTCATTGAGCAGCCTGGGAGCAATAGGGAAAAAACTGTTTTACTGGACAAACCCATCAAAAGAGGTACAACTCTGCTGACAGGTTCCCTTTATGAGAACTAAACAATGTGGATGAAATAGTTATACCCAGTAGAGAACTAGTGTAGTCTGCGATGATCCATGGAAACACAGGATACTGGGAAAGGTCATTGCAGCTCCGATCTGCTAGGTTATTGAGATGTAAAAGATACTGGTAATTGGATATTTGGCCCATCTGCCACTGAAGCATGTAGCTGTCTGCTGTGTGCTCCGTCATGTGATTCTCTGCAAGAAACAGGAGGCAACTATTGACAGCCTTTTATACAAAAAAGAATGAAATATAAAACATTAGTATATACATGGTTAACCATAATATCACTAATTGGTTTCAGATGTCCTTTAGTACACATGGCATACTATAGTAGCTTCTTTGTGTAACTTCACTTTAATGTATGCATGTATTGTATAGTATTGCCAATTTTGAAAGAAAGCAACACCCTAAGGGTATGTTCACACTGCGGAATGGACTGAGATGTCAGCAGAGAGCACTGTGGTCAGACAGAAAAGAAATTCAAAAAGAAAAATAACTTCCTGTGGAACATACAGCAGCTGATAAGTACTGGAAGGATTAAGATTTTTAAATAGGAATAACTTACAAATCTGTTTAACTTTCTGGCACCAGTTGACTAAATTATTATTATTTTTTTACCAGCGGAATACCCCTTTAAAAAATAAATAAATAAATGAAGACTGTGAACTGAGACCAAGCTGGTAACCTCCAGCACTAGTGGCCAGATGGAGTGATCAACCACCTGATCCTCAGCCAGAAGTAGGAAATGTAGGCTGCATTACAGAAAATACATCATTGTGCATTCGTAAACCATAATAAAGCCTAGCCCGTGCATGCCACATCAGCAAAAAGGGATAAGCACAAAGCATACACAAACACCTTCAGATTATTGTCTTAAAATAGCCTTTGCTGCACTATATAATATTTAAAAAAAAGGATGCCGCCTGTTTTACATTAATGACCAAATGACCAAGCCCAATTTTTCAAATCTGGCATGTGTCTCTTTAAAGAGGTACTCCGCCCCTAGACATCTTAAGATGTCTCTGATCGTGGGGGTCACCCGCGATCTCCCTTCTGCATGTGGCGTTCGAATAGAGCGTCGGGTGCAGCGTCGGAGGCTCGTGACGTCGCGTCCGCGCCCTGCTCGTAACGTCATGGCCACGCCCCCTCAATGCAAGTATTCAAATATTTTGGAGTGAAAAAACTCCAAAATATTGTCAACAATTTTTAAATGTCTGGCTTTTTTTTGTTATGTAAATTTTTATGGCAATTACTGTATGGTAAAAATTATGGGGAGATTTATTAAAACCTGTCCAGAGTAAAAGCTGCTGAGTTGCCCATAGCAACCAATCAGCTTGCTTCTTTCACTTTTAACCCCTTAAGGACTCAGCCCTTTTTTTTTTACAAATCTGACCACTGTCACTTTATGCATTAATAACTCAGAGACTTTTTTTTTCATGACATATTCCAGTTCTCCAACTGAAATATTTTATCCCCTGCTGTGCCGGGGCTGTAAAACTATACATAATGAACTTTCACTTACCTGCCTACGATCCCCCGTTGTTCCGATATCGCCCACCGTGCTCTGGCCCGTCAGCTTCCTCTTCCTGCGGGTCGGTGACTTCACGACCCGCAGGAAGAGGAAGAGACCGGAGAACGGGACGGCGATATCGGAACAACGGGGGATCGTAGGCAGGTAAGTGAAAGTTTATTATGTATAGTTTTACAGCCCCGGCACAGCGGGGGTTAAAAGTTTTAGCTTAGAGAACTCCTTTAACTTAGTGGTAAATTGTTACTTGCATCCTTTCTTGATGAAAAATCCCAAATTGTCATGAAAATTTAGCATTTTTCTAACTTTGAAACACAATTATATATTGATTCACATATACAATATGTCTACTTTATTTTGGTATCATAAAGTTGACATGTTTTTACTTTTTGAGGACATTAGAGGGCTTTAAAGCATTGCAGGAATTTTAAAACTTTTCACGAATATTTCAAAATCTGAATTTTTCAGGGACCAGTTAAGTTTGAAGTGGATTAGAGGGGTCTTTCTGCAAGAAATAAATCATAAATGACCCCATTCTAGAAACTGCACCCCACAAAGTATTCAAGATGACATTCAGAAAGTTTATTAACCCTTTAGGTGTTTCACAAGAATAGCAGCAAAGTGGAGGAGAAAAATCAAAATCTGCATTTTTTTTTTTTTTTTTACACTAACATGTTGTGGTATCCCCATTTTTAAAAGTGGTATACGAAGAAAAAAATCCTGAGTATGGAAATACCTCATATGTTGACAAAGTGCTGTGCGGGCTCACAACATGGCTCAAGAGGGAAAGAGCAACTGTGGGATTTTGGAGAGCGAATTTTGCTGTCAGGGTTTTTGGGGGCCATGTTGCATTTAGGAAGTAACAAGGGGTATAGTGAGCCTTAACACCTCACAGGTGTATGACGACTTTGCGTTGAAGTTAGACGTGAAAATGGGAAAAATTGTTTTTAACACTAAAATAATGATGTTACCCCAAATTTTTCTTTTTCACAAGGGGTAATAGGAGAAAATGCCCCCCAAAATTCTTCTGAGTATGGAAATACCCCACATGTGGACGTTAAAGGGGTATTTCAGGATTTTTTTTTTTATTTGACTATGCTACAGGGGCTGTAAAGTTAGTGTAGTTCACAATATAGTGTCTGTACCTATGTGTGACGGTTTTCTCACAATTCTTCTGTGATTTTCACCCCAATATTTATTTTTAACAGCATACAAAATGACTGTTTCAGATTTTGCAGGTTGCAATGCGGCCGAGACCTGACTCACTAGTCAGCTGATGACAGGGAGCCTGTCTGCTTCAATGGGTGGAGGGATCACTTGGTGGGAGAGAGATCAATCTGTAACTAATGCAACAGCTGTAGAAACCCTGATTGAAAACCACAGGTCTTTTGAATGGATGCAGCTCATTTATGTTTCAATGGGTGGGATCGCTGATGTGTAGGAGGGAGGAAAATGGAATTGTGGGATTTGTAGTGAAAAAAAGAAAAGTCAAACAGGAAATACCAGTTCACAAAAGATTCCCACAGTATTATGGTAATCTCACAACATAGCCATTTAGCCCGAAGACAAGTGCAAATCCTTCCTAAGCATGTCTATTACTGTCTGCCAGGTACATACTAAAATCACCTTATGGTGGATAACCCCTTTAAGTGCTCTGCTGGCGCACTACAATGCTCAGAAGAGAAGGAGCAAAATTTGGCTTTTTGAAAGAGAATTTTACCGAAATGGTTTTTGGGGGGCATGTTGCATTTAGCAAGTCCCCAGGGTGCCAGAAAAGCAAAAAAGAACTACACATGGCACACTATTTGGGAAACTACACCTCTCAAGGATGGCAACAAGGGGTACAGTGACCCTTAACACCTCACAGGTGTTTGACGGGTTTGCGTGGAACTTGGACGAGAAATAAAAAATTAGATTTTTAACACTAAAATTATGGTGTTACTCCAAATTTTTCAGTTTCACATGGTGTAATAGGAGAAAATGGACCCCAAAATTTGAAGCCCAATTTCTCCCGATTAAAAAAATGCCCCATATGTGGACGTAAAGTGCTCTGCTAGCACATTACAGGTCTCAGAACAGAAGGAGCGCCATTGGACTTTGAGAGAGAGAATTTAGCTGGAATTGAAGTCGGGGGCCATGTGCATTTATTTACAAACCTCCCATGGTGCCAGAACAGCAGAAACTCCCCACATGTGGCACCATTTTGGAAACTACACCCCTCTAGGAATGCAACAAGTTACAGTGAGTACTTACACCTCACAGGTTTTTTGAACAGTGGCCGTAAAAATGAAAATGTGATTTTTCGCACTATATTGATAGTGTTACTCCAAATGTTTCATTTTCACATCGGGTAATAGGGGAAAAGGCCCCCAAAATTTGCAGTGCAATTTCGTCTGAGAAAAAATACCCCATATGTGGATGTAAAGTGCTCTGCGGGCACACTGCAATGCTTAGAATAGAAGGAGCGCCACTGGGCTTTTAGAGTGAAAAGTTTGTTGGAATTGAAGTGGGGGCCCATGTGCGTTTACAAAGCCCCCATTGTGCAAGGACAGCAGAAATCCAAAACATGTGACACCATTTTAGAAACTACACCCCTCAAGGAACGTAACAAGGGTTATAGTGAGTACTTACACCTCACAGGTTTTTTGAACAGTGGGCCATAAATTGAAAATTTTGATTTTTTTTTTAAACTAAAATGCTGGGTTTACCCAATTTTTTACATATTCACAAGGGGTAATTGGGTTACAAATTTTGGAGGGCTTTTTCTCCTGACTATGGAAATACAGAAGTCATAGAGGTCTGTTTGCATTTGAGGCCTATGGCATATCAGTAGCTGACGGTTACATACATTCAGTGGAAAATACAAGAATGAAACACCCACATGTGACACCATTACAGAAAGTACCCACCCTGAGGAATGGGTATAGGGGTTAAGAGGACATTTTGAACGCACGGGTGTTTCCTAAATGTATTTTCCAGGAATGGATGAATTGCAATTTTCAACCTATGCTCTGCTTCATCTTTCTGGGAACAACTAATATGTGACTCCGAATTGTCACCTGGAAATACGACAGAGCTCATGTGGGAGAACTCTTTGCATTTGAGGCGGATGTTTGTTCCGGACCTAACAGTTACATACATTCAGAGGAAAATACAAGAAAGGAACACCCACATGTGACACCATTACAAACAGTACACCCACAGTTCCCTAAATTTTTTTTCCAGGAATGAATGAAGTGTAGTATGGGGAAAATGAAAATTGCAGTTTTACTACTGATATGCCAATTTTGTCTGAGGAGGATTGGACCCTTCATATTTGCACCTTCCTGAGAGAATCCCTCTTCCTTGCTAGGAAAATGATTGCGATGAGGTGAATGGATCCCAGGCCCCCCTCCCTATCTGGGTGGAAACACATGGTGAATGCAACCATTCCTTATGAACAATTGGTCTTTAAGCATAGGGGGTGCCCGGGCAAGTTTGAAAAGGCGTGGGGTTTGTGGTGCTCCTCCTCACAGACCCATTATACTGTCCTTGCGTTTAGAAACGCTTGAGATGCCCTGTTAGATCAGTTTGTCCATTTAGGTGGGGTTTCTCTTGGCATTCTCCGTATTGCTCACCAGCTCAAAGAAGTGTGGTGGGCAGAATGGAGCAACATGCTCCTTCACCCTCCTCCCCACACTGCAGTGATTGATGCGGTCACAACACTGCCACCTCCCAGTACAGTACGGAGAGTGATTGGTGGTGTATATTACACCGCTGGTCGCTCTCCTTTTCCGGGTCATTGGGGCACGTGTGCCTCGAATGACCCGGAATCGCCGCAGATCGCCGGTTTGTACTCCGGACCCCCCCTCGGCGAAGTGCTGGAATGCCTGCTGAATGATTTCAGCAGGCATCCCGGTCCGATCCCTGCCCAGTGATCGGTGGGGACCGGAGAAACGCAGGGCATACCTGTACGCCCTGAGTCCTTAAGGACTCAGGAAAGGGGGCGTATGGGTACACCCTGCATCTTTAAGGGGTTAAAAAGGCCTCTGAAAAATGAAAGAAGTGATCCGATTGGTTGCTATGGGCAACTTTTCCTCTAGACAGTTTTGATAAATGTTTTTTTTTATTCTATGGGTCGGTACGATTACGGCGATACCTAATTTATATAGCTTTTTTATATTTCCTTTTCCTTTTGTGTTGTCATGTTCTTACAGCCATAACTTTTTTTTTTCATCCAATGCCACTGTGCAAGGGCTTTTTTTTTTTTTTTTTTGCAGGACAAGCTGTACTTTTTATTGGTACCATTTTTGCGATTCATGCTACCATTATCGATTTAGTGTAAAAGTCACTACGGACATGACAATACTTATGTATAGGTTTGGGAGGAGTTGTTTCTTACAGGGTTTCATTGGGAAAGGGCCATTTATTTTTTTACACTGTATTTAAAAAAAAAAAAAAAAATGTGTTTTTATATTTTACAGGTTATACTTTGCTGCAGTACATCTGTACTGCAGCACAGTATAACTGTCAGTATCACACTGACATGCAGCTTGTGCAATCCAGCCTATGCCTGGACCTCACAGGCTGCCGTACTAGGCAGACCGGAGACCATCAGTAGGCCTCATCCTGACATGGCAGCCAGGACGTAGGCATACGCCCAGTTGCGCTAACATGTTAGAAACTGGGACGTATGCATACATCCTTGGGCGAGAAGGAGTTAATAAATAAAATAGTTAATAAAACAGAAATAATAAAAAATAGAAAAAAAAAAGGAAAAGAAAAAAAAAACTAGCATGCAATTTTCAGGTAAAGAGGTTCACAGCTTTTCGAAAACTAAGCTACTTCATTAGAACATATGCTGCACTGACTAGAACATTGCAGAAGGTTGTGACATATGTGTATATATTGCAATGACCTGTGATATTACACACTCTGTATCCACTATTAGTCTCACAATCCAATATATGAAACACTGATATAATGTGAGATATAAAACTTGGACTTTTGTGACATACGTGACTGATGGACTGTAGCAAAACACATCTACACATACATCATTTATATGTATATATTTTTCTATGTAATCGTAAAAAGAGAAAGAAAGCAAGGTGAAAAAAGGGCACAACTGCAAATACACATGTGAAAAAAAATGAAACTTTATTAAAAATACATCAAGCAAAAGACCAGACAAAAAAAAAAAAAAAGAGAAAAATTTAAACCACACACCGGCTAACCTAACATTTTGCCAGTATAGCGCTGCAGTTATTGTGGTTTCTAGGATGTGATGTAGATTATACTTGCTATATTCATGTGCTGGTGTGTGTTTTTATTTGTTTAAATTTTTTGTATTGACTTTTTCTAGATGTATTTCTAAAAAAGGGTATTCCATGTTTTCCATGTATATTTGCTGTTGAGCACTTTTTACTTGCTGTCTTTCTCTTTTTACAATTACGTGGTTGCAAAGCTGTCGCACCTAAACATTCAGAATATTTTTTGGTATTGCCCATGCTCTTGCTGATGTGTGTGTATTATATATATACATAGATACACACACATCTATATATATCCACAGGCGCACACACACATATATACAAAACACACAATATAGCAATTTGAGAGGTTAGAGGAAACAAAAATAAAACATAAAATCCAACCTAGATAAGCAGCAATATAGTAGTACACGCCGTCTCGATCTTTAGGGTTGTAAAATTTAAGGTATATATCTGAGCACAGGTCATTTTCAGTACAATACACTTCCAGTCCCTAAAAGGCATTAAAACAGGTATAAAGTAATTAGATTAATTTAGAGAAAAAGCATATTAAATGTATAATATAAATACTATTAATAATAACTTAACTAATCACTTAATTTACTAATAATTAATACAAACACATGAAATTGACTCAAAATGCAGGCCTCTTAACATTCTTTAATGTACTTCTCACGGTAAACTGGGCGTGACTTATTTCTGGGCAGGCAGGCTATGAAAACCCAGCCCAATGCTCTGCCTGTGAGCCAGCAGCTGCAAGTAAGCTGCCAAGAACGCTGTAAGACACTGAAGCTTCGCTGCTCCATTACTGAGAGTGTGAAAGCAATAATAAGGATAATGGGTATGAATTAAAGTGCAAGTTTTCATTTGAAAAGAAAATCCTAAGGACATAAAATAAATGAATCCAAGTGTACCTGTTATTGTTTATAAAAATTAAAAATAATTTTTTTTACACGTCCTAGAGACATGTCATAAGTTCAGACCACAAGCAATCAGTAGAACAAGTGGGAAGAGAAGCACGCTGCAAAATGCTTCTCTCCCTGCTGTGTGATACTAGAGAAAATTTTAAAAAGAATTACTTTTTGATGGTAAGAATAATTGGGGGGAGTTATCAAAACCTGTGCAGAGGAAAAGTTGACAATTGCCAACCAATTAAATTCTCTTTTTTCCAGAGGTCTTTAACCCCTTAAGGACTCAGGGTTTTTCAGTTTTTGCACTTTCGTTTTTTCCTCCTTACCTTTTAAAAATCATAACCCTTTCAATTTTCCACCTAAAAATCCATATTATGGCTTATTTTTTGCGTCGCCAATTCTACTTTGCAGTGACAGTCATTTTACCCAAAAATGCACAGCGAAACAGAAAAAAAAATCATTGTGCGACAAAATCGAAGAAAAAACGCCATTTTGTAACTTTTGGGGGCTTCCGTTTCTACGCAGTGCATATTTCGGTAAAAATTACACCTTATCATTATTCTGTAGGTCCATACGGTTAAAATGATACCCTACTTATATAGGTTTGATTTTGTCGCACTTCTGGAAAAAATCATAACTACATGCAGGAAAATGTATACGTTTAAAAATGTCATCTTCTGACCCCTATAACTTTTTTATTTTTCCACGTACAGGGCGGTATGAGGACGCAATTTTGCGCCGTGATCTGAAGTTTTTATCAGTATGATCTTTGTTTTGATCGGACTTTTTGATCACTTTTTATTCATTTTTTAATGGTATAAAAAGTGACCAAAAATGCGCTTTTTTTGACTTTCGAATTTTTTTGCGCGTACGCCATTGACCGTGCGGTTTAATTAATGATATATTTTTATAGTTCGGACATTTACGCACGCGGCGATACCACATATGTTTATTTATTTTATTTTTTTACACGGTTTTATTTTTTTTATGGGAAAAGGGGGGTGATTCAAACTTTTATTAGGGAAGGGGTTAAATGACCTTTATGAACACTTTTTTTTTACTTTTTTTTTTGCAGTGTTATAGGTCCCATAGGGACCTATAACACTGCACACACTGATCTTTTACACAGATCACAGGCGTGTATTAACACGCCTGTGATCAGTGTTATCGGCGCTTGACTGCTCCTGCCTGGATCTCAGGCACGGAGCAGTCATTCGCCGATCGGACACCGAGGAGGCAGGTAAGGGCCCTCCCGGTGTCCTGCCAGCTGTTCGGGACGCCGCGATTTCACCGCGGCGGTCCGGAACAGCCCGACTGAGCAGCCGGGTCACTTTCACTTTCACTTTAGAAGCGGCGGTCAGCTTTGACCGCCGCTTCTAAAGGGTTAATACCGCTCATCATCGCGATCGGCGATGTGTGGTATTAGCCGCGGGTCCCAGCCGTTGATGAGCGCCGGGACCGACGCGATATGATGCGGGATCGCGGCGCAATCCCGCTTCATATCGCGGGAGCCGGCGCAGGACGTAAATATACGTCCTGCGTCGTTAAGGGGGAAAAAAATGAAAGAAGCGATGTGATTGGTTGCTACGGGGCAAATAATCAACTTTTACTTTAACAAGGTTTTGATAAATCTCCCAAATGTATTTTAGTTGCCTAGAAAATAAGCAAATACATCATGACTGATCATCATTCTTTTACAGTTACACTTGTCTTACCAGAGGCATCAGCATATGTCTCCTTTTATATATTCGACGAATGTCGGCAAGGCTAATATGAACAACAGGTTTCTATTAAAAAGAGAAAAAAAAAGAAAGTTAATAAACTGTAATTCGGACCAATTAATTTTTTTTAATAGTCTACCAGATTTGGTGCAAATATACAGCAATACAAGATAAATACAAATTTACAGTTCAAACAGGTCAGTATAGCTAATTAAAAAATAGAATCTATATTATAATATAGTTCTTAAAACAAATTAGAAGTTTAATTATAAAACTATATAATAATATCTAATTTAAAAACTACATAAACATAGGGAAGTAACCATCTAAACTACAGGCTAAAAACGACCTTACAACAGTATATAAAATACACGAAAAAAGACTAAACTTTGATTTGTGATTTGCAGAAGGGTTGTTTTTTTATCTTAAGGGCTCAGTTACCAGCTAGAAGTTCATCATTTCTTCATGTAGTCGTAAAGGGGTACTCCGGTGGAAGAAAAATCTTAATCCTTTCAATAATTATCAGCTGCTAAAGTGGAGTTGTTCTTTTCTGTCTGGCAACAGTGCTCTCTGCTGACATCTCTGCTTGTCTCGGGAACTGCACAGAGTAGAAGAGGTTTGCTATTGGGATTTGCTTCTAAACTGGGCGGTTCCCGAGACAGGTGTCATCAGAGAGAACTTTGACAGAAAGAACAACTCAACTTCATCAGCTCATAAGTACTGAAAGGATTAAGATTTTTTTTATAGAAGTAATTTACAAATCTGTTCAACTTTCTGGAGCCAGTTGATATATAAAAAAAAGTTTTTTCCCGGATAACCCCTTTAAACAGATTCCAATACTTATTAGCTGCTGAATACTAGAGAGGAAATTATTTTCTTTTTGGCACACAGTGCTCTCTGCTGAGATCACGAGCACAGTGCTCTCTGTCGACATCGCTGTCCATTTTAGGAACTGTCCAGAGCAGCATATGTTTGCTATGGGGATTTTCTCCTACTCTGGACAGTTCTTAAAATGGACAGAGATGTCAGCAGAGAGCACTGTGCTTGTGATATCAGCAGAGAGCACTGTTGTCATAATGTCAGCAGAGAGCTCTGTGTTCCAAAAAGAAAATAATTTCCTCTGTAGTATTCAGCAGCTAATAAGTACTGGAAGGATAATGATTTTTTAGTAGAAGTAATTTACAAATCTGTTTAACTTTCTATCATCAGTTGATTTAAAAAAAAAAAATAATAAAAAAAAAAAGTTTTCACCGGAGTACCCCTTCAAAATTAATAAAACAATGTTAAATAAATTAAGCCATGGGCAAAATGCAGTTCATGTTACCACCAACGGCACATTGGATTGATATCTATCACCCAGCCTCACAAGGAATACACCCTCTTTTAGATGGTGTTATAACATGGAATATTGTTTTGGGATCATATTGCAGTCTTACATTAATTCTTCAGTGTTTGGAGACAAATGGTTGTGGCAATGGTTGTGGTTAATTGATAAAAAGTTAAAGGGGTATTCCAGGATTTTTTTTTTTATTTGACTATGCTACAGGGGGTGTAAAGTTAGTGTAGTTCATAATATAGTGTCTGTACTTGTGTGACGGTTTTCTCACAATTCTTATTTGATTTTCACCCCAATATTTATTTTTATCAGCATACAAAATGACTGTTGTCTCATATTTTCCCAGGTTGCAATGCGGCCGAGACCTGACTCACTAGTCAGCTGATGACAGGGAGTCGGTCTGCTTCAATGGGTGGAGGGATCACTTGGTGGGAGAGAGATCAATTTGTAACTAATGCAACAGCTGTAGGCACCCTGATTGTAAACCACATGTCTTTTAAATGGATGCAGCTCATTTATGTTTCAATGGGTGGGGTGGCTGATGTGTGGGAGGAAGGAAAATGGAATTATGGGATTTGTAGGAAAAAAAGAAAAACTCAAACAGAAAATACCAGTCCACAAAAAGCTAGCCACAATATTATGGTAATCTCACAACATAGCCATTTAGCCCCAAGACAAGTGCAGATCCTTCCTAAGCATGTCCATTACTGTCTGCCAGGTACGTACTAATATTACCTTATGGTGAATAAAAGTGGTTATTAAAGGGGTTACCCGGCCAAAGACATCTTATCCCCTATCCAAAGGATAGGGGATAAGATGTCTGATCGCGGGGGGCCAGCAGTCTCTGAAAGCTTTGTTTCCGGGACTGGGGATGTGATGTAACCCCACGCCCCCTCGCATGTCAAGAGGAGGCATGATGTCACGAGGAGGCGTCATGTCACGAGGAGGAGTGGTGTGATGTCATGAGGAGGCGTGGCGTTAAATCAAGTCCCCAGTCCCAGAAACTAAGAGCTTTCCAAGACTGGAGACGCAACCCCGCATAGAATGCGGTTGCTGCTCTTTGGCCGGATAACCCCTTTAAAGTTGGCTACAAAGGCTTTGGAGGCTGTCATGTAGCTGCTTGCATTATGTTTTATATACAAAGGATAACATTAAAAAATCCATTTACTGTAACACAACAGTAGAGCTACAGATAAAGATAGCAAGGTGTTTTCTTACTGGGTATCCATTCAAAGGCTGGAAATAGAGGTATTTATCTGTGATGCACACATGGCCGGGGTTGGAGACCAGCGGAGTTATCATCTCGGCTTCACATTCCATGTTTGATATTTCACACACACTCTGAAAGCTGTGACAGATTTAAGCAAAGCATCACAAAATGTACCTTAAGATGCTGATCATACATTATTCGAGATTTTTTGTACTATAGTAGACAGAACGTGTGATAACTAAGAAAAATCTCTGATATATCTAAGGAAAAGGGGGAGGATTTCAGGGTAAACAAGTCCCATGAGAGCTAACATGGCTGACAATGGTAACAACTAGCCAATTCTATACTAATAACTGGCAGAAGTCTACAGTAGAAACAGTGGGGCTTACCAGAGAAAGCATGCACGCAGTTACAGCTCTCTCATCCTTGTTTCACTAAATACTGATTTTACAAGTGACCTGAGAGTGAGTGATCAGTGCATGGAGCAGGGGAGTCTGAGGAGCAAAGAAATATGCATTTTTCTATGGGAAGACATATTACAAAAGTTTATTTTTAAAAGGAAGACTGTCAGCTTGCTCCTCCCCCGCACTAACTAGCTTTACTGGCTGGTAGTGTGGGGACGCTGATCAGTTTGATGCCTACAGTGCCCAGATCCACCCCACCTTTCGTCCGAAATCTTCGTTTTTCTGCATATGCTAATTAGGTGCTAACTGGCACAGGCGGGGTAACTGGCACTCTGACATCAGGGCCGCTAGTCCGCAACACCGCCCAGCTCATCAATATTCCTCTCCTCCCTCCGCCTCTCCCTCTTCATTACAGAGCGGGGAGAAAAGGGAGGGGAGGAATATTGATGAGTTGGGCAGCGTTGCGGACTAGCGGCGCTGATGTCAGAGTGCCAGTTACCCCGCCTGTGCCAGTTTGCACCTAATTAGCATATACAGAAAAACAAAGATTTCGTCCGAACGGCGGGGCGGATCCGGGCACGGTAGGCATCAAACTGATCTGCGTCCCCTGCACTACCAGCCAGTACTGATGGTTAGTGCGGGGGGAGCAAGCTGGCAGTTTTCCTTTAAGGATTTTACTGCTGCTTTATGGAAACATTAATGAAACAAGAGATACCCTCTAAAGTCATGGGGAGTATCTGCTTAGAATACCCTCTCTATAATACAAAGCAAAGGGTTCACTACAAACAGGAGAGTGCACGTATTGGCAACAGCTACTTCCCCTGGCTAAATTCGCTGCTTGTTGATGTGGTGATTTGCATCTAAAGATGGTGTCCGTAAAGACCCTTAAACACAGACTCCAAAATCTATTATTTTCAGTGTGGCCGACCACCAGTCTAATGTGTATGAATGTCTCCCCACACTCCCCTGACAGATGAGGTCAGAAAGGGAAGGATCTGGTATGTTGGATTTCAATTGCCTCTCTCTAGTCAGAACACATGAACACTCGAAAGGGATCAGGAGAGGTTGCCATCAAATTTTTAGCGACAGCAATCCAATTGTATGGGTTCCTTTAGTGAAACAACTCCTTTAAAGGGTTGCTAACAAACATGAATGCACAGGATATTACATTGGATTCCTTGTACAAAAAAAAAGGAAATACAAATATTTTTCTTATAAAATGAACTTCCATGTACGTATGTTTTCTAAGACTAAAATTCTGATAAAATCAAGGTTATCTTACTTGACCAACTCTTCAGCTTCTTCTCTATACAGGTCTGTAATACTTTGACTAACCTGTTTTTGTCAAAGGATGCCCTTGCCAACCGTGACTGCAGAATAGCAGTTATCTGATAACAGCAAAGAAATAACAGGTTATATACGATACAGTGATCCCTCAACTTACAATGGCCTCAACATACAATAGTCTTTTCTGGACCATTGTAAGTTGAAACCAGACTCAACATACAATGTTACAGACAGTCCAGATCTGTGAAACGCGTCAATGGCTGGAAGATCTGACCAATCAGAATGGGCAATTTACCAGTAAACCACCTGTATTACTGAAGTGTATGCACCGACTGGTGTCTGGTAGCGCCCCCTACAGTACAGGGAGGTACTACATGTTCTGTACTCTTTACCTGTTCCAGGGTTAGCTGCTCCTTTGGACACCAGGTGAGGGCAACTCCATGTTACTTTTTTAGGACATTGCGTGTACTGTACAGGACCCTGAAGAAGCCCCGTTTCCTCTACATAGACCAATGTTTCCCAAGCAGGGTGCCCTCAGCTGTTGCAAAACTACAACTCCCAGCATGCCCGGACAGCCTTTGGCTGTCCGGGCATGCTGGGAGTTGTAGTTTTGCAACAGGTGGAGGCTCCCTGCTTGGCAAACACTGACATAGACAGCGATTGACAGCTCCCAGCAGATCTTTATTACTTTTATATGTAAGAACTTGCTTTATCTCTATTAGTTATCTACTTATTTTGCTTTAATCTTCCCTTTTTCCTATTTTTGGAAGACATTTTGGTGCCTTTAGAACCAATTACCAGGTTTCCATAGAGTTCTGGTCTCAACATACAATGGTTTCAACATACAATGGTCGTCCCGGAACCAATTAATATTGTAACTTGAGGGACCCCTGTATATCTTAAAAACAACTTTACTTGGCTTAGCCGATCAGTACTGTTAAAGACGTACCATCGCTGTCTGGTCTCCAAGTTTTTCTAGTCGAGAAGCTCTTTGAAGCTGTAAGAATACAGAATAATGCTCAGTCATATAAAATGCAGACTTAGATATGACATCACCTGAATGATATAGGATTGTTTAATAGTATTGCCTCAGTTACAGTTGTAAACTGGAAGGGAACATTTCCAGTCTCACATTTTAGTTTGTTGATAGCAAATCCTATTTGCCATATAATTTGTATGGAAAGACTTTTATATTCCCATCAAGTATGTTGAATTTTATCTGCTGATTTCGAAGATAAATAGAGCCAGAATTGTCTGTCATTTAAATATGAAACCATCGATTACCATGAAAACTAATTTCTTTCCAAAATATAGTACATGGAAGTATTGAAAATATATTGCCTGCTTACACATGGACGCGTGGTGGATGGGGGGGACGACGACACATTTTGATCAAAAAGTGCGCTAAGAGCCTCCATTTTTTGACCAAGAGTGCTGTTGCAACTTTCTTTTTTGTACATTTTGTATTTGCCACAGCAGCGGGCACCTGTGTATTAGGTTGTTGTGCTGGCTATTTTTCCTTTTGTTTTTACTTTGTAAGTTGGGGGGTGTGGCACCCTATTTAGCCGTGCACCCCACCCCTCTCAGACTGGAGGTGGTTTAGTCAATGGCTGATCCAACATGTCACACAGTCAGAGGCTATATGCACAGCAGAGGTGAATTATCATGTTAGGGTCCCATCCGATATGAGGCCACCTCCGCGTGGTGGATGGGGGGACACATTTTGATCAAAAAGTGTGCTAAGAGCCTCCATTTTTTGACCAAGAGTGCTGTTGCAACTTTCTTTTTTGTACACATGGATTGTGGTACATAAATCATAAACATGTAAGCATAGGTTATAACTAAAGACTAAAAAAATAACGGTTCAGATACAGTTACACACATACCACAGTCTTTTCTTTCTAATCTTTAAAAATTGTTCTTTAACCCCATGTATCAAAGAGGTCTAAAGTCATACTAGCACCACACATTGACAACTACCAGTTCTTCCATCACAAAGCCAAGCATAAAGACTACCAACCATCTTGTTGTCAGAAATATGTATTGTACCTGTAAAATGGTCTGTACTACATCATCCACTTTTCTAGAATTCTCCAGCTGAAAGAAAAAATGGCCTCCACCCTGAAAGAAAAAATATCTACATTCTTAAAACTCAGCCGAGTAGTTCTGTCTCATTCTATAGTAAACATTGGAGCTACTTTGCATGAACAGAATAAAGGTTGCCACTGAAGATTAATGCAACTTCTTAATCCAGCTCTGTCTTACTGTCGATAATAACTTTTTAAAGTATGGCAAATAATGTCACCTAAAACACCTGTGAGTACAATGTATTACTTACACATACTCTGAGCCTATTCTGGAGCCCCTTACTCATCAATTCCCCGATCCCTGAATGCAGCTGGACGGCTTAATGCTCATACATGGCTACCTGGAGGAGCATGTGACAATACAAGTCATCGTGCCTCCTTGCTTGAGCACAGTGTACTGCTAGGGAGAGGTACAATGATATCTATCATCACATGCTCCTCCACAGGCAGCCATGTATGGACGATGAGCTGTCTTAAAAGAGTTCTCCGGTTTGAACAATCCTTAATCTGTGGAGAAAAGTGCTATTAAAAGGGTTAGAAAAACACAGCTAATTTCTTTCAAAAACAGCTCCACGTTTATCTCCTGGTTGGGTGTGGTTTTGCACCTTGGCTCCATTCACTTCAATGGAACTGAGCTGCAGAACCACACCCAACCTGGAGACAGACGGGGAGTGTTTTCTGAAAGAGAGTATAGCCCAACCACAAGAGAAATTAAGCATAAAACAGAGTCCATTCACATCAATGGGTTGTTTGTGTAATACAAGACAGGTCCCTCTAAGAGGTGAGGGTTCTCAGCAGAGAACCCCATTCTATTACTACACAATCTGTAAATAAGGTATAAGAGAATGTGTTTTCTGGACACCTACTTCCAAGTCAACTATCTAAAAGAACAGATTCATTGATTCTCTGGAAATATTAAAAACGGGCTGGTCCAGGCCAATAACAGTGCAGGGAAAACGAACACAAGCTAACTGTGAGGGGGTCTTTACTTGTATTGCCAATTGAGAACTGCCAAGTGCCAAAGAACCTTATTTTCCTGAAATGCCTAAAAAAAAAAAACAATGATTTTGGCTGGCTTTTAAAGCTGGAAAAAGAGGGACAACATGGACCTTGGCATTATCTAATGTTACCTTATTAGAAAACAAGCTGTAAAAAAATGCAGAAGTGTTTGTCTTCTAAGGCTATGTTGACACAGTGTGAATTTGCTGCAACACAATAAAAAGCAACCACACAATCTGCCTCTAAAATCCACACTATACTGGTGTAAACATCTTGTGTCGAACGGAGACAAGAAAAACAAGCTACTTACACGCTGAAGTTTATATGGAGCAACAATGTTTTGTTCTTTGATGAGATAAACCTAAAGTAACACAAACAAACGCAAACATGTATGAAGCAGAACACTTCTATGTAACTGCCTGGGACATCACATGACATGCATTTAGTAGATACTTACATTCACTATAAAATAACAATTCTAGAATCTCTCTTATTATCCTGATGTTATTTCTCTCTGGATCAGTCAGCACTGATCAGACAATGTAGAAGGCCCAATGCTCACTTACAAAATTGGCATTGTTTTTGTGGCCCTTTGCTACCATCACTCGTGGGGCACAAGTAACCTATTACACAGGGGAATGTTTGGCCAACGAGCTAGGTTTTTTTTTCTTTTTGAAAGGTCAAAACGACCCGATTAGCTGAGCTTGCCCTATTAAACTGATAATTGCCCCATAGGGCCATAACACTGTATAGTTAGTACCCAGCACCCAACTGCCCCCCCCCCCCGTACACTGCACAGAGCGCACTCCCGACGCACAGCTCTCACGTCATCAGGACGTGGGAGCTGGGTAATAAATTCAGCGCAAGCACACTGCAGACAGAGCGCTGCGCTTAGAGGGGAAATTAATATGCGAACAAGGGGGGTGGGCTAAGGCCCATTCCTCTGGGACCCAAAGCAAGGCTACCAGCGGGGGACCCACCTTCAGAGCGCAATTGAAGGCCAAAATTATGGTACTCTAGCGGATGACAACTCAGCGGCAAGAAAACCTAAAGTAAGTGACCCATGTAGGGACTCCTGTTCACCCACACTATAACCCAGTGCATTGGGTTTATTGTGGGTGAACTTGATGACAGTTTTCCTTTAATTCATTGATACATGGTGGGCGGAGGGTATTACCTGATTACAAACAACAGAAAATCGCTTGTGCAAGCTGCTAGAAAAGAAAGAAAATGAGTCAAAGAGGTCACATTCCATTTACAGACAAAATTAAAATGATATTATGAGTAAAAGCTTATGCAACAAGTTCATACTTCCTGAAGAGATCATCTTCCACTTCAATTTTTGAGCAATCCCTCAATGCGATCTGTAACATCCAGCCAAAACAGTAAGCATATGGCACATTAGAATTTCATTTACATCATTGATATTGAATTATTGATACAGAGATTAGCTATATAGTCTTACCTTAAGTATGGGTTCTTCAATTTTATCAGGTTCAAATATAAGGGACTTTGAGCATATTTTCAGGGATCCACTTATGCTTCTAAATAAAAATATATAAACAGGTATAGGCCAATGACTAAATAATTAGGATCCTGTCATCATACCTCCAGTTGTGGCAGTGTATTGCTCCACAGCAAAGGCAGGACTGAAGTGCTTCACATGAGGCCTCCATACCCAAACAGTCTGATCCCAAATAGAACCTGGATTTGTCACTAAACATGATACAGGTCTTGTCCGTAGCAGTCCAGGTATCTCATTTATTACACCACAGCAAGAAAATGCGACGGTGGGCAGAGACATGGGTGTGTAATGAAGGTGCCACTTGTGTCTGGATGGTGAATAAAACTGGCTGTTATATGAGAGGCATGTGCAGGCTTGTAGCTCACAGTGCTGCTCCAGGCTGGGAGTACTGAACTTCTTGTGGAAGGACCAGTGCCCTTTCAGCATTAGTCCTAAAAGCTGTACACTTACTATGAAAAGCATAGGAAGCTGCCTGCAGACCAGGCATAGAAGAGAGACCCCTAGTGGCCAAAAGTATAAAACTGGTATAAATATTTATATTTTTTTAATGAAGTTATATTACAATATCTCTTCATTAATGATTATGAACAACATATTAAAAGTTTTTGTTGATGACAGGTACTCTTTAACAGTCAACGATCTCTCACCAAGATGTGAGGTACCTAATGGTTGCCTACGAGAGTCTTTTTAGATGCCAACGTGGAATTACTATTAAGGGTAGGGTCACATGTAGTGTATATGCTGCATATTTTCCTACCCACTGAAGTCAATAGGTAACAAAATCAGCTGCAGAAAATATGCAGCATATACACTACGTGTGACCCTACCATGGGTAATGTGGTGGAAAAAAATGTTTTCAACTCAACTGGTGCCAGAAAGTTAAACAGATTTAACCATTATCTATAAAAAATCTTAACCATTCCAGTACTTATCAGCTGCTGTATGCTCCACAGGAAGTTAAGTTGTTCTTTTCAGTCTGACCACAGTGCTCTCTGCTGACACCTTTGTCCATGTCAAGAACTGTCCAGAGCAGGATAGGTTTGCTATCGGGATTGGCTCCTAATCTGGACAGTTCCTGACATGGACAGAGGTGTCAGCAGAGAGCACTGTGGTCTGACCGAAAAAGAACAGCTCAACTTCCTCTGTAGTATACAGCAGCTGATAAGTACTGAAAGGGTTAAGATTTTTTAATAGAAGTCATTTACAAATCTGCTTAACTTTCTAGAGCCAGTTAATAGGAATAAAATTGTTTTCCACCAGAGTACCCCTTTAACCATTTTATGGCAAGACCCAGTGTCTAATCGTCATCCACCGTCATCATTTACATATGTGCATGCAAAGTTTTCCAGCAATTCAACATTTATATCTGGAATCATTTGTTCAGACCTTTTGAGCTAATCGAATCAAATAATGCCAAGTAACCCAGCCTTACCTCTCTGTTGCATCACCTGCTCTTGAGATATATTGTGCTATATGCTGTTCAAAAAAGTATTCCTCCAAATCCAAAAGTAACAAAGAAAATCTACAAGAAGAAAGATAAATGGTATGAATACACAAACTACAAAGAGGTCTTTATAATTATTTTTTTTCATTAAATGTAACTTGTTACAGTGTGAGAATATAATGTAAGGTACGTACGTTCACGCATTGCAACTGATTTTGTTACCCGTTAACTTAATCAAAAATATGCAGCATTTCTTGTACGTGTGAATGTACCCTTAGTGTAACCACAACAACCTGTACCAATAAAAATCACTGCTGTCAAGGAATATTGTTCAAAAGTGCCACTATTATTAAAAATGCTAATCTTGAGATAAACTTGGTGGATCATGTTGCCATCCGAAATGCAAAATGAACCTATAAAATCCCTTTCCCCAACGTAGGCTCCAGCACAAGACTCCTGGATAAAGCCTCTCCCGGTGAAACGCGTCGGGGGGGTGGTGTGGAGCTGGGGTGAGTCCTGTTTTCACTGTATGTGTCTGCTGCTACATCTCTCTCAAAGTGGTTTCTCTTACTTGCACTAATGTGCTCTACTCTGTCTCTCTAGCCTCAGTCCTCTGTATATGTTTAACTATGGGAGCGGTCTTAGCCTTAAAATAATATGCTGTTTGCACTGTGGCACTTTATACATTTAACCCTTTGCTGGTATTTAAATTCTTACTATTCATGTGTACACTATACATGTACAGTGGTGATCTATTCTTGTAGCATTACATTCTATTCAGACATACAGTTCACTATGTGATCAGGACCTTCACCCCAGTATCCCGTTTTTTCCAGTACAGCGGTTCCTCAACATACGATGGTAATCCGTTCCAAACAAACCATTGTTTGTAGAAACCATCGTATGTTGAGGGATCCGTGCAATGTAAAGTATAGGACAGTGGTCTACAACCTGGGGACCTCCAGATGTTGCAAAACTACAACACCCAGCATGGCTGGGTGTTGTAGTTTTGCAACATCTGGAGGTCCGCAGGTTGTAGACCACTGTTAGAGGAAGTTGTACTCACCTGTCCCCACCGCTCCGGACCGTCACCACTCGTCACCGATACCCGGGATGTCGCCATCCATCGCTGTCGCCACGTCCCCGACGCTCCGGCAAGGCCTCTGCTTCCCCGGCAACCGCGCTCTCTGTCGCCGCCATCACGTCGCTACGCACGCCGCTTTTCAGGTGCATTGAGGCACTCTTGTGATTTTTTTTTTTTTCATTTCAGAAAATTGCTGTTAAAGGGTACCTCTCATCAAATAAACTTTTGATATATTTTAGATTAATGAATGTTGAATAACTTTCCAATAGCATGTTAATGAAAAATATGCTTCTTTCTATTGTATTTTTCCCAATCAGTCCGGTCAGCAAGCATTTCTGACTCATGCTCGAGTCCTAAACACTCAGAGCTGCCAGCCTGCTTTGTTCACAGCCAAACAGGCTGTGAACAAAGCAGGCTGGCAGCTCTGAGTGTTCTCCTTTGTGAACAAAGCAGACTGGCAGCTCGTAGTGTTTAGGACTTCAGCATGAGTCTGAAATGCTTGCTGCCAGGACTGGTAGGGAGACCCCTAGTGGTCATTTCTTCAAAGTGGAAAATTAAATAGAAAGAAGCATATTTTTTAATAACATGCAATTGTAAAGTTATTCTGCATACATTAATCTATAATATATCAAGTTTTTTTGATGAGAGGTACCCTTTAACCCCTTAAGGACTCAGCCCATTTTGGCCTTAAGGACTCAGACAATTTAATTTTTACGTTTTCATTTTTTCCTCCTCGCCTTCTAAAAATCATAACTCTTATATTTTCATCCACAGACTAGTATGAGGGCTTGTTTTTTGCACGACCAGTTGTCCTTTGTAATGACATAACTCATTATATCATAAAATGTATGGCGCAACCAAAAAACACTATTTTTGTGGGGAAATTAAAAAGAAAAACGCAATTTTGCTAATTTTGGAAGGTTTCGTTTTCACGCCGTACAATTTATGGTAAAAATGACATGTGTTCTTTATTCTGAGGGTCAATACGATTAAAATGATACCCATGATTACATACTTTTCTATTATTGTTGTGCTTAAAAAAAATCCCAAACTTTTTAACCAAATTAGTACGTTTATAATCCCTTTATTTTGATGACCTCTAATTTTTTTATTTTTTCGTATAAGCGGCGGTATGGGGGCTCATTTTTTTGCGCCATGATCTGTACTTTTTTTTGATACCACATTTGCATATAAAAATCTTTTAATACATTTTTTATAATTTTTTTTAATAAAATGTATTAAAAAAAGTAGCAATTTTGGACTTTTTTTTTTTCGTTCACGCCGTTCACCGTACGGGATCATTAACATTTTATTTTAATAGTTCGGACATTTACGCACGCGGCGATACCAAATATGTCTATAAAATTTATTTTTTACGCTTTTTGGGGGTAAAATAGGAAAAAATGGACGTTTTACTTTTTATTGGGGGAGGGGATTTTTCTACATTTTTTTTTAACACTTGAATAGTCCCCATAGGGGACTATTCATAGCAATACCATGATTGCTAATACTGATCTGTTCTATGTAGAACAGATCAGTGTTATCGGTCATCTCCTGCTCTGGTCTGCTCGATCTCAGACCAGAGCAGGAGACGCCGGGAGCCGGACGGAGGCAGGTGAGGGGACCTCCGTGCGGCGTTCAGAATGATCGGATCCCTGCAGCAGCGCTGCGGGCGATCCGATCATTCATTCAAATCACGCACTGCCGCAGATGCCGGGATCTGTATTGATCCCGGCACCTGAGGGGTTAATGGTGGACGCCCGCGAGATCGCGGGCGTCGGCCATTGCCGGCGGGTCCCTGGCTGCGATCAGCAGCCGGGATCAGCCGCGCATGACACGAGCATCGCTCCGATGCCCGCGGTTATGCACAGGACGTAAATGTACGTCCTGGTGCGTTAAGTACCCCCGCACCAGGACGTACATTTACGTCCTGCGTCCTTAAGGGGTTAAACTGCAGCGGTATCACAAAGTATCTGCAATATTTGAGCACTTCCTTACTGTGAAAATTCTTTAATTAAAGGAGTACTGCAGCCATAGAACACTTTTCCCCCTGCAGGGTAGGGGATAAGTGTCTGATCATGAGGGGTCCGACCGCTGGGCACCCCCGCCATCTCCCATAAGGGGACCCGGAAGGTCCACAACACGCCCCCTCCATATAGTTCTATGGGAGAGGCAGGGATGCATAAACATTTCCCATACAGATACATGGATACAGAGCCGGGGGCCCCGAACAGGAGATTGTGGGGGTCCCAGTGTTCGGACCCCCGCGATCAGACCCTTATTTCGGTTATAAGTGTTCAATGGCTGCAGATCTCCTTTAAACTGTATAAAAAAGATGAGATGTAATTGTTCACAGCAAGCAATAGTAGTAATGGTGTAAACATACAATATGGTGGTGACAGTTTCTAAAGTTAAATAGCATCAATTTTTAAGATAAGAAAATGGTGGACTGTAAATGTAAGAAAATGAAAAAAAAAAAAAAAAAAATTATGCTTGGTTATCCTGCTGCCTTTGACTTAAAAAAAAAAAAAAAAACAACCATAATTTTTCCTTTCCTTATCATATCCTGGCTAGACGACTGCTTCCCCTGAACAGAAGTCTTATAATCAACAGATTGTACATTTTACTGCCCACCTCCTCTTGTTCCTATAATAATGCTCTTGGTCAGGCTTACCCCAGGTTGCATGTTAAAGGGGTACTCCGGTGGAAAAACAATTTTTTTTTTTTTTTTTTTAATCAACTGGTGCCAGAAAGTTAAACATATTTGTAAATTACTTCTATTACAAAATATTAATCCTTCTAGTACTTATTAGCTGCTGAATGCTACAGAGGAAATTCCTTTCTTTTTGGAAAACTGATGACATCACGACCACAGGGCTCTCTGCTGACATCTCTGTCCATTTTAGCAACCGTGCATAGCAGATGTATGCTAAGGGAAGCATGGTGGCTTAGTGGTTAGCACTGCTGCCTTGCAGTGCTGGGGCCTTGGGTTCAAATCCCACTAAGGACAACAATAAATAAATAAAGACTTATTATTATAATAACGTCAGCAGAGAGCAGTGTGTTGGTGAAGTCATCAGAGAGCATTCCAAAAAGAAAAGAATTTCCTCTGTAGTATTCAGCAGCTAATAAATACAGGAAGGATTAAGATTTTTTTAATAGAAGTAATTTACAAATATGTTTAACTTTCTGGCACCAGTTGATTTAAAAAAGAAAAAAATAGTTTTTCCACCGGAGTACCCCTTTAAGCATAGATTGCAATCAAATCCTAAAACTAATCTTCAGAACTGAATCACTTGTTTCGTCCCATACTTCATCCACACTTTTTTTTTACTTTAAAAAGGAGTTATCCACCATAAGGTGATTTTAGTACTTACCTGCCAGACAGTAATGGACATGTTTAGGAAGGATCTGCGCTTGTCTTGGCGCTAAATGGCTATGTTGTGAAGTTACCATAACACTGTGGCTAGCTTTTTGTGAACTGGTATTTCCTGTTTGACTTTACTTTTTTTTGACTACAAATCCCATAATTCCATTTTCCTCCCTCCCACACATCAGCCCCCCCACCCATTGAAACATAAATGAGCTGCATCCATTCAAAAGACCTGTGGTTTTCAATCAGGGTGCCTACAGCTGTTGCATTAGTTGCAGATTGATCCCTCCGCCCATTGAAGCAGAGAGGCTCCCTGTCATCAGCTGACTAGTGAGTCAGGTCTCGGCCGCATTGCAACCTGGGAAAAATTTGAGACAACAGTCATTTTGTATGCTGTAAGAATTGTGAGAAAACCATCACACACAGGTACATACACTATATTATGAACTACACTAACTTTACAGCCCCTGTAGCATAGTCAAATAAAAAATATTCCTGGAATACCCCTTTAACCACTCCAATCCACCTTACAATCTTTAGTCACATATACCCTTCTCTATACCCATATCTACCTTCCTTACTCTTCTGCTACTTATCAGAATTTCAAAAACACAACTTGACAAGCCAACACAAATACTCAATCTCTTTACTGCTACCAACTTAGGCGGCATTCACATCTCATTTTTGCAATACGGTTCCCGTATCAGGTTTTTTGTAAAAAAAACATGTCTCAAAACCAGACCGAACCATATACAACCGTGTACAACCGTATAGACCTCTGTACGGTTTTAAACCGTATTCGGTTTGAAAACAGATGTCTGGTTGCAAACAGTTTAATACGTTTTTTGGGGAAAAAAACGGATACGGTTTTATGTTTTTCCTTAAGTAAATAAAGTTCTTCTTGTGGGAAGAACTTTCGGTGTGCACTGCACATGTGCAAACTGCAAAACCGTATTGTGCAAACCGGATGGAACCGTACGCACATACGGTTCAGTACGGTTCCCATAGACCACCATTTAAAAAAAAAAACACATACGGGTTGTATCCTAGTTTTTCACCTGGACATAAAACCGTAGACGACTACGGTTTTGTGTACGGGAAAAAAACTGATAAAACCGTAAATGAAGCAAAACGTACACGACCGGATGCTATGGTTGGCATACGATTTTCTATGAAAGGTCTATACATACGGTTTGCAATACGGTTCAATACGTTTTTTTCACTGAAACCGGATATGGGAACCGTATTGCAAAAACGAGATGTGAACGCAGCCTTATACACAGTAAGCTTGTATGGGTGGGCTCTTCACTAGTCTACATTACACCGTGGACTCTTGTGAACCATGTCCTGCGATCACAGCAGCATTGGCACAGCCTCAAGCGAGCCGGTATGTGAGGGGTAACCATAGCTGGGCTGAAGCTCCACTGTATTTCTAGCATGGAAGACAAATAACTACAGGTGGTCATACACTTTATGGTAGAAACAGCTATTTCTCCTGACCTCCCCATACATATGGATGTCTGGAAGTTCAATTATCCTTTATGGAAAGGCGATAGCACTGGCGGGAGCTTGAAGGGTTTATCCAGGAAAAAAAACTTTTTTTTTGTATATATCAACTGTCTCCAGAAAGTTAAACAGATTTGTAAATTACTTCTATTAAAAAAAAATCTTAATCCTTTCAGTACTTATGAGCTGCTGAAGTTGAGTTGTTCTGTCTAAGTCCTCTCTGATGACATGTGTCTTGGGAACCGCCCAGTTTAGAAGCAAATCCCCATAGCAAACCTCTTCTACTCTGTGCAGTTCCCGAGACAAAGACGTCAGCAGAGAGCACTGTTGCCAGATAGAAAACAACAACTCAACTTCAGCAGCTAATAATTATTGAAAGGATTAAGATTTTTTAATAGAAGTAATTTACAAATCTGTTTAACTTTCTGGAGCCAGTTGATATAAAAAAAATATATATTTTTTTTTTTCCTGAAATACCCCTTTAACTCTCTTGGAACAATTGGGACAGGCATTTTAAAAGAAACATGTGACTCTACTCAGCCCTGACTTCATCTGTGGGGAGGGAGTCTGGAGGCTGCTATACCTTCGATACACAGTAGGCAGCACGGTGGCACTGTGGTTAGCACTGTTGCCTTACATTGCAAAGGTCCTGCTTGCCATTCTAAGTGCAACATCTGCCTGAAAGCAACATGTTCTTCTTGCGTTTGTGACGGTCTCTCCTGGATTTCCCAAAAACATACAGGTTCATCTAAATCAGTATTTCTCAACCAGTGTGCCTCCAGCTGTTGCAAAACTACAACTCCCAGCATGCCTGGACAGCCGAAGGCTGTCCAGGCATGCTGGGAGTTATAGTTTTGCAACAGCTGGAGGAACACTGGTTGGGAAACACTGACACAAATTTTTGATTTTGACTGGGACCAATATAATTGGGGACAATCTCTGTCCAGCAAAGTATGTTGGCATTCTATATACGAATAAAAAAAAAAAATGAATGGGATTATTAGCATTTCTTTAATTTTTGCGCTATTCCAAGAGAATGTATTATTTTCCGGAATTTATTTTTGGAACAGAAGACTGACCTTATGCATGCGACTTGAGAGACTGATATTATTTTATACAAGTTCTGTCGCATTAAAGCAACATATAAATGGTACGCCTTTGTGGCAGCAATAATTGTGGACCCGAACCAGAGAGGCTGATGGGATCTAAACACTGCACTTACCACTGGGAACAAAGACAGATTAGATCAGGAGATAGCAATTTAATGCCTATTTAGTCTGACTTCTCAAAGTTCATTGCCATTAGCAAACGCACAGAGGAAGAAACAAATGTAATGTTAAAAGGAATCTCTTGGACTTTATAGATAGTACTAAGACAGTACAGATCTGATCAAGCCTAAGCTTCCCACAATCACTGGCCTTGGAGGACACAAAAGTGGAGCTTCGCTCAAATGGAAAACAAGGCAAAGTATAAGGCTGCATTCACACCATGTTTTTGCAATACAGTTCTCGTATCAGGTTTTTTATGAAAAACGGATTCCTCAAAACCTGACTAAACTGTATCAAAACGTGTGCACAAATTTCAACCCGTATACAGTTAAAAACTGTATACGGTTTGAAAAATGACGTATAGGTTTTTAACTTTTCAATCCATTTTGAATAAAGTTTCACTTGTTTGATTGAAATTCCAAGAAAAAAAAAATGTGCAAAGTCAAAAAAGGTATAGTGAAAACTGGATGGAACCGTATGCACATACAGTTCTGTACGGTTCCCATTGACTCCCAAGTTAAAAAAAACAAAAAAAAAAACGAAAATGACGTATACGGTTTAATAGAGTTTTTTTCACCCGGACCAAAAACCGTGGTAGGCTACAGTTTTTGGTACGGGGGGGGAAAAAACCTGACAAAACCGTACAGGGTGCAAAACGGACACAACCTGATGCATCTTTTGGCGTACGGTTTTCAATGGAGAATCAATGCACACGGTTTTCAATACGGATCAATGCGATTTTCACATTGAAAACGTATACGGGAACTGTATTGCAAAAATGTGGTGTGAATGCAGCCTAAGAAACAAAACAGCTCCTCCATTCCATTCTATACACAATAAAATGCAGGAGACAAGCAATGGTAGAGCTACATATATAGATGCCCATTGCTTTCACACATAAGAAGCAGCACAGAGATTCAGAGCGGTCAGGCAGTGCATTATCAGGGCACAAGATCCTTATTTCTGCTTCCCAGCACATCATGCACAGGTCGATGACTAAAGAGCTTTAGGCTACTTTCACAGTGCCGTTATGTCCCGGCAGTACACCGGCAGTTAGAAAACGACGGGAGTATAGCGGGAGGAAAATAAGTGCATGCACCATATTTTCTGCCGCTATACCCCTCTAAAACAACGGACCCCATTATAATCAAAGGGATCCGGCGGTGCCTGTTGTGACCCATCCGGATAACAGCCTTTAAAAAGGGGTATTCCAGGAAAAAAAAATTCTTGAAATATTAACTGGCTCCAGAAAGTCTTAATCCTTGCAATAATTATCAGCTGCTAAGTTGAGTCGTTCTTTTCTGTCTGTCAACAGTGCTCTCTGCTGACATCTCAGAGTTTTGCTATGGAGATTTGCTTCTACTCTGGACAGTTTCTGAGACAGGTGTCAGAGAGAACTTAAACAGAAAAGAACAACTCAAGTTCAGCAGCTCATAAGTACTGAAAGGATTAAGATTTTTTAATAGAAGTAATTGCAAATCTGTTTAACTATAAACGTTTTTTCCTGGATAACCCCTTTAGAGGCTAATAAAAATAAATGCCTAGCGGACCCATTACGGGTGGGTTACAACAGCAGTGTGAAAGTAGCCTTAGCTACATGTGGATTGACCCATGTTTCTTTTTATAAAAAAATAAATAAACACTTGCACTGAAATGTGGAGTTTTTACATCTATTTGGTTCAGGGCGTGAGACCCCTCTTCAAAAAGCTCATCATGCCCTAATAAGACAACCTCCACAGTGTATAGAAGACAATACTCTAGAGATGTAGCACAATAGTAGCGGGGCAGCATGACCTATCATGACGGCAGCGAGAGGTGAAGTGTAGGGTACTGTATGCATCACAGCTTACTCAATACTTTCACCAGGCAGGGTCATCCCACACCTGGTCCAGCAAATATATCAGTAAGTGAGCAGAGAACAAACACTGTATGCATCGCTGCTCCCAAAGTGTACAGTACATTTGGAGAAAGAGAGGCAATGCATAAAGTACTGTACACATTGCCGCTAGGTGTGGGGCAGAGAGGCCAGTGATCCAGTAATCCCTGCTGCTGTACATACACTGGGGCTATAGTTGTATCGCTTCATGGAAACAAAATAACATACCACCAAGTCTGTCAGTAAGTAACATGTAATTGGTCTTACTATAAAGTGTCCTACTATATGTGAACATCAGCACAGTGATCATCACACATTCTGGGGTGCATTTTTCCTTCATTTTCAGGATTGGTGCAGGTCCCAGCAGTCGGGTTAACTATTTGAGATGGGGATACCCCTTTAAAGAAGATCTGCAGCCTTAGACATTTATCTGCAGGATAGGGGATAAGTGTCTGATCGTAGGGGGTCTGAACGATGGGACCTCCTGCGATCTCCTGTACGAGGCCCAGGCTCTGCCATGGCTCTCCCGTGCAGGAGGCGTGTCGGTGGCAGCATGACGCCGTGGCCCACACACCTCCGCCATGTATACCTATGGGAGAGGTGGAGATGCAGCGTTTGTGCATCCCTGCCTCGCCCATAGAGCTGAATGAAGGGGGCGTGTCATCGACCTCAGTGAGGATGACGACACGCGCATTAGCCACGGCAATGCCAGGTCCCTGCGGTCGGACCCCCCCCACAATCAGACACTTGTATCCTATCCTGCGGATAGGGGATAAGTGACTAAAACTGCAGTGCTCCAAAGACAGATGCCATCGGCGCCAGATGAATCCCACTGACTTATTATGGGGTCCGATAAGTGACATTTTGACAGGAAAAATACTATTGCACATGCTTCTTTCCATCAAGTATGACAAAATCTGTGACAACTGTTCCCAAAAGGACAGCATTAGTATAATACAACCACATTGTATAGTAGGATGCAATTACAGAGAGATGTCCAGCACAGATGGATGCAGAACGGTGCTTTTATTGCAGTAAAACTTCACAACATGACAGACATGGACAGGTGACACATTTCGGCCCTGGCGTGAGGCCTTAGTCCGACTAAGGCCCGAAGCCAGGGCCGAAACGCGTCACCTGTCCATGTCTATCATGTTGTGAAGTTTTACTGCAATAAAAGCACCGTTCTGCATCCATCTGTGCTGGACATCTCTCTGTAATTGCACCCGTGTACACAGGCGCTGCCCACACCAGTCCGAGCACAGCAGGCTTGGGAAGGGAGCTGGACATCACCTACCTCAGCCACATTGTGTAGTGCATTGTTTTTATCTGGGTCTAAATTAGGCTGGGTTCACACTACATTTTAAGCAATACGGGACCGTATATGGCTGGGGGGGGGGGAACGAAAACCGGGCGCTCCCGTATCCCAGCCGTACGCGGCCCGTATGTAATGCATTTCAATGAGCCGAGTCAAACGCTGACTCCGGTCGGCTCATTTTTGCCCCGTATACAGTTTTTCCACTGGTCCTAAAACTGTGGTCTACCACGGTTTTAGGTCCGGTTAGAGAACCATATACGGGGCAAAAATTAGTGAACCGGAGTCAGCGTTTTACTCCGGTCGGATCATTGAAATGCATTACTTACGGGCCGCATACGGCTGGGATATGGGAGCGCCCGGTTTTCGTTCCCCCCAGCCGTAAACGGTCCCGTATTGCTTAAAACGTAGTGTGAACCCATCCTTATAAAT
Source organism: Hyla sarda (assembly GCF_029499605.1). Classification (NCBI taxonomy): domain Eukaryota; kingdom Metazoa; phylum Chordata; class Amphibia; order Anura; family Hylidae; genus Hyla; species Hyla sarda. The sequence goes on from NC_079193.1 coordinate 293,803,238, forward strand.
AGTACTACGCCTGGATTATAACAACCAAAAGTTGTATATAGTGAGTAACACCCTGCCTGCAAAACAATGACAGCAACAAAAAATAAATAAATAAAAATCTGCACAGCAAAAGGGAAGTCAATATTTTCTATGAGGACACTCAAAATAAATAAATATTTCATCATATAGGAAGTACATGCACGTATGACCAGTTTACATGCTTGGGAGGATTTATCACAAGTCTTATTTACTTTATTGTTGTTTGCTTTTATTTTATTATTTATTTCTTCTTTTCCTACCTACCAAAATATAGCCCCTTCACGACACATGACGAATCAGGCTACATAACCGGTGACCCCCAGCTTATTTCAGTAGCTGGGGGGTGCCGCTAATAATCGACGTGCAGCGGCCGGCTATTAACCCTTCAGAGCGCTGCTGTCAAACCTGAGGGGTTCCGTCCCACTCTGGCGCTACTTGGACACTAGTTAGATGTTCCGCAGGGGACGCCACGCTACGAGAGTTGTCACTTTAACAGGGTAGTTGTACAGAGAGCCTCGGGAAATGTTTTGTATACATGTATTTGTCACTATGGCTTTCTGGGCACGCTGGGAGTTGTGGTTTATCAACAGCTGGAGGCACGCTTAAGGGAAACACCGCCTTAAGGGACTTTTGCTGTGAGAACATCTGCACTTCCATCCTGCAGGGAAGTGACTTACGGATCTTTCTGAAGTCAGGGTTCCCAGTTAGCGGACACCAACCCACTAGTAGCCTAGCGTGGAGTTTCCCAACTGCTGCAAAACTACAACTCCCAGCATGCCCGGACAACCAAAGGCTGTCCGGGCATGCTGGGAGTTGCAGTTTTGAGACGCTGGTTGGGAAACACTGACATTGTAGTTAAGCACACGATAGGATCTACAGCGAGGACCCTCCTAATACAAAACAGGGGTCTCTATAGTCGATAAATCCCCAGACCCCCCCTTTGCTATGAATGGTCTCTCAGCCTGGCGGTGACTTTCTATGTCCGCAATGGGGTTTCTCAACCAAGGTGCCTCCAGCTGCTGCAAAACTACAACTCCCATCATGACTGGACAGAGGTATGGTGGTAATTGTAGTTTTGCAACAGCTGGAGGCACGCTGGTCGGGAAACACTTGCGTATTGTTGGGCATACGATAGAATCTATACGAACCCTTTAAGATTTCCTGACAGTGAGGACCCTCGTAATGTAAAACAGGGGTCTCTATTCGATAAACCACCAGACCCCTTTGCTATGAGTGGTCTCTCTATGAATACATTGGTGTTTACCATCCAGGGTGCCTCCAGCTGCTTCAAAACTACAAGTCCCAGCATGCCCAGAGTTGTAGTTTTGCCACAGCTGTTGGTTCTCTTTACTTTATATGGCAGGAAGACTAAAGTGACACAAACCCAATATTTGCTATTTGCCCAAACCAGGCACAGATACCAGCCTTACCCCTCCATACAGGGTAAGACTGCCCAAACCAGGCACAGATACCAGCCTTATCCCTCCATACAGGATAACACTGCCCAAACCAGGCACAGATACCAGCCTTACCCCTCCATACAGGATAACACTGCCCAAACCAGGCACAGATACCAGCCTTACCCCTCCATACAGGATAAGACTGCCCAAACCAGGCACAGATACCAGCCTTACCCCTCCATACAGGATAAGACTGCCCAAACCAGGCACAGATACCAGCCTTACCCCTCCATACAGGATAAGACTGCCCAAACCAGGCACAGATACCAGCCTTACCCCTCCATACAGGATAAGACTGCCCAAACCAGGCACAGATACCAGCCTTACCCCTCCATACAGGATAAGACTGCCCAAACCAGGCACAGATACCAGCCTTACCCCTCCATACAGGATAAGACTGCCCAAACCAGGCACAGATACCAGCCTTACCCCTCCATACAGGATAAGACTGCCCAAACCAGGCACAGATACCAGCCTTACCCCTCCATACAGGATAACACTGCCCAAACCAGGCACAGATACCAGCCTTACCCCTCCATACAGGATAACACTGCCCAAACCAGGCACAGATACCAGCCTCACCCCTCCATACAGGATAAGACTGCCCAAACCAGGCACAGATACCAGCCTTACCCCTCCATACAGGATAAGACTGCCCAAACCAGGCACAGATACCAGCCTTACCCCTCCATACAGGATAAGACTGCCCAAACCAGGCACAGATACCAGCCTTACCCCTCCATACAGGATAAGACTGCCCAAACCGGGCACAGATACCAGCCTTACCCCTCCATACAGGATAACACTGCCCAAACCAGGCACAGATACCAGCCTTACCCCTCCATACAGAATAACACTGCCCAAACCAGGCACAGATACCAGCCTTACCCCTCCATACAGGATAACACTGCCCAAACCGGGCACAGATACCAGCCTTACCCCTCCATACAGAATAACACTGCCCAAACCAGGCACAGATACCAGCCTTACCCCTCCATACAGGATAACACTGCCCAAACCAGGCACAGATACCAGCCTTACCCCTCCATACAGGATAACACTGCCCAAACCGGGCACAGATACCAGCCTTACCCCTCCATACAGGATAACACTGCCCAAACCAGGCACAGATACCAGCCTTACCCCTCCATACAGGATAAGACTGCCCAAACCAGGCACAGATACCAGCCTCACCCCTCCATGCAGGATAACACTGCCCAAACCAGGCACAGATACCAGCCTTACCCCTCCATACAGGATAAGACTGCCCAAACCAGGCACAGCTACCAGCCTTACCCCTCCATACAGGATAACACTGCCCAAACCAGGCACAGATACCAGCCTTACCCCTCCATACAGGATAAGACTGCCCAAACCAGGCACAGATACCAGCCTTACCCCTCCATACAGGATAAGACTGCCCAAACCAGGCACAGATACCAGCCTTACCCCTCCATACAGGATAAGACTGCCCAAACCAGGCACAGATACCAGCCTTACCCCTCCACACAGGATAAGACTGCCCAAACCAGGCACAGATACCAGCCTTACCCCTCCATACAGGATAACACTGCCCAAACCAGGCACAGATACCAGCCTTACCCCTCCATACAGGATAACACTGCCCAAACCAGGCACAGCTACCAGCCTTACCCCTCCATACAGGATAACACTGCCCAAACCAGGCACAGATACCAGCCTTACCCCTCCATACAGGATAAGACTGCCCAAACCAGGCACAGATACCAGCCTTACCCCTCCATACAGGATAAGACTGCCCAAACCGGGCACAGATACCAGCCTTACCCCTCCATACAGGATAACACTGCCCAAACCAGGCACAGATACCAGCCTCACCCCTCCATACAGGATAACACTGCCCACAATACATCCATGATATCACTGCCCCCAATGTCACAGTCTGCAGACAGTCACCTACCTCCCCTTAGAGGAATGCTGCAGGGAGTCCGCTCTCCTCCAGGAAGCCATGGGCAGGCAGCGTGTGATGCCAGTCAGTCCCGGGCACTCAGCTGCAGTCACCGCTTCACTCGCCTGGGGAGCCGGGCGATGAGAACGGTCACCTGATTGGCTGGAAGTTCCCGTAGCGCCGTCTACGTAGCGCCCATCTTCGTGAATAACAGGTAGCGTAGGATTGGTCGCCGCGTTACTTCCTCATCGGATACGCGTCTTGTGATTGGCTGGCGGCGCAGATGCCGGTGTTTACGGAACAGTCTCCACGCGTTATACGCTGACATTTTACTCCCCCTTCTGTGTCCTCCGGGGCTGGAGGTGTTTATTAGCAGACACTTCCCTTCTAGGAAACACCAACTTCTTGCTTAACCCCTTAAGGGCACTGACAATTTCCTTTTTGCATTTTTCGAGTCATAAATCTTTTATATTTCCATCCACATTGCGCAGAGGGAGATTTATCAAAACCTATCTAGAAGAAAAAGTTGCTGAGTTGCCTATAGCAACCAATCAGATTGCTTTTTATTTTTATTTTGGAGGCCTTGTTACAAATGAAAGAAGCGATCTGATTGGTTGCTATGGGTAACTTCAACTTTTCCTCTTTTCCTCTGGACAGGTTTTTTTTTTTTTGTGTGCAACTATTTGTACTTTGTTAAAGGGGTACTCCGGTGGAAAACATTTTTTTTTTATCAACTAGTGCCAGAAAGTTAAACAGATTTGTAAATTCTATTAGAAAAATCTTAATCCTTCCAGTACTTATTAGCTGCTGAATACTACAGAGGAAATGCTTTTCTTTTTGGAACACAGAGCTCTCTGCTGACATCATGACCACAGTGCTCTCTGCTGACATCTCTGTCCATTTTAAGAACTGTCCAGAGTAGGAGAAAATTCCCAAATAAAACATATGCTGCTCTGCACAGTTCCTAAAATGGACAGAGATGTCAGCAGAGAGAACTGTGGTCATGATGTCAGCAGAGAGCACTGTGTTCCAAAAAGAAAAGAATTTCCTCTGTAGTATTCAGCAGCTAATAAGTACTGGAATGATTAAGATTATTTTAATAGAAGTCATTTACAAATCTCACATATGCAAGGTAGTGGTCTCAGCACCTTCCCTATGTTGCATAAAATCAGCAGACGGACACTATATTCACACAGTCCCTGGAAGCCAATTCAGACACACTCTTCGGTGCTACCACGCAATAAGGATGAAGCAGATGATATGATATGAACCATAAAAGAGCACTAACCAGGTCTTTTCAGACAGCGGCTTCTTTATTGTAGCATATTACAGTCGGAAATTTTTTTTTTTCCACTGGAGTACCCCTTTAATACATCACTCATTTTACCAAAAAATGAATGGGGAAACCACAAAAAATATTTTTTGTGTGGGGAATTTGAAAGAGAAACTGTAATTTTGCTACATTTAGAGGATTTTAGTTTTTACGCAGTGCAATTTATGGTAAAACTGACATGTTCACTTTATTCTGTGGGTCAGTACTATTAAAATGATACCCATGTTTACATGTGTTACTATTACTGTACTTCTTTTTTTTTTTTTTTTTTTTTAAACCCCTGGCACATTTTTTTGCGTCATGATTTTTAGTTTTTAGCGGTACCACTTTTGCATTCATGAGACATTTTCAAACACTTTTCTTTTTCTGGGATGTGATGTGACCAAAAATCTGCAATGTCAAACATTGTGGCGCAACCAATTATTTTTATTTAATATATATATATATATATATATATATATATATATATAATAAAAATATTTTTTTTTCTTAACGGTTAAATTTACATTTTAATTGGGGAGGGGCTTATTCATACTTTGAAAAAACTTTTTTTTCTCATCAGATTGTTAATACTGATCATTGCTATGCATAGCACTGATTGGTAATATCAGTAATCTACTTCTTTGGTCTTCTAGAAAGCAGACAAAAGGAGGAGATTGTCAGAGCCACCGGGAGGCAGGTAAGGGGACCTGCACTTACGCCACGGGGGTCCCATGAGTCCCCCCCCAAGCCCTGATAATGCAGCCGATGCCGTTATCAGTATTGATCATGGCATCTTAGGGGTTAATGGCAGGCATCAGCGTGATTGCTGATGTCCGCCATTAGGCTGGGTTCACATCACGTTTTTTCCTATACGGGACCACATACGGCTGGGGGGAGATAAAAACTTGCGCTCCCGTATCCCTTCCGTATGCAATCCTGTGTGTAATTCATTTCAATGAGCCGACCAGAGTGAACCGGTCGGCTCATTTTTCCCCGTATGCTGTTTTCTACCGAACCTAAAACCGTGGTTGACTTCGGTTTTAGGTCTGGTAGAAAACCGCATACGGGGAAAAATGAGCCGACCGGTTCACTCTGGTCGGCTCATTGAAATTAATTACATAAGGGACCGCATACGGCAGGGATACGGGAGCGCAAGTTTTTATCTCCCCCCACCCGTATGCGGTCCCGTATAGGAAAAACGTGATGTGAACCCAGCCTTATTGGTGTGTCCCTTGCTGCTGATAGCTTCTGTGTTTGCTTCATGTACAGGTTGTAAATGTGCACCCTGGTGCATTAAGCACCAGCACACCAGGACATACATTTACATCCATTGTGCTTAACGGGTTAAGGCTACAAACAGACACAAAAATAAAATGCCCCCCCCCTTTTTTTTCTCCTCCATGATGCAGTTCTTGTGGCTTTTTTTTTCCCTCTCTCAAACAAAGTGGGTGATATTTATTACTGTGTGTTTAGCGACTACACACGTTTTAGAAACAAACTGACCAGGCTCAAGTTATGTGTACGTGCAAGAAAAAAAAAGGGGAAGTAGATGGATTCCATTAAAAATGGACAAAACAAAAATGATAAAATGAAAGTGTTTCTTTTTTTTCTTTTTTCACTTTATTATTTTTGTTTTGTCCATTTTTGTTTTGTCCATAAGGAATAAATTTGAGATCGCGGGGGGTCCGACCGCTGGGGCCCCCTGCGATCTCTCTGTACGGGGGCCAGGCTCTCCGGCCAGATAGCGGGTGTCGACCCCCGCACGAAGCAGCGGCCGACAAGCCCCCTCAATACATCTCTATGGCAGAGCCGGAGATTGCTGAAGGCAGCGCTTCGGCTCTGCCATAGAGTTGTATTGAGGGGGCATGTCGGCCGCCGCTTCATGCGGAGGTCGACACGCCCCCTTCCCGCGGGCTGTCGGGGTTCCGGACAGGAGATCGCAGGGAGCCCCAGCGGTCGGACCCCCCGCGATCTCAAACTTATCCCCTATCCTTAGGATAGGGGATAAGTTGTTCACCACTGGGTTCACCACTGGACTACTCCTTTAATACAGAAATAAAAGGGTAATGCACATATGGCTTTTTTTCTGCCCTTTGGCTGTCCGGGCATGCTGGGAGTTGTAGTTTTGCAACAGTTGGATGCACCCTGGATGGGAAACACTAGTATTGCATTTTTCCTCCTGTAGGAGTCTATGGGAGGGGAAAAAGACAATGGGGGAATTCATCAAGCTAAGGTTTAAGGGGTTGATAAATTTGGCATACTTAAGCAAAAACACTTTTTTAGCATACATAAGCAAAAACCAAGAAATGACTTCATAGCACCACTTTGTAACACCACCTCTTCTCCTCGATTACTTTTCTGCTCTAAAGTCGCATTTGTGACAAAAAATGTGCGATATATATGTATTTATTTCATTTTTTTTACCACTTTTTTTCCCCTAAATGTACTAACCCATTTTTTGTATGTTTTTTTTTCTCATTTCAGTTCTTTGTATGCAAAGGACTACTTCAGACTACAGTAACCAGCATTTTTTTTTATATTAATAAAATGGTTAATGAGGGCTTGTGGGGGAGAGTTTTTTGGAATACATTTTTTTAAATGTGCTTTTTATTTAATTTCTTTTTCTTGACAGGCTTAGTAGTGGAAGCTTTCTAATAGACGGAATCCATTACTAAGCCGGGGCTTAGCGTTAGCCCCAAAAACAGCTAGCGCTAAACCCCAATTATTACCCTGGTACCCACCACCACAGGGGTGCCGGGAAGAGCCGGTACCAACAGGCCCGAAGCGTCAAAAATGGCGCTCCTGGGCCTAGGCGGTAACAGGCTGGCATTATTAAGGCTGGGGAGTAGCCAGTAACAATGGTCCTCGCCCACCCTGGTAACGTCAGACTGTTGCTGCTTGGTTGGTATCATGCTGTGAATGAAAATACAGGGAACCACACACATTTTTTCCATAAATAATTTAAAAACACGCATAGGGTTCCCCGTATTTTCATTCTCAGCCAGATACCAACCGAGCAGCAACAGCCTGATGTTACCAGGGTGGGCGAGGACCATTGTTACTGGCCCTCCCCAGCCTAAATAATGCTCTGGGCCTGTTGGTACCGGCTCTTCCCGGAACCCCTGTGGCATTGTGTACTGGGGTAATAATTGGGGGGGTTATCACTAGCTGTTTTTGTGGCTAACGCAAAGTCTGGCTTAGTAATGGATTTAATCTATTAGACAACTTCCACTACTATTCCTGTTAAGAAAAAAAAAAACACAGCACGTTAAAAAAAAAAATTTATTCCAAAAAAACACTCCCCCACAGGCCCTCATTAACCATTTGATTAATAGTAAACAAACAAAAAAAAAACGCTGGTCATTGACGTAATCCACCGAATACGAACAATTTCTCTGCATACACAGGTCTAAAATGAGAAAAAAAAAACACGGAAAATATGTTAATACATTTATGGTGTCTCCAGCAGTTGCTAAACTACAACCCCCATCCCATGACGGAAGTTGTAATTTAGCAACAACTAGCCTACAGCTTCAGGAGGGCAATATGAAACTACAGTGCCGTAGTATTATATTCATGGTTCCCGGCCAGAGAGCGGAGCGCTTGTCACCTGTGAGCACCTCACAACTACAACTACCAGCATGTCCTTACTTTAAGGACATGCTCGGATTTGCAGTTATGCGGTGCAGGTGACAAGCACTCCGCTCCCCGGCTGGCTACCATTAATATGAAACTATGGCACTGTAGTCTCATATTTCCCTTCTGAAGCTGCCCGCCTGCATCTATCACCTGCTGCCCCCCCCCATACACCCACCGCCCACAGTTTGCCACCATGTCACCCCCACCCCTATATACTACCCGCCGCCCGCATATACTACCCGCTGCCTGGCCGCATTTACCCCTGCCAGCTAGCTATTGCAAGACTACAACTCCTAGCATGTCCTCACTGTAAGAGCATGCTGGGAGTTGTAGTCTTACAACAGCGGGTGGTGGGTGGTATATGCCGGCAGCCAGTGATAGATGCGGGCGGTGGGTGTTAGATGCGGGTGAGACTTTACCCTACTTTTTCTAAGCCAACTTTTTTTTGTGTAGATTTGCGACTTTTTAGGCCATTTGCGACCTTTTTTGCTACTATTAATCAAAAGTCGCAGTTAGTAAATCCCTGCCTACAGCTAAGTAAAAAATAAATCTCGTGTAAACCAGCTGAATGGTAAGAATTTGCGCAGGTTGGCGTACCACTAAAAGTCGCACAAAAGTTGCACGTGCAACTTTTTTGCGCCTTTTGTACACCAAAAATCCTGTGTAAATCCCTTGATAAATTCCCCCCAATGTTAATTTTAAATAGGTGTTTCATTGTCTTTGGCACACCCCTCTCCCCCATTTCTTCGATAAAAATCCTGTAATCACATGATGATAAAAGAATCACATAACTTATAATGAGAAAAACACGGGGAAAATATGCTAACTAGAATATGCATATACTAATACACACTATTTTTGAGGTTTCCATTTGGCAGTTTTTTTTATTTTTGTTTTTTTTAAACAACCACTGCAGTTTTTTAGCCATTTTTTTTTTCATTACAAGTCATGTGATTCATTCATGTGATTCATCATCTGACTCTGGCTAAACACTTCTGGCTGGAATATGGAACATTTCTTAGAAATTATAAGAGACAGTCATTTGCCTGTATTTTCCTAAGTAACATGAAATTTCCACTTTTCCATTATATTCAGTTTTTATTACATACTCACTTGACTGAAGGCGTATTGCTCACTTTGTATTATGTTCCTGCCATAGGTTCTAGCTGTGTATACTAATATTTAGCAATTTTACAGTGCCACCTAGTGTTCAAACAAAAAATGGCACATGTTGATCAATGGTTTTTTAAATACTTAAAAAAAGAATTTGCAGGAATTCATCAATCCCACCTCTTTTGGTGTGTAAAAAAAAAAAAAAAAAAAAAAAGGTGCAAATCGTTGGTCTTGTGACTTTTTTGTGAGACTTTATGCCATAAAGTGATTCTTGCTAAACTTGCTAATTTAAACGATTTTGCTCTATGACTTTACAGTAGTTGTGAATTTATCATGTGCAACTTTTCTCCAAATGCAGTAAATTTTGCCGCACAGAGCTCCAAATGTTGCAAACCAATATTATCAATCTTTTTACCTACAAAACTTACAACTTCACAGAAGCAAATATCCCACACTTGTGCATGTGTGCCAAGTTTATGTCACTGCGTGCGACTTTTGAGAAATTAGGCGCATGTACACATAAGGCTTCTTTCACTCTGCCGTTAGGACAAATATACTGCTTGTGCCATCTTTTTCTCCTGCTACTCCCGCTACAAAATAACGGCACCCGAAGGATCCCATTATAGTAAATAAGATCCGTGGGGACCTGTTATTGCCCTTTGTGCCCCATCCTGTTAACGTCCGTTAAAGGCTGGAAAAAAAAAAGGGCCTAACGGCCATTTAAGGGCGGGGCACGATGGCAGTATGAAAGTAGCCTTACATGGTAAGTTAGATTTAAAAACATGTGTAGCTAAACACACAATGATAAATCTCCCCCTTTGTAATGCAACAAATCTACCGTATATACTCGAGTATAAGCCGAGTTTTTCAGCACAATTTTTCGTGCTGAAAACACCCCCCTCGGCTTATATTCAAGTGAACTCTCTGCCCTCAGTGGTCTTCAACCTGCGGACCTCCAGATGTTTCAAAACTACAACTTCCAGCAAGCCCGGACAGCCATCGGCTGTCCGGGCATGCTGGGAGTTGTAGTTTTGAAATATCTGGAGGTCCGCAGGTTGAAGACCACTGCGGCCTTCGTCATCATCCAGACCCTCCCCCCCCCTTTAGTTCTGTACTCACCTCCCCTCGGCGGGACGTTAGGGTGAGCTGGTCCAGGCCATCTGTGCTGCAGGACCATCCGGTGGGGAGGGATAGTCGTTCCGGGCTGTCCATCTTCACCGGGGGGGCCCTCTTCTCCGCGCTTCGGGCTCAGCCCCGGGAATAGTGACGTTGCCTTGACGACCACGACGCACAGGGACGTTCATGAGCAACGTCCCTGTGTGTCGTCATCAAGGCAACATCTCTATACCGGGCTGTCACGATCACACCCTATCGGTCCAGCTAAGACGCTAGAGAGAGTGTGATGGTGCAAGGGTTAAAGCCGCCAGACCTCTGGGTATCCACTACTAGTCCCAGCAAGTCACCAAATTAACCCTTAGATAAACGTGTTTCCACCAGAGCGGCCTTCAGAAAGGTGAGCTCATATATTTAGAGATCAAAGACCAGAGCTGATTAATTAAACATTTAATCTGATAAAAGGTATCACAGTGCTATATATATATAAAAATACAGAAACAAATGACATACAGGTACAAAAATATGAAAGAATTTAGCAAGGCAAGTTCAGAAAACAAAAGATGAAGTTCTTACAGCATGATGATATAGCAGTCCATGAGAGTGATCTCCAGCTGTTCTTAGGCTAGGTTTCCACTTGGTTTTTTTTCTGGCAGTTTTTGGATATCTGCCACTGCAGTTTTTGAGCCAAAGCCAGAAGTGTATTCAAAAGGAATAGGACATATAAAGGAAGGACTTACACTTCTCCTCCCTTACGGATCCACTTCTAACTTTGGCTCAAAAACTGCAGTGGCAGATATCCATCCATCCATCCTAGCCTAAGAATGGTCTTGTCAGCTTGTTGCACCGCATTCAACACACTGAGGCTAGCATTGTTAAATATTTTATATCTGCCTTTCTGGAGGGAGACTCCATTCCCCTCTCCCCTCTGATCCCACCAGGGGGGCACCTCTGTTCCTGGCCCTCGTATCTGGTTGATTATATGATGGGACCAGAGTGCCCCTTACATTCTGCTGCTTCAAAAGAGTCTGTAACTACAAAGGAGATGTAAACAAACAGCCAGACCCCCAATAAAATGCAATACACAAGAAGGATACAACATCTGAATGACCTCTCACCCATGTCTTGGATAATACATAGATACAATTATAATTTATAATACACATATAGGATTTTAACCCCTTAAGGACACAGCTCATTTTCACCTTAAGGACGCAGGCCTTTTTTGCAAATCTGACCACTGTCACTTTAAACATTAATAACTCTGGGATGCTTTTACTTATCATTCTGATTCCGAGATTGTTTTTTCGTGACATATTCTACTTTAACACAGTGCTAACATTTTTTGGTAACTTGCATCCTTTCTTGGTGAAAAATCCTCAAATTTGATGAAAAAAATGAAAATTTTGCATTTTTCTAACTTTGAAGCTCTCTGCTTGTAAGGAAAATGGATATTCAAAATAATTTTTTTTTGTTCACATATACAATATGTCTACTTTATGTTTGCATCATAAAATTTATGAGTTTTTACTTTTGGAAGACACCAGAGGGCTTCAAAGTTCAGCAGCAATTTTCCAATTTTTCACAAAATTTTCTAACTCGATATTTTCCAGGGACCAGTTTAGTTTTGAAGTGGATTTGAAGGGTCTTCATATTAGTAATACCCCATAAATGACCCCATTATAAAACCTACACCCCCCAAAGTATTCAAAATGACATTCAGTCAGTGTTTTAACCCTTTAGGCGTTTCACAGGAATAGCAGCAAAGTGAAGGAGAAAATTCAAAATCTTCATTTTTTACACTCGCATGTTCTTGTATACCCAATTTTTGAATTTTTGCAAGTGGTAAAAGGAGAAAATTTTTACTTGTATTTGTAGCCCAATTTCTCTCAGAAGGGAAGGAGCGACAAGGGGATTTTGGAGAGAACATTTTTCTGAAATGGTTTTTGGGGGGCATGTCACCTTTAGGAAGCCCCTAGGGTGTCAAAACAGCAAAAAAAAACATGGCATACCATTTTGAAAACTAGACCCCTTAGGGAATGTAACAAGGGGTAAAGTGAACATTAATACCTCATAGGGGTTTCACAACTTTTGCATATGTAAAAAATAAATACAAATTTTTACCTAAAATGCTTGGTTTCCCAAAAATTTTACATTTTTACAAATGGTTAAAGCAGAAAATACCCCCCAAAACTTGAAGCCCAATTTCTCCCGATTCAGAAAACACCCCATATGGGGGTGAAAAGTGCTCTGCTGGTGCACTACAGGTCTCAGAAGAGGAGTAGTCACATTTGGCTTTTTGGAAGCAAATTTTGCTCTGGGGGCATGCCACATTTAGGAAGCCCCTATGGTGCCAGGACAGCAAAAAAAAAAAACCACATGGCATACCATTTTGGAAACTAGACCCCTTGGGGAATGTAACAAGGGGTAAAGTGAACCTTAATACCCCACAGGGGTTTCACGACTTTTGCATATGTAAAAAATAAAGACATTTTTTTACCTAGAATGCTTGGTTTCCGAAACATTTTACATTTTTACAAATGGTTAAAGCAGAAAATACCCCCCAAAATTTGAAGCCCAATTTCTCTCGATTCAGAAAACACCCCATATGAGGGTGAAAAGGGCTCTGCTGGCGCACTACAGGTCTCAGAAGAGGAGTAGTCACATTTGGCTTTTTGGAAGCAAATTTTGCTCTGGGGGCATGCCGCATTTAGGAAGCCCCTATGGTGCCAGCACAGCAAAAAAAAAAAAAAAACCATGGCATACCATTTTGGAAACTAGACCCCTTGGGGAACGTAACAAGGGGTAAAGTGAACCTTAATACCCCACAGGGGTTTCACGACTTTTGCATATGTAAAAAATAAATACATTTTTTTACCTAAAATGCTTGGTTTCCCAAAAATTTTACATTTTTACAAAGGGTTAAAGCAGAAAATACCCCCCAAAATTTGAAGCCCAATTTCTACCGATTCAGAAAACACCCCATATGGGGGTGAAAAGTGCTCTGCTGGTGCACTACAGGTCTCAGAAGAGGAGTAGTCACATTTGGCTTTTTGGAAGCAAATTTTGCTCTGGGGGCATGCCGCATTTAGGAAGCCCCTATGGTGTCAGGACAGCAAAAAAAAAAAAAACACATGGCATACCATTTTAGAAACTAGACCCCTTGGGGAATGTAACAAGGGGTAAAGTGAACCTTAATACCCCACAGGGGTTTCACGACTTTTGCATATGTAAAAAATAAATAAAATTTTTTACCTAAAATGCTTGGTTTCCCAAAAATTTTACATTTTTACAAAGGGTTAAAGCAGAAAATACCCCCCAAAATTTGAAGCCCAATTTCTCCCGATTCAGAAAACACCCCATATGGAGGTGAAAGTGCTCTGCTGGCGCACTACAGGTCTCAGAAGAGAAGGAGTCACATTTGGCTTTTTGGAAGCAAATTTTTCTCTGGGGGCATGCTGCATTTAGGAAGCCCCTATTGTGCCAGGACAGCAAAAACAAAAAAACAAAAAAAAAACACATGGCATCACATTTTGGAAACTAGACCCCTTGGGGAACGTAACAAGGGGTAAAGTGAATCTTAATACCCCACAGGGGTTTCACTACTTTTGCATATGTAAAAAAAAAAATTATTTTACCTAAAATGCTTGGTTTCCCAAAAATTTTACATTTTTACAAAGGGTTAAAGCAGAAAATACCCCCCAAAATTTGAAGCCCAATTGCTCCCGATTCAGAAAACACCCCATATGGAGGTGAAAAGTGCTCTGCTGGCGCACTACAGGTCTCAGAAGAGAAGGAGTCACATTTGGCTTTTTGGAAGCAAATTTTTCTCTGGGGGCATGCTGCATTTAGGAAGCCCCTATTGTGCCAGGACAGCAAAAAAAAAAAAAAACACATGGCATCACATTTTGGAAACTAGACCCCTTGGGGAATGTAACAAGGGGTAAAGTGAATCTTAATACCCCACAGGGGTTTCACGACTTTTGCATATGTAAAAAAAAAAAAAAAAATTTACCTAAAATGCTTGGTTTCCCAAAAATTTTACATTTTTACAAAGGTTTAAAGCAGAAAATACCCCCCCCCCCCAAATTTGAAGCCCAATTTCTTCCGATTCAGAAAACACCCCATATGGGGGTGAAAAATGCTCTGCTGGCGCACTACAGGTCTCAGCAGAGAAGGAGCAACATTTGGCTTATTGAAATTGTTTTGGGGGCATGTTGCATTTAGCATGTCCCCAGGGTGCCAGAACAGCAAAAAAAAAACACATGCCATAATACTTTGGAAACTAGACCCCTCAAGGAACGTAACAAGGGGTATAGTGAGACTTAACTCCTCACAGGTGTTTGACGACTTTGTGTTGAAGTTGGAAATGAAAATGGAAAATTTGATTTTTAACACTAAAATGATGGTGTTACCCCCAATTTTACTTTTATACAAGAGGTAATAGGTGGAAATGGACCCCAAAATTTGAAGCCCAATTTCTCCTGATTAAGAAAACACCCCATAGGTGGACATTTAGTGCTCTGCTGGTGCACTTCAGGTCTCCGAACAGAATGGTATATAGAAAATAATTTGTGGCACACTACCAAATAAATGGTTTTGCGGTACAACATATTTTGCTGGAGGGGGGCGGAGCCTAGCCGCGGACTGGTATGGACGTCTGAGCCTGCAGCTCTCCCGTCCGACTGAGAGAAAGCACCTATAACTCCATCCATTTCTAGCCTGCGATGGTCAAATACGGCAAACAAGCCACTGCTGACCCTGGTGACTCGCCCAGACCTGGAAGAGGACAGGCAGAGATGGCCAAATTCTTTAAAAAGAAAGGAGGCATCTCTCCCGCCAGGCAGCCCAAGATGGCGCCGGACGCGAGCAGCCAGAGAGACTCCATGGAGGAGGCGGAACAAGACACCGACACAGAGGGAGCCTCTCCTGCGATGGTGACCCAGCAATTCTTAAAGTCCTTCATGAAGAAGGCCCTCGCCCAGGCAGTGAAGCCGGTCCTGGCGGAGCTTGCTGATATCAAGGCGGAAGTACTATCGATCGGCCACAGAACGGAGGCGCTGGAGACGGCCTGCTCCTCACTCGCCTCGCACTCCTCAGCCCTTGCAGACCGCACGGAACAACTGGAGATGCACATCAACTCCGCATATGCCTTAATAGAAGACCAGGAGAATCGGAGTCGCAGGAAGAACATTAGATTTAAAGGAATCCCCGAGACCTGGGCTAACGAGGCGCTCCGTAAAGTCGCGCTTGACATCTTTGCGACTCTCCTGGGGAAGGAGCGGGCAGACCACATTGTAATAGAGAGGATCCACAGGGCCCTGCGACCGAAGCCAAGACCAGCAGACCCACCAAGGGATGTCGTTTGTGGCCTCCTGTCCTACGTGGACACTGCGGCCATCCTCCAAGCTGCCAGGGTACAACACCCAGTGAAATATGAAGGAGAAGAGATTGCCCTTTACCAAGATATTGCTCCCTCAACCCTTGCAAAGCGGAGATTGCTAAAACCGCTCCTTGAGAGTTTGAGAGCCCGGGGCCTCCAATATGTGTGGCTCTTTCCATTTGGGCTATCTATTAATCACAATGGCCGTAGACTCATAGTACGAACCCCGGCAGACCTGCAGGGGATATGGGCCGTCCTAGACATTCCGCCTGTCGAGGTTCCCTCCTGGCTCCCGATCTCTGATCTGCGCCCTCTCCCGGACCTGCCGCGACCAGAGGACTGGAAGGTGGTCTCCCGCACTAAAGCAGGAAAATTAAAGAAGACCCCGCAGAAGGAGACCCCTCCACCACGTTGAATCCTGCTGAGGGGTCTTGGTTTCTCTCTACCCCACAAGCCGACGCGAACCTCGAGAATCTCCGTTGGACGTGTCTCATGCGGCTGGTGCCGCTAAGGTTTGCTTACCTTGCCACCCCCCCCCCCTTCACCTGGGGAGGACTGTTTGCTGTTTACCTGTTGGTTGAACTGGTTATATCCTATTACCCACCGGAGCTGCCCCTTTGCCTATGACAGCACTTGTCTGGTTGCTTCAGCCATCACCCACATCCCCTTTTAGCCCACAATAGCATCTCCTTCACCCCGCTACCTGAACCCCCCCCCTCCCCTTTTCCTGTTCGGTGATCTCATGCAGGACATTCAGAGGATGGACAGAGACATTGAAATTTAACACCGATACGGATGCCTACTTGCCTCTCCTTCAGAGACTTCTCCTGAGCCCCCACCCCCGAGCTCGGTCTCGCTTCCTGGCTGAATTGGACTTGCCCTCCTTGCCCTCAGCAATGTCTTCGACCCTCTTAGACCCTATTACCCCCGAAGAAGTTAGAAAGGTGATATTATCTTTTCCCCCGGGAAGAAGCCCTGGACCCAATGGTCTGTCGTTAATATACTATAAGAAATTCATCGATACCTTACTCCCACATCTCACTGACACATGCAACTCACTCCTGGGAGGGGGATCTTGGCCAAAACAGTCGCAAGAGGCCCACATCACACTTATCGCTAAGGAGGGCAAAGACCTGAGCGATTGTGGTAGCTACAGACCCATATCGCTCCTCAACATAGATCTGAAGATATGGGCTAAATTACTTTCTATGCGCATTAAAAAGCTTCTCCCACACTTGATTGCACCAGACCAGTCCGGCTTTGTCCCAGGCCGCGAAGGTAGGTCTAACACTTTCAAGCTCTTGGCCTCCATACAACATGCTCATGACGAACGTATACCTCTGGTCCTTCTCGGTGTAGATGCCGAGAAGGCTTTTGACAGAGTTAGCTGGTCGTTTATGAAGGATGTTCTCTGGAAATTTGGCTTCCCCCCACCCTTTATTGCTGCTATCTTTTCCCTGTACTCTAGCCCCTACGCCTCTCTAATGGTCAATGACACGTTGTCCCTACCCTTTCACATCACCAACGGCACCAGGCAGGGGTGTCCCCTGTCCCCTACTTTGTTTATTTTAGTTATGGAATCCCTTCTTCAAAAAATAAGACAGCATGAGGGGGTGAGGGGTGTACTTACACCTGATGGTGAACTAAAAACCCTAGCATTCGCAGATGACTTACTCTTCCTCCTAACTTGTCCAGAGGAGGGTCTCCCCTGCCTGGTCTCGCTATTCACAGAATTTGGTCGCATATCTAACTACAAAATCAATATAACTAAATCGGAACTCTTAAATATTTCTCTCCCAGCAGCAAGAGTCAAAGACCTCAAACTGCTCTCCCCATTTCCGTGGGCGCCTTCCTCCCTGAAGTATTTGGGTGTTCGTGTAACTCCTACACTAGCTGAACTGTACAATGCTAACTTTAAACCTCTACTGGAGGATATCCAAGCCCTATTGAAGGAATATGACTTCCCCCTCATCTCCTGGATAGGAAGGAGAAATGTCCTCCAGACTTATGTTGTTCCCAAAATAACTGTCACGATGCCGGCTGGCAGGTAGTGGATCCTCTGTGCCAGAGAGGGATTGGCGTGGACCGTGCTAGTGGATCGGTTCTAAGTCACTACTGGTTTTCACCAGAGCCCGCCGCAAAGCGGGATGGTCTTGCTGCGGCGGTAGTGACCAGGTCGTATCCACTAGCAACGGCTCAACCTCTCTGACTGCTGAAGATAGGCGCGGTACAAGGGAGTAGACAGAAGCAAGGTCGGACGTAGCAGAAGGTCGGGGCAGGCAGCAAGGATCGTAGTCGGGGGCAACGGCAGGAGGTCTGGAACACATGCTAGGAACACACAAGGAAACGCTTTCACTGGCACAACGGCAACAAGATCCGGCGAGGGAGTGAAGGGGAAGTGAGGTATAAATAGGGAGTGCACAGGTGAACACACTAATTGGAACCACTGCGCCAATCAGCGGCGCAGTGGCCCTTTAAATCGCAGAGACCCGGCGCGCGCGCGCCCTAGGGAGCGGGGCCGCGCGCGCCGGGACAGGACAGACGGAGAGCGAGTCAGGTACGGGAGCCGGGATGCGCATCGCGAGCGGGCGCTACCCGCATCGCGAATCGCATCCCGGCTGGAGACGGTATCGCAGCGCACCGGGTCAGTGGAGCTGCCCGGAGCGCTGCGGTAGCGAGAGAGAAGCGAGCGCTCCGGGGAGGAGCGGGGACCCGGAGCGCTCGGCGTAACAGTACCCCCCCCCTTGGGTCTCCCCCTCTTCTTAGAGCCTGAGAACCTGAGGAGCAGACTTTTGTCTAGGATGTTGTCCTCAGGTTCCCAGGATCTCTCTTCAGGTCCACAGCCCTCCCAATCCACCAAAAAGAACTTTTTTCCTCTGACCGTCTTGGAGGCCAGTATCTCTTTCACTGAGAAGACGTCAGAAGAACCGGAGACAGGAGTGGGAGAAACTAATTTGGGAGAGAAACGGTTGATGATGAGTGGTTTAAGAAGAGAGACATGAAAGGCATTAGGAATACGGAGAGAAGGAGGAAGAAGAAGTTTGTAAGAGACAGGATTAATTTGGCACAAGACTTTGAAGGGACCAAGATAGCGTGGACCCAGTTTGTAACTGGGGACACGAAAGCGGACATATTTAGCGGAGAGCCATACCTTGTCTCCGGGAGCAAAAATGGGGGGAGCTCTTCTTTTCTTATCGGCAAACTTTTTCATGCGAGATGAAGCCTGTAAAAGAGAAACTTGGGTCTCTTTCCATATGGTGGAAAGATCACGAGTCACTTCATCTACCGCGGGCAAACCAGAGGGCAAGGGAGTAGGGAGGGGGGGAAGAGGGTGACGGCCGTACACCACGAAAAATGGGGATTTGGAGGAAGATTCAGAGACTCTAAAGTTATACGAGAATTCGGCCCATGGTAGAAGATCTGCCCAATCATCCTGGCGGGAGGAAACAAAATGTCGTAAATAATCACCCAAGACCTGGTTAATTCTTTCTACTTGTCCATTGGATTGAGGATGATATGCAGAAGAAAAGTTTAATTTAATCTTGAGTTGTTTACAGAGAGCCCTCCAGAATTTTGACACGAATTGGACGCCTCTATCCGAGACTATTTGTGTGGGCAACCCGTGAAGACGAAAAATGTGTACAAAAAATTGTTTAGCCAACTGAGGCGCTGAAGGAAGACCAGGAAGAGGGATGAAATGTGCCATCTTGGAGAATCGATCAACGACCACCCAAACAACAGTGTTGCCACGGGATGGGGGTAGGTCTGTAATAAAATCCATACCAATCAGAGACCAAGGCTGTTCGGGGACAGGCAGAGGATGAAGAAAACCAGCGGGCTTCTGGCGAGGAGTCTTATCCCGAGCACAGACAGTGCAGGCTCGCACAAAGCCCACGACATCCGTCTCCAGAGTCGGCCACCAATAGAAGCGAGAGATGAGTTGCACAGATTTCTTGATGCCTGTATGACCTGCGAGATGGGAGGAGTGACCCCATTTGAGGATTCCGAGGCGTTGGCGTGGAGAGACGAAGGTCTTTCCTGGAGGAGTTTGCCTGATGGAGGCTGGAGAAGTGGAGATCAGGCAGTCAGGAGGAATGATGTGTTGCGGAGAGAGTTCAACTTCCGAGGCATCCGAGGAACGAGAGAGAGCATCGGCCCTAATGTTCTTATCGGCAGGCCGAAAGTGAATTTCAAAATTAAATCGGGCAAAGAACAGAGACCACCTGGCCTGGCGAGGATTCAGCCGTTGGGCAGACTGGAGATAGGAGAGGTTCTTGTGATCGGTGTAAATAATAACAGGAAATCTTGATCCCTCCAGCAGATGCCTCCATTCCTCAAGTGCTAATTTAATGGCTAGAAGCTCTCGATCCCCGATGGAGTAGTTCCTCTCCGCCGGAGAGAAGGTCCTAGAAAAAAAACCACAAGTAACAGCATGCCCGGAAGAATTTTTTTGTAGAAGGACCGCTCCAGCTCCTACAGAGGAGGCATCAACCTCCAAAAGGAAGGGTTTAGATGGGTCAGGTCTGGAGAGCACGGGAGCCGAAGAAAAGGCAGACTTGAGCCGTTTAAAGGCGTCTTCCGCTTGAGGAGGCCAAGACTTGGGATTGGCATTTTTTTTGGTTAAAGCCACGATAGGGGCCACAACGGTAGAAAAATGTGGAATAAATTGCCTGTAATAATTGGCGAACCCCAAAAAACGTTGGATAGCACAGAGTCCGGAGGGGCGTGGCCAATCTAAGACGGCAGAGAGTTTGTCTGGATCCATTTGTAGTCCCTGGCCAGAGACCAAGTATCCTAGGAAAGGAAGAGATTGGCATTCAAACAGACATTTCTCTATCTTGGCATAAAGTTGATTGTCATGAAGTCTCTGAAGAACCATACGGACATGCTGGCGGTGTTCTTCTAGATTGGCAGAAAAAATCAGGATATCGTCCAGATATACAACAACACAGGAGTATAAGAGATCACGAAAAATTTCATTAACAAAGTCTTGGAAGACGGCAGGGGCGTTGCACAGGCCAAAGGGCATGACCAGATACTCAAAGTGTCCATCTCTAGTGTTAAATGCCGTTTTCCATTCATCCCCCTCTCTGATGCGGATGAGATTATAAGCACCTCTTAAGTCCAGTTTGGTAAAGATGTGGGCACCTTGGAGGCGATCAAAGAGTTCAGAGATGAGGGGTAGAGGGTAGCGGTTCTTTATCGTGATTTTATTAAGACCGCGGTAGTCAATGCAAGGGCGTAGAGAGCCATCTTTTTTGGACACAAAGAAAAATCCGGCTCCGGCAGGAGAGGAGGATTTACGGATAAAGCCTTTTTTTAAATTTTCCTGGATGTACTCCGACATAGCAAGAGTCTCTGGGGCGGACAGAGGATAGATTCTGCCCCGGGGTGGAGTAGTGCCCGGGAGGAGGTCAATAGGACAATCATAAGGCCTGTGAGGAGGTAGAGACTCAGCTTGTTTTTTGCAAAAAACATCCGCAAAGTCCATATAGGCCTTAGGGAGACCGGTTACAGGGGGAACCACAGAGTCACGGCAAGGGGTACTGGGAACCGGTTTTAGGCAGTCCTTGAAACAAGAGGGCCCCCAACTCTTGATCTCCCCAGTGGACCAATCCAGGGTTGGGGAATGGAGTTGAAGCCAGGGTAGTCCAAGGAGGATTTCGGAAGTGCAATTGGGGAGGACCAAAAATTCAATCTTCTCGTGATGAGGTCCGATGCACATTAGAAGGGGCTCCGTGCGGAAACGTATGGTACAATCCAATCTTTCATTGTTTACACAATTGATGTAGAGGGGTCTGGCGAGACTGGTCACTGGGATGTTGAACCTGTTGACGAGAGAGGCCAAAATAAAATTTCCTGCAGATCCGGAATCCAAGAAGGCCATAGTAGAGAAGGAGAAGGCAGAGGCAGATATCCGCACAGGCACAGTAAGACGTGGAGAAGCAGAGTAGACATCAAGGACTGTCTCACCTTTGTGCGGAGTCAGCGTACGTCTTCCCAGGCGGGGAGGACGGATAGGACAATCCTTCAGGAAGTGTTCGGTACTGGCACAGTACAGACAGAGATTCTCCATGCGGCGTCGTGTCCTCTCTTGAGGTGTCAGGCGAGACCGGTCGACCTGCATAGCCTCCACGGCGGGAGGCACAGAAACGGATTGCAGGGGACCAGAGGAGAGAGGAGCCGGGGAGAAAAAACGTCTTGTGCGAACAAAGTCCATATCCTGGCGGAGCTCCTGACGCCTTTCGGAAAAACGCATGTCAATGCGAGTGGCAAGATGGATGAGTTCATGTAGGTTAGCAGGGATTTCTTGTGCGGCCAGAACATCTTTAATGTTGCTGGATAGGCCTTTTTTAAAGGTCGCGCAGAGGGCCTCATTATTCCAGGATAATTCTGAAGCAAGAGTACGGAATTGTACGGCGTACTCGCCAACGGAAGAATTACCCTGGACCAGGTTCAACAGGGCAGTCTCAGCAGAAGAGGCTCGGGCAGGTTCCTCAAAGACACTTCGAATTTCTGAGAAGAAGGAGTGTATAGAGGCAGTGACGGGGTCATTGCGGTCCCAGAGCGGTGTGGCCCATGACAGAGCTTTTCCAGACAGAAGGCTGACTACGAAAGCCACCTTAGACCTTTCAGTAGGGAACTGGTCCGACATCATCTCCAAGTGCAGGGAACATTGGGAAAGAAAGCCACGGCAGAATTTAGAGTCCCCATCAAATTTATCCGGCAAGGATAGTCGTAGACCAGAAGCGGCCACTCGCTGCGGAGGAGGTGCAGGAGCTGGCGGAGGAGATGATTGCTGAAGCTGTGGTAGTAGCTGCTGTAGCATCACGGTCAGTTGAGACAGCTGTTGGCCTTGTTGCGCTATCTGTTGTGACTGCTGGGCGACCACCGTGGTGAGGTCGGCGACAACTGGCAGAGGAACTTCAGCGGGATCCATGGCCGGATCTACTGTCACGATGCCGGCTGGCAGGTAGTGGATCCTCTGTGCCAGAGAGGGATTGGCGTGGACCGTGCTAGTGGATCGGTTCTAAGTCACTACTGGTTTTCACCAGAGCCCGCCGCAAAGCGGGATGGTCTTGCTGCGGCGGTAGTGACCAGGTCGTATCCACTAGCAACGGCTCAACCTCTCTGACTGCTGAAGATAGGCGCGGTACAAGGGAGTAGACAGAAGCAAGGTCGGACGTAGCAGAAGGTCGGGGCAGGCAGCAAGGATCGTAGTCGGGGGCAACGGCAGGAGGTCTGGAACACAGGCTAGGAACACACAAGGAAACGCTTTCACTGGCACAATGGCAACAAGATCCGGCGAGGGAGTGAAGGGGAAGTGAGGTATAAATAGGGAGTGCACAGGTGAACACACTAATTGGAACCACTGCGCCAATCAGCGGCGCAGTGGCCCTTTAAATCGCAGAGACCCGGCGCGCGCGCGCCCTAGGGAGCGGGGCCGGGACAGGACAGACGGAGAGCGAGTCAGGTACGGGAGCCGGGATGCGCATCGCGAGCGGGCGCTACCCGCATCGCGAATCGCATCCCGGCTGGAGACGGTATCGCAGCGCACCGGGTCAGTGGAGCTGCCCGGAGCGCTGCGGTAGCGAGAGAGAAGCGAGCGCTCCGGGGAGGAGCGGGGACCCGGAGCGCTCGGCGTAACAATAACATATAAACTCCAAATGCTTCCGATAGCCCTTCCCCCAGCCTTCTTCTCTGCGATCAGGAAGTTGCTCTCCTCATACTTATGGAAACACAAAACACCTAGATTAGCACACTCTCTCTTGTCCAAACCATCTGTTAAAGGAGGAATAGGGATTCCCGACATTTCAGCTATTTACAAAACAATACAGCTTAGAAGATGGATTCACTCCCAACCACATCTCCGGACTTCCTCCGACTCACATCACTTTTCTGAGTGGGAGTGGGCCCGTTGGGTTTGTGGAGATGACTTCATCAAAGCGCTATGGGTCACCAAGCACAAACAACTCTCTCGGTCATCCTGCTCCCACCTATTTCTTGGTCTTTCATCTGTTTGGCACTCTCTAGCTCCAGCTCTCTCCCCTCCTGTCTCTCCTATTCTCCCCGCTGGTCTGATACCGTTGATTGGAGGTTGTAACTACTCGACATATTCCTCTCTATGGGGGAAATTAAATTCCTACACAGTCGAACAAGTCTTTGTGGACGGGAGGGTTCCGACAACAGATGAATTTCGATCACTCCTACCCTCTTGCCGTCTCTCCTTCCTTCACCTAGAACACATGAAACATTGCTGTACGCTTTTCTTGCGAACAGTGGGAAGGCTTAGGGAGCCCACTGAATTCGAGAGATCTCTCACTGCTCAATCAGCGAGACTACACAAATTATCTTCTATTAGGAAACTACTAGCTGATATTTTGACGACCACTAAACCAACCTACCTCATCTCGTGGGAGAGAGAGCTGAACATTTCTCTCTCCACCGAGGAGACCGAATACATTCTCACTCATTCCCAAGGCTTCTCCAAATGTATTAGGCTGAGAGAGATGCATTACAAATTGCTGTCTAGATGGCATAGGACTCCTGAGTTCTTGCACCTTCATGGTCTCTCCTCCTCCGGGCTTTGCTGGAGATGTGAGAAGCACACGGGCACCCACACCCACATATGGTGGACTTGCGCCACCATAGCTGGGTATTGGCTGGAGATTGAGGGAGAAATCAATGCTATTTTGCATACCTCGCTTACACTGAACCCAGAGATGGTTCTCCTAGGTAGACCATCCGATTTGTACCGTCCTCACATGGACCTCTTGTTAACTCACCTGCTAGCGGCCGCAAAGTCCTTGATACCTTTAAAGTGGTTGAGTCCTACCTCACCTTCCCTGAACGAGTGGAAGGCTAAGGTCCATCAGATCTGTCAATTTGAGGAGATGTCCCATAGAGCGAATAGAACGCATGATAAATATCTACGGATTTGGTCTCCGTGGCTACTACACCAGGTCAACCATTGATGTCGTCCTATCCCCCCCCCTTCCCTCCTATACTTTCCTCTTCCTACCCCCCCCCTCTACCCTTTATCTCTGTCTCTTCTTTCTCTTCCCCAGTTTACCCACTTTGTTTGTGCATGATACCTCCTGAGGTTCAATTGTAACCTCCACGATCTATTGCATATGTTTTCATGCACAGCTATCAATGTTATGGAATGTTTCCTCAAAATTGTAATCTGGAACTTCTATGTTTTAAGAATTTGGAAAGCAATAAATAGTTTATTGAGAAAAAAAAAACATATTTTGCTGGAATGGTTTTGGGGTACAATGAAAATAATTTGCGGCACACTGTACCACATATTTTGCTGGAATTGTTTTGGGGTACAATGAAAATAATTTGCGGCACACTGTACCACATATTTTGCTGGAATGGTTTTGGGGTACAATGAAAATAATTTGCGGCACACCTTACCACATATTTTGCTGGAATGGTTTTGGGGTACAATGAAAATAATTTGCGGCACACTGTACCACATATTTTGTTGGAATGGTTTTGGGGTACAATGAAAATAATTTGCGGCACACTGTACCACATATTTTGCTGGAATGGTTTTGGGGTAAAAATAAAAATAAAAGGTGGCACACTAGGCCACAGATTCTAATAAAATGAGGGGTGGGGAATTAACTAAGAAAAAACAGTGGCATGTGATGTGATACACGGGGGCTAAGATGGATCAAATTAAAATTGCAGGGATGTGTGATAAATTTTAAAACATGGGATGCACAGTCCCGGCTGAGTGGGGCAGGTCTCGCATTGGTACGTGGTGTCCCGGCAGATCCCTCTTTTATAGCAGACCCTGCACTTCTTTTGGGTCCTCCCCTTCTTCCCAGTGTGGGGGATTTCACTGGGGAAATGCTGCCCCGGCACAATCCGTGAGGACTCGGAAGTGCTGGGGCCTGCATCTTCCTGGTCCTCAAATATGAGGTTCCTTATGACCACCTCCTGAAACTCCAAGAACGTCCCCCTCTGGCCGGCATGTCGGTACAGGACAAAGGCGTTATATAAGGCCATCTGTACCGTATGCACAGCCAGTTTCTCATACCATGCCCTTGTCTTTCTCATGGCGCTGTATGGCTTTAGCACCTGGTCAGACAAGTCCACCCCTCCCATGAACTTATTGTAAGCCAGGATGCAGTCTGGCTTATGGATTTCTGTAGGGGCCCCACGTACAGAAACCGGGGTGGTGGCGTGGCCATGTATTGTGGTGAGTACAAGGACCTCTCTCTTGTCCTTGTATCTCACACACAATATGCCATCGCTGCACAGTGCCCTGCTCTCATGCTTCCGCATGGGGTGTGCCAGCAGTGGTTTGGGGAGGCCTCTCTGGTTTTTACGGACAGTGCCGCATGCTACTGTCCCACGTGCAGTGAGGCACTTGAATAGGGGGACACTGGTGTAGAAATTGTCCAGGTAGAGGTGGTATCCCTGGTCTAGTATGGCGTGCACCAAATCCCATACTATCTTGCCTGTAATTCCCAGGACAGGGGGGCACTCTGGGGGTTCAATTGACAAGTCTTTCCCCTCATATACACGAAACCGGTACGTGTATCCTGATGCACTTTCACAGAGCTTGTACATCTTTACCCCATACCGTGCCCTTTTGCTGGGCAGGTACTGGCGGAATTGTAGCCTGCCCTTGAAGTGCACCAGGGACTCGTCAATTGATATTTCCCTTTCTGGGACATATGCCGCCTGGAACACGGCATTTAGGTGGTCTATAAGCGGACGAATTTTATATAGCCGGTCATAGCTAGGGTGGTCTCTAGGTGGACAAGTGGCATTATCATTATAATGCAGAAACCTCATTATCTGCTCAAAACGTGTCCTGCTCATTGCCATGCGGTACATGGGTGTGTTATACAGCAGGTCGTGGCTCCAGTATGAGCGGATACTGGGTTTCTTCAGAAGCCCCATGCTCAGCATTATACCCCAAAATTTTGCCATCTCTGATGGGGTCACAGGGGTCCACCTATTCGGATGAGCATAACTAGAGGTGGGGTGTGCAGTAATATATTGGTTGGCGTAGATGTTTGTTTGCGCAACCAAATGCTCTAGCAGCTCATCGGTGAAAAAGAACTTAAAAAAGTCTTTTTCTGCCAACCCAGCAAATGGGAATTGCATCCCTACATTCCCTGTAAACCTAGGAATTTGGGGTGTAAAATGGCCTTGGTCTACCCATGTGGAGTCAGAGGGCTCCGAGGGCTCAGAAAGCCTTGATGGGCCTGGTAACGCAGCGGCCGCTGCAGTGGCCCACCTGCGTCGCCTCCTTGGGGGTGGCACGTCCGAGTCTGATGAGGATGAAGATGAGGATGAGATTAGGAATGTAGGGTCCCCATCATCGCTCACAGACTCCGTCTCTGAGGCCAAAAATTCATAGGCCTCCTCCAGCGAATACATCCGCTGTGATGTGCCTGACATGTTGTGCACTTAGGTGTACACAACACAAAAAACAGGGGGTGACTACAAAGGGGTTACAGGAAAGGGTTTACTTTTTTTTTTTTTTTTTTACTTTTTATAACAAGGGGATGACAACAGGATCAGTGACAAGGGGCGACGATCACAGGTGACACAGGGGCGACGATCACAGGTGACACAGGAGGTGACGATCACAGGTGACACAGGGGCGATGATCACAGGTGACACAGGGGCGACGATCACAGGTGACACGGGCGACGTTCTCAGATGACAGCAGACAGAAAACTCAGATGACACAGGGGCGACGGACGGTGATAGCGGACGGCTGATTTATATTGAAAAATACTAATCAGCACGTCACAGCTACCACCGGAGACAGGGGGCGACGGTCTCAGGGGGTGATCACTGGAGGGTGATCAAAGGACAGGTGAATGGGTGGTTTCAAGCTCTTTTTTTGACTTTTTAATTTTTTTGACTTTTTGTAACAGTGACAAGGGGTGACGATGACAGGTGACACAGGGGCGACGGTCTCAGATGACAGCAAACTCAGGTGATACAGGGGTGACGGACGGTGATAGCGGACGGCTGATTTATATTGAAAAATACTAATCAGCACGCCACAGCTACCACCGGGGACAGGGGGCGACGGTCTCTGGTGACACAGGGGCGACGATCACAGGTGACAGGGGGCGACGATCACACTGGTGCACAAGGGGTGAAGATCTCAGATCTCAGGGGGTGATGAGGGGCGAAGATCTCAGGGGGTGATGAGGGGCGAAGATCTCAGGGGGTGATGAGGGGCGAAGATCTCAGGGGGTGATGAGGGGCGAAGATCTCAGGGGGTGATGAGGGGCGAAGATCTCAGGGGATGATGAGGGGCGATGATCTCAGGCAGTGATAAGGGGCGATGATCTCAGGCGGTGATAAGGGGCGATGATCTCAGGCGGTGATAAGGGGCGATGATCTCAGGCGGTGATGAGGGGCGATGAGGGGGGTGATCAAAGGTGGGGGGGGTAACTATATGGTGATGGCAGGGGAGGTGGGGTGATGAAGGGGATAATGTGTGTGGGTTTTCCTGTTTTTTTTTTACTATGTGGCTGATCTGCCGTGAAAACGGCAGACCAAACCGCAGCACGTCCTGTCTCCTCGCTCTTCTCTGACAGACTGACTGTCAGAAGCGCGATCACTGAGCCAGAAACAGTCTGGTCACGTGATCTGCGCTCTGATTGGCCAGTCTGTCAGAGAACAGCCAATCAGAGCGATCACACAGCGGGACCGCTCTGATTGGTCCCTGTATATGTCATAGTGATCTCCGCTGCTGATAGCAGCGGAGATCACCGACAGCTTCACTATGCAGAGCCGCACAGTGAAGCCAGGCTCTGATCGCAGAGCCTGTCATGGAAAAAGTCTGTCAGAGCGATCGCACAGCGGGATCGCTCTGACAGGTCCCTGGACATGTAACAGCGATCCCCTGCTGCTGATAGCAGCGGAGATCGCTGGCAGCTTCACTGTGCAGAGGCGCACAGTGAAGCCAGGCTCTGATCGCAGAGCCTGTCAGAGCGATCGCACAGCGGGATCGCTCTTACAGGTCCCTGGACATGTAACAGCGATCCCCTGCTGCTGATAGCAGCGGAGATCGCCGCGGCTTCACTGTGCAGAGCCGCACAGTGAAGCTATTAATGCAGGACGTATGCATACGTCCAGTTGCACGAACCTGTCAGCAGCTGGGACGTATGCATATGTCCTGTAGCAGGAAGGGGTTAATAATCAGGCCTTGGGCCTGACACTTCCCCCTGAAGATGGGGACAGAGAGATCTTGCCTCTCCAGGCTGATAGATCTGTCTCCATTAACCATCTATTTCTCCCTGATGCGATAATCCATCTGCATTTTGATGCAGGCTTCCTTTCCTGTTTTGGACAGTGAAATTATATTGCTGGAGGATAAGACTCCAGCGAAGCAGTTTACCATTGTTACCTGACACTCTGTCCAACCAATGTAGAGGGTTGTGATCAGTTATGACAGTAAAATCCCTGCCATACAGGTATGGCTGTAATTTTTGCAAAGCCCAGACCACAGCTAAACATTCCTTCTCTATGACCGCATAGGCCACTTCCCTAGGCAATAGCTTCCTACTCAGGTAGCGAATGGGGTGTTCTTCTCCATTGGAGTTTACTTGGCTAAGAACAGCCCCCAGACCAAAATTGGAAGCATCTGTTTGTACCACAAACCTCCTACTGAAATCTGGGGCCTGGAGGACTGGAGAGTTGGACAATGCAGTCTTGAGGGCAATGAAGGACTTATCACAATCCTCAGTCCAGGTAATTTGCTTTGACACCTTTTTTTTTGTCAAGTCTGTAAGAGGTTTGCTATCTTACTATAATCTGGGACAAATCTACGATAATACCCTGCAGTCCCCAAAAAGGACATGACCTGTTTTTTGGTCTTAGGAATTGGCCAGGCTATAATAGACTCCACCTTACTGGGCTCAGGGCGTAGGGACCCTCCTCCTACTCTATGCCCCAGATACTGCACTTCTTGCCAACTTGACACTTTTCGGGTTTTATGGTAAGCCCTGCCTCAGCTATTTTCTTTACCACCTTGCCCAGGTAACTCAGGTGCTCCTCCCAGGTGTTACTGAATATGGCAATATCATCTAAATATGCCACGGCGTATTCCCTGTGGCCCTCTAGCAGCTGATTAACCAGTCGTTGGAAAGTGGCTGGGGCATTTTTCAGCCCAAAGGGCATGACACAGCACTCAAACAACCCAAAGGGAGTGATAAAGGCTGACCGCTCCTGGGCCTCTGGGGTCATAGGGATCTGCCAGTACCCTCTGCTTAAATCCATGATCGTCAAATATTGGGAACCTGCTAGCTGATCAAGTAGTTCATCTATTCTGGGCATGGGGTAAGCATCAAATGTAGTCACTGCATTTAACCTTCGGTAGTCCACACAGAACCTAGTGGATTTGTCCTTTTTGGGCACCGTCACTACTGGGGAGGCCCAGGGGCTTTTTGACTTCTTAATTACCCCTAGCTCTAACATGTCCTCTGTCTCCTTCTATATATGGGCCTTTACCTCTGGGGATACCTGGTAGGCTACCTGTCTTAGTGGTGGCTGGTCCCCCGTATCAACATGGTGGGTGGCTAGAGTAGTTCGCCCTGGCCTCCCCGTAAAGGTGGCAATGAAGGGGCCTAGTACCTGATTAAGCTCCTTTCATCTGAGAGCTGTGGATTGATCTCCACATCCTGAAGGGATCCCTGGCTCTTAGCTTCCTCCACTAGATCAAGTAAGGGATTACTACCCAGTCCTTCCTCTGGTGCACTACATACACTGAGTACCACCTTCTAGGGGTCATAGTATGCCTTTAGCATATTAATGTGGTACTGTCTCTGCCTCTGACCTTTCTCATCAAAGGCTACTACATATGTGGTGGGTTCTAGGCACTGTAAAATGGTGAAGGGACACTCCCAGGCGGCCTGCAACTTATTCTGCCTAATGGGGTTCAGAACCATTACCTTCTGTTCCACTTCATAGACCCGGTCACTTGCATTGCGATCGTACCAGTACTTCTGCCTGGACTGTGCTGCTGTGAGGTTGTCATGTACCAGCCCAGTCAATGTCTGCATCCTGTCCCTGAATCTCAGAACATACTCCACCACAGAAGTCTAAGGGGCATGTAGCCCCCTTCCCATTCTCCCCTAACTAAATCTAGGGGTCCCCGCACTTTGCGACCATACAATAACTCAAAGGGCGAGAAACCTGTAGACTCTTGGGGTACCTCCCTGTAAGCAAATAACAGATGGGGTAAATACTTTTCCCAGTCTCTGCCCTCCGATTCTACAAATGATTTTAGCATTTGTTTCAAGGTGCCATTGAACCTCTCGCAGAGACCATTTGTTTGGGGGTGGTATGGGCTTGCTACCAAGTGCTGTACATTCACCTTTTTACAGAGACTTTGCATGAGATTGGACATGAACTGAGTGCCCTGATCAGTGAGCATTTCTTTGGGGAACCCAACCCTGCAGAATATACTGATCAGTGCATCTGCCACCTTATCTGCCCGGACAGAGGATAAGGCAACAGCTTCAGGGTACCTAGTTGCATAATCCACCACAGTGAGAATAAATTGTTTCCCTGTGCTGCTGGGTATAGCTAGTAGTGTTGAGCGGCATAGGCCATATTCGAATTTGCATATTCGTCATATATTCGCGAATATTCGCATATTCGTAATATTCGCGTTTTATTTTCGCATAAGCGAAAATTAACATGTGCGAGAATTCGCATATACAAAATTAGCATAAACGAAAATTTGCATATGCGAAAATTAGCATATGCAAATTTTCGCATATGCGAAAATGCGCATATGTACATTTTTGTACATGCGAAAATTGGCACAGTAGTATTAGAGTCTTCTTTACACCACACAAGCTGGAAGCAGAGAGGGATGATCACTGTGATGTGTACTGTGAAAAAAAAAAAAAAGGAAAAAAAAAAAAAGAAAGAATATTCGTAATTACGAATATATAGTGCTATATTTGCGAATATTCGCGAATTCGCATTGCGAATATTCGCGAGCAACACTAATAGCTAGAGGTCCCACAATATTCACTGCCACTCGTTCAAAGGGTACAGATATGACTGGTAGGGGAACTAGGGGAACACGAGTAACATCCCCAGACTTACCCACCCTCTGGCAGACACGACAAGATCTACAATAATTGGCAACAGCAGTACCCATACCCGGCAAGTAGAAATTGTGTGCCAACCTGGACTTTGTCTTGGCCACTCCCAAATGTCCTGCCAGGGGGGGGTCTCATGGGCCAACCTCAGCAGCTCTTTCCTGTACTGCCTAGGAACCACTAACTGCCTTTCTCTCTCCTGGGCCCTAGCATGCCTTTGGAAAGGGACTCCCAGTACAAGATATAATTTTCCCAATATACCCGATGCCCATCTGTGTCAACACCTGTATGTTCAGTACGTTGTATCAGCCCTTCAAGGGAAGGGTCACTGCGCAGAGCTTCCCGGAAATGCTCATTTCCCTCCCCCCATCTCGTGGTATCAGGGAGCATATTTCCCACAGGTTAACTAGCATCTCCACCTTCCTCTGCTGGGGCTTGCAAGTCACACAGCTTGCCCCTTGCATCACCATCCTCCCTTCCTTTTAAAGCGGCAGCCCTGGCATGCTGCTGACGCGTTACCACTGCCAACATTGGTATGCCTCCCTGGGGTTTACCTTCCTCCCCCTCAGTTCCAAACATAACAATACAGGCATCATACACAGGGCTATCACTCCTTCCCTCCTCCTCCTTAGGCTCACAGGATTGGGATATATCACTCATTGCTGGTCCCTCATCCTTACATGTCACCAGGAGCACACCAACCCCTCCCCCTAGCCTATCTCCACTAGGTTTTGGCATTGGCAATGCATTGTCACCACATTTTACAATACACCCCATTCCACTTTTGGAAAACATTACTGGTTCAGTCACAGGTAAGCAATTATCAATCCCCTGCACTCCCTCCCAGTTACCACGTTTCACAATACACCCCATTCCACTTTTGGAAAACATTACTGGTTCAGTCACAGGTAAACAATTATCAATCCCCTGCACTCCCTCCCAGTTACCACATTTCGCAGTGTCTCCCAAAGTCTCGCACAGTACCTCAGAATGAACAGGGCTCTCTCCTTGGTCATCCGGTGTGCAGGTAGTGTGCTCTGGAGCATAATGACAGAGCCTCTGACCCAAATCATTCCCCAGCAGAACATTAACAGGGATGTCCTCAGAGACACCCACCTCCCGCAAACCTTGGCCTGTACTCCAATCCAAGTACACATGGGCCATGGGCACAGGAGGCTGCACACCTCCAATTCCTTTTAAAGCCATGGTTCTTCCAGGGATGATGTCCTCTGTATCCACCACTTCAGGTGGCACCAAGGTAAAGGAGGCTCCAGAATCTCGCAAACCCACTTTAACCCGGTCACCCACAGTTACACTCTGCAGGTTATCAGCTCTTTTCTCTACTGGTGGAGAATTCTTTTTGTTGGGACAAGTGGCACTCAGGTGCCCATTATTGTTGCATCTGTAACATCGGCGGGTGTCCTCCTGACACAATGTGGCTCCTGTTGCTTTTGGGGATGATGGCAAGAATTTCCTGGCTGGCTTGGTGCTGCTGGTGGTGCTCTGTGGGTGTGTGGCTCCCCTCCAGGTACTTGCTCCAGCTTGTGCAGAGCCACGCTTTGCTGTTGTTGCCCGGTTGTTGGCAAAGTCATCTCCAAGTTGTGCTGCTTCCGTTGCTGTCTTGGGCTTGCGGTCCAATATCCACTCTCTGGCTTCAAAGCTCCGTGTTTGGAGAAACTGATTTAGGACCATCAAGTCCTCCAGGGCCTCATAGGTAGTGACTTGTAGGCCCCCAGTCCATTGCCTGAATGCAGTCCTTAGCTGACCTGCATGTTGAGTGCAGCTTTCTATGGCACTTTGTTGCAAAGTCCGAAACTTTTTCCGATAAGCCTCTGGAGTCAGATTAAAACTTTTTAGCAGGGCAGATTTTATTGCCTCATAGTCCTAGTCACTCTCAGAGGGAAGCGAAGCAAACACATCCAGAGCGTTCCCTCTCAGCCGTGGAGTTAGATATCGTCCCCACTGTTCCTTAGGTAGATGGAACTGCCGGCAAACCTTTTCAAATCCCCTCAGGAACACATCCAGATCACCATCTTTCTTCTACATGGGGAAATGTTCCAAGCGGGGTTTGTGGTCTCCTTGATCCTGCACATCACTGCGTGCAGATAAAGCATCCCCTCTCAGCCTCAGAACCTCCAGTTCATGCCTCCGCTGGGCCTCTCTTTCTGCCGCCTCTCTCTCCACAGGTTGTATCTGTGCCTCTCTCTCTGCAGCTCGTATCTGTGCCTCTCTCTCTGCAGCTCATATCTGGGCCTCTCTCTCTGCAGTTTGGTATTGGAGAAGCAGTTGGAGTTTCATATTGGCATCCACATTCCCAAGGTGTTGTAAGGCAGTCCGCATATAAGAGTCCAAGGCCTCATGTGGAGTACTGTCCTGATGGGGAGTAATGTTGTATTCCCCAGGAGATATCAGTCCTTGGATGGCAGTTCCAGCTGTAGGACTTTGTCTCATGTCACTCAGCTCTTCTGCACGGGCATCATACTCCACAAGATTAGCAATAAGTTGTTCCTTGTTCTTTCCTGCAGTAGGGATGTCCTTTTCTTGGCACATTAGCTCCAGTGCAGACTTGGACTGCTTGCGATATGCCTCCATATTTCCGAGATGAGACAGAGGAGATGGGGAGGACAGGAGATGGGGAGGACAGAACTGTCTTGCACTCTTTTTGTATGTCTTTTAAACCAGCACTGAGCTCTGTCTTTGGAATTTACACACAAGAATATGTATGCAATTTCTTTTAAGTGCTAAGATTTCCCTACAGGTAAAATCCAGCAAGCACTAAAAATCTCTAAATATATCCCAACGCTGCCACCAGTTGTCACGATCACACCCTATCGGTCCAGCTAAGACGCTAGAGAGAGTGTGATGGTGCAAGGGTTAAAGCCGCCAGACCTCTGGGTATCCACTACTAGTCCCAGCAAGTCGCCAAATTAACCCTTAGATAAACATGTTTCCACCAGAGCTGCCTTCAGAAGGGTGAGCTCATATATTTAGAGATCAAAGACCAGAGCTGATTAATTAAACATTTAATCTCATAAAAGGTATCACAGTGCTGACTATATAAAAATACAGAAACAAATGACATACAGTTAAAAAAATATGAAAGAGTTTAGCAAGGCAAGTTCAGAAAACAAAAGAAGAAGTTCTTACAGCATGATGATATAGCAGTCCATGAGAGTCAGTTCCAGCTGTTCTTTGGATGGTCTTGTCAGCTTGTTGCACAGCATTGAACACACTAGCAGTCTAGCATTGTTAAATATTATATATCTGCCTTTCTGGAGGGAGACTCCATTCCCCCTCCCCTCTGATCCCACCAGGGGGGCACCTCTGTTCCTGGCCCTCTTATCTGGTTGATTATATGATGGGACAGGAGTGCCTGCTGCTTCAAAAGAGCCTGTGACTTCAAAGGAGATGTAAACAAACAGCCAGACCCCCAATAAAATGCAATACACAAGAAGGATACACCGTCTATAATACATAGATACAATTATAATTTATAATACACATATAGGATTTTAATAATCAGGCCTTGGGCCTGACACGGGCCCGAAGCGCGGAGAAGAGGGCCCCCCGGTGAAGATGGACAGCCCGGAACGACTATCCCTCCCCAACGGACGGTCCCTGCAGCACAGATGGCCCGGACCAGCTCACCCTAACGTCCCACCAAGGGGAGGTGAGTACAAAACTAAATGGGGGGGGGGGGGGGGGGGTCTGGATGATGTTGAAGGCCGCAGTGGTCTTCAATCTGCGGACCTCCAGATGTTTCAAAACTACAACTCCCAGCATGCCCGGACAGCCGATGGGACAGCTGTCCGGGCATGCTGGGAGTTGTAGTTTTGAAATATCTGGAGGTTCGCAGGTTGAAGACCACTGTAATCAGACATTGACAAGTGGTGATGATGAAGGGGGGGTGGGCTGATGACAGGTGGTGATGATGAAGGGGGGGTGGGATGATGACAAGGGGATGACAGGAGGTGATGATGAAGGGGGGGTGTGGGATGATGACAGGCGGTGATGATGAAGGGGGGATGATGAAGGGGGGATGATGACAGGGGGATGATGACAGGCGGTGATGATGAAGGGGGGTTGTGGGATGATGACAGGGGGATGATGACAGGCGGTGATGATGAAGGGGGGGATGATACCATAACAGGGTAATGATGAAGGGGGGGATGATGACAGGCAGTGATGATGAAGGGGGGATGATGACAGGGTGATGATGATGAGGGTGTTAATGACGGAGGTCTGGATGATGACAGGGGGGATTATGTATTTTCCACCCTAGGCTTATAGTCGAGTCAATAACTTTTCCTGGGTTTTGGGGGTCAAATTAGGAGCCTCGGCTTAAATTCAGGTCGGCTTATACTCGAGTATATACGGTAAATAAAAAGTGAGCAGAGCTCCTCATAGAACAATACCGTTTGTCCTTCCTGGGCTCAAAGTATAGTAATACAATAGACCAGGGGTCCACAAACTACGGCACACGGGCCACAAGCGGCCCGCCGAGGACATTTATCCGGCTCGCCTGCTGCTGCCTAAGGACATCCCTGTGTCCCGAAAGATGTGTTACGCCGAGCGCTCTGGGTCGCTGCTCCTCCCCGGAGCGCTTGCGGCGTCTCTCTCTCTGCAGCGCCCCGGTCAGACCTGCTGACCGGGAGCGCTGCACTGACATTGCCGGCGGGGATGCGATTCGCATAGCGGGACGCGCCCGCTCGCGAATCGCATCCCAAGTCACTTACCCGTCCCGGTCCCCAGCTGTCATGTTCTGGCGCGCGCGGCTCCGCTCTCTAGGGCGCGCGCGCGCCAGCTCTCTAAGATTTAAAGGGCCAGTGCACCAATGATTGGTGCCTGGCCCAATCAGCCTAATTAGCTTCCACCTGCTCCCTGTCTCGATTACCTCACTTCCCCTGCACTTCCTGGCCGGATTTTGTTGCCATTGTGCCAGTGAAAGCGTTTCCTTGTGTGTTCCTAGCCTGTGTTCCAGACCTCTTGCCATTGCCCCTGACTACGATCCTTGCTGCCTGCCCTGACCTTCTGCTACGTCCGACTCTGCTCTTGTCTACTCCTTTGTACCGCGCCTATCTCAGCAGTCAGAGAGGTTGAGCCGTTGCCAGTGGATACGACCTGGTTGCTACCGCCGCTGCAAGTCCATCCCGCTTTGCGGCGGGCTCTGGTGAAAACCAGTAGCAACTTAGAACCGGTCCACCAACACGGTCCACGCCAATCCCTCTCTGACACAGAGGATCCACCTCCAGCCTGCCGAATCCTGCCAGATGTTTTCAGGACACAGTGATGCCCCGGTTACCTCTCTGTGGCCCTTGCATTTACTTTAAAAATGCAGGGGCCGCCGGGAGGTAGCGCACACAGGGACGTCACTGACGTCCCGTGCGTGCGCCCATAGCAACAGAGCGCGGATGAGCAGAGCAGTGAGCAGGACGTGCGCTGGCCAGCTTGGTAAGTGTTACCAGGGGCACGTCAGCTTTGGTGCTCTGACCACCGCTCCTCCGGTCCCGGGACTTACTGCTATGGCCGGACCGGAGGAGTGGTGGACGGACCACTGAAGTGGGGCAGTACACAGGCATACAGCCTCCAGCCATACACTGTTTATGGCTGGAGGATGTATGTCTGTGGGGGAACTATACTGCACCTAATGTAGGGAACTATACTGCACCTAATGTGGGGGACTATACTGCACCTAATGTGGGGAACTATACTGCACCTAATATGGGGGAACTATACTGCACTTAATGTGGGGAACTATACTGCACCTAATGTGGGGGAACTATACTGCACCTAATGTGGGGGAACTATACTGCACCTAATGTGAGGGAACTAAACTGCACCTAATATGGGGAAACTATACTGCACCTAATTTGGGGGAACTGTACTGCCAACCTAATGTGGGGGAACTATACTGCCAACCTAATGTGGGGGAACTACAACCTAATGTGGGGGAACTATACTGCCAACCTAATGTGGGGGAACTACAACCTAATGTGGGGGATCTATACTGACAACCTAATGTGGGGGAACTATACTGCCAACCTAATGTGGGGGGATCTATACTGCCAACCTAATTTGGGGGGAACTATGCTGCCTACCTAATGTGGGGGGAACTGTGCTGATATATAAGAGTGCATAGGAATTTGTTCATAGTTTTTCTTTTTTTTAAATTTAACTATAGTCCGGCCCTCCAACGGTCTGAGGGACAGTGAACTGGCCCCCTGTTTAAAAAGTGTGAGGACCCCTGCAATAGACCCTTGCGGACTTTTTGCTCACCTTTTACTGTTGTGTATATCGACACAACAGCAATGGGCGTTAGAAACTGCAAATTGCAGAGGATGAAAACTTGGACCCTCTTGGCGCTCACCCGATGAAAGAATTAGCCGTGGAGGACAGTGGATAAAATATTCAACATTACTTTAATCAGCGCTAAACACAACAGCAATGACGCATGAAATTGTAGATAGAGGTGCAGCTCCCTGGTCTTGGGTGGGACCTAGCCAGGCCGATCAGACAACGCAGCATAGAGGCAGGAAAAATCCAGGTATAGACAGCGCTATCCACCAGCAGGGCCACCATCAGGGCAATACAGGCAGTACTTCTGTCAGGGGCCCGGACCAGAAGCACTGTGTAGAGGGGCCCGCAGCTGCTGACACTTTCACCCTCCTCTCGCACTCCACACCTAATGTCAGTAAAAAGAACAGTCTCCTTGCAAACCAACAGGGCTCCAGAGCCCATCCTCTCCCCTCCCACATGCCTTGCCTGTACCCGGGCCCTTCTCCTCTCTCGTGGGCCCCTCCCCCACGCAGGCCTCTTGCTGTATACACCTCGGCAGTCGGGGAATAGGAGGAGGAGGGGGTTGCAAGGTGCACAGTCTGAAGCCTGAAACTAAAGTGAAACTGAAACTTGAAGTCACACAAGATGTGGACCCCCCTGGAGCTACTCAATTCTGCCTAAAAAGTAGGTGTGTGTATGTGTATCTTGAGCCTAATCATGTGTGTATACCTAAGCATATGTATGTAATGTGCATGTGTTTGTATCTGTGCATTGTTTGTCTATGTATGAATTTATTTGTGTGTTCACAGTGTGGGGCACTACTTGGTTATATGGGGGCTCTCTTCAGGTGACTGGGAAAGCTGTGTGTACTGCATGTCACCCAGCCTTCCCACTCTCTTGAAGGGAATATGTGTCTGGTAAAACAGCCATATTAGAGAGATGACATGGAGGGAAATAACAGATGTCACTATAGTACTCTGCCATTAAAGGAGTCTTAGTGCAAGACTTACAGTACTTCTTCAGCTTTATAAGACTCTTCAATAGCAGAATACTAGTGTGACATCTAGTACTTAAAGGAGTAGTCCAGTGGTGACCCAGTGGTGAACAACTTATCCCCTATCCTAAGGATAGGGGATAAGTTTGAGATCGCGGGGGTCCGACCGCTGGGGCCCCCTGCGATCTCCTGTACGGAACCCCGACAGCCCACGGGAAGGGGGCGCGTTGACCTCCGCACGAAGCGGCGGCCGACACGCCCCCTCAATACAACTCTATGGCAGAGCCGAAGCGCTGCCTTCGGCAATCTCCGGCTCTGCCAAAGAGTTGTATTGAGGGGGCGTGTCGGCCGCCGCTTCGTGCGGGGGTCGATACCCGCTATCTGGCCGGAGAGCCTGGCCCCCGTACAGAGAGATCGCAAGGGGCCCCAGTGGTCGGACCCCCCGCGATCTCAAACTTATCCCCTATCCTTAGGATAGGGGATACGTTTTTCACCACTGGACTACCCCTTTAATGCCTTCAATATAGCTGCTTCACCAGACATATATTCTCTTCCGGAGGCTAGGAAAGCTGGGTGACAGGCAGTACATAAAGTGAGAAAAGTAATGTGAGCCCTGCTCTGTGTAATGTCACCCAGCTTTCCAAGTCTCCTGAAAGCCCAGAAGTGATGAACTGCTTGTCCTCCCTTTACTTGTCATGGAGTATGGAAGCTGTGCCCTCTCCCTGCCACTGCCCTTCACACTAAGGGTGCGTTCACACGGAGTAAATAAAGAGTAATTCACTGCGAAAAATTTATGGGCGGAATTTTATTTTTATTTTCGTGCGCAATTTGCGGGAAATTCGCGCCGAATTGTGCGTGGAAATGGGGGAGATAGAAGTGAAGGGTTTTTCAGCCATTTCCGTGTATATTCTGTCCAAATTGCACGCGAATACGATGTCGGTGGAATTTTTTTTCCATTGACTTCAATTGATTTCTGCTAGCGAATTCCGCTTGAAGAATGAACATGTTCTTTCTTCAAGCGGAACGGAATTCAGCGTCGGAATTCTGCTAGCAGAATTTCCGCAGTATGAACAGGACAGCGGAAATAACATTGAAGTCAATGGGCAGAGGAGATGTGCATTAATTTAGAGCGGAGAATTTAAGAGGAATAACTCGAGTGAATGAACCCTAAGGCTGGGTTCACATTACTTTTTGATGATCTGGTCACCGGACACGGCCCGTATCTAATTCATTTGAATAAGCCAACTGGAGTCATATAGTGACTCCGGTCGGCTCATTTTTGCCCTGTATCCAGTTTATTGACCAGAGCTAAAACCGTGGTATACAGTATTTTTTTGGACTATTGCTTTTTTTTTTTTGGGGGGGGGGGGGGGGGGGGGTCAAGACACTATGACTTTATGGGCCCTCGAAATTCCTGATGGCGGCCCTGTCCACCAGACAGAAGTGCAGTAGGCTTTACATGGAGAACTGAATTGGCCACAGCAGTAGGTGTTGCGCGGTTTAGGAACCTCTTCATCAGATGTGTTTGGCATACAGACATTTAGAAAATGGCAGGTATTTAAATGCAAAAAACAGCGCCAAAAGAGTAAGCTCTGCCCCTCTTACAGATGTCAAAGGATGTAAAAGATACCAGATAAAAACAATAGAAATTAAAACAAAGAAAATAGCTGAATAATACAAATTGCTAACATTAAATATACTAGAAATGCCACAGTGGAATGCAAGAAATGAAATAAGTAATTCAATAATTAAAAAAACTCACAATTAATGATGACCAGGAGTGTCGGTGGATACTGTGCGCTAGGTCTACTACCAGGGATCGCAATGTGGACAAATCCCATTCAAAGCGCGGCAGCCCATACTGGTAAGCACAATAGAGGAGGTTCTGAAAGCAATGTCCGTGCATGGCAAGAAAGGCTATACAAATAGGTATAAATAAAAAAGGAGAAATGTGGGCATAGAAACACATATAAAAGAATATAAACATATATGGCAGTGGCATGAATAGAAATATAACTGGCACTATTAAGAGCTAGGTCCACATTACTTAATAAAATATATTAATAAAAAAAGAGTATAAATACATAAAAAAGGAGTACTATTGTGACACTTATGTTTCAGAAGACAGGAACTCCGGTGGATGTGGATCCACTGGACCTGTGTGGCAGATGACTCGGACCGTACCAGGGAGCGGAGTCTAAGGTTCCGCTGGTTTTCACCAGAGTCTGCCGCAAAGCGGGATGGACTTGCTGCGGCAGGTGGCACCTAGGTCGCTACCCCTGGCATGGCTCGACCACAAAGACGGCTGAGGAGATGCGAGGCAAAGGAGGGATAAGGCAGCTTGTAGTCAGGATAGCAGAAGGTCAAGGCAGGCAGCAAAGTAGCATAGTCAGGACGTAGCAGGAGGTCAGTAGGCAGGCGGCAGAGGAGCAAGGTCAAGTCACAGAGCAAAGGATCAGAGACATGGTAAGGCAACTCTCAGGAATGCTTTCTCAGGCACAAGGCAACAAAGATCCGACACGGAAGTGAGGAGGGTGGAGGAATTTATCAATGAGCCACAGGTGAATTACACTAATGAGCACACTGGCCCTTTAAATCTTAAAGCTCCGGCACCACACCCTAGGGGATGGGGACACGCGCGCCAGAGCAGAGAGGCTGGGGCAGGAGAAGCACCAGGTGAGTGACGGCCTGGGTCCTGCGATGCGAGTCCCAGCCCTCCCGGCAGCAGCAGGTAACAGGACCATGCGCTCACTGCCAGCGTGTGCGGCCGGAGCGCATAGCGTAACATCTATATCACGCTACCACAAGATCCCACGACTGAGTATTCTAAACTATGCAGCAAACTTATAAAAACTGCCTTTGAACGAGGAGCTCTCAATAAAAAAGAGAAGGAATGCATTTCTGTATCCAATCCCAAAACCGTCTATCATCTCCCTAAAATACATAAGTGTATAACCAATACCCCGGGGTGTCCTATTATTGCAGTAGCAAATTCAATCTCATACAATATGTCACAATATGTGGATGTCTTATTACAAAAATATGTCACCACTCTAGACTTCTACCTTAACCCCTTAACGACGAGCGCCGTAAATGTACGTCCTGGTGAGGTTTTACTTAACGCACCAGGACGTACATTTACATCCTAAGCATAACCGCGAGCATTGGAGCGATGCCCGGATCATGCGCAGCAGGTCCCGGCTGCTGATCTCAGCCAGGGACCCGTCCGTAATGGCGGACATCCGCGATCCCGCATCCCGATCACGGCATCTGCAGCACCGCGGCGATCCGATCATCCAGCACGGCAGACGGAGGTCCTCTCATCTGGCTCTGCTGCCTTCCCGGCGTCTTCTGCTCTGATCTGCCTTCCCGCAGACCAGAGCAGAAGATGACCGATAATGCTGATCAGTGCTGTGCCCTATACATAGCACTGAACAGTATTAGTAATCGAGTGATTGCTAAGAATAGTCCCCTATGGGGACTATTAAAGTGTAAAAATAAAAGTAAAAAAAGTAAAAAAATAAAGTAAAAAAAATTTGAAAAACCCCCTCCCCCAATAAAAACGTAAATTGTCCCATTTTCCCTTTTTCACCCCCAAAAAGTGTTAAAATAATATTTTATATACATATTTGGTATCGCCACGTGCGCAAATATCTGAACTATTAAAATAAAATGTTAATGATACCGTACGGTGAACGGTGTGAACATAAAAATAAAAAAAAGTCCAAAATAGATGCTTTTTTAAAACATTTTATTCCCCAAAAAATGTTTTAAAAATGGATTAAAAGTTCTCTATAAGCAATATAAAAATATAAAAGTTCTCTATGATATCAATAAAAAGTACAGATCACGGCGCAAAAAATTAGCCCTCATACTGCCGCTTATATGGAAAAATGATAAAGTTATAGGTCTTCAAAATAGGGGGATTTTAAACGTACTAATTTGGGTAAAAAGTTTGCAATTTTTTTTTAAGCGCAACTGTAATAGAAAAGTATGTTATCATGGTATAATTTTAATCGTATTGACCCAAAGAACACATGTCATTTTTACCGTAAATTGTACGACTTGAAAACAAAACCTTCCTAAATTAGCAAAATTGCGGTTTTCTTTTTAATTTCACAACACAAATAGTATTTTTTTGGTTGCGCCATACATTTAATGGTAAAGTGAGTGATGGCATTACAACGGACAACTGGCATGCAAAAAACAAGCCCTCATACTAGTGTGTGGATGAAAATATAAAAGAGTTATGATTTTTTGAAGGCGAGGAGGAAAAAACGAAAACGTAAAAATGTAATTGTCTGCGTCCTTAAGGCCCAAAGGGGCTGCGTCCTTAAGGGGTTAAAGATACACCCAGTCTGACTGAGATCTTTAGGGACTTTAAATTGGAACCTGCCTTTCTATGGGCCACTCTGGATGTGTCTTCTCTGTATTCTACTATCCCTCACAAAAAGGGTATCCATGTAATTAAGTCAGTATTAGAGGAAGACTCCTCTATTCCAGCTGCTCAGAAAGATTTTGTCTGTATATGCATTGAAAACATTTTGCACCATAATAATTTTTCTTTTGATCAACGCATATACTTGCAAACCCGGGGCACAGCCATGGGTATATGTTTTGCATCGGCATTTGCAAAAGATCTGATACATAGTGATCATCAATGGAAAACTATACAAACTATACAAACGCTACATTGATGACCTCCTATTTGTCTGGAAGGGCACCAATAGTTATAACATTACCTTATTGGGGAAATGTAGTGAAACAACCATGAAATACCTGGATCTAGAATTATCTAATGAAGATGACACTATCATTACAAAAACTTTTTTTTTCAAAAAAGTCGACTGCAATAGCCTCCTTGCATTTGACAGTAGGCACTATGAACAATGGAAATAGAATATCCCTTATGGGCAAATTTATTGTCTGCGACATAACTTTACCAAGATTAGTGACTGCAAGACGCAAAGCAAAATTATAACAAAAAGGTTAACGGAAAAAGGTTACCTATTGAAAATCATCCAGACGTATATAAACTTACAACTGATAGTACTAGAGAAACATCTATAAAAGGGAAACATGTGGAAATAAACAATAAGAACAACAATACTGTCACGAACCAGCAGGACAGGTAGTGGATCCTCTGGACCAGAGAGGCGATGACGCGGGTTGTACTGGAGGACCGGTTCTAAGCAGTTACTGGTCTTCACCAGAGCCCGCCGCAAAGCGGGATGGATTTGCTGCGGCGGAAACTACCAGGTCGTATCCCCCAGTAACAACTCGACCTCTCTGGCAGCTGATATAGCGTGGTACACAGGGAGTAGGCAAGAGCGTAGTCAGATGTAGCAGAGGTCAGGGCAGGCGGCAAGGGTTCACAGGCGAGTATACGGTAGCAATGGATTCGGCAACTGGCAAGGCAATAACACAGTAGGGAACGCTTTCTCAGAGGCACAAGGCACAAAGATCCGGCAAGGCAGGAAGGGGGAGGTAGTTTATA
The DNA here is from genome assembly GCF_029499605.1 of Hyla sarda. Lineage (NCBI taxonomy): Eukaryota > Metazoa > Chordata > Amphibia > Anura > Hylidae > Hyla > Hyla sarda. The sequence continues at coordinate 293,848,082 of NC_079193.1, forward strand.
TAAGGAGGACACAGTAGGAGGTGAGGAACCAGCACACCAATTACCGGTGTGCTGGCCCTTTAAACTTACTGAAGCCGGCGCGCGCGCGCGCCCTAGAGAGCGGGGCCGCGCGTGCCGGGATGCAGGAGCGCAGGGAGCAGCACACCGAGAACCAGGTGAGCCGGGTAGGGACGCGGCGCGTGAGCGGGGACCAGCCGCCACGCCAGCCGCATCTCTGAAGCCGAGGAACCCGCGCTCCCGGTCAGCGCGACTGACTGAGAGGCGCCGGGACCCCGGGGCTGAGGACTGAGGCAGCGGGCGCTCCCCTTAGGTCTCCCCCTCTTTTTGCACCAAGAAAGTTGAGGATGAGACTGTGGTCCAAGATGTTATTCTCAGGCTCCCAAGACCCCTCCTCAGGACCGCAACCCTCCCAGTCGACCAAAAAAAATCTTTTCTCCCGAACGACCTTGGTAGCTAGGATTTCTTTAACTGAAAAAATATCTGAGGTACCAGTGACAGGGGTGGGAGAAAAAAGTTTAGGAGAGAAGTGATTAAAGATAGCAGGTTTGAGAAGGGAGACATGGAAAGAGTTATGAATTCTGAGAGAGGGAGGAAGATGGAGCTGGTAGGACACCGGATTAATGCGGCTCTTGACTCTGAAGGGACCAAAGTAACGAGGGCCCAGCTTGTAATTTGGTACCTTAAATCTGATGTACTTCGAATAGAGCCACACCTTGTCACTGGGACAGAATTCTGGAGGAGCTCTATGACTTTTATCGGCCTGGAACTTCATACGGGCCGAGGCCTTGAGGAGGGCTGAGTGGGCTTCTCGCCAAATAGAAGAGAAGTCTTGAAGGAGGTCCTCTACAGCTGGTACTGAAGAGGGGGCGGAGGTCCGCGGCAGAGGTTGCAGAGGATGACGACCATAAACCACAAAAAATCGAGACTTATTGGTGGCGGAAGATTGTTTGTAATTATAAGAGAACTCTGCCCAAGGGAGTAAGTCAGACCAATCATCTTGACGGGAGGACACAAAATGGCGTAGATAATCTCCCAGAATCTGGTTCACCCGTTCTACTTGGCCATTGGACTGAGGGTGATACGAGGAAGAAAAGTCCAGCTTGACTCTGAGCTGACCACAGAGAGCCCTCCAAAATCTGGAAACGAATTGCACCCACGATCAGAGACAATGTGACTGGGAAGGCCGTGGAGGCGGAAGATGTGTAGAAAAAACTGTTTGGCCAACTGAGGCGCGAACGGGAGACCAGGCAGGGACACAAAGTGAGCCATCTTCGAAAATCGGTCCACCACGACCCAAATGACAGTCATACCATGAGAGGAGGGAAGATCAGTGATAAAGTCCATGGCGAAGAAGACCCGCAGGTTTCTGACGAGGAGTCTTGTCACGTGCGCAGATCGCGCAGGACTGGACGAATTCAGTGACGTCTCTCTCCAGTGAAGGCCACCAATATCTTTGGGAAATTAATTGAAGAGATTTCTTAACCCCAGGATGACCAGCAAAGAGGGAAGCGTGACCCCACTTGAGAACTTGTTACCGCTGCCGAGGGGGAACATAGGTCTTACCCGGGGGAAGAAGCCGCAAGTCCACAGGTGCAACCGAGATGAGACATTCTGGTGGGATAATGTGTTGAGGAGTAGGTACGTCGCCCACCACATCAGAAGAGCGAGAAAGGCCATCTGCCTTGATGTTCTTGGCAGCGGGGCGGAAATGAATCTGGAAATTGAAGCGGGCGAAGAAGATGGACCAACGGGCTTGACGGGGATTTAGTCTCTGAGCAGACTGGAGGTAGGCTAGGTTCTTATGGTCCGAGAAAATGGTCACAGGGTGAGGAGCACCCTCGAGAAAATGTCTCCACTCCTCCAAGGCTAATTTAATTGCCAACAGTTCTCTGTCCCCAATAGTCTAATTCTTCTCGGCGGAAGAAAAGGTTTTAGAGAAGAAGCCACAAGTTAAGGTCTTGCCTCTGGATGACTTCTGAATTAGCACAGCTTCAGCTCCCACCGAGGATGCATCCACTTCAAGATAAAATGGCTTGGAAGAATCTGTCCGGGAAAGAACAGATGCAGAAGCAAAGGCAGCTTTCAGGGACTGGAAGGCCTCTTCAGCGTGAGGAGGCCAGATTTTGGGATTAGCATCCTTTCTAGTCAAAGCCACCAGGGTGGAATAATGAGTGTCACGATGCCGGCTGGCAGGTAGTGGATCCTCTGTGCCAGAGAGGGATTGGCGTGGACCGTGCTAGTGGACCGGTTCTAAGCCACTACTGGTTTTCACCAGAGCCCGCCGCAAAGCGGGATGGTCTTGCTGCGGCGGTAGTGACCAGGTCGTATCCACTAGCAACGGCTCACCTCTCTGGCTGCTGAAGATAGGCGCGGTACAAGGGAGTAGGCAGAAGCAAGGTCGGACGTAGCAGAAGGTCGGGGCAGGCAGCAAGGATCGTAGTCAGGGGCAACGGCAGAAGGTCTGGAACACAGGCTAGGAACACACAAGGAACGCTTTCACTGGCACAATGGCAACAAGATCCGGCAAGGGAGTGCAGGGGAAGTGAGGTGATATAGGGAAGTGCACAGGTGAACACACTAATTGGAACCACTGCGCCAATCAGCGGCGCAGTGGCCCTTTAAATCGCAGAGACCCGGCGCGCGCGCGCCCTAGGGAGCGGGGCCGCGCGCGCCGGGACAGGACAGACGGAGAGCGAGTCAGGTACGGGAGCCGGGGTGCGCATCGCGAGCGGGCGCTACCCGCATCGCGAATCGCATCCCGGCTGGCAGCGGAATCGCAGCGCCCCGGGTCAGAGGATGTGACCGGAGCGCTGCAGCGGGGAGAGTGAAGCGAGCGCTCCGGGGAGGAGCGGGGACCCGGAGCGCTCGGCGTAACAGTACCCCCCCCCTTGGGTCTCCCCCTCTTCTTAGAGCCTGAGAACCTGAGGAGCAGACTTTTGTCTAGGATGTTGTCCTCAGGTTCCCAGGATCTCTCTTCAGGACCACAACCCTCCCAGTCCACTAAAAAAAAAGTTTTCCCTCTGACCTTTTTGGAAGCTAAGATTTCTTTGACAGAGAAGATGTCCGAGGAGCCGGAAACAGGAGTGGGAGGAACAGATTTGGGAGAAAAACGGTTGAGGATGAGTGGTTTGAGAAGAGAGACGTGAAAGGCATTAGGGATACGAAGAGAAGGAGGAAGAAGAAGTTTATAAGAGACAGGATTAATTTGACACAAAATTTTGAAAGGACCAAGATAGCGTGGTCCCAACTTGTAGCTAGGGACACGGAAGCGGACATATTTAGCGGAGAGCCATACCTTGTCTCCAGGGGAAAAAACGGGAGGAGCTCTTCTTTTCTTATCCGCGAACTTCTTCATGCGTGATGAAGCCTGTAAGAGAGAATTTTGGGTCTCTCTCCATATGATGGAAAGGTCACGAGAAATTTCATCCACAGCGGGCAGACCAGAGGGCAAGGGAGTAGGGAGGGGGGGAAGAGGGTGACGGCCGTACACCACGAAAAATGGGGATTTGGAGGAAGATTCAGAGACCCTAAAGTTATACGAGAATTCGGCCCATGGGAGGAGATCTGCCCAGTCATCCTGGCGGGAGGAAACAAAATGTCGCAAATAATCACCCAAGATCTGGTTAATTCTTTCTACTTGTCCATTGGACTGGGGATGATATGCAGAAGAAAAATTTAATTTAATCTTGAGTTGTTTACAGAGAGCCCTCCAGAATTTAGACACGAATTGGACGCCTCTATCCGAGACAATCTGCGTAGGCAACCCGTGAAGACGAAAAATGTGTACAAAAAATTGTTTAGCCAACTGAGGCGCAGAAGGAAGACCAGGAAGAGGGATGAAATGTGCCATTTTGGAGAATCGATCAACAACCACCCAAATAACAGTGTTGCCACGGGAAGGGGGTAAATCAGTAATAAAATCCATACCAATCAGAGACCAAGGCTGTTCGGGGACAGGCAGAGGATGAAGAAAACCAGCGGGCTTCTGGCGAGGAGTCTTATCCCGGGCACAGATAGTGCAGGCTCGCACAAAGTCCACAACATCCGTCTCCAGAGTCGGCCACCAATAGAAGCGGGAGATGAGTTGCACAGATTTCTTGATGCCCGCATGACCTGCGAGATGGGAGGAGTGACCCCATTTGAGGATTCCGAGGCGTTGGCGTGGAGAAACAAAGGTCTTTCCTGGAGGAGTCTGCCTGATGGAGGCAGGAGAAGTGGAGATCAGGCAGTCAGGTGGAATGATGTGTTGCGGAGAGAGTTCAACTTCTGAGGCATCCGAGGAACGAGAGAGAGCATCGGCCCTAATGTTCTTATCGGCAGGACGAAAGTGAATCTCAAAATTAAATCGGGCAAAGAACAGAGACCACCGGGCCTGGCGAGGATTCAGCCGTTGGGCAGACTGGAGGTAGGAGAGGTTCTTGTGGTCGGTGTAGATAATAACAGGAAAACTTGATCCCTCCAGCAGATGCCTCCATTCCTCAAGTGCTAATTTAATGGCTAGAAGCTCTCGATCCCCGATGGAGTAGTTCCTCTCCGCTGGAGAGAAGGTCCTAGAGAAAAAACCACAAGTGACAGCATGCCCGGAAGAATTTTTTTGTAGAAGAACAGCTCCAGCTCCCACTGAGGAGGCATCAACCTCCAATAGGAAGGGTTTGGAAGGGTCAGGTCTGGAGAGGACGGGAGCCGAAGAAAAGGCAGACTTGAGTCGTTTAAAGGCGTCTTCTGCTTGAGGAGGCCAGGACTTGGGATCAGCATTTTTTTTGGTTAAAGCCACGATAGGAGCCACAATGGTAGAAAAATGTGGAATAAATTGCCTGTAATAATTGGCGAACCCCAAAAAGCGTTGGATAGCACGGAGTCCGGAGGGGCGTGGCCAATCTAAGACGGCAGAGAGTTTGTCTGGATCCATCTGTAGTCCCTGGCCAGAGACCAAATATCCTAGAAAAGGAAGAGATTGGCATTCAAACAGACACTTCTCAATTTTGGCATAGAGTTGATTGTCACGAAGTCTCTGAAGAACCATACGGACATGCTGGCGGTGTTCTTCTAGATTGGCAGAAAAAATTAGGATATCGTCCAGATATACAACAACACAGGAGTATAACAGATCACGAAAAATTTCATTGACAAAGTCTTGGAAGACGGCAGGGGCGTTGCACAGGCCAAAGGGCATGACCAGATACTCAAAGTGTCCATCTCTGGTGTTAAATGCCGTTTTCCACTCATCCCCCTCTCTGATGCGGATGAGGTTATAGGCGCCTCTTAAGTCCAATTTAGTAAAGATGTGGGCACCTTGGAGGCGATCAAAGAGTTCAGAGATGAGGGGTAAGGGGTAGCGGTTCTTAACCGTGATTTTATTAAGACCGCGGTTGTCAATGCAAGGACGTAGGGAGCCATCTTTTTTGGACACAAAGAAAAATCCGGCTCCGGCAGGAGAGGAGGATTTACGGATAAAGCCCTTTTTTAGATTCTCCTGGACGTATTCAGACATGGCAAGAGTCTCTGGGGCAGAGAGAGGATAAATTCTGCCCCGGGGTGGAGTAGTGCCCGGGAGGAGGTCGATAGGACAATCATAAGGCCTGTGAGGAGGTAGAGTCTCAGCTTGTTTTTTGCAGAAAACATCCGCAAAGTCCATATAGGCCTTAGGAAGACCGGTTACTGGAGGAACCACAGAGTTACGGCAAGGGTTACTGGGAACCGGTTTTAGACAGTTCTTGGAACAAGAGGGCCCCCAACTCTTGATCTCCCCAGTGGACCAATCCAGGGTTGGGGAATGAAGTTGAAGCCAGGGAAGTCCAAGGAGAATTTCCGAGGTGCAATTGGGGAGGACCAAAAGTTCAATCCTCTCGTGATGAGATCCGATGCTCATGAGAAGGGGCTCCGTGCGGAAACGTATGGTACAGTCCAATCTTTCATTATTTACACAATTGATGTAGAGGGTTCTGGCGAGACTGGTCACCGGGATGTTGAACCTGTTGACGAGAGAGGCCAAAATAAAATTTCCTGCAGATCCAGAGTCCAAGAAGGCCACAGTAGAGAAGGAGAAGGCAGAGGCAGACATCCGCACAGGCACAGTAAGACGTGGAGAAGCAGAGTAGACATCAAGGACTGTCTCACCTTTGTGCGGAGTCAGCGTACGTCTTTCCAGGCGGGGAGGACGGATAGGACAATCCCTCAGGAAGTGTTCGGTACTAGCACAGTACAGGCAGAGGTTCTCCATACGGCGTCGTGTCCTCTCTTGAGGTGTCAGGCGAGACCGGTCGACCTGCATAGCCTCCACGGCGGGAGGCACAGGGACAGATTGCAGGGGACCAGAGGAGAGAGGAGCCGAGGAGAAGAAACGCCTCGTGCGAACAGAGTCCATATCTTGGCGGAGTTCCTGACGCCTTTCGGAAAAACGCATGTCAATGCGAGTGGCTAGGTGAATAAGTTCATGTAGATTAGCAGGAATTTCTCGTGCGGCCAGAACATCTTTAATGTTGCTGGATAGGCCTTTTTTGAAGGTCGCGCAGAGGGCCTCATTATTCCAGGACAATTCTGAAGCAAGAGTACGGAATTGTACGGCATACTCGCCAACGGAAGAATTACCCTGGACCAGGTTCAACAGGGCAGTCTCAGCAGAAGAGGCTCGGGCAGGTTCCTCAAAGACACTTCGGATTTCCGAGAAGAAGGAGTGTACAGAGGCAGTGACGGGGTCATTGCGGTCCCAGAGCGGTGTGGCCCATGACAGGGCTTTTCCGGACAGAAGGCTGACTACGAAAGCCACCTTAGACCTTTCAGTGGGAAACAGGTCCGACATCATCTCCAGATGCAGGGAACATTGGGAAAGAAAGCCACGGCAAAACTTAGAGTCCCCATCAAATTTATCCGGCAAGGATAGGCGTAGCCCAGGAGCGGCCACTCGCTGCGGAGGAGGTGCAGGAGCTGACGGAGGAGATGACTGCTGAAGCTGTGGTAGTAACTGTTGTAGCATAACGGTCAGTTGAGACAGCTGTTGGCCTTGTTGCGCTATCTGTTGTGACTGCTGGGCGACCACCGTGGTGAGGTCAGCGACAACTGGCAGAGGAACTTCAGCGGGATCCATGGCCGGATCTACTGTCACGATGCCGGCTGGCAGGTAGGGTCGGACGTAGCAGAAGGTCGGGGCAGGCAGCAAGGATCGTAGTCAGGGGCAACGGCAGAAGGTCTGGAACACAGGCTAGGAACACACAAGGAACGCTTTCACTGGCACAATGGCAACAAGATCCGGCAAGGGAGTGCAGGGGAAGTGAGGTGATATAGGGAAGTGCACAGGTGAACACACTAATTGGAACCACTGCGCCAATCAGCGGCGCAGTGGCCCTTTAAATCGCAGAGACCCGGCGCGCGCGCGCCCTAGGGAGCGGGGCCGCGCGCGCCGGGACAGGACAGACGGAGAGCGAGTCAGGTACGGGAGCCGGGGTGCGCATCGCGAGCGGGCGCTACCCACATCGCGAATCGCATCCCGGCTGGCAGCGGAATCGCAGCGCCCCGGGTCAGAGGATGTGACCGGAGCGCTGCAGCGGGGAGAGTGAAGCGAGCGCTCCGGGGAGGAGCGGGGACCCGGAGCGCTCGGCGTAACAATGAGGAATAAATTGTCTGTAGTAATTGCCAAAACCCAGGAATCTCTGTATGGCTCGGAGATCAGAGGGGCGTGGCCAGTCCAGAACCGCAGAAAGTTTGGCAGGATCCATTTGAAGTCCTTGGGCTGAGATGATGTACCCCAGGAAGGGCAAGGAGGAACGCTCAAACAGACATTTCTCAATCTTGGCGTAGAGGCGGTTGCTTCTGAGAAGGGTGAGAACTTGTCGGACATGGACTCGATGTTGCTCCAAATTAGGGGAAAAAATAAGGATATCATCCAGGTATACTACTACACAAGTGTAAAGAAGGTCCCGGAAGATGTCGTTAACGAACTCCTGGAAGACTGCAGGTGCGTTACATAGTCCAAAAGGCATCACTAAGTATTCAAAGTGACCGTCCCGGGTGTTGAAAGCGGTCTTCAACTCGTCTCCCTTCCGAATACGGATCAAATTATAGGCCCCGCGGAGATCCAACTTGGTGAAAATCTTGGCTCCTCTGAGATGGTCAAACAGCTCAGAGATTAGAGGCAGAGGGTAACGGTTTTTAATGGTAATTTTATTTAGTTCTCTATAATCAATGCAGGGTCGGAGAGAGCCATCCTTTTTAGACACAAAGAAAGAAAAAAACGTCTCCAGCAGGAGAAGAGGACTTCCTAATAAACCCTCTCTGTAAATTCTCCCGTACATAGTCAGACATGGCCTGAGTCTCCAGAGGTGAGAGAGGATAAATTCTGCCCCGAGGAGGAGTAGAGCCAGGTAACAGGTCAATAGGACAATCATAAGGCCTGTGAGGAGGAAGAGTCTCCACTTGCTTTTTACAGAAGACATCCGCAAAATGGTGGTAAGGCTTGGGGAGACCTGGTGGCGGAGGAACTGGCAGGTCCCGTTTGATAGGAGGAAGCTTAAGGCAGGAAGGGCCCCAACGCAGAATCTAACCGGTGGACCAATTCAAGAAAGGACAATGGCGTTGCAACCACGGTAAACCCGACAGGAGTTCGGAAGAGCAAAAAGGAAGAACAAGAAATTCTGCAGTCTCTGTATGGAACATCCCAATGTCCATCCGTAGGGACTGGGTACGGTATTGTACCGTAGCATAGAGTCTCTCCCCGTTGACCGTAGAAATGAGGAACGGCTTGGGCAGACGGACAATAGGAATTTGATACTTGTGGACCAAGGAGGCGTGAATGAAGTTGCCGGCAGACCCGGAGTCCAGGAAGGCTGCAGCAGAGAAGAAGGACTTGGACGAAAGGAACAACTGCACGGATATAATGAGACGTGGAGAGGAAGAATCCACACCTAGTAATGCCTCTCCCACATTCACTAGGTGCGAGCGTTTCCCGAACGTGGAGGACGAAGAGGACAGTTCTTAAGGAAGTGCTCGGTACTAGCACAGTACAAACACAGGTTCTCGTCTCTACGGAGGCTCTGTTCTTGCGGGGTCAGGCGAGAGCGGTCCACCTGCATGGCCTCCACAGCGGAAGACCCAGAGACAGGTAGAGGTGGACGCTGGAACGCAGGAGCCAGACGAGGGCAGCGTTTAGGACGAGCTTTTTCCTTCTCAAGATGGAGTTCCTCTTGTCTCTCGGAGAAACGTTTATCGATCCTTGTGGCCAGCAAGATGAGGTCACTCAGGGTAGTAGGTAGGTCACGTGCAGCAAGGACGTCCTTAATGTCACAGTTAAGTCCCTTCTTAAAAGTGGCACAAAGAGCTTCATTGTTCCAGTTCAGCTAGGAGGCAAGGGTGCGGAACTGGATGGCATAGTCACCCACGGTGGAACTTCCTTGGAACAAGTTCAGCAAAGCAGTCTCTGCGGAGGTGACCCGGGCAGGTTCCTCGAAAACATTGCGAAACTCCTGACAAAAACTCTGGACAGATGCAGTGGCTGGATCAGCACGGTCCCACAGCAGTGTAGCCCAGACCAGGGCCCTCCCGGAGAGCAGACTGAGGATGAAGGCTACCTTGGCTCGCTCAGACGGAAACTGGTCAGACAGTAGCTCGAGGTGAAGAGAGCACTGAGACAAGAACCCTCGGCAGAACTTAGGATCTCCGTCGTATTTGTCTGGTAGGGACAAACGGATTCTGGAACCAGTGGCAACTGCAGGCGGAGGTGATGCAGCAGGTGCAGACGGAGGAGCTGGCTGTTGCTAAGAAGGCAGGAGCTGCTGCAACATAGTGGTCAACTGGGCCAGCTGTTGACCCTGCTGGGCCACAATGGTGGTGAGGTCCGCTAGACTTTGCAGGGGAACATCAGCGGGATCCATGGCCGGATCTTACTGTCACGAACCGGCAGGACAGGTAGTGGATCCTCTGGACCAGAGAGGCGATGACGCGGGTTGTACTGGAGGACCGGTTCTAAGCAGTTACTGGTCTTCACCAGAGCCCGCCGCAAAGCAGGATGGATTTGCTGCGGCGGTAACTACCAGGTCGTATCCCCCAGTAACAACTCGACCTCTCTGGCAGCTGATATAGCGTGGTACACAGGGAGTAGGCAAAAGCGTAGTCAGATGTAGCAGAGGTCAGGGCAGGCGGCAAGGGTTCACAGGCGAGTATACGGTAGCAACGGGTTCGGCAACTGGCAAGGCAATAACACAGTAGGGAACGCTTTCTCAGAGGCACAAGGCACAAAGATCTGGCAAGGCAGGAAGGGGGAGGTAGTTTATATAAGGAGGACACAGTAGGAGGTGAGGAACCAGCGCACCAATTACCGGTGGGCTGGCCCTTTAAACTTACTGAAGCCGGCGCGCGCGCCCTAGAGAGCGGGGCCATGCGCGCCGGGATGCAGGAGCGCAGGGAGCAGCGCGCCGAGAACCAGGTGAGCCGGGTAGGGACGCGGCGCGTGAGCGGGGACCAGCCGCCACGCCAGCCGCGTCTCTGAAGCCGAGGAACCCGCGCTCCTGATAAGAACTGGTTAAGTAGAACCTTACCCCCAGGGAACTATCGTTGTAATTCTTGTAATTGGTGTAGTTTTATTATTCTAGAAAAATGATGAATCTTGGAGGAAAAAATATCAAGTTCAGAGATGTAATTTGCTGTCAGACCAATTTCGTCATCTATGCTGTACTTTGCCCCTGTAAGAGGTTTTATATAGGGTGTACAAAACGGGCTCTGAATATTAGAGTCAGAGAACATGTCCATTCTATAAAAACAGGACATGGCAGCCCTAGGCTGATTGAGCACATCGCAACCTGTCGTTCTAGCGATGCCTCCTGTCTTACCTTTTTAGGTATAGAAAGAGTTAATCAAAAGGAAGGCATGGATCGGCTGAAAACCCTGTTGCAGCGAGAGGCTAGGCTTATCCTCAAACTTAATGCTCAAGGCAACTTGGGCCTGAACGATCGTCTTGATCTTAGTGTATTTTTATAAGTGCTACCATGTTGCTTTCCATGTTTGAATTTGCATACAGTTGTCTTGTTTTTAAATTGTGGTTTTATCTCACATTAAGATATCAACCCTTCCCCCTGACATCACGCTGGGCGGACTATTTACCTGTGCGTGAAACAGGGGGAAGGTGAGTCTGAAGAAACGCCCAGAAGGGGCGTGAAACATTTGTCACTACATGTCTGCACTGGTCTGGCGTCCCACGCCGATGATCGCACGCCGCACCTGAAATAAAGAAGTTTGCTGCCCAAGCGACATAAACGTGAGTGCCTCCTTATTTTCTTGCTCTTCTTGGACTGTATCTTGTTCATTCACAAAAAGGATTGAGCACCCGGGTCGGTACGGACGGCATCACCACACTACTCGTTTCATTGCCAGCACTTGGTTTTGCTACTGCTCATAGAACATTAAGGGATTGTTGCAGCTGTGCCGGTGCTGTCTCTACGTTGTGAACAGTATATATTATGGTGTAATACTTCCCATAATATTAGTCCATCTGTTTTTACAACCCACTTCTTTGCTTCCCTTTTTTTAATTAATGTCTTTTATTAAGTAATGTCATTCTACAATAATTTTGCTTGTGTCGACCTAGCTCTTAATACTGCCAGTTATATTTCTATTCATGCCACTGTCATATATGTTTATATTCTTTTATATGTGTTTCTTTGCCCACATTCCTTTTTTATTCATACCTACTTGTATAGTCCTGCTGCTGCGCTTTGAATTAGATCATTCATCATTAGAATTTTTCTTTGGTGGCGCATGCGCAGTGCGCCCCGCTGTCCACATCGCAATCCCTGCTAGTATACCTAGCGCACGATATTCACCGGTGCTCCTGGTCATCATTAATTGTGGGTTTTTTAATTTTTTTATAACTTTTTTCAGTACCTGCATTACACTGTGCCTTTTTAGTGTATCATAGTAAATGTATCACACATAAGGAAAATCAAAGCAAAATAAAAATGACTTCAAAACTCACTTACCAAAGACAACAATGATAAATGTCCCCCTAGAAACCCTTTAAAGTAAAAGGGGCAATGTTTCTCATGTTTCTCAGTAATTTGGCAGCACTCTTTTCTCCGATTATCAATTCTGAATTTTTAAAATAGGACACAAGACTGACTCTGGTCAATATATAAGTGTAGTGTGTATGTTGTTTGGCGTCTATGCTTTTCTCATGCTTTGATACTTCACAAACATTCTGGCAGGTTACATAGATCAGACTTTGTGGTCAACAATCACACAGTGTTCAAGGTATAGTGTTGATTGCAAAACAAACCCAGCATACTTTAATGCCCCAACGGGTGTGGCCCCTCTGTGACACTTACCTGTCTGGCTTTTATCCCGCCCTAGGATGAGAAATCTGGACTTCAGCCACAGGGGAGACGCCAGGTCACTACCACAACAGTAAGCCTAAGTTTCTACTTGTTTCTTTCTGTCCTACATTTTTTGGTTTGAAAAAAAAAAAAAAAAAACACCTAAAAAAACTGCATTTTTTTCTGGCTTTATTTCATTTGTGTGTAAATTGCATTTTTGGCCCCTTTGGCGCTTTTTTTTGATACCCAAAATTTGTTGGGTACCAATGGATAAAATTTTTTTAACGTAATTTATATTTTTATATAACAAAATTTTAATTAGTTTTTAATAAATGATGGGAGTAGTAGTACTGTACTAATAGACAGATCTCCCAATGCGATCGTCCATAATATAGCAGAGATACGGAGCAGCTCTATACAGCGCTCACATCTCTGCTCTGTACTCTGACCAGTGATGTGAATAGCACATCACTCATTCATATTTTCTGCCCAGAGTGGTGATTGGCCAGATGGTTGATGCCAAGCACAGCTCTCAGCGGGAAATATGAGTGACGTTCTATTCATATCACTTGCCGGAGTATAGTGCAGAGATGCGAGCGCTGTATAGAGCCGCTCCGCATCTCTGCAATAGAAAGGACGATCACAGTGGATGTCAGGAGTGATACCTGCTGTGATCTTTCCTTAACTGCAGGTACTACTACTCTCAACATGGAGCACGCTCTGTTCCATGTTGGGAGCTGTAGTACCTGCAGTTAAGGGAAGATCACAGTGGATGTCACTTGTCACTCCTGACACCCGCTATGATCCTCCTGTATAATGTATAATGCGGCCGTCCTCTCTTCTATGGTCCCCTGCACAGACGTATATATACACCTATTAATATTTCCCACAGAGAGTTGTGATTGGCTGGAACCATCTAGCCAATCACAGCTCTCTGCCTGAAATATCAATAGATGTATATATATGTCAGTGCAGGGGACCATAGAACAGCGGCCTGCCGCATCTATACATTATACAGGAGGATCGCAATGGAACCCGGGGCGATCTGGCAATTAATACAGGTACTACTACTCCCATCATGGAACAGTGTGTGTTCCATTCTGGGAGTAGTAGTACCACCTAAAAAATAAAGAATAAAAAGTGAAAAACACACACACACACACACTACATTTTTATTATTGTTGGCTATATTTTTTGCGCCCTGCCCGCCCACATAAATTGATCCCTGTTTAAAAATTAATACAATTTATAATTTTGTTATAAAAAAGATAAATTTAATTAAATTTTTTCCATCCATAACTTCTGTATCTTTTTTATTATTATTTTTTTAAATGATACCCTACGACATTTTATTAAAAAAGGTATCTCAGAGCCCGGGCCCAGACGGCAATACGGTCCGGTTCTACAAAACTCTGGAATCTTCTCTTTCTCCCCTCATGCTTGACGCCTTCAACTCAATTTCCCCGACAGCTCCCTTCCCGCCAGACTCCACATTAGCAGATGTAGTAGTTCTCCCCAAGCCAGGAAAAGATCCTCAAGTCTGTGGCAGTTACCGCCCTATCTCCCTGCTAAATGTGGACCTGAAAATTTATTTCAAGCTCTTGGCCAATCGCCTTAACCCCTTCCCGCAGAATGTCATATATAAACGCCGGGTTGTGCAGTGCGTTCGCGCATCCCGACGTTTATAAATGACATTCAGTTAACCCGGCGATGCGCAGCATCGCACGGGTTAATTGGCAGAAGTCCCGCTGTTTCCAGCAGGGGACAACTTCTGCTTCACCCCCAGGACCATCCATTGATGGTCCTGGTCAGCGATCCCTGTGATTGGTCCCTGTGGACCAATCACAGTGATCTGGGGTGAAAGTTCAGATCCCCCACACTGCCCGCCCCTGGAAGTCGGGCAGAACGGGGGACGATGGCTGCGGGGGCTCGCGGGGACCTGCGGCATAGGAGGGGAACACGTGGGGACCGGCGGCCTTACCTGGAGCAGCGGCGGGACCGAGGAGCAGTGGCAGGACTGGCCATGTGGACGAGCAGCAACGGGACCGGCAGGTAAGTATGTAGTCCTCAGAGGCAGCAGTGAAGATCTTCACTGCTGCTTCTAGAAGTCTGAAAACTACAACTCCCAGCATGCCTAGACAGCCTTTGGCTGTCTGGGCATGCTGGGAGTTGTAGTTTTGCAACATCTGGAGGGCCCCAGTTTGGAGACCATTGTATAATGGTCTCCAATCTGTGCTCTTCCAGCTGTTGCAAAACTACAACTCCCAGCATGCACTGACTGTCCAGGCATGCTGGGAGTTTTAGTTCAGCAACATCTGGCCCTTCAGATGTTGCCGAACTACAACTCCCAGCATGCCCTTCAGCTGTCTGGGCATGCTGGGAGTTGTAGTTTTGCAACAACTGGAGACACACTGGTTGGGAAACATTGTCTGTTTCTAACTCAGTGTTTCCTAACCTGTGTCCCTCCAGCTGTTGCAAAACTATAACTCCCAGCATGCACTAACAGACCATGCATGCTGGGAGTTGTGGTTTTGCAACAGCTGGTGCACCCCGCCCCCCCCCCCCTGTGAATGTACAGGGTACATTCACATGGGCGAGGCTTTTACAGTGGGTTTCTCGCATCTTGAGATGCAACAAATTTTGCGCTGGGAAACTCGCTGTAATCCCCCGCCCATGTGACTGTACCCTAAAAACACTACACTACACTAACACAAAATAAAATAAAAAGTTAAAAACACTACATATACACATACCCCTACACAGCCCCCCTCCCCCAATAAGAACGTCCGGTACACTACTGTTTCCAAAGCAGAGCCTCCAGCTGTTGAAAAACAACAACTCCCAGTATTGCCAGACAGCCGTTGACTGTCCACGCATGCTGGGAGTTTTGCAACAGCTGGAGGCACCCTGTTTGGGAATCACTGGCGTAGAATACCCCTATGTCCACCCCTATGCAAATCCCCAATTTAGGCCTCAAATGCGCATGGCGCTCCCACTTTGGAGCCCTGTCGTATTTCAGGGCAACAGTTTAGGGCCACATATGGGGTATCGCTGTACTCGGGAGAAATTGCGTTACAAGGTTTGGGGGGCTTTTTATTCTTTAACCCTTCATGAAAAGGAAAAGTTGGGGTCTACACCAGAATGTTAGTGTAAAAAAATTAAATTTTTTACACTAACATGCTGATGTTGCCCTATACTTTACATTTTCACAAGAGGTAAAAGGGAAAAAAGCCCCCCAAAATTTGTAACGCAATTTCTCCCGACTACAGAGATACCCCATATGTGAGCGCAAAGTGCTCTGGGGGCGCACAACAAGGCCCAGAAGGGAGAGCGCACCATGTACATTTGAGGTGATTTGCACAGTGGTGGCTGATTGTTACAGCGGTTTTGACAAACGCAAAAAAAAAAAAAACCCCACATGTGACCCCATTTCGGAAACGACACCCCTCACGGAATGTAATGAGGGGTGCAGTGAGAATTTACCCCCCACAGGTGTCTGACGGATCTTTGGAACAGTGGTCCGTGAAAATGAAAACTTTTACAGCCCACTGTTCCAAAGATCTGTCAGACACCAGTGGGGGGCAAATGCTCACTGTACCCCTTGTTACGTTCCTCAAGGGGTCTAGTTTCCAAAATGGTATGCCATGTGTTTTTTTTTTTGCTGTTCTGGCACCTTAGGGGCTTCCTAAATGCGACATGCTCCCCGAGCAAAATTTGCTCTCAAAAAGCCAAATATGACTCCTTCTCTTCTGAGCATTGTAGTTCGCCCATAGTGCACTTCAGGTCAACTTATGGGGTACCTCCATACTCAGAAGAGATGGGGTTACAAATTTTGGGGGGTATTTTCTGCTATTAACCCTTGCAAAAATTTGAAATTTGGGGGGAAACAAACATTTTAGTGGAAATTTTTTTTTTTTTTTTTACATATGCAAAAGTCGTGAAACACCTGTGGGGTAATAAGGCTCACTTTATTCCTTATTACATTCCTCAAGGGGTCTAGTTTCCAAAATGGTATGCCATGTGTTTTTTTTTTTGCTGTTCTGGCACCATAGGGGCTTCCTAAATGCGACATGCCCCCCGAGCAAAATTTGCTCTCAAAAAGCCAAATATGACTCCTTCTCTTCTGAGCATTGTAGTTCGCCCATAGTGCACTTTAGGTCAACTTATGGGGTACCTCCATACTCAGAAGAGAAGGGGTTACAAATATTGGGGGGTATTTCCTGCTATTAACCCTTGGAAAAATGTGAAATTTGGGGGGAAACACACATTTTAGTGAAAAAAAATATTTTTTTTTACATATGCAAAAGTCGTGAAACACCTGTGGGGTATTAAGGCTCACTTTATTCCTTGTTATGTTCCTCAAGGGGTCTAGTTTCCAAAATGGTATGCCATGTGAGGGTTTTTTGCTGTTCTGGAACCATAGGGGCTTCCTAAATGCAACATGCCCCCCAAAAACCATTTCAGAAAAACGTACTCTCCAAAATCCCCTTATCGCTCTTTCCCTTCTGAGCCCTCTACTGCGCCCGCCGAACACTTTACATAGACATATGAGGTATGTGCTTACTCGAGAGAAATCGGGCTACAAATATAAGTATACATTTTCTCCTTTTACCCCTTGTAAAAATTCAAAAATTGGGTCTACAAGAACATGCGAGTGTAAAAAATGAAGATTGTGAATTTTCTCCTTCACTTTGCTTCTATTCCTGTGAAACACCTAAAGGGTTAAAATGATGACTGAATGTCATTTTGAATACTTTGGAGGGTGCAGTTTTTAAAATGGGGTATTTTGTGGGGTATTTCTAATATGAAGACCCTTCAAATCCACTTCAAACCTGAACTGGTCCCTGAAAAATAGTGAGTTTGAAAATTTTGTGAAAAATTGGAAAATTGCTGCTGAACTTTGAAGCCCTCTGGTGTCTTCCAAAAGTAAAAACTCGTCACTTTTATGATGCAGACATAAAGTAGACATATTGTATATGTGAATACAAATTTTTTTTATTTGTAATATACATTTTTCTTACAAGCAGAGAGCTTCAAAGTTAGAAAAATGCAAAATTTTCACATTTTTCATCAAATTTTCGGATTTTTCACAAGGAAAGGATGCAAGTTACCACAAAAATTTACCACCATGTTAAAGTAGAATATGTCACGAAAAAACAATCTCGGAATCAGAATGATAACTAAAAGCATTCCAGAGTTATTAATGTTTAAAGTGACAGTGGTCAGATGTGCAAAAAACGCTCTGGTCCTTAAGGCCAAAATGGGCTTGGTCCTGAAGGGGTTAACACCGTTCTCCCTTCCCTCATTCATCTGGACCAAGTAGGCTTGGTGCTGGGGAGAGAAGCCAGGGACAACACAGTGAAATTTTTAGATCTCATTCATTATGCCCAATCCCGCCGGATCCCCTTGATGGTCCTCTCGCTAGATGCCGAAATGCCCTTTGATGGTGTGTCCTGGTCCTCCCTGTCACAAACCCTCCGCAGTATTGGTCTGGGCCCTACCTTCATCACAAAGCTCCCCATCCACTCGATTGAAAATCAACGGCTCGCTCTCTTCTCCTTTTCATATTCGGAATGGCACCCGACAGGGCTGTCCCCTCTCCCCCCTTCTGTACGTTCTGGTAATGGAACACCTGCTTTCCTCCATCCGTGATGATCCTAACATTAGAGGCCTCTTGGTGGGTGACCATAAATACAAATGCTCAGCCTATGCGGATGACCTACTGGTTTATCTCACTCATCCTGTGCTGTCTCTTCCAGCTCTGATGGCCAAGCTCTCGGAGTTCGGTCACTGGTCCAACTTTAAAATACATTTTGCCAAATCTGAGGCGCTTGGTGTTTCATTGCCAGACCGCGAGTTGATGGCCTTACGCTCCTCTTTCTATTTCTCCTGGCCCTCTCGGGGTATTTCCTACCTTGGGACTGTCATTCCCGCTGATCTATCCACATTGTTCTCTCTTAATTTTTTGACCATGCTAGCGCAAATTTGCACCGATCTGACTGCATGGGATCGCAGGGAGTTTTCCTGTTTCGGTCGGATTGCCATACTGAAGATGACGATCCTTCCGCATTTGTTGTATCTGCTCCAAACGCTTCCGATACACATTCCCTCTGTGTTCTGGTTGCAACTCCAGAGATGTTTCGGTTCTTTTGTGTGGTCGTCCTCCCGTCCCAGGATCAACAAACTCCTTCTGACTCGTCAGAAACTATCGGGTGGGGTGGGACTCCCGGATGGCAAACTCTACTACCTGGCATGTGCTCATGCTAGGATCCTAGACTGGTTCCATAATACAGACGGCAAACTTTGGGTTCGTCTGGTGAAAGCTTTATGTCCTTGGTCTCTCTCTACACTCCCCTGGACCTGGTCCCCCTCACTCACTGACTCCCTTCCTCTCGCATTCTCCACTAAGCACTCCCTGGCTTCCATATACTCTGCGGGTGGTGGGAGCTCCCTCGTGGATTGCTCTGGCCCTCTGCTCCCCATTTCTGATCACCCTGACTTTCCTCCCGGCTGGTCCTCAGAAGGTAGCTTCCTAGACGTTTCTCTCTCTAACCCCCTGCACCTCTGTCATGTCCGGGCCGATGGGGGCCTTAAGCCTCTGGAGTCCCTTCGGGAGTCCTGGCCAGTTTCCCGAAAGGCCATGTTCGAATATCTGCAACTGAAGCACTCATACTCTACTCTACTCTACTCGTTCGCTGACCCCGTATGAGCGCCTGTGTATGGACTCGTCCTGCCCTCGACATTCCGTTTCTCTTCTGTATGCTCTTCTCTCACCTAGGTCAGAGGCGTTGCCGGCCTACTGTGGGGCTTAAGAGGTCGAGCTCGGCCGTCATTATTCCCCTGTTCAATGGTCTTGCTGTTTTTATCTGACTCATAAGTCGGTAATGGCCACCAAGGCCCAAGAGACCAGTCTCAAAATTCTTTCCCGTTGGTACCGAGTGCCATCGGTGCTTCACCGCCGGTACCCATCGGTCCCTGCATCCTGCTGGAGGTGCGGACTTGCCGAGGGCACGATGACTCATATCTGATGGAACTGCACAACCCTGTCCTCCTTCTAGTGCTCAGTTCTATCTATTATGCATCTATCTATTAACGGTGTAGGGTGTCTCCATCCATCATGAACCTGGCACGGTCCTGTTGTTTATGTTCCCCATGTCTGCCCCTAAATTTAAAGGGGTTCTCCGGAGCTTAGACATCTTATCCCCTATCCAAAGTATAGGGGATAAGATGCCTGATCGCGGGAGTCCCGCCGCTGGGGACCCCCGTGATCTTGCACGCGGCACCCCGTTTGTAATCAGTCCCCTGAGCGTGTTCGCTCCGGGTCTGATTACCGGCGACCACAGGGCCGGCGGCATGTGACGTCATGCCTCCGCCCCCGTGTGACGTCACTCTCCGCCCCTCAATGCAAGCCTATGGGAGGGGGCATGGCCGTAGGTTTGCATTGAGGGGCGGAGCGTGACATCACACGCCGCTGGCCCTGTGGTCGCCTGTAATCAGACTCGGAGCGAACACGCTCCGGGGATTGATTACAAACGGGGTGCCGCGTACAAGATCACGGGGGTCCCCAGCGGCGGGACTCCCGGGATCAGGCGTCTTATCCCCTATCCTTCTAAGCACCGGAGAACCCCTTTAAACGTTCACTGCTACGACACCTCCTATAGGTGGCTAAAATGGTCATCCCGCGACATTGCTGCTCCCCAGAAGCTCCTACTGTAGAGGAATGGGTTGCTAAAGTAGCCTCTACTCAACACATGGAAGAACTATTGGCTGTGTCCCCCCCTGACATCACCCGTTACGCTTCCACTTGGTTGCCTTGGTCTAATTTTGGTTCTTCTGACGCCTTTCGCTCTGGGTCCTCCTCCCTAAGGGCTGCTACTGGATACTGGATAATCTCTCTGCTTTCTCCCTCCTCCTTCCCCTCCCCTCCTTCCTGCCTCAGCTGCACCCCTTCTGTTCATCCTTTCTACCTTTGGTGTAGTTTTTAATGGAACTCTCAGTTATTCTACAATGCCGTCTGATTTACCGTATTTATCAGTGTATAACACACATTTTTTAGGCTAAAATTTTTAGCCTAAAGTCTATCTGTGTGTTATATGCCGATAAGCCGCTGCAGTTCAATGATTTAAAGCGGGCGCTTTAAATCAATGAACTGCAGCGGCTTTTGCAGGTGCAGAGACCTGCCACCGCTGCCCCTTCTCTCCCCCTGGCTATCGGTGCCGCTGCCCCATTGCCGGCGCCGATAGCCAGGGGGAGACAGCGATAGCCAGCGCTGGGAGATGCAATGACGAGTGACGTCAATCGTCATTGCGCCGTGCCGTGCAGCGCATAGCAATGACGCAGGGGACGCCACACCAGAGGCCAGAAGCAGCGCGGACCTGACCCCGGCAACAGGTAATTATACAACCGGGGATGGGGGAGGCAACAGGGCAGCGGCGCCGGCAATTGGTGCTGCTGCCCCTTCTCTCTCAATGGCTATCGGCGCCGCTGCCCCACTGCCGGCGCCGCTTCTCTCCCCCTGGCTATCGGCGCCGGCAATGGGGCAGCGGCACCAATAGCGAGGGGGAGAGAAGGGGCAGCGGCGCCGATAGCCATGGGGAGAGAAGCGGCGGCAGCAGGGCTCTAGACCCCAGGAAAGGCAGGGGGAGAGAAGCGGTCAGCGACGGCCTCTCTCCCCCTGCTTTTACTGGGGGCATCTGCGGGGTCAGAAACAGTGTATCGGGGTATACACATGCACACACGCACCCTCACTTTACCAAGGATATTTGGGTAAAAAAACTTTTTTTACCCAAATATCCTTGGTAAAATGAGGGTGCGTGTTATAGGCCGATGCGTGGTATACCCCGATAAATACGGTACCTTCATTCCTGCTCTCTTTTTGTCCATACTCTTCCTCCCCTGCCCCCTTTATTCTGGTTCTCTTTCTTGTCCCTTCTATGTGCTCCTCTTCTGCTCTCACCTCTTCCCCCTTTATTGAAAATATTTTTCCATTATAGTATATATTTGATACCGTTTGAGCATTGTAAGTGTTACCTGGACCTACAGTACAGACCAAAAGTTTGGACACACCTTCTCATTCAGAGTTTTCTTTATTTTCATGACTATGAAAATTGTAGAATCATACTGAAGGCATCAAAACTATGAATTAACACATGTAAAATTATATACATAACAAAAAAGTGTGAAACAACTGAAAATATGTCATATTCTAGGTTCTTCAAAGTAGCCACCTTTTGCTTTGATTACTGCTTTGCACACTCTTTGCATTATCTTGTTGAGATTGAGATTGTTGAGGTAGTCACCTGAAATGGTTTTAACTTCACAGGTGTGCTGGTGTGGAGGAGGAGGTGTGATGGTGTGGGGGTGCTTTGCTGGTGACACTGTTGGGGATTTAGTGAAGGCATACTGAACCAGCATGGCTACCACAGCATCTTGCAGCGGCATGCTATTCCATCCGGTTTGCGTTTAGTTGGACCATCATTTATTTTTCAACAGGACAATGACCCCAAACACACCTCCAGGCTGTGTAAGGGCTATTTGACCAAGAAGGAGAGTGATGGGGTGCTGTGCCAGATGACCTGGCCTCCACAGTCATCAGACCTGAACCCAATCGAGATGGTTTGGGGTGAGCTGGACTGCAGAGGAAAGTCAAAAGGGCCAACAAGTACTAAGCATCTCTGGGAACTCCTTCAAGACTGTTGGAAGACCATTTCAGGTAACTACCTCTTGAAGCTTATCAAGAGAATGAGTGTGCAAAGCAGTAATCAAAGCAAAAGGTGGCTGCTTTGAAGAACCTAGAATATGACATATTTTCAGTTGTTTCAAACTTTTTTGTTAATTTGTTAATTCATAGTTTTAATGCCTTCAGTGTGAATCTACAATTTCATAGTCATGAAAATAAAGAAAACTCTGAATGAGAAGGTGTGTCCAAACTTATGGTCTGGACTGTACATGGTCACCTATGTATCCTCATTGCTTTTCATTGCATGCTCTATGTATATTCATGCGTTATTTACTTAATAAAAACCTTTTTGTATTGGAAAAAAAAAGGTATCTCCATCACTTTTTTGGATTGATAAAGTCTAAAAGAGAATAAAAAAACGCCTGAAAAAACGCCAGTGGCTCAACATGCTGCGATTTTGGAGAACGGCCAAGGAGCTGGAAAACGCCAAAAAAGAGTGAAAATACGCCAAAAGGATTAAAAAATGCCAAACTGCAAAACGCTAAGTGGAAAAAGAATTTTGCGATTTCTCATTGATTTACAGCTAACATCTCGCCCCAGCGTTTTTTGGCCGAACGCGGAAGAATTGGCGTTTTTCTTGGCGTTTCCCCCCCCCCCCCCCAAAAAAAAGCAAGTAGAAACTTAGCCTAATACGAAAATACTGATAGCCTTAGGATAAGCTTTTGATTTTATGGCTGTCGAGATCTCAATCCCCCTCGCTGATCTGCTGATTGAAGGAGCTGAGTGCTCTATGTCCCCTTTGTTTTATACCAGGGATTTACATATTAAAATATAAAATATAATAAAAAGAAATATGGAAACATTGCAGTGTTACCAAATGATAAAAAGAGCATTATTCCTAATTATATTGTTAGGGTTTTTTAATCTGTGAAAAACCACTTCCCATATTTCCAGCTTTCCTGTCATATTTTTCTTAGGCTTCCTGCAAAGACTGATCACAAAACTGATCCTATAATTTACTATGGGAACTATTTTGTTACTAACCTTGCTTGCTTCCAGCACCCTATTTCGGAATGCGGTTGCAGCACCTGTCCATAGCTGCAGCTGTTTCCTCTATATCTGCTTTGGCTTCTGTTTTTCACCACAGTCCTGGTGCTTTGTTCTTAGTTTTTGCTCAGCCATACTCTGCTGCCTCTAAATGCAAGGGTAATCTCTTTCTGGCTCAGGGCTTTATTACCCAGCCCTATGCTCTGTAGTTAATGAGTGCTGATCTATTAGCCATGTTCACACATCAGAATTTTCGTGCCAGATTCCGCATTGGAATCCAGCACGGAGATTCCACTGCAGCAGAGTCCCATTGAATTCAACAGGATTCTGGTGCTCTGTGCACATGGCGGAATTTCCGTGTGAGATGTTTCATTCTTTTGTGCGTAGACTGCATAGAATGCATAGTCATCTATGAGATGGCACATTCCTGTGCGGTCCTAAAGCTGACATATTGGTCCTTATTTACTAAGAGTGGAGTGTAGGTTTCTTTGTGGGTTTAAATTCCCTACAATTTATTTTCCACGGTGTTTACTAAGGTTTTCCACGCCCCTTTTTGGAGACCAAAATGGAGAGCTAGTCAGGGTTTTTTCAATTCTGGCGCAAATTCTGGTGCAAAATCTGGCGCAGACAGAATTTCTGGCACAATGCGACAGAATCTAGTGCACAACCTGACAAAACATATCGGTTTGCAATAGTAAATGAGGGCCATTATGTTCGTTTGGCCATTCTTGCGTGTGAACATAGCCTTACACTGCTTGAGAGTTTTGTAGGGAGAGCTGCATGAACAATTGCCAGATTGTACACATCCCATTTGCTTCAGTGTATCCATTGACTGCACGTCCTCTATAACATTAGGAGATGTGTGGGCAACGGTAAATGATTTTTCGATGGGACAAAATGGCCATATCAGCCAACGAATAAGAGGTTGCTTATTCGTTAGCTGATCACTGGTCCTATTACACAGAGCAATATCCTCCTATTCAGCCAATTATTGCCCCATGTAAAAGGGCCCTCAGGTCTGCTGCTATGCATCCATTTTGGTGAGTTGATCAAGGTCTACTCTATAAACCTAGAGGGGGGAGATTTTTCAAAACTTGTGTAGAGAAAGAGTGGTGCAGTTGCCCATAGCAACCAATCAGATTGCTTCTTTCATTTTTCACAGGCCTTTTCAAAAATGAAAGAAGCAATCTGATTGGTTGCTATGGGCATCTGAGCAACTTTTCCTCTGGACAGGTTTTGATAAATCTCCCCCAGAGAGTCCAATAATTATTTGCCTGAGTTCAGTGCACACTCCACACTGCAGTTTTATCTTGCTTCTGTTCCTGTGGACCCCCACCTTAAAGTGTACCTGTCGTTAACCTAAGCTTTTTATATAACATAGATAATACCATTATATGTATATTTGTGATATACATTGGTTTAAAAAATATGTTTGTTTTTGGGTGGAAAAATTGCTGTCCCTGCAGCTGTTGCCAGTGTGTCTCTATGAGGAGTCCAAACACAGGAAGTCCTCAGTGCACAGAGCCCTGCTTGTCCTCAATGCACAGAGCCCTGCTTGTCCTGTCCTAACTTCCTGTATTTGGATTCCTCACAGAGACACACAGGCAGCAGCTGCAGTGATAAAAATATACAATTTTTTTTAACCCCTTAACGGCGAAGGACGTATATGTACGTCCTCCGCCGGCTCCCGCGATATGCCGCGGGGTCACGTGGTGGGCAGTGGCGACGGCGGGTTATTTAACTATAAAACCAGGGACGGGGAGGGAATAGAGCAGCGGCACTCTGGCCCCACAGAAGCCGCTGAACGGCAACTGCAGAAGCCTCCAGAAACAGTTTATCGAGGTACACCTGCACACACACGCACCCTCATTATTCCAAGGATTAAACATAATACCAGGTAGCAAAGTATCCACAGATTAAAGGAAACCCCAGTCTAGCCAGTGCCCAATGGATTATAGCCTTTATAATACAGTACAAAACCAAAGGCTAGCAATTCTTCTTGACTTGTGGATGATCATAAACTTGATGAACAAGTGGCAAAACTCTTGTTAGCAAGAGTACCTTAAGGAACCTTTAGTTTTCTCAAAAACTTGCACTTGCCAGTTGTGTCTCTACCTTGTGCTGCTCTTGTCAACCAGCAGACTTCTGTGACCACCCACCCTGAGCCTACATCTCTAGTT
Organism: Hyla sarda; assembly: GCF_029499605.1. NCBI lineage: Eukaryota > Metazoa > Chordata > Amphibia > Anura > Hylidae > Hyla > Hyla sarda. The sequence continues at coordinate 293,873,284 of NC_079193.1, forward strand.
CTAATGCCTCATTTGCACTTCTACAGTATAATGTGGAACCTGGTAACTGGGCATGGCGCGGTAAAGGAGAATGAGACAGAGGCTTAGTCAACGTAGCAGAAAGTCAAGGCAGGCAGCAAAGGTTCGTAGTCAAATAACGTAGCGGGAAGGTCTGGGTACACGGGTATGGCAAACAGGCTATAGGGTACGCTTTCTCTCAGGCAAATGGCACTCTGAAGATCCGGCAGGGGGGTGTGGGAGTAGCAGGAACTTATCATGTGGTGTCAGGTGCACATACTAATAATGGGGGTACTGGCCCTTTAAATCACAGAGCTCCGCCGCGCGCGCCCTAGGAGACGGGGACGAGCGCAGCGGAGCTGAGAAACAGTAGCAGCAGAGCGGGGTAAGTGACGGGCTGGGATTCGCATGTGGGCACGTCCGCGATGCGAATCCCAGCCCTGCTGACAGACGGGGACCCCGGGACACTGCGCTCACGGCCGGAGCTTGCAGCCGGAGCGCAGCGCGTTACAATAGTGTTATTCAGTATTAGTGTTGAGCGGCATAGACCATATTCGAATTCGCAATATTTCGCAAATATATGGACGAATATTCGTCATATATTCGCTAAATTAGCATATTCGAAATATTCACATTTATTTACACGTATGCGCTAATTAGCATATGCGCAAATTAGCATATGCGCAAATTAGCATATGCGCAAATTAGCATAAGCAAAAAATTCGCATATGTGAAAATTAGCATATGCCAATTTTCACATATGTGAAAATTCGCACACCAGTCTCAGGCTGGGTTCACAATATGTTTTCTCCCATACGGGAGCGCATACGGCAGGGGGGAGCTAAAACCTCGCGCTCCCGTATGCCTTCGTATGCGCTCCCGTATGTCATTCATTTCAATGAGCCGGCCGGAGTGAAACATTCGGTCCGGTCGGCTCATTTTTGCGCCGTATGCGCTTTTACAACCGGACCTAAAACTGTGGTCAACCACGGTTTTAAGTCCGGTTGTAAAAGCGCATACGGCGCAAAAATGAGCCGACCGGACCGAACGTTTCACTCCGGCCGGCTCATTGAAATGAATGACATACGGGAGCGCATACAAAGGCATACGGGAGCGCGAGGTTTTAGCTCCCCCCTGCCGTATGCACTCCCGTATGGGGGAAAACGTAGTGTGAACCCACCCTCACACAGTAGTATTAGAGCCTTCTTTACACCACACAAGCTGGAAGAAGAGAGGGGTGATCACTGTGATGTGTACTGTGCAAAAAAAAAAATATAGGAATATTCGTAATTACGAATATATAGTGCTATATTCGCGAATTCGCGAATATTCGCAAATTCACGAATATGCGATATTCGCGAATAAAATTTGCATTGTGAATATTCGCGAGCAACACTATTCAGTATGACATGCAAATTACAGGCATTGCTCTTAGAATCACTGCTGCAGAGCGTCAATGTGGCAGCAGGGAGACCATCTGGTGCCAAAATTGACAAGAATAAAGAGATTTTTGATGTAATTTTTGTTTTATTTAATTTGAATTTATTTTAATTTTTTGAGCACCCATTCTGGTGAGCATCGAGCTGGCGATCCTCCGCCAGAAGAGATACCACCAGTTCTAGCCCCTGCCTCTCAGCTGCCTCAATCAGTTATGGCTCATTGTTATTGCTCCAAGCTTTTTCATTGGATTCTTGTGATAATTCCACGGTTAATATGATGTCGACGACCATAGGGCCTCAGTCTTGAAAAGATTACATCGATTTCTTTAAATTTTAATTTAAAGAGGCACTGTCATTGTTAAAAACTTTTCAAATATTGCAGAACTCATTATAATATGACATTTCACAATATACACCTGTTAAAAAAAATGAAAATTTTCACCTGAAATTCAAGCTCAAAATAGCCGCCACTAGGGGTCGCCTGTCTTTTAGCCAGACAGACTAGTCTAGATTTTACAGCATACTGGATACCGGCCGTAAAACATACCGGTATCCAGTATAGGAGATTACTATTGAGAGTATGCAAAACTACAGATAAAGGATGTGTGGACATGCTGGGAGCTGTAGTTTTACAACAGCTGGAGGCAACACTGCTCTAACACAGTTATTTACAAACATTGCAGCTTCAGTTGTTACTAAACTACAACTCCCAGCATGCTGAAATAGTCAAAGCTTTCTCGGACTCCTGAAGTTGATCAGACATTCAGGAGTCTGTGAAAGGTGAATGACACACATAGTGACAGCTATGCTGATTAGCATCCAGCTTTACTAGGAGAAGATAAAACAGATAGAACATGTATTCATAAAAATGCTGTACTTTTATCTAAAAAATCCTTGCACTAATTTTATAAAGATCTATTCTTATATTTATAAATGTTATCCTGTTATGAATTCCCCATAATGTCAGGAAAGGGTTACAGAATAGAGAGTACTGATTGGCTGACTGCCCAGGCTTGCTCCTGTAAGGGAGACAGACTGACACGCCCCCTCCAGCTTGCACAATGAAAAAGTAACTCACCAGCAGATAAATGCTTATATCTCTGGATATATAGGTCCGAGACACATAAAAATTATATGCACATGATCAGGATTGGGTCCTGAGTAACATATCACTTTTTTCTTTTTTTTGCACTATGACAGGTACGCTTTAAGATTTATATTTGATTCCCAAGTTTAATGTCCCTGTGTTTACTTTGAACTAATACTGTATGACAACAAAATCCAATCTAACAAGGACTCACATGGCGGCCCAATGACAGAGCCTAGAGGTGGCAGCAGCATGAGAAGACCATAATCTGTCAGAATGACACAGCCTGGAATTGGCGGCAGCACGAGCAGACAATATAGTGGCAGAACAACCCAGTCGGGAGGTGGAAGCAGCCTGACAAGACCATAGGGCCTCCCAATAGAGAAGGTTAAAGATATTTTTGAACATTTTTATTGAAGATTTATGGTAGCTAGTGCAACCAGTAAATATTTTTAGGTAATGTCCCAGGCCCAGCAGCATCAGTAAACCATATAGTGGCTGAATGGCACAGCCCGGAGTTGGCGGCAGCATGAGTAGACAATAGGGCTTCACAATCCCTAAGGTTAAAAGATGAATTTTAAAATTTAAATTGAAGATTTTTCGTAGCTAATGCTTCCATAGCATATATTTTAGGTAATGTACCAGGCCCTACAGCATCAGTGAACCATGTAGTGGCTGAATGGCACAGCCTGGAGCTGGCAGCAGCATGAGAAGACAATAGTTCTTTACAATCCCTAAGATTAAAAGATGAATTTCAAAATTTTTATCGAAGATTTATGGTAGCAAGTGCTACCATAAAATATTTTTAAGTAATGGCCCAGGCCTGGAGGTGGCTGAAACATGAGGAGACCATATAGTGGCTGAATGGTACAGCCTGGAGGTGGCGGAAGCATGAGGAGACCATATAGTGACTGAATGGCACAGCCTGGAATTGGCTGAAGCATGAGGAGACCATATAGTGGCTGAATTGCACAGCCTGGAGTTGGCGCAGAGGGCCCCCCCCCCCCGAGTCACACCTTCGAGAGGATGGACAATGGTGCCGATAGGCATCGGCCAACTGACTACATAGGATGTCTCTGTAGTAGGTCAGTTTGTCCTCCCTCTTAGTGGGTGTAAAAAAGGCCCCCATTTTGTAGCGGTAGCGAGGGTCCAATAAGGTGGAGAGCCACTGCAGAATGGTAACAATTCGGTGGTCACTACGCAAGCAAGTGAACATGCATCGTGCCATTTGTGCAAGTGACTTGGAGGGACGCCCTACCTCTGTCTGGGTCCTCTGTCTCGTCTTCCTCATAACCCTCTAGCTGCTTCTGCTCCTCCTCTCCTGTCAGATGACTAAAAAAACACCCATTTGGCAAAACCTAAACTGTGCTCCACTGTTCCCCCCCTCCTCCTCCAGTTCAGCCCCCACATGGCTCATGTGACCCTGAGCTGTAGACACCATGTCTCCATTGCCCTGACCAGCCATCGTTTCCAACACGTGTTGTAGGAAATGAAGCTGTGGAATGACGTTGTTCATCCCATAATCCTGGTGACTTACTAATAATGTGGCTTCCTCAAGGGGACTGAGCAAATGGCAGGTGTCATGTATGAGCTACCACTTGTACACATTGAAGTTACACAGGGGAGTCCCCCTATTCGCTTGGATCATCAATAAATTGGTGATGGCTTTTCTCTGTTCGTATAGTCGGTCCAACACATGGAGGGTGGAATTCCAACGTGTGGTAACGTCACAAATCAGACTATGTTGGGGGATACCGTTGAGCTGATGCTGCAGCTCAAGTAGGGTGTGCTTTGCGGTATACAAGTGGCAGAAGGGAATGCAAAGTTTCCTTCCCATTGTTAGGATTTCTTCCAAATGGGGGGGGAACACTTCAGGAACCGCTTGACAACCAGATTGAACAAGTGTGCGATGCAGGGCTCAGTCTTCCCTGTCGCAGCTCAGACAAGATGTTCTTCCCATTGTCAGTCACCATGGTTCCCATTTCCACTTTTCGTCCGATTTCTTTATGAATGACTTTTAGCAGTTCCTCCCCTGTGTGACTCCGTTCACCAAGGTAAACCATGTGAAGAACAGCGTGACACCGTCGTGCCCTGCATATATGGTATGCTGAAGGGGCACTGAGACTTGTCTGGGCAGTGGAGGCTGAGGACACAGTGGAGGATGAGGAGGCTAAGCCGCACATTGTCACAGGACCAACGGCCTGAGAGCGTGGAGGAGGAAGCGGCGTGACTTGTCCAAGCTGGTTTTGTGGCTGTACAGGAACCACATTCACCCAGAGAGCCGTAAACGACATGTATTGTCCCTGACCATAGTTACAGCTCCAGATGTCGGTACACACCGATAGGCTCAAGGACTGGCCCACCTTCTCTTCCACAAAATTGTGCAGGGATGGTACTGCTTTCTTCTCAAAAGAAATGACGACTTGGCACTCTCCACCTCGGCTCGGCACAGTTCTCTGAAAGGTGCAGAGTCCACCACTTGAAAAGGGAGAGACTGCAGCACCAGCAACTTGGACAGGAGCACATTCAGCTTCTGCGCCGTTGGATGAGTGGGCGCATACTGTTGTCTCTTGGACATGGCTTCGCCGATGGATTGTTGGCAGAATGACTGACTAAAAGTAGGAGGAGCAGGAGCATCTGGAGCGACAGAAGGAGGGTATCACACACAGCTCCCTTTGGCTGAGGTGGTGGAGCCTTGGCTGTCTTAAAGAGGGAGCTGCGTGCCACTGGGTGATGCAGCAGGCTTGACCACTACATCGGAGCCACGGTTCTCCCAGGCCACTTTATGGGGGTGCAGCATATGTTGACGCAGGGCCGTGGTGCCAACATTGGGACCCTGACCACCTCACCTTCTGCCGACATATCCTGCATGTTAACCTCCTCTGAATGCTTGATGAAAAGCTGCCACACAACCGAGTAGCTAATTTTCCCACCAACAGTCCGCACTAATTGACTGCTACTACCGCTGTCTTCAGGGGCCCTGGTTCCACTACCTCCCGGGAAGGTAGGCTGCCACAAAGCATGTGGTCTGCCCCGGGCACGTTTGGCTCCAGAATTTCCACTTCTGCCACCATGCTGACTGCCAACCATGCTACCACTTTGCTGGCTCAGCTGCAGCCTCACGGGCAACCTGCAACTCTCTTCTCCTGATGATGATGAAGCCCCTTATGCACCCGGCACCCAATTGCAATCGGCTTCATCATCATCAACAAGTGTCTGCACATTACTGATGTCCTCCTCAGGTTCCTCAACAGTGTCTGCTTCAGGACCCTGAACACTGGCAACACCGCCTCCAATGTCACTCTCCTCATTACTACTTGCCCGCCTAGCGGAGGAAACGGCAGATGTCTTCTCCACTTCTTGGCTGGGCAGTAGCTGCTGACTGTCCTCTATTAGATCATACTCACTGAATAGTGGAGCTGAACCCACAGCATAAGATACTTCTTTAGGGGATGGAACAGCATAGGACAGAGGCAATGTGAGGACAGGGACTACTCCCGGCCCATGCCAACTGAGGATAGTGTCTGAGGAACCCACTGACTGTTGACTGGGGGTGTCAGATGTCACTTGTGAGGAAGTGGATGACCGTATTAACCAATCGATGATGGCAGATGGGTTGCTGGTTGAGACACGACCACTAGCCGTTACCGGGAGCTCAGGCCTCTCGCTGCGACCCCTGCTGCCACTCGCCCCTAGTTTGCTGTGACCTCTGCCTGCGAGTGAGGAATTTAGGCCTCTGCCACTCCGCTGAGTACGTCCTGGAACTTCTCTGCCTGACATACCTAGTGTGTATATGAGGGGAGTACAAAACGCTTCACTACGCTTAAAACAGTATTTGTCTAGAACAGCAGCATGCGAGTACTTTTGAGGGCAGAAAAATGTGATACAGTACGCTTTAAAAAAATGTATTGGTGTAAAAAACCAACCGATGATTACTTTTGCCTGGACTTTCACAGTATGTAGGCCCTTGCTAGATTAACAGGTACAAAAGTGTACACTACTTCGATGTAGGTATGTAGTATGCACTTATGAGGGCATAAAATGTGCTACAGTATGCTTTAAAAAAAACATTTTGGCATTAAACACTAGCCGGTGATTTCTTTTACCTGGACTTTCACAGTATGTAGGCCCTTGACAGATTAACAAGTACAAAATAGTACATTACTTAGATGTACTTATGTGGTATGCACTTATGAGGGCTGAAAAATGCGCTACACTACGCATTAAAAAAAACTACTTATTTTTCCATAACACCAGTAGAACACAGTTGCTGTGTACTAAACCCAAAATTGCACTCTCTCAAAGACTATTAGGAAAAGACTGCTGGGTATTATACAGTCTACAGACCAGTATAACCAGCAGACAATTTGTTGTGGAAAAAAAGACACAGAATTGTACTGAAAAATTATTCCTCCATCCTCTTAACCCGTTAAGGACTCAGCCCTTTTTCACCTTAAGGGTGCGTTCACACGTGAGCTGCGGATCCGCTGACAAAGGCCCCTAAAGTGCTGCCCTCTTTGTGCCTGCTAATAGCAGCAATCCGCCGCTACCAGCAGACACACTGTGAAGTGCGAGTTACCCTGCAATGTACTCGCACACATCGCGGCCGCTCTCTGTGTAGCTCAGGGAGCCGGGGGAGCGGCCGCGATGTGTGGATACACTGCGACTCGCACATCACAGTGTGTCTGCTGGTAGTGGCGGATTGCAGCTATTAGCAGACACTAAGAGGGCAGCACTTTAGGGGCCTTTGTCAGCGGATCCGCAGCTGCGAATCTGCTGACAAATACCCCCATGTGAACGCACCCTAAAGACTGAGCCCTTTTTTTCAATTCTGACCACTGTCACTTTATGCATTAATAACTTTGGGATGCTTTTACCGATAATTCTGATTCCAAGATTGTTTTTTCGGGACATATTCTACTTTAACATAGTGGTAAATTTTTGTTGTTACTTGCATCCTTTCTTGGGGAAAATTCCCAAAATGTCATGAAAATTTCAAAAATTTTGCATTTTTCTAACTTTGAAACTCTCTGTCTGTAAGGAAACTGGATATTCCAAATAAATTATATATTGATTCACATATACAATAAGTCTACTTTATATTTTCATCATAAAGCTGACATGTTTTTACTTTTGGAAGACATCAGAGGGCTTCAAAGTTCAGCAGCGATTTTTCACATTTTTCACAAAATTTTCAAAATCAGAATTTTTCAGGGACCAGTTCAGTTTTGAAGTAGATTTGAGGGGTCTTCATATTAGAAATACCCCATAACTGACCCCATTATAGAAACTGCACCCCCAAAGTATTCAAAATGACATTCAGAAAGTGTGTTAACCCTTTAGGTGTTTCACAGGAATAGCAGTAAGGTGAAGGAGAAAATTCTAAATCTTCATTTTTTACACTTGCATGTTCTTGTAGACCCAGTTTATGAAATTTTACAAGGGATAAAAGGAAAAAAAAGCCCCCCCAAAATTTGTAACCCAATTTCTCTTGAGTAAGGAAATACCTCAGATGTGGATGTCAAGTGCTCTGTGGGTGCACTACAAGGCTCAGAAGGGAAGGAGCGACAATGGGATTTTGGAGAGTGAGTTTTTCTGAAATGGCTTTTGGGATGCATGTAACATTTAGGAAGCCCCTATGGTGCCAGAACAGCGAAAAAAAAACAACATGGCATACTGTTTTGGAAACTACACCCCTCAAGGAACGTAACAAGTGGTCCAGTGAGCCTTAACACCCCATAGGTGTTTGACGACTTTTCATTAAAGATGTGTAAATGAATTTTTTTTCACTAAAATGCTGGTGTAACTCAAATTTTTCATTTTCACAAGGGTAATTGGAGAAAAATTCTCCCAAGATTTGTAACCCCATTTCTTCTGAGTATGGAAATACCCCATATGTGGATGTAAAGTGCTCTGCGGGCGAACTACAATGCTCAGAAGAGGAGGAGCGCCATTGAGATTTTGGTGAGAGAATTTGGTTGGAATAGAAGTGGGAGGCCATGTGCGTTTACAAATCCCCCCGTGGTGCCAGAACAGTGGACCCCCCCACATGTGACCATTTTGGAAACGACACCCCTCACAGAATTTAAAAAGGAGTGCAGTGAGTATTTACACCCCACTGGCGTTTGACAGATCTTTGGAACAGTGGGCTGTTGAAATGAAAAATTCAATTTTTCATTTTCACAGACCACTGTTCCAAAAATCTGTCAGACACCTGTGGGGCGTAAATGCTCACTGTACCCCTTATTACATTCCGTGAGGGGTGCAGTTTACAAAATGGGGTCACATGCGGGGGGTGGGGGGTCCATTGTTCTGGCACTATGAGGGCTTTATAAACACACATGACATTCAATTTCAGACACATTCTCTTGCCAAAAGCCCAATGTCGTTCCTTCTCTTCTGAGCATTGTAGTGTACCCGCAGAGCACTTTACACCCACATGTGGAGTATGTTCTTACTCAGAAGAAATGGGGCTACAAATTTTGAGGGGCTTTTTTCCTATTCTCCCTTGTAGAAATGAAAAATGTAGGGTAACACCAGCATTTTAGTGAACATTTTTTTTTTTTCCATTTTCACATCCAACTTTAACAAAAATTTGTCAAACACCTGTGGGGTGTTAAGGCTCACTATACCCCTTGTTACATTCCTTGAGGGGTGTCGTTTACAAAATGGGGTCACATCTGGGTATTTATTGTTTTACGTTTATGTCAGAACCGCTGTTATATCAGTCACCCCTGTGCAAATCACCAATTTAGACCTCAAATGTACATGGCACGCTCTCACTTCTGAGCCTTGTTGTGCAACCCCAGAGCACTTTACGCCCACATTTGGGGTATTTCTGTACTCAGGAGAAATTGTGTTACGAATTTTGCGGGTCTTTATTTTCCTTTTACCGCTTGTGAAAATTAAAAGTATGGGGCAACACACGCATGTTAGTGTAAAAATATTATTATTTTTTTTCACTAACATGCTGGTGTAGACCCCAACTTTACCTTTTCATAATTACATAGCTAGTACGGTTGAAAAAAGACATACATCCATCAAGTTCAAGCAGGGAATTGAAGGGTAGGGGTAAAAGGAGAAACATTTTTTACATAATTTCTCCCCAGTACGGAGATAGCCCATATATGGCCCTAAACTGTTTCCTTGAAATATGACAGGGCTCTGAAGTGAGAGAGCGCCATGCGCATTTGAGGCCTAAATTGGGGATTTGAATCCACCACAAAAATACCCTACAGCAGTGTTTCCCAAACAGGGTGTCTCCAGCTGTTGCAAAACTCCCAGCATGCCTAGACAGTCAGTGGCTGTCCAGCAATACTGGGAGTTGTTGTTTTTCAACATCTGGAGGCTCCGTTTGGGAAACAGTGCCGTACAAGACGTTATTATTATTTTTTCATTGGGGGGGGGGGGGGGGACTGTGTAGGGGTATGTGTATATGAAGTGTTTTACTTTTTATTTGGTGTAGTGTAGTGTTTTTAGGATACATTCACACGGTTGGGTTTACAATGAGCTTCTCGCTGGGAGGTTGAGCTGCGGCGGAAAATTTGCCGCATCTCAAACTTGCAGCAGATAACTTGCTGTAAACCCGCCCGTGTGAATGTACCTTGTACATTCACATGGGTGGGGGCAAACATCCAGCTGTTACAAAACTACAACTCCCAACATGCCCTGACAGACCATATATGCTGGGAGTTGTAGTTATGGCACAGCTGGAGGCACATTGGTTGCGAAACAGAGAGTTTGTTACTTAACTCAGTGTTTCGAAATCAGTGGGTCTCCAGCTGTTGCAAAACTAGAACTCCCAGCATGTACAGTCTCTCAGTGCATGCTGGGAGTTGTAGTTTTGCAACAGCTGGAGGCACACTTGTTGCAAAACACTGAGTTAGGTAACAAACTCGGTTTCACAACCAATGTGTCTGACAGTCAAATGGCATGCTGGGAGTTGTAGGTTTGCAACAGCTGGAGGCACACTGCTACAACTTACAGCATACACTTTGGTAGTCTGTGCATGCTGGGATTTGTAGTTATGCAACAGCTGAATGCACACTTTTTCATAGAAACAATGCGCCTCCAGTTGTTGCATAACTACAACCCCCAGCATGCACAGACTACCAAAGTGCATGCTGCGAGTTGTAGTTGCAACTCCTGCTATTGCAAAACGAAACTACCAGCATGCCCTTTGGCTGTGCATGCTGCTAGTTGTTGCTAAGCAACAGCAGGAGGTGAACAGGCATCACCACCTGCTGTTTCTTGCCGCCTGCACCGCCGAGACCATCGCCGCTGCTGCCACCACTCCTGCCGCAGGGACCGCCGCCACCGATCCTGAGGGAACCCCGCCGGACCAGGGGAAGGTAGAAGACCACCGCCGCCGCCGATCGCTGCCATCTTCGTCATCCCGATTGCTGCCCAACAGATCTGTGATTGATCGGTCATTTCGGCCGATCAATCACGTGATCGTGAGGCGGCACCCGTGCCACCTCACTCCTGCTGGGTAATTGTGAATGGGGCTGTCTCGGACAGCCCCATAAACCCTTTTTTTACGGGTCACCGAGACCCGATTGACCTGAAAGAGTCGCAAATCGCAGGTCTGAATTGACATGTGATTTGTGGCGATCGCCGACATGGTCTCAAGGTCTCAAGACCTCCCCCAGGGGTTTGCACGGGGTGCCTGCTGATAGATATCGGGATTCCCACGGGTGTATAGATACGCCCTGCGTCCTTAAGGACTCAGGATGCAGGGTGTATGCATACGCCCTGCGTCCTGAAGAGGTTAAGGTTCACCAAGATGAGCCAGCTTGTTGAAATGTCTCTGCCCCTGTCTGTAATACAATGCTGTAGAAAGTGACTGGGAGAGCCGACCACAGTTTTAGGTCTGGTGGGAAAACCGCATACGGGGCAAAAATGAGCCGACCGGAGTCAGCGTTTCACTCATTGAAATGCATTACATACGGGCCGTATATGGCTGGGATATGGGAGCGGACGGTTTTGGCTCCCCCCAGCCGTATACGGTAACGTATTGGTAAAAACTTAATGTGAACCCAGCTTTATCCCACTGGTGAAAAGACCTTGCTCTGAATATTCTCCATTGACTACAACCCTCTGTTGTCTGTCCCTCAGCCACTGCCTAATCCACTCAACAATATGGGAGTCCAAGCTCAATGACTGTAGATTATTGATAAGTCTTCTATGAGGGACAGTGTCATGTGGTAGTAGAAGTATTTTGGAAAATATTACCTTATATATTTGAATATAATGATGTTACTTTTATCTAGCTTAGAGCTGTAATATTTATGTTATAAAATTCAGCCTAACATATTAGGTTTAAACCAGCAGAGGGCACTGCTATAACATTAACAAATCAACCAAACAAATGTCACAGCTCGTAAAATGCATTCGGAAAGTCTTTAACTTTTTCACATTTTGTTATGTTGTGACCTTATGCTAAAATAAAAAATATAAAAGTTTTCCCTTATCTTTCTGCACTCAATACCACATAATGAGAAACTGAAAACAGAATGTTAGAAATCTTTGCAAATTTATCAAAAAAGGATACAAAATAAGAAAAATATTGCAGTGACATAAGGATTTAGACCCTTTACTTAGTTGAATCCCATTTAGTAGTGATTACAGCCTCCAGTCTTGGGGATAATTCCACAAGGTTTGGACACCTTAATATGAAGAGTTTCTGCCATTCTTCTCTGTAAATCCTCTGAATCTCTGTCAGGTTGGATGGAGACCATCAGTTGACAGACATTTTCAGGTCTCTTCAAAGAAGTTCCATTGGTTTCATGTCAGGACTCTGGCCGGGCCACTCAAAGACATGTTTAACCCCTTAAGGACCATGGACGTACGCGTACGTCTAAGCACCCTGGTAGTTAAGGACCAAGGACGTACGCGTACTTCCGTGGGAATTTCGGTCCCTGTTGCGTGCCGGGCGGGGACCGGACCGGGGTGACTGCTGATATCGATCAGCAGGCACCCCGTGCAAATGCCCAGGGGCGTCATCAGACCCCCCATGTCGGCGATCGCCGCAAATCGCAAGTGAATTCACACTTGCAATTTGCGCGATTCCGGGTCATTACGGGTCTATGGTGACCCGGTGAGACGGGAATATAAGGGGATCGCGGTTGTCCAAGACACCCACGATCCTCCTGAAGGGATAGGAGTGAGGTGGCAGGGGTGCCACCCCTCCTATCCCTGCTATTGGACGTCAGAAGCATCGACCAATAGCAGATCGGGGGCAGGGGGGGTTAACTTTAGTTTTCCCCGTCCTGCCCACCCACAATAGGCCGGGCATAACGGGGAACCAACAGAGGACCGACGCTGAAGTCCACATACCCTGCGGGCGAGGCTGCGGGCGATGATCAGCTGCGGTGATCGGCGGGGGCGGCATGTCGTGCGGCTGGCTCCCTGGATCCGACGGAAGCCGTTAAGTTGCCTAGCAACATCTGGAGTGCTACAGTTTGAGACCACTATACAGTGGTCTCTATACTGTAGCACTCCAGATGTTGCAAAACTACAACTCCCAGCATGCCCAGACAGCTGTTTGGGCATGCTGGGATTTGTAGTTTTGCAACAGCTGGAGTGCTACAGTATAGAGACCACTGTATAGTGGTCTCAAACTGTAGCACTCCAGATGTTGCAAAACTACAACTCCTAGCATGCCCACACAACTGTCTGGGCATGCTGGGAATTGCAGTTTTGCAACATCTGGAGTGCCACAGTTTGCAGTGGTCTCTATATTCTAGCTCCCCAGATTTAGCAAATCTGCAAATCCCAGCATGCCCAAACAGCTGTTTCGGCATGCTGGGAGTTGTAGTAGTTGCGTACCTCCAGCTGTTGCATAACTACATCTCCCAGCATGCCCTTCGGCGATCAGTACATGCTGGGAGTTGTACTTTTGAAACAGCTGGAGGCACACTGGTTGGAAAATACTGAGTTAGGTAACACAACCTAACTGAAGGTTTTCCAACCAGTGTACCTCCAGCTGTTTCAAAAGTACAACTCCCAGCATGCACAGTCTGTCAGTACATGCTGGGAGTTGTAGTTTTGAAACAGCTGGAGGTTTGCCCCCCTTGTGAATGTACAAGTTACATTCACACGGGCGGGTTTAAAGTAAGTTCCCTGCTTCAAGTTTGGTCTGCAGCACAAACTCCTAGCGGGGAACTCACTGTAAACCTCCGCCAGTGCGAATGTACCCTAAAAACACTACACTAACACATAATAAAGGGTAAAACACTACATATACACCCCCTTACACTGTCCCCCCCAATAAAAATGAAAAACGTATTGTACGGCAGTGTTTCCAAAACGGAGCCTCAAGCTGTTGCAAAACAACAACTCCCAGCATTTCCAGACAGCCACTGACTGTCCAGGCATGCTGGGAGTTTAGCAACAGCTGGAGGTACCCTGTTTGGGAATCACTGGCATAGAATACCCCTATGTCCACCCCTATGCAATCCCTAACTTAGTCCTCAAATGCGCATGGCGCTCTCTCACTTCAGAGCCCTGTCGTATTTCAAGAAAACAGTTTAGGGCCACATATGGGGTATTTCCGTACTCGGGAGAAATTGCACTGCAAGTTTTGGGGGTCTTTTTCTCCTTTTACCCCTTATGAAAAGGGAAAGTTGGGGTCAACACCAGCCTGTTAGTGTAAAAAAAAAATGTTTACACTAACATGCTGGTGTTTTACTTCTTTATTCTTTATTATTATTTACTTCTTATTTTCACACGAGGTAAAAGAAAAAAAAGACCCCCAAGATTTGTAACGTAATTTCTCCTGATTACGGAAATACCCCATATGTGGGCCTAAAATGCTCTGCGGGCGCACAACAAGGCTCAAGAGTGAGAGCACACTAAGTACATTTGAAGCCAAAATTGGTGATTTGCACAGGGGTGGCTGATTTTACAGCGGTTCTTACATAAACGCAAGAAAATAAATACAGACATGTGACCCCATTTTGGAAACTACACCCCACACGGAATGTAACAAGGGGTATAGTGAGCCTTAACACCCCACAGGTGTTTGACAAATTTTCGTTAAAGTTGGATGGGAAAATGAAAAAAATATTTATTTTCACTAAAATGCTGGTGTTACCCTAAATTTTTCATTTTCACAAGGGAAAAATAGGAAAAAAGCCCCCCAAAATTTGTAACCCCATTTCTTCTGAGTAAGAACATACCCCATATGTGGATGTAAAGTTCTCTGCGGGTGAACTACAATGCTCAGAAGAGAAGGAGCACCATTGGGATTTTGAAGAGAAAATGTGTCCGGAATTGAAGACCACGTGTGTTTACAAAGCCCCCATAGTGCTAGAAAAATAGACCCCCCCCCCACATGTGACCCCATTTTGGAAACTACACCCCTCATGTAATGTAATAAGGGGTACAGTGAGCATTTACGCCCCACAGGTGTCTGACAGATTTTTGGAACAGTTGTCCGTGAAAATGAAAAATGTAATTTTTCATTTGCTCAGCCCACTGTTCCAAAGATCTGTCAAATGCCAGTGGGGTTTAAATACTCACTGCACCCCTTATTAAATTCTGAGAGGGGTGTAGTTTCCAAAATGGGGTCACATGTGGGGGGGGGTCCACTGTTCTGGCACCACGAGGGGCTTTGTAAACACACGGCCCCTGACTTCCATTCCAAACAAATTCATTCTTCAAAAGCTCAATGGCGCTCCTCCTCTTCTGAGCATTGTAGTGCGCCAGCAGAGCACTTGACGTCCACACATGGGGAATTTACATACTCGGAAGAAATGGGGTTACAAATTTTGGGGGTAATTTCTCCTATTACCTATTGATTTTGAAAATTTTGTGAAAAATATGAAAATTGATGCTGAACTTTGAAGCCCTCTGATCTCTTCCAAAAGTAAAAACATGTCAACTTTATGATGCCAACATAAAGTAGACATATTGTATTTGTGAATCAAAATATAATTTATTTGAAATGTCTGTTTTCCTTACAAGCAGAGAGCTTCAAAGTTAGAAAAATGCAAAATTTTCTATTTTTTAATCAAATTTTGGAATTTTTCACCAAGAAATGATGCAAGTATCGACAAAATTTTACCACTAACATAAAGTAGAATATGTCACGAAAAAACTATCTCAGAATCAGAATGAAAGGTAAAAGCATCCCAGAGTTATTAATGCTTAAAGGGAAAATGGTCAGATGTGCAAAAAACGCTCTGGTCCTACAGTGAAAAATGGCCTGGTCCTTAAGGGGTTAAAATCAGAGGGATCAGAATAGTACAATTTTATATTTTTGTACAGTTCCCCCACATTAGGTTGGCAGCATAGTTCCCGCAGATTAGGTTTGCAGTATAGTTCCCCCACATTAGGTTGTAGTTCCCTCACATTAGATTGGCAGCACGGTTCCACCACATATAGGTTGGCAGCATAGTTCCCCCACATTAGGTTGGCAGTATAGTTCCCACACATTAGGTTGGCAGTATAGTTTCCCCACATTAGGTTGTAGTTCCCCGACATTAGTTGGCATTATGTTCCCCCACATTAGGTTGTAGTTCCCCCACATTAGGTTGGCAGCATAGTTCCCCCACATTAGGTAGGCAGTATGGTTCCCCCACATTAGGTTATAGTTCCCCCACATTAGGTTGGCAGTATAGTTCCCCCACATTAGGTTGTAGTTCCCTCACATTAGTAGTTCCCCCACATTAGGTAGGCAGTATAGTTCGCTATAGTTAGCAATTTGCAATATATAGGCAGCATTTCTATGTAAAACAAGGGGTTGGTTGCCGAACTTTGTCTGGTCTCAGTAAACACATAGTGGAGATGCATGCGGGTGACCCACAGACCATACAAGTAACGGGGATAGAACGGGTACCCCGCCCCCCAAGAGGGGGTGATTGGTCGCATGTGGTATTCAAGGGGGAAGCCTTTTGGATACTGAGGCTTGACTCACGTCAACCACAAGGTTTAAATTCCCGCAATGATCTTTCATATTTTTATTAATGATTTTTCCCCTATTTTTCTGATGCACAATAGATTAATATATATGTTTTTTCTCAAGTACACAATATTGGTTTTTTATTCTCTTATTGTTCTTGGGTTTCTAAAGATAAAATATATTTAATAATTTTCTGATCGAAAGTATGTTATTAGGAAAAGGGGGGAAAATTCTATAATATAAGACAATTATGGGCGAATATACAAGCATGTGGAAGAAATTCATTATTGAACGCTATTTTTCTTTCCTTGTGGTCCGAATTGCAGTCTAAAATTAATATGGCTTTTGATTGAATTGTCGTTTGTATGCTAAGGGGTTAATTCGTTGGGAGAAATCCAAGGTTGCTCCCAGGAAGTGACGGCAGACGCCAGATCCCGGGAGTGAACCAGGTGGTTACTGAATGTATCAGTTATTTACAAAGGATACATAAGGTCAGTTATTATTCCTTTTTTGTGCCATGACTAAGGACTAGACAGTCCGAAACGCGTCGGCATGGGGTTTTTTTTAACCACACAGGGTGTTTTGTTTTTTGATTTTAATATGGACTGAATAAATTTTGGACTTTTAAAATTTACAATTATTTTTTTCGGGAGCTGGAACTTTCTCTTCTACGGTTTATTGGGAGTATAGTTCCCTCACATTAGGTTGTTGTTCCCCCACATTAGGTTGGCAGTATAGTTCCCCCACATTAGGTTGTAGTATCCCCCAAATTAGGTTGTAATTCCCCACATTAGGTTGTAATTCCCCCACATTAGGTTGGAAGTATAGTCCCCCCACATTAGGTTGTAGTTCCCCCACATTAGGTTGGCAGTATAGTTCCCCCACAGTAAGTTGTAGTTCCCCTGTGGTGGATTAACTCATCGTTCTTGTACATAATGTATATACCGAAGCATAGAGAAATAAATCAGACAGAGCCATTGTGCTTTAGCGTTCTGTGTGCTGTCCACTGGCTTTATTTCAAATTGTTCAAGCTTATATCACCTTTGTCATTAACATAAGTTCCCACCCCCTGCTAGGGGATGTTCTAGCATTTAGGGAGTGTGCAAATATCATGAGGGATGTACCTTGTCCTCATGGCACTCCACTTCTTGTAACTTTCCCGGGCTTCTTTTGTTCAAACTCTTCACAGGATGGGAGGGGTGATATGAGAGAGAGAGCAAATGGGGGGAGAGCAGATAGGGGAAGGAGCAGAGGGGGAAAACAGATGGGGACGGGGGGCTCCTAAATTAATCATTTTTTTACATGGAAGGAAACCATAGAAACATCTATTACAAGCCCCCCTAAAAAATGATCATTCTACCTTTCCATAATTTCCATCATCCCAACTTATCTGCCCCAATGTGTTTTCTCGAACGTTTCACTGTACTTTAGACGACCCATGGCTTGTCCATGGACCCCCTTAGCCTCAGACTTTACACATATGGAGTCAGATGCTGTCCCTATGGGTCACTGGCGTTATAGATGGCATTGAAGCTCTGTAATGGGGTATAGGCTTCATCTGTAATCTCAAAGTCCTCATTCGTCATCACTGGCATGGTATTCTTGTCGGTCGTCTCACACTTCTTCTTTAGGCAAGGCAAAACACAACACACAACAAAGCAAGATTATTAGAATTACCATTAGAAGTATGGTTATTTTACTGGTCCTATATTGGCTGAGATAACTGCGCAAGAAGTCTCCCAAACATCTCGTATACCCCCTTTTTCCTTTTACACCATACATCATATCGAATGCCGTACCATTTTGGAATATTATAGTGGATGTGACTCTTAGTTGTTCGGTCTTGAAGAGCATTTACAAAGAAATGTATTAATCTTAGTTGATTATAATAGATATAATTAATTTTACTCATGGAAATCTGGGATATTATTGACTCAACTCCGTCTTTTTATTTGACCTCTAGCTATACAACTCATCTGGGACCCCCTTGGGACTCCTTTAATATACACAAAGGGATCAAAACTCCCTGCAGTGGCTGTACGTTTTCCTCTAAAGTGTGGTTTAGATTTCTTTGTAGGTTTGATAATGGAAGTGTGTATGGGCAGCCCTGTCTTGACTAATGTGTATTCCCCAGTTTAATTCCTTTATAATTTAACTCTAAACTTCATATCCCCAAGTATCCCATACTTTACGATAGTTATCATTTACTCATCCCGCTAGCTAGGTCTATCCTTTCTATAATCTTACACCAAGTATTCTTTTCCTTTATAACATTATTACTCACTGAAATACTTGTTGCACACTGCTATTTGTACATGTCCACCTACTGTTTCTCCTCATACAACGTCACATCCTAACAATCCGTTGTGATTATCTTTCCCTTTGGAACAACCATGGTTATGCACAGACATAGATTTAACAGTTATTAGAGATACATCTATACGGGATCATCATATGCAATCTTCTCTTTCCTCACTTATTTCCTGGATAGGTTTTGAAGAAATGGGTGACAATTGCAAAATCTGAACTAGGTACAGTTTCACAAAAGGTTCTTAATTGTATACTTTACTGTATCTATGGTTAGGGATCAGTACAATTAGACAAGGAGATACTGATATTGACCTACCCCAGGCAGTTAGATGAAGTCTACTCATATTCTCTGAAACAGGTAAGATGTTTATGGAGCGTGTTGGTCAGGTACCTTTATTGTTTTTACCTAGGTCATATGTCAGATGTAAACAATGACGTCTGTACAAACCTTCTTTCTGCATTGTTGAATCCTGAGGCGACCCAATGTACTGACATTACTATGCACATAGCTCCCCTCTTCTTAGTGTATGGGGTCATATATGTTACCATGGGGTACAAGACTGCTGGCACATACATTTTCTTACCAACTCTTTCCAGATGCCGTCTTCGCCCTGTACCACCTCTTTCTTCTTCCATTGGTCTCTCTCAGCATGCATAGCTGGTTCCTGCAAGAGACCTAACCAGAAAATTCCACAGTGCCCATCCACCTGTACACTTTGTACCATCATTGTGGGGGAACAGGAGCGCTGCAGCCTTGGCAGCCTCCTTCACCATTCAATCCCCTTGGCTTCTGGGGCTGTTTCCTTCATGTGTCTCTGATCTTTACGATGGATACTTTCTCTGGCAGCTCTCGGACTTTGAACACTTGAATTACAAATTTACAGATTGGTTCGCTCAAGGATTCAACAAAACTCTTTCTTCAATAGGCCCATATTTGTCGGCGATAATTAAAGTGTACCGGTACTCATTGTGTCATACCTTTAGACATCTTACACATCTCAGTGAATACCTTCAACTCTACTTCTCTGAACCACCAGCTCAGATCGAGTGGTTTATTTCAGTAGAACTTCATTCTGCATGTGGTCACCATATATCCTGTCTTATGTATTACATCTTTACATTACTTAGAACAAACTTACATTTATCACTCAGCATTAACCATGGATTCTCCGATATCCTATCATGGCTCTTGAAATTTTTTTTTTTATATAAGTTTAAGACAATCAGCATCTTAGTATTACACTAAATATCATTATAAAGTTATCCACTTAAAATTGATGTTATTTGAATAAATACAATGTAGAATGTATAGGTATATCATGTTGTGTATGCAGGTACTAGAACACATTCAAGTTTAAACAGTAGATTTGTAGTTCCATCAATTTAATGTGACAGTGTTTCCTTAGACCAAGGCTGTTCTGTCAATCTTCCTATAAGCCCCGCCTTTCTCCTCCCACTCCTCTATGTCACTGGTCCCCACCCCTTTGAGTCTGGCTTTTTTCTTTCTTTCAGTTTGTTCATTCCTCAAAAATTCTTGAGCAATCAGTGCCTACATAGAGACATACCATACACATGTAACATGTAACAATACCAATATTTACAAATACTCAACATACAACACACACAGACAGGACCCACATTCTCACCAAAAATAAAATGTAAAAGAATAAAAATATATACAGAGCTCTTTCAAAAATTGGGAAAAAATCATCTTCAATGCACATTATTTTTAATCAATAAACCAATAGCTGATTTTAAATGCTTAAAGTAATATTCATTAATTAAACAGTGATCACTTTTTCATTTATTTTACGTTTTATTTTATTCTCCTTGGCCAAACTTCTCTCGTTACTCCTATAATATAATCAGACAGTTAATTGCATTTCCTTATAAATTTCCGTTTTTTTTTTAATCCATCTTGCACTCCTGCAAAAACAAACTTATTAAGAGATTAATAAAATAACATCAAGTAGTTTCATTATGACATAATCATGTACATACACAGTTTCACCCAAATCCATTCAATGGTCATACTCCGTGTATTCCTAATTTATCATATATGTTTCAATTGACTAGATGTGTTAAAAATGGCTGCTGGGGAGTGGAGGTGAGAACTAATTGCAGGAGCCAAAATGGCTGCTGTGGAGGAACTTCACTTCTGGGAGTGGTAACATGGCTGCCCCCCATAGGAGTAAGCACGTGGCAGAGACTAGAAGCCTAGAAGGAGAGCGAGATAGAAAAAGGGAGAAAGAGAAAGAAACATGGAATAATGAAATGTAAAATCTGGGTTATGATCTTAAGGTGTCACTCCATAAGGGATTCTTAGCTCCATAATATTATACAAACAGTTCAATTTTCACACTCCTCCCCCCTGCTTAATACAAAGACTCTCTTAATTGAGAATATGATAATTCTCACCATCCTATCACCAGTTTATAAACAAATGTATGTCTGTACATCGGTGTTAACTTCAATACCTAAATATTTGCATCATATTTTAAACCAACCCCTTGTGCCTATCTATTCGCCTCACATTCTTTTGTCTATCTATATCCATTCAGATGGTTACAATATAACTAAGTCAAATCACAATTGTTCAAGAATCACACTGTTATATATAACTGTATATTAAACTGCTTTATATATAAACCTTCTTATTCTATCAACCATCAATATATTTCAAACTTGCAACTGCCTTAATATCTATAATTTATCAATTCCATTTTGAACTCACCACATGCTTTCAATCAAAACTCCGTTTTCTTTCTTTACAATTCTGTGTAATTCCCTTCCCCCACTTCCTCTCCATATGCAATTCTATCAATGGGATCAGATTACTTCTGCACATTCCAAAGCCCCCCCTGCAGCCATAGCCCCCTCTGTTTCCTCCAAAAAGCACACAAACCCTAGGGTGCCTCCAGCTGTTGCAACTAAAGCCCTCTCAAAAACCTCTTACTTTTTAGGAGATGTCCTTAAAATACTAATACATTAGATCTAGTATTAGAAGGGAAGTTATTTCCCCTTCTTCGTCTGAATTAGCTAATTTAACAATACACATTAAGACAACACAATACACATATCACATATTCAATCATTTATAATGGGACAAGTTCCAGAAATCTGCTATTGCCTGGAAAATCCCTTGTACCCCCAGTCCTAGACAAGCTCTAATTATGACGTTATACCAGGCGACCAGCACCATATCCGTTCTAGACCACTTATCTATTTATGACTCTGTCCTAAACATTCTAATGATGCCTTAACATTCCAATGCTTATTTATGACAACGTACTCCGCAACTCAACTCCCCAATGAACAGTCCCAATTCCACTTATTCACTCACACACACTTCATACACACTCGGGCAGTAAGATAGCTACATTATAACAGGCACATGGGTAATTGACTCTGGGGGCGAGAATTATTACCTGTCTCTTCTTCATCACAAACCAGTCATCTTAAGGCATCAAGATAAACCAAAGGAGGAGCAGGGCAGGAGCACTGTGACTAGGTACAAGAAGGTGTTCTTATCGTACTTCCGGAGATGATCCACTGCCTTCCTCTGTGCCATCTCCTTTGGTTCAAAATGATTCCCCACTTCTGCGCGACTAGATTATGCACGAAATAGCCCAGGCCCAAGTTGGGTGCCAACTGTGGTGGATTAACTCATCGTTCTTGTACATAATGTATATCCCGAAGCATAGAGAAATAAATCAGACAGAGCCATTGTGCTTTAGCGTTCTGTGTGCTATCTTTAACATAAGTTCCCACCCCCTGCTAGGGGATGTTCTAGCATTTAGGGAGTGTGCAAATATCATGAGGGATGTGCCTTGTCCTCATGGCACTCCACTTCCTGTAACTTTCCCGGGCTTCTTTTGTTCAAACTCTTCACACGATGGGAGGGGTGATATGAGAGAGAGCAGATGGGGGGAGAGCAGATAGGGGAAGGAGCAGAGGGGGAAAACAGATGGGGAAGGGGGGCTCCTAAATGAATAATTTTTTTACATGGAAGGAAACCATAGAAACATCTATTACACCCCCACATTAGGTTGGCAGTATCTTCTCACACATTAGGTTGTGGTTCCCCCACATTAGCTTGGCAGTATGTTTCCCCACATTAGGTTGGCAGTATTTCCCCCCCACATTAGGTTGTAGTTCCCCCACATTAGGTGCGCAGTATATTCCCCATATTAGGTTATAGTTCCCCCACATTAGGATGTAGCTCCCCTACATTAGGTAGGCAGTATATCCCCCCACATTAGATTGTAATTCCCCCACATTAGGTTGTAGTTCCCCCATATTAGGCTGGCAGTATAGTTCCCCCACATTAGGTTGTAGTTCCCCCACATTAGGTTGTAGTTCCCCCAGATTAGGTTGTAGTTCCCCCACATTAGGCTGGCAGTATAGTTCCCCCAAATTAGGTTGTAGTTCCCCCACATTAGGTTGGCAGTATAGTTCCTCCACATTAGGCTGGCAGTATAGGTCGTCCCACATTAGGTTGGCAGTATAGGCCACCACATTAGGTTGGCAGTATAGTTCCCCCCCACATTATGTTGGCAGTATAGTTCTCCTACATTAGGCTGGCAGTATAGGCCCCCAACATCAGGTTGGCAGTATAATTCCCTCCCCCACATTAGGTTGGCAGTATAGTTCCCCCATATTAGGTTGTAGTTCCCCTACATTAGATTGTCAGCACAGTTTCCCCAGATTAAAGGAGTAGTCCGGCACACACTTTTTTCATTTTATCCCGTCCGGGCTGCAAAATAAAAGAAAACAAACTTTCTCTTACCTGCCAACCAGCCCCCGGAGCTCCGGTACAGGTGTTCGGTCCCCGGGGTGTATTCTTCTTACTTCCTGTTAGCCCGGCACGTCACACGGAGCTTCAGCCTATCACTGGCCAAAGCGGGACATCGCTGCGGCCAGTGATAGGCTGAAGCTCCGTGTGACGTGCCGGGCTAACAGGAAGTAAGAAGAATATGGCCCGGGGACCGAACACCTGTCCCGGAGTGTACCGGAGCTCCGGTGGCTCGTTGGCAGGTAAGAGAAAGTGTGTTTTCTTTAATTTTGCAGCCCGGACTGGATTAAATGAAAAAAGTGCTCGCCGGACTACTCCTTTAAGCTGGCAGTAGTTCCCCACATTAGGTTGTAGTTCCCCCCACTTTAGCTTGTAGTTCCCCCACATTAGATTAGCAGCCCAGTTCCCCCACATTAGGCTGGCAGTATAGTTCTCCCACATTAGTTTGGAAGTGTAGTTCGCCCCACATTAGTTTGGCAGTATAGTTCCCCCAAATTAGGTTGGCAGTATAGTTCCCTCACATTAGGTTGGCAGCATAGTTCCCCCACATTAGGTTGGCAGCATAGTTCCCCCACATTGGGTTGTAGTTCCCCCACATTAGGTTGTAGTTCCCCCACATTAGGCTGGCAGTATAGTTCCCCCACATTAGGTTGTAGTTCCCCCACATTAGGTTGGCAGTATAGTTCCCTCACATTAGGTTATATTTCCCCCACATTAGATTGGCAGCACAGTTCCCCCACATTAGGCTGGCAGTATAGTTCCCCCACATTAGTTTGGAAGTGTAGTTCCCCCACATTAGTTCGGCAGTATAGTTCCCCCGCAGTATAGTTCCCCCAAATTAGATTGGCAGTATAGTTCCCCCACATTAGGTTAGCAGCATATTTCCCCCACATTAGGTTGGCAGTATAGTTCCCCCACATTGGGTTGTAGTTCCCCCACATTAGGTTGGCAGTATAGTTCCCCCACATTAGGTTGGCAGTATAGTTCCCCCACATTAGGTTGGCAGCATAGTTTCCCCCACATTAGGTTGGCAGTATAGTTCCCCCACATTAGGTTGGCAGTATAGTTTCCCCACATTAGGCTGGCAGTATAGTTCCCCCACATTAGGTTGGCAGTATAGTTCCCCCACAGACATACAGCCTTCAGCCATATTCAGTGTATGGCTGGAGGCTGTATGTCTGTGCACTTCCCCATTTCAGTTCTCTGTCCACCGCTCCTCCGGTCAGGGGTCACGATCAACTGCTATAGCCTATAGTCCATAGCAGTAGGTCCCGGGACTGGAGGAGCAGTGGTCGGAGCACTGAAGCGTCAGCATAGGTGGGGAGGGGTCGGGGGGGGGGTAACCCCAGGCCTTGATCTGCGTAAGGGGCCCCAAAATTTCTGATGGCAGCCCTGTCAAAACCTGTGTAAAGAAAGAGTAGAGCAGTTGTCCATAGGAACTGATCAGATGGCTTCTTACATTTTTCAGAGACCTCTTTAAAAATGAAAGAAGGAATCTGATTGGTTGCTATGGGAAACTGGACTGCTCTTCCTCTACACAGGTTTTGATAAATCTCCCCTATTGTCTTGTTGGAAGGTGAACCTTAAGCCTAGTCTGAGGTCTAGTCTGCATCAGGTTTTTTTTTATTAAGAATATCTCTGTACGTTCTACTTTGGTCTATTCAGCTTTCCCTCAACCATGACCAGCTTCCTTGTCCCAACCACTGAAAAAACCCCAACAGCATGATTCTACCACGATTGTGCTTCACGTATGTTTTTTGCATCACCAATTGCCCGAGATTCACCCTGGGTCCTGGCTGCTTATAGCAGTCGGGACCTACGGGGTTTGAAGCATGCTCAGTTCAAGAGCACGCTTCAAACCCCAGTAATGGGACCAGGGCATATAGGTACGCCCTTGGCCCTCAAGTTCAAGGATGCAAGGGCATACTCGTACGCCCTTGGTCCCCAACAGGTTAAAATCATGCTATTTTGACCCCTATAACATTTTTTTCTTCTTCTTTGGAGCCATGCAGCAAAATTAGTATGTTTAAAATTGTCATCTTCTGACCCCTATAACTTTTAATTTTTCCATATACGGGCCAATCTGAGGGCTAATTTTTTAGGCTCATCTGTACCATTCCTGTTTTGATGGGAATTTTGGATCGCTTTTTATAAAATTACTATTTACATGCAGCGATCAACTTTGGTCGCGCGCGTCTAAAGGGTTAATGCTGGTCATTGGCCCGACATTCACCCTGGGTCCTGGCTGCTGATAGCAGTCGGAACCTATGGGGTTTGAAGCGTGCTCAGCTCGTGAGCACGCTTCAAACCACAGTAATGGGACCAGGGTGTACAGGTACCCCCTTGGTCCACAAGTACCAGGACACAAGGGCGTACTCGTACGCCCTTGGTCCCCAACAGGCTAAAATCATGCTATTTTGACCCCTATAACATTTTTTTGCTTCTTTGGGACATTGAGATGACTCATTTTTTGTGCCATGATCTTCAGGCCTTCTACTTTTGGTAGTTTCAAGATACTTCAGGGAGCATTATGGCTTTTTCTGTCTTTAGCGGAATGGTACCAACAATTTTGTCTACATCTGTATGTGTTTTTGCATACCAGCTACACTACATGGACAAAAGCATTAGGACACCTACATATTGCACCTAGAGGAGCTTGGAGAACATTATGGACATTATGGACATATGTCTTTTTTCGACCGTACTAACTATGTAACTATGTAACTATGTTCTAAATGTTTTGCAGTCATTAACAGATTTCAATCCTCTTGGGAGAACTTCATAAAAGTTTGTCCGTGGAATTTTATCTCTATTTATGAAGAGCATCTTCCAAAAATCATAAAAAGTCAAACGTCACTTGATGAATTTAACGGCTTCTTTGCCCATGGTACCTGTTTAGACTGCTTTATAGGGCTGAAGTAAATGAGTGTGGGTTTGTGTCTTAAAGACGGCCGCTGCGATTTTTTTGCGACTTTCAGAGAAAAGTCGCACATAATGAATCAGTGCATAAACCTAGTCTAAAGCACTGCAAATGGTGGTTCACTTTCAAATATGATCAGAAGCAAAAGTCTCACAAAAGTCGCATGGTAAGTGACTGAGACTATTTGTGTGAAAAAAAAAAAAAAAAAAGGTTCTAAATAGCTTGATGAATTCCCCTCGAAATCCCTATGTTTTATCATTCTAATCCCAAAACTTCTATTCAGTACAGTAAAAGGCAATGCCCCTTCCCCCTTGAAAGACCCACTTGATAAAGCTTATAATAATATATATATATAGTATTATACACACAGTCATCCTCACCTTTCTTGTTACATGCAACTGTGGTGTCCCAATACTGGACATGGTCCTGTACCTTGTGTTGTAAGTCCCCATAGTCAGAGTTCCTTCGTGCTGTTAGGATTCTCTCATCAAAATCTAATTTAATGTTTATATTTAATATGTTTTATAATATAACTGTTACTTACAGGACCTTAGGTCATGTGATCTATAGTAAATGTGTTATGCTAAAGTTAAGGACCTTTCAGGTCATGTGATGTACCACAATCCTTTGTGTTAGGACTGACAGGTTTGGGGAACCAATAAGCTTGGAGTCTGCCCCTCAGATATAAGGGCGCTGTTTCCCAATGATCTCTCTCTCTTGTTCCTGCACTCCGAAAGCAGTAACAGCTCTGTGCCAATCTACAAGCAAATTAGGCCTGAAGCCTGCTAATTTCAGCCGCATGCTAAACCGTGAGTTTAACCCGACTCAAACTCTAATGCTACGTGACCACTGAACCTAAACCAAACGCCTAAATTCATTGGAACAGTGGAAAGCAAATCCTCCGAGCTTATTCCCCACAAGGTCCAAACCAACCTGTGAGGAGCCTAAATACCAGTCCTCTGTATAGACTGTTTGCTGATTGCATCCTGCATAAAATCTGCAGTAAAGGTATTTCCAGTTTACTACAATTCTGGTTGTGGACAATCCTTTATTCCTCCCTATCGTTCCTGGGACGGGTGGTGGTAGGATATATATATGAAGAGGAGCCCGCACCCTGGCGTCATGACAGTTAAGGGTTAATGCTACACCCTTTCATCACTGCACAGCTACACCCTATTCCCCTACACCCCCAAGCTTACCACACAACAATTAGACCATTATGTATTAACATAACAGACAGCGTCTTCACCTCCAGTCCCCAGGACCTGACTACCATTTCTGGCAACCCCTGTACTTAGTATCCTTCCTTTTGGTACATGACCCCAGTAAGGGGAGCTCTGCACCAGGCTTTGGTAACAGTGCACAATGTACAGCCTCCATACAGGCAAACTCTATAGTCGAAAGTCTACTCCAGCTCTATAAATGAGGGCAGGAGGAGGCTGTGGACCAGTTGACCAGGCACTTGCAGGTGATCTTCCGCTATCAGAACTTGACCTTTGCCGTGGATGGAGCACACACTACCGTATGATTTGATGTTCTGCTTGCAGCTACTTATGTGGCCTATGGACATTTGGCAGACCTCCCAGAACAGGGACTGAAATCTGAAAACTCTTTAAATTTTATCACTTTGTGCTAGTTATTTTAGTCAAAGGTACATGGAACTAGGGGAGTCGTATGTCTCCTGTATATTAGCTCCTTTGTATGATAGATATATACAAATACATATATGACACGACAACAGCTATATCAGAGACCATCATTATCCGCAGGATTACAACTGTAATTGTCATAATGTAGATTCATCAATGTGTCATAATGACACATTGCAAGGTGACAAGATGGCTCCAGCTACATTTTCTTGCTGTATTTACTCACCTCTATCCATTGCCATCTACAGCAGAGGATAAATCAGATAAGAACTGAATAACCTGTCTACTACAGAACTGCAGGCAGACTTAGATATAAAATCCCAGCAGATTTCCTATCGAGGTGATAAGGATTATTGGGCAAAAACATTCAGAACCCCTGATAAATAGTGTAAATTTATGTCTCTTTTATATCTTTCTATAATTTGCTTTTAAACACAGCAAAAAAATAAAAATAAAAAAAGCCCAGTGGACTACCAGTTCAACTCTGAAAACTTCAGCCGTTCTTTTCATGCCCTCAATGTCCTCAAATAAAACAATATGGTAATGGATTGTTGCATAAATGTTTTGCATATACACAATATTTTACTTCAAGCTGCATACCTCCTTTGAACTTGTTTACTAGATTTTTTACTTTGTGTCTTTTTCTTTAGGGCTTCTGTCTAGGGATCTATAAACTGTGTAAGCAAAATGCACCCTGAAACTGCTTCCAATACAGCTTTGTTCTTTCATTAGATCACACCAGAATAAGTATGAGCTCTGTTACAGCCATCCCTCTGGCCCTTAATGAAACTATGGGCTTTTGTTTGTCAGCACATATTAGTATCACATATCCTATTAGACTGGCTACATTTTTATCTTTTACCATTTTTCAGAGAGAAAATGAATATGTAACAAAAACTGTGAGCTTCTCCCAGGTAAACAGAAAACCGACCTCTTTTCAGTGTTCCTAAGAAACATTTCTGGAATCAATTTAAGATGCCGACATTCATAAGATGAAAAATATGATAGATATTAGCACTCTCATTGTGTAAATACAGTGTGTAGTAGAAGTTTTGGGTCTACACAACCTCAGTTACTGACCCCACAGACTAGAAAACTAGAAAAAAATATAGGGGTGTCGCTAAAATAAAACATTTATTCTTATCCTTTAAAAACCACCAAATTGAAGAAAGTGATACCCAGGAAAAAGACGTGTAGGAAAACACAGTAATAGGTCCTGATCTTATCCCTTATGGATATCCGGGATCAATCACAATGGACCTATCCTATAGTAGTATTGGGGATGTTCCAGATTCCTCCCTCCTACTATTCATTAAATCACAATATGTATTACATACAGCCAAAAGGTATTCCCTTATGGTATGTTAGTTGTTCCCAACGCGTTTCTGTCCATGTGCCAGTGAGAACGCACAAGGAAGTTCTCAGGGGAACCTATTAATGCAGTAGTATAGAATATAATATATAATGTAATACAGATGGGCTTAAGTTGCCCCCAACATGATTTTCATTTTATCCAAGGAAGTAGTCAGCCCGATTTTAACATGTGGGAACCCAGTTAGCGCCGTCTGTGTTAAAGTATAAATAGTCCTGCAATGGCAGGAGAAACGGGAAGGTGTCCCAGTCTCGGTGTTTGGCTCAGTGAAGCCGACGCCGGCTTCACTGAGCCAAACACCGAGACAGGACACAGATGGCGCTAACTGGGTTCCCACATGTTAAAATCGGGCTGACTACTTCCCTGGATAAAATGAAAATCATGTTGGGGGCAACTTAAGCCCATCTGTATTACATTATATATTATATTCTATACTACTGCATTAATAGGTTTCCCTGAGGATGTCCTTGTGCGTTCTCACTGGCACATGGACAGAAACGCGTTGGGAACAACTGACATACCATAAGGGAATACCTTTTGGCTGTATGTAATACATATTATGATTTAATGAATAGTATGAGGGAGGAATCTGGAACATCCCCAATACTACTATAGGATAGGTCCATTGTGATTGATTCCGGATATCCATAAGGGATAAGATCAGGACCTATTACTGTGTTTCCCTACACGTCTTTTTCCTGGGTATGACTTTCTTCAATTTGATGGTTTTTAAAGGATAAGAATAAATGTAATATTTTAGCGACACCCCTATATTTGTGTTTTTCTACTCACTCTCATTGTGTGATCATAATATATATGCAGTCTAACTTGACCGCCAAAAGATATATGATAAAATTCAAGACATAAATATATATATATATATATATATATATATATATTTATGTAACTCCTGGGATTATTATTGAATTACCATGCATTACCTTAAGTGACCAGTAGATGGAGGACTGCACCAACAAATAAACTGTGCAGTAACTAAAGCTGGGAGGTGGAGTTTTTGTAACTATGTGGTGGCAGCCATTTTGAGAGATTGAATAGTTTTCAGAGCCGTCAACCAGAAAGGAAGCAACTTACCAGGTTCGGCCTTAGGTGTACTGCAGCAGCTGATAATGACCTGCTGGATGTATGTGTAGCATTATTTTTTCCTCTCTGTACATATACAGGCTTATAGGAATGCATATAAGAAACTCAAATAATAAATCAGGAGGATAAATTGGTGGGGACAGTGGAGTCTAAAAATTTAGGGGAGATTAGAGCCCATAGCACAATGTATTAGTACGATCTCAGGGGTTGGTTATAAGGGATTACCGTCTATAAAGATCAGTGGAGAAAGACAGGAGAAGTTGGCTTTAGTAACTAGTGAGGAAACCGGAAATGCACTTCTAAGAAATACAGTTGCTTGGTGGTCACATGTGGTTCATTCTAGAGCTCACCCACAGAAAGGGAAGAGACAGGCACTGCAGAGGGGATAGAAAGGTAGCTAAAAAGAATAAATATTTGAAGGGCAAACAGCGCCAACTGATTCAGTCATTGCTAGGACCACATGGACATTGCCATCCCCATAGACGTCAATGTATACCGGACTGATTCCGACTAAAGAAAAACAGAGATCATTCTTCTGGTGGCGGATTTTAGCCGCCATTCCATGATCTGAAATTCCACCAAATCCGCCATTCTATGACTGTGCATCGGGATCCCATTGACAGCAATAGGATTATGCTGCAACAGAATTTTTGAGTGTAATTTCTAAGCGGGATTTCAACTTGCGCTAATATATTGGAAACATTTTGGACTTTATTTTCATTATAAAGCCACCTCTACAATGCTAAGAAAATAGCACCCTTTTTGTTATTGCCATAGCACAGCGTAACAACTTAATAATTAGCTTTTACTTTTCCCTGATAATAAAAAGTACATTAGCCTCTGCCCTTGCCAGCTTTACTGATGCATTTTGATACAATACCATGCTGTATTCTTAAAGCATTATCTTCTTTGAAGAACAGAATGTATTGCTGTTGTACAAAATACATTTATATTTGTATTAAATAGAACACCATATTTTATCCTTTGATGTATAGAAAATGTATAATTTTTTTATGCCAGAAAACTGCTTTAAAAAAAGTTTCCGATTTTTGCTCAACGATCAATTGCGGAACAGTTTGCAACTTTTTGCTAGATTTTCACCACGCTTGGTACTTTACATAGTGTGGGCAAAGCTATTTGTAAAAGGGTCATGACCACGTCAATCCATCAGATTTCTTATGATGTATGCCAGTACTTTGGTACAAGCGATAGCTGAAATTTAAGCCATAGACTTCACTGTGTGGCTCCTCTTAATAAATCTGCTGAATCTCACAGTAGAATTTTACTTAATACTGGTATATGAAACACTGCTCTTACTTAAATCTCTCCTTAATATCAGGGCCGCCCTCAGCGGGGTACAGGCGGTACACCTGTAAGGGGCCTAGGAACAGAGGGGCCCGGGTCCAGTGACCCACGTCACTCGCCGTTGTCCAGTGTAACAGGGACATCCCTGCGTCCTGAACTTTGGATAGGGGATAAGATTTGTAGGGGCAGAGTACCCCCTTAAAGGGGTACTCCGGTGATTACACATCTTATCCCCTATCCAAAGGATAGGGGATAAGATGCCTGATCGCGGGAGTCCCGCAGCTGGGGACGCCCGTGATCATGCACGCGGCACCCCGTTTGTAATCAGCTCCCGGAGCATGTTCGCTCCGGGTCTGATTACGGTCGACCGCAGTGCCGGCGGCGTGTGACATTTGTGACATTACGCCTCTGCCTCCGTGTGACGTCACGCTCCGCCCCTCAATTCAAGCATACGGGTGGGGGCCACAAATCACAGATCAATTCAGTGGTGAGTTAGGACTAACCGATCAATGGCAGTTGGGGGCGGGGGGGGGGGGGGGGGAATTACAATTGAAAGCCCAGCTCTGCCCGCCCCTGGATGTCGGGCAGAGCAGGGGGGGAAGATGGTGGCGGGTACCGGAGTCACGAAGAGGTAGTGGCGGAGCAGCGGTGGAGGCAGCAGTGAAGATCAGTGGTAAGTGACCTTCCCTGCTGCCTTCTAGGAGTTGCCAAACTACAACTCCCAGCATGCCCAGACAGCCAAAGGCTTTCTGGGCATGCTGGGAGTTGTAGTTTTGCAACATCTGGAGGGCAACAGTTTGGAGACCACTATACAGTGGTGCCCAAGCTGTAGCCCTACAGATGTTGCAAAACTATAACTCCAAGCATGCCCAGACTGCCCAGGCATGCTGGGAGTTGTAGTTCTGTAATATCTGTCCCTTCAGATGTTGCAGAACTACAACTCCCAGCATGCCTGGACAGTCTTAGTATGCTGGGAGTTGTAGTTTTTCAACATCTGGAAGAGCACAGTTTGGACACCACTACACAGTGGTCTCCAAACTGTTCTCCTCCAGTTGTTGCATAACTGCAACTCCCAACATGCCCTTCAGCTATCTGGGCATGCTGGGAGCTGTAGTTTTGCAACAACTAGAGGCACACTGGTTGGGAAACATGTCTGTTTCCTAACTCAGTGTTTCCCAACCTGTGTGCCTTCAGCTGTTGCAAAACTATAAGTCCCAGCATACACTGACAGACCATGCATGCTGGGAGTTGTAGTTTTAAAACAGCTGGAGGCACACAGGTTGGGTAACACTGAGTTGAGTAACAACCAGTGTGCCTCCAGCTGTTGCATAACTACATCCCCCAGCATGCACGGACAGCCAAAAGGCATGCAGGAAGTTGTAGTAGTATGCCTCCAGCTGTAGCATAACTACAAGTTCCAGCATGCCCTTCTCCTGTCAGTGCATGCTGGGGGTTGTAGTTTTTGCAACAGCTGAAGGCACATTGGTTGCGTAACACTGAGAGTTTGTTAACTAACTCTGTTTTGCAACCAGTGTGCCTCCAGCTGTTGCATAACTGCAACCCCCAGCATGCACGGACAGCCAAAGGGCATGCTGGGAGTTGTAGTTTTGAAATAGCTGAAGGTTTACTCTCCCCCCCCCCATCTGGATGTACAGGGGTACAATCACATGGGCGAGTTTACAGTGAGTTTCTTGCTGCAAGTTTGAGATGCAGCAAATTTTCCGCTGCAGCTCAAACTCCCAGCGTGAAACTCGCTGTCAACCCCCACCCGTGTGATTGTACCCTAAAAACACCACAATACACTACACCTACACAAAATAAAGATTACACTACACCTACAGAAAATAAAGGGTGAAACACTACATGTACACATACTCCTAGACAGTTAACCCCCCCCCCCCCCCCAAAAAAAAAAGGAGAACCAGCTGTTGCAAACACCAACTGTCCAGGCATGCTGGGAGTTTTGCAACAGCTGGAGGCACCCTGTTTGGGAAACACCTGTAGGGTAATTTTGGTATCGGAGGCAAGTGTAATTCTTGCATCCGGGTCTGTCCCTATGCAAATCCCTAATTTAGGCCTCAAATACACATGGTGCTCTCTCACTTCGGAGGCCTGTCGTATTTCAAGGCAACAGTTTAGGGCCACATATGGGGTATTTCTGTACACAGGAGAAATTGCCTAACAAATTTTGGGGGTCTTTTTCCCCTTATGAAAAGGTTGGGGTCTACACCAGCATGTTATTTTAAAAAATATATAATTTTTTACACTAACATGCTGGTGTTGCCCCATAATTTTCATTTTCACAAGAAGTAAAAAGAAAAAAGACTCCCAAAATTTGTAACACAATTTCTTCTGAGTACAGAAATACCCCATATGTGGACGGAAAATGCTTTGCGGATGCACAACAAGACTCAGAAGTGAGAGCACCATGTACACTTGGTGATTTGCACAGGGGTGGCTGATCGTTACAGCGATTCTGGCATAAACGCAAAAAACAAACAAACAACCACATGTGACCCCATTTTGGAAACTACACCCCTTAGGGAATGTCACAAGGGGTATAGTGAGCCTTAACACCCCACAGGTGTTTGAAGAATTTTCATTAACCCCTTAAAGGGATACTCCGGTTGTCAACGTGTTTTTCCGTTTTTGACTTACCCTATTTGTTTTGTTTCATTTCTATTCTTATTGTTTAGCCTACTCTATTTCCGTTCTTTGTTGTCTTTTTATCCCCCACTTTGTTTTCTTATCTTTGCTTCTATTTCCTGTTTCTTGCTGTGCTGAAAACTACAAATCCCAGCATGCCACATGCCTTGCTGGTTTGGGGCGGCTCCTTTTTTGTTTGTTTGTTTGTTCCACCCTTTACCCACCCTACTATTTTCCCGGGGGGTTCTCCTGGGGGTTGTAGTTCCCCACACCTCTGTAGAGCATACACTAGTGTTTCCCAACCAGGGTGCCTCCAGGTGTTGCAAAACTACAACTCCCAGCATGCCCTGACAGCCTTTGGGCATGCTAGGAGTTGTAGTTTTGCAACAGCTGGAGGCACACTGGTTGGGAAACACTGGTGTAACATGATGTGTATGCTGAATAGGCTAGAACAGTGTTTCCCAACCAGTGTGCCTCCAGCTGTTGCAAATCTACAACTCCCAGCATGCCCAAAGTCTGTCAGGGCATGCTGGGAGTTGTAGTTTTGCAACAGCTGTAGGCACACTGGTTTGTAAACACTAGCATACACACACAACAGGGACTACGACTCCCACCATGTGTCATTCAGGAGTCCCCCCTCCCCCTTCACATATAGAGATCATTCCCAGTATGAGATTTATTCCCCTGCAGTCCATACATCCCCAGCCCATGCACCTTCTCATCCTCCCCTTCACTTATCTTCTCTGTGTTTCTTCTCCTGTGCAGACCTGCGTCCTTAGAATATACAGAGCAGGGGGGAGGGGAGGTGAGGAGCTGTGTACTCTGGATGAGATGTGTAGCTGGATGAGATGAGGGGGCGTGGCTTATTCCTCTCATGCAGACAGAGATGCAAAAAAGCTGTGACATCTTGTCCACAACAGACTCAGTGGACAACAGTAAAAGAAAACCCTCTGAACTACAGAAATTCCTGCCCAACATACAGGTAAGAAAAACACACACATGCTGCCAAAACATATAACACATTGCAACAAAACTTACAAAGAAGATGCCATATAGTCAAAAACTTAACCACCAGAGTACCTCTTTAAGGACCAAGCCCATTTTAACCTTAACCCCTTAACAGTGGCGTTGCTAGGGTTGGTGTCACCCGGTGCGGTAGAAAATGGTGTCACCCCCATACCTCCCCCCAGTAAGTTTTTAGCCTGTTGTGACGGACACCACTGTTGTAGCGCATTGTGAGAAATTCCAATATAATAATCAGATATAGCAGTTGCCACAGAATAGGAAAATGTTAAAGAAGTTTTCACCATTTAAATATACAGCTCCCAGAATTACTTAAAGGGGTACTCCACTGGAAAACATTTACTTTTATATCAACTGGTGCCAGAAAGTTAAACAGATTTTTAAATTACTTCTATTTAAAATCGTAATCCTTACAGTACTTATAAGCTGGTGTATGCTCCACAGGAAGTTGTGTAGTTCTTTCCAATCTGACCACAGTGCTATTTGCTGACCCCTCTGTCCATGTCAGGAACTGTCCAGAGCAGGATAGGTTTGCTATGGGGATTTGCTCCTACTATGGACAGTTCTTGACATGGACAGAGGTGTCAGCACAGAGCACTGTGGTCAGACAGAAAAGAAATTAAAAAAGAAAATAACTTCCTGTGAATCGCTTATACAGCAGCTAATAATTACTGGAAGGATTAAGATTTTTAAATAGAAGTAATTTACAAATCTGTTTAACTTTGTAGCACCAGTTGATAAAAAAAAAAATGTTTTCCAGTAGAGTACCCCTTTGAGCAGTGGTGAGGTTATGCTGGGAGTTGTAGTTTCACTGACCATAACTGTAGAACTGACAAGCGACTACAGCTCTGATAGGACATAGTGAGAAGAATATACAATGATATCAGTGACTACAGGTGACGTCTTCTCTATAGTGAGGAGAATACACAATGATATCAGTGACTACAGGTGACGTCTTCTCTATAGTGAGGAGAATACACAATGATATCAGTGACTACAGGTGACGTCTTCTCTATAGTGAGGAGAATACACAATTATATCAGTGACTACAGGTGACGTCTTCTCTATAGTGAGGAGAATACACAATGATATCAGTGGCTACAGTTGATGTCTTCTCTATAGTGAGGAGAATACACAATGATATCAGTGATTACAGGTGACGTCTTCTCTATAGTGAGGAGAATACACAATGATATCAGTGATTACAGGTGACGTCTTCTCTATAGTGAGGAGAATGTACAATGATATCAGTTATTACAGGTGACGTCTTCTCTATAGTGAGGAGAATACACAATGATATCAGTGACTACAGGTGACGTCTTCTCTATAATCTTTCCTTATCTAATTCAGAAGAAACATACCGCCTGGTCCAGCTAAATCTTCTGTCTGTAGAATGTGACGCCCAGACGTCTCCTCACTATGTCAGCGCATTCTCATCCTCTATATGAAAACAATTATTATTATAAACCTGCCAGACACTGTATCCTCTAAATATAATACTACTATACACTATACTCTTTGATTATAAACCTTCCATACACCGTACCCACTGAATATAATACTACCACACACTGTACATTCTGAATATAATACCATCACATACTGTACCCTCTGAATATAAATCTGCCACATACTGTACCCCTGAATATAATACTATCACATACTGTACCCTCTGAATATAATACCAACACATACTGTACCCTCTGAATATATTACTACCACCCACTGCGCCCTCTGAATATAATACTTAGAGATGAGCAAACTACAGTAAATTCAACTCGTCACAAACTTCTCGGCTCGGCAGTTGATGGCTTTTCCTGCATAAATTAGTTCAGCTTTCAGGTGCTCCCGTGGGCTGGAAAAGGTGGATATTGTCCTAGGAGACTCTTTCCTATGAATGTATCCACCTTTTCCAGCCCACCGGAGCACCTGAAGGCTGAACTAATTTACGCAGGATAAGTCATCAACTGCTGAGCCGAGAAGTTCGTGACAAATCGAATTTACTGTAAGTTCGCTCATCTCTAATAATACTACCACAAACTGCGCCCTCTGAATAGTATACTACCACCCACTGTGCCCTCTGAATATAACACTACCACCCACTGTGCCCTCTGAATATAATACTACCACAAACTGCGCCCTCTGAATATAATACTACCACAAACTGCGCCCTCTGAATATAACGTTGCCATACAGTGCACCCTCTGAATATAATACCACAACCGCAGTAACACCCCTCAACATCCATTAGCTGATGCTATTACCACGGGAGGGGGGTATTGGTGGTGTTGCTAGTGGATGATCGGGGTGCTACTACTGGGGGGGGGGAGTGTTGCTGAAGGATGATGAGGGTGCTACTGGCCATCCCCCCTGGCAGTATCACCTCCATCATCCATCGGCAGGATCATCCTCCTGGCAGGAGCACCGCCATCATCCACCATCAGGATCTGCTGATGGAGGTGCTGCTGCTGGGGGGGGGGGGGGGTAGTTGCTGGCGGACGATGAGGGTGCTACTGCCAGGGGGGGAGCATTAGGTAGGCAGCAGTTCCCCCACATTAGGTAGGTAGCAGTTTCCCCACATTAGGTAGCATCTTTTCCCCACATTAGGCAGCATAGATTCCCCACATTTGGTACCAATTTCCCCACATTAAGTAGGTACCAGTTACCCTACATTAGGTAGCAATTTCCCCACATTAGGTAGCACAGATTCCCCACATTAGGTAGCATAGACACCGCACATTAGGTAGCATAGACTCCGCACATTAGGTAGCATAGACTCCCCACATTAGGTAGCATAGACTCCCCACATTAGGCCGCAGGTTCCCCACAATGCGTCAAAGTCTCCCCACACACACACACACACACACACACATGCACACACACACAAAAAAAAAACACATACAACACAGAGAGACACACACACAAACACACAGTCAGAGAGTCACACACACAGAGTCACACACAGAGTCACACACACACACAGTCACACAAACACACAGTCACACACAGAGTCACACACACACACATAGAGTCACACACACACACATAGAGTCACACACACACAGAGAGTCACACACACACACAGAGTCACACACACACACAGAGTCACACAAACACAGAGTCACACACAGAGTCACACACACAGAGTCACACAAACACACAGTCACACACAGAGTCACACACACACACAGTCACATACACAAACATAGATAGAGACAGACACACACACTCACCCATCCAGTGCAGCGATCCTTCTCACCGGGCGCAATGCGAGTGACGTAACTGACGTCCCCCTGCGCGGCCATGCGGTGTGACGTCAGGCCGGCGCAGACGTGGGAGCGGAGGCCGGGCACAGTACTGATGAAGGTGAGGGGGGGGGGGGGGCGTGATGACGGACTGGCGCACTGAAAGGGGGGGGTTGCTAACGGACGGGCGCACCACGCACACAGCACGGGGGGGGGGGGGGGGGGGTGCTGACGGATGGGAGGCCGGTCGGGCACATAGGGGGGTGTCAGTGTAGCTGGGGAGGGGGTGTGGGTGCTGCGGAGCGTCTTGGTGTCACCCCATTAGGTTGGTGTCACCCGGTGCGGGCCGCACCCCCCGCACCCGGGTCGCAACGCCACTGCCCCTTAAGGACTTAGCCCTTTTTCAGTTTAAGGACTCGGCCGTTTTTTGCAATTCTGACCACTGTCATTTTAAACATTAATAACTCTGGAATGCTTTTAGTTATCATTCTGATTCCGAGATAGTTTCTTTGTGACATATTCTACTTTAACTTAGTGGTAAAATTTTGTGGTAACTTGCATCCTTTCTTGGTGAAAAATCCCAAAATTTGATGAAAATTTGGAAAATTTTGCATTTTTCTAACTCTGAAGCTCTCTGCTTGTAAGGAAAATGGATATTCCAAATAAAAAAATTTTTGATTCACAAATACAATATGTCTACTTTATGTTTGCATAATAAAATTGACGTGTTTTTACTTTTGGAAGACATCAGAGGGCTTCAAAGTTCAGCAGCAATTTTCCAATTTTTCACAAAATTTCCAAACTCACTATTTTTCAGGGACCAGTTCAGGTTTGAAGTGGATTTGAAGGGTCTTCATCTGAGAAATACCCCATAAATGACCCCATTATAAAAACTACACCCCCCAAAGTATTCAAAATGACATTCAGTCAGCATTTTAACCCTTTAGGTGTTTCACAGGAATAGCAGAAAAGTGAAGGAGAAAATTCACAATCTTCATTTTTTACACTCGCATGTTCTTGTAGAACCAATTTTTGAATTTTTACAAGGGGTAAAAGGAGAAAATGTATACTTATATTTGTAGCCCAATTTCTCTCGAGTAAGGACATAACTCATATGTCTATGTAAAGTGTTCGGCGGGCGCAGTAGAGGGCTCAGAAGCGAAGGTGTGACAAGGGAATTTTGGAGAGTACGTTTTTCTGAAATGGTTTTTGGGGGGCATGTTGCATTTAGGAAGCCCCTATGGTGCCAGAACAGCAAAAAACACCCACATGGCATACCATTTTGGAAACTAGACCCCTTGAGGAATGTAAAAAGGAATAAAGTGAGCCTTAATACCCCACAGGTGTTTCACGACTTTTGCATATGTAAAAAGATATATAAAAAAATTTCACAAAAATGTGTTTCCCCCCAAATTTCACATTTTTGCAAGGGTTAATAGCAGAAAATACCCCCCAAAATTTGTAACCCCATCTCTTCTGAGCATGGAGGTACCCCATAAGTTGGCCTGAAGTGCACTACGGGTGAACTACAATGCTCAGAAGAGAAGGAGTCATATTTGGCTTTTTGAGACCAAATTTTGCTCGGGGGGCATGTCGCATTTAGGAAGCCCCTATGGTGCCAGGACAGCAAAAAAAAAAAAAAAACATGGCATACTATTTTGGAAACTAGACCCCTCGGTGAACGTAACAAGGGGTTAAGTGAACCTTTATACCCCACAGGTGTTTCACGACTTTTGCATATGTAAAAAAAAAAAAAAAAAAAAAAAAGATTTTTCACCTAAAATGCTTGTTTTCCCAAAAATTTTACATTTTTAAAAAGGGTAAAAGCAGAAAATACCCCCCAAAATTTGTAACACAATTTCTCCCGAGCATGGCAATACCCCATATGTGACTCTAAACTGTTGCCTTGAAATACGACCGGGCTCCAAAGTGAGAGCACCATGCCCATTTGAGGAATAAATTAGGAATTGCATAGGGGTGGACATAGGGGTATTCTATGCCAGTGATTCCCAAACAGGGTGTCTCCAGCTGTTGTAAAACTCCCAGAATGCTTGGACAGTCAACTTCTGTCCGGCAATACTGGGAGTTGTTGTTTTGCAACAGCTGGAGGCTCCGTTTTGGAAACAGTGGCGTACCAGACATTTTTCATTTTTATTGGGGAGGGGGGCTGTGTAGGGGTATGTGTATATGTAGTGTTTTTTGCTTTTTATTGTATTTTGTGTTAGTGTAGTGTAGTTTAGTGTTTTTATGGTACAGTCACACGGACGGCGGTTCACAGTAGTTTCTCGCTGGCAGTTTGACCACAGCTCAAACTTGCAGCCGGATACTTACTGTAAACCTCCGCCCATGTGAGTGTACCCTGTACATTCACATTGGGGGGGGGGACGACATCCAGCTGTTGCAAAACTACAACTCCAAGCATGCGCTGACAGACTGTACATGCTGAGAGTTTTAGTTTTGCAACAGCTGTAGGCACACTGGTTATGTATCACTGAGTTTGTGACCTAACTCAGTGTTTCACAACCAGTGTGCCTCCAGCTGTTGCAAAACTACAACTCCCAGCATATACGGTGCATGCTGGGAGTTGCAGTTTGCAACAGCTGGAGGCACACCGGTCGGGAAACACTGAGTTAGGTAAAAAAAACTTTGAGTTTCACAACCACCGTGCCTTCAGCTGTTGCAAAACTACAACTCTCAGCAGTCACCAAAAGCCAACGTGCATGCTGGGAGTTGTAGTTATGCAACCAGCATATGCACCACTACAACTCCCAGCATGCAACTCCCAGTTGTAGTTATACAACAGCTGAAGGTACACTTTTCCATAGAAATAATGTGCCTCCAGCTTTTGCAAAACTATAAGTCCCAGCATGCCCATAAGGGAATGCTGGGAGTTGTGGTGGTCTGCCTCCTGCTGTTGCATAACTACAGCTCCTAGCATGCCCTTTTTGCATCCTGGGAGCTATTGCTAAGCAACAGCAGGAGGCTGTCACTCACCTCCTACTGCTGCTCTGGAACACAGGTCAGTCCCTCACCGCCGTCGCTCCTGGGGCCCCGATCCCAACAGGGAAGCCAGGGATCGGTGTCCCCAGCTGCGGGGGTCCACGTCCCGCACCCGCTCACGTCCTCCGGAAGAGGGGCATAGCGGGTTGCGGGAGTGACACCCGCAGCAGGTGCCCTGATTGGTTGGCCGGTAAGGTGGCACCAGTGCCACCTCACCCCTGCTGGCTATGGCTGTTCTCTGACGGCCCCGATCAGCCAGTAATTCCGGGTCACCAGGTCACTGGAGACCCGATTGATCCGGAATCGTCGCAGATTGCTGGACTGAAATGTCCGACATGGGGGGGCATAATGACCCCCCTGGGCGATATACCGCGATGCCTGCTGAACGATTTCAGCAGGCACCCGGCTCCGGTCCCCAACCGGCTAGCGGTGGGGACCGGAATTCCCACGGGCATATGGATACGCCCTGTGTCCTTAAGGACTCGGAATGCAGGGCGTATCCATACGCCCTGCGTCCTGAAGAGGTTAAGGACCAGGACAATTTTATTTTTGCGTTTTCGTTTTTTCCTCCTCGCCTTCTAAAATCCATAACTCTTTTATATTTCCATCTACAGACCCCTATAAGGGCTTGTTGTTTGTGTGACCAATTGTACTTTGTAATGCAACCTCTCATTTTACCATAAAATGTACGGTAAACCCCCAAAAATATTTTTATAGGGAAGAAATTTTAATGAAAACCACAATTTTGCACATTTTGGAGGGTCTTGTTTTCACATTGTATACTTTATGGTAGAAATGACATGTGTTCTTTATTCTGTGGGTCAATACGATTAAAATGATACCCATGGCTAGATACTTTTATATTTTTGTACTGCTTAAAAAAAAATCTAAAACCTTTTGTACAAAATCAGTCTAAACAATTCAAAAATTACCCTATTTTGATCACCTATAACTTTTTCATTTTTCCGTATATAGGGCGGTATGAGGGCTAATTATTTGTGCCATCATCTGTACTTTTTATCGATACCAAATTTGCATATATAAAACTTTTAGATCATTTTTTATTGATTTTTTGGGAACAAAATGTGACAAAAAAGCATAATTTTTTTTACGTTTGCGCCGTTCACCGTACGGGATCATTAACATTATATTTCGATATTTTGGACATTTATGCACGCGGTAATACCAAATATGTTTATAAAAATTTGTTTTACACTTTTTGAGGGTAAAATGGGAAAGATGAACAATTTTCATTGGGGGAGGGTTTTTTTATATTTTTATTTTTAAATTTTTCTACTTTTTTTTACGCTTTTTACACTTGCTAATACTGTTCAGTGCTATGTATAGAGCATATCACTAATCAGTATTATCGGTCATCTTCTGCTCTGGTTCAGAGCAGAAGACCCAAGGAGACGGACGGAGGCAGGTGACGGGGCCTCCGTCCGCCATTACAGATGATCGGATCCCTGCGGCAGCGCTGTGGGCGATCCGATCATCTATTTTAACATGCAAATTGCTGCAGATGGCGTGATCTGTACTGATCACGGCATCTGAGGTGGTTAATGGCGAACATCCGCACGATCGCGGATGTTGGCCATTACCGGTGGGTCCCTGGCTGCTGATAGCAGCCGGAACCTGCCATGTATGACGCAAGCATCGGTCCTATGCTAGCGGTCATATACAGGACGTAAATGTACGTCCTGGTGCGCGAAGTACCGCCAAGCCAGGAAGTACAT
Source organism: Hyla sarda (assembly GCF_029499605.1). NCBI lineage: Eukaryota > Metazoa > Chordata > Amphibia > Anura > Hylidae > Hyla > Hyla sarda. The sequence goes on from NC_079193.1 coordinate 293,916,815, forward strand.
TTACGTCCATGGTCGTTAAGTTGGATGTGAAAATGAAAAGTTAGTATTTTTTTTCACTAAAATGCTGGTGTTATCCCAAATTGTTCATTTTCACAAGGGGTAATAGTAAAAAAAGCCCCCCGCCCCAAATTTGTAACCTCATTTCTTCTGAGTATGAAAATGCCCCATATGTGGATGTTAAGTCCTCTGAAGGCACACTACAATGCTCAGAAGAGAAGGAGCGCAATTGGGCTTTTGGAGAGAGAATGTGTCTGGAATTGAAGGCCATGTGCGTAAACAGAGCCCCCGTGGTGCCAGAACAGTGGACCCCCCCACATGTGACCGAATTTTGGAAACTGCACCCCTCACAGAATGTAATTAGGGGTACAGTGAGCATTTAAAACCCACAGATTTTTTGAACAGTGGTCCGTGAAAATTAAAAAAAATTATTTTTCATTTGCACGGCCCACTGTTCCAAAGATCTGTCAAACACCAGTGGGGTATAAATGCTCCCTGCACCCCTTATTAAATTCTATGAGGGGTGTAGTTTCCTAAATGGGGTCACATGTGGGGGGGTTCTGCTGTTCTGACACTATGGGAGGTTTGTAAATGGACATGGCCCCAACTTCAATTTCATCAAAATTCTCTCTCCAAAAGTCCAATGGCGCTCTGAGGCGTTCTGAGACCTGTAGTGTGCCAGCAGAGCACTTAACGTCCACATATGGGGTGTTTTCTTAATCGGGAGAAATTGGGCGTCAAATTTGGGGGTCCATTTTCACCTATTACCCCTTGTGAAAAAGAAAAATTTGGGGTAACACCATCATTTTAGTGTTAAAAATCAAATTTTCCATTTTCATGTCCAAATTCAACGCAAAGTCGTCAAACACCTGTGAGGTGTTAAGGTTCACTATACACCTTGTTACATTCCTTGAGGGGTGTAGTTTCCAAAATATTATGCCATGTGTTTTTTTTTTTGCTGTTCTGGCACCCTGTGGACTTTCTAAATGCAACATGCCCCCCAAAAACCATTTCAGCAAAATTCTCTTTCAAAAAGCCAAATTTTTCTCCTTCTCTTCTGAGCATTGTAGTGCGCCAACAGAGGACTTAACGTCCACATAAGGGGTGTTTTCTTAATCTGGAGAAATTGGGCTTCAAATTTTGGGTCCATTTTCCCCTGTTACCCCTTGTGAAAAAGAAACATTTGGGGTAACACCATCATTTTAGTGTTAAAAATGAAATTTTCCATTTTCATGTCTAAATTCAATGCAAACTCATCAAACACCTAACACCTGTGAGGTGTTAAGGTTCACTATACCCCTTGTTACATTCCTTGAGGGGTGTAGTTTCCAAAATAGTATGCCATGTGGGGGTTATTTTGCGGGTGCGTCCCGCGATGCGAGTCCCAGCCCCATCAGGAGCAGAAGGTGAGGGGACCATGCGCTCACGGCCAGCATGTGAGGCCGGAGCACATAGTGTAACAGTACCCCCCCTTTGATCTCCCCCTCCTTTTATGCGAGAGAAAACTCCTGAGAAAGGTCACTGTCCAGGATATTCTCCTCATTTTCCCAAGATCTCTCCTCAGGACCGTAACCCTCGACCAAAAAAAATTGTTTAGCTCTCACAGTTTTTGAAGCAAGAATCTGTTTAACTTATCTTGAAGGGACCAAGGTAGCGGGGACCGAGCTTGTAACAGGGGATCTTGAAGTGGATGTATTTGGATGAAAGCCACACCATGTCACAAGGAGAGAACGATGGAGGAGGTCTTCTACTTTTTATCCGCTTGAGCCTTCATGCGTGAAGAAGCTTGGAACAACGACTGTCGGGTCTGTTGCCAGATGGTGGAGAAGTCACTGACCAGATCATCAACAGCAGGCACACCGGAGGAGACTGGGAGAGGAAGAGGAGGACGGAGATGGAGTCCCTAGACAACAAAAAAGGGAGACGACCTCGTGGACTTAGAATCCTTAAGATTATATGAGAATTCAGCCCAAGGGAGAAGGTCGACCCAATCATCTTGGCGAGCTAAAACAAAATGCTGAAGACAAGTCTCAAGGATTTGATTAACCCTCTCCACCTGACCGTTGGACTGAGGGTGGTAGGCTAAGGAAAAGTCCAGATTTATGTCCAGATGGTTACAAAGGGCTCGCCAGAACTTAGAGACAAACTGCACCCCTCGTTCCGAAACTATATGCTGTGGAAGACCATGTAAACGAAAGACATGCAACAAGAAGTATTTTGCCAGCAGCGGAACAGAAGGAAGATCTGGTAGAGGAATAAAAATGAGTCATCTTGGAAAACCGATCTACCATGTCCCAGATGACAGTGTTATTATGAGAAGGTGGCAAATCGTGATGAAATCCATGGCGATATGGGACCAGGGAGTCTCTGGAATGGGTAACAGGCTGTAAGAGTCCTGCAGGTCTTTGCCAAGGAGTTTTGTCATGGGCACAAGTTACACAGGACCGAACAAAATCAGAAACATCACGTTCAAGATGGGGCCACCAGTAGTGAAGGGAAATAAGAAGTAGGGTCTTGCATATTCCAGGATGTCCTGCTGTCAAGGAAGAATGACCCCATTTCAGTACCTTGCGTCTCAATCTGGTGGGCACAAAGGATTTTCCCGGAGGAACTTGCTGAATCTCGTCAGGAGCGGCAGGAATCAAACGGTCAGGAGGAATAATATGCCTTGGTGCGGAGTCCAAACCAATGACGTCAGAAGACCTGGAGAGAGCATCAGCCCTGATGTTCTTGTCAGCTGGACGGAAGTGAATGAAGAAGTTGAACCTGGAAAAGGACAGTGACCATCTTGCCTGGTCTGAGCAGACTGAAGATATAGAAGATTCTCATGATCGGAGTAGATGCTGACCGGATGAGAAGAATCTTTCAATAAATGTCGCCATTCCTCCAAAGCTAGCTTGATAGCAAGGAGTTCACAATCTCGATTGGAGTAATTCCTCTCAGCAGGAGAGAAAGTCTTGGAGAAGAACCCACAAGTTACACGCTTGCCCTTGGCGTTTTTCTGAGTGAGAATGGCACCCGCGCCAATAGATGAGGCATAAACTTCCAAAGCAAAGGGCCTCTCTGGATCAGGTCTTGTAAGTACGGGAGCAGAGGCAAACGCAGACTTTAAACAGGAGAAGGCCTCTTCAGTCTCTTGAGGTCAAGATTTAGGATTAGATGCCTTTTTAGTGAGAGCCACAATAGGAGCAACCAAGGATGAAAAATGTGGGATAAACTGACAATAATAGTTAGCGAATCCCAGAAAGCGGGAAAGAGGGACGAGGCCAATCCAGTACTGTAGACAACTTATCTGGATCCATCTGCTGGCCCTGATGAGAGACAATGTAGCCAAGAAACGGAAGACTAGATTTCTCGAACAGGCATTTCTCCAGTTTGGCGTAGAGATGATTCTTCCGTAGTCGCTGAAGAACCAGATGAACATGAGTACGATGCTCCTCTAAGTTGGAATAAAAGATCAGGATGTCATCTAGGTATACGACAACACAGGTGTAGAGAAGATCACGGAAGATATCATTGACAAACTCCTGTAAAACGTCTGGAGCATTGCAGAGACCAAAAGGCATTACAAGATACTTAAAATGTCCGTCACAGGTATAGAAGGCCGTTTTCCATTCATCTCCCTTGCGGATACGAATGAGGTTATACGCACCGCGTAAGTCCAACTTGGAGAAGACCTTGGCACCACGTAGGCGGTCAAAAATTTCTGAGATAAGAGGTAGAGGGTAACGGTTCTTGACTGTGATTTTGGTAATTCCCCTGTAGTCTATCCATGGACGGAGTGAGCCATCATTCTTCCCTACAAAGAAGAAACCTGCTCCAGCAGGAGAAGAAGACTTACGGATAAAACCCTTTTGGAGATTCTCCTGGATATACTCAGCCATGGCTTTGGTCTCAGGAACTGATAGAGGGTATATCCTCCCACGAGGACGAGTTGTACCAGGCAGAAGATCAATAGGGCAGTCATAAGGACAATGTGGAAGCAGAGATTCAGCCTGTTTCTTGCAGAAGACGTCCGAGAAATCTTGGTAAGGTGGCAGCAGGCCAGGTAAAGGTGAAAGACGAGGAACAACTTTACGCAGAACAGGTTGGAGGCAAAAATTTTGACAGGATTGTCCCCAGCAAATTATTTCTCCAGTTCTCTCCAGTTCAATCCAGTTGCGGAAATGGCATTGCAGCCAAGGAAGACCAAGAAGAATCTCAGAAGTACAGTATGGAAGAACATAGAATTCAATCTTCTCTTTATGCGATACTCCCACTTGCATGACGAGAGATTCAGTATGGATGTGAACCTTACAGTCCAGATTTTGTCCATTAACAGAGGAGACGAATAAGGGCTTGGCAAGCCGAGTAAGGGGAAGATGATACTTGTGGACTAAAGCCGCATCAATAAAGTCACCTGATCCTGAATCCAAAAATGCTGTAGCGCTGAAGGAAGACTTGGCTGAAGTTAAGACTTGTACAGGAATTGTTAAGCGTGGAGAGGTAGTATTCACATCCAGGGACGCCTCTCCCACGTACCCTAGGTACGGGCGAACTGTACAGTCCTTGAGAAAGTTCTGCGGGCTAGCACAGTACAAACACAAATTCTCATTGCGTCGTCGTGATCTCTCCTGTTGCGTAAGATGAGAATGATCTCCTTGTATAACCTCTTCGGCAAGAGGTGCGAGAGACAGAAGAGGTGGACATTGGAACACAGGTGTCAGGCGGGCACATTCCCTCTCAAAGCACAATTCCTCCTGTCTCTCGGCAAAATGCACATGAATGCGTGTGGCCAAGTGGATAAGTTCAGTCAAAGAAGATGGAGGATCTCCTGCGCAAGGGCATCTTTAATTCTGCTTGACAGTTCTTTTTTGAATGTGGCACACAAGGACTCTTCATTCCAGGCAAGTTCAGAGGCTAGAATGCGGAATTGAACCGCATAGTCACCAACGGTAGAATTCCCTTGACAGAGGTTCAGCAACGCCGTCTCAGCTGAAGAGGCATGTGTGGGTTCCTCAAAGAGATTGCGAAATTCTGCCAAGAATGCCGACAAATAATTGGAGGATACTGGATCACCACGGTCCCAAAGGGGTGTAGCCCAAGCCAGGGCTTTTCCGGAAAGTAGACTAATGACAAAGGCCACCTTACTACATTCCATCAGAAACAGTTCAGACATGAGCTCCAGATGCATGGAGCACTGTGTAACAAAGCCTCTGCATGACTTGGAATCCCCATCATACTTGGAAGGTAAAGGCAGGTGCAGCTGGGAGCCAGGAGACACTGCAGGAGCTGGAGGTGGAAGTGGGCCATATTGTGGTACCTGCTGCTGTTGCAAGGCCAAAAGCTGTTGCATCATGGCTGCAAGTTGAGAAAATTGCTGCGCCTGTCGGGCCAACTGCTGTGACTGACGTATCACAATGGAAGAAAGATCTGCAACTTCAGGCAGGGGTACCTCAGTGGGATCCATGGCCGGATGTTACTGTAGTAAAAAATCCCACAGTTGCTCTTTCCCTCTTGAGCCATGTTGTAACACTCAAGTTTCTGAAGACAGGACTCCGAGGTATGTGGATCCGCTTGAACTGTATGGCAGATGACTCGGACCATACCAGGGAGCGGAGTCTAAGGTGCAGTTGGTCTTCACCAGAGCCCGCCGCAAAGCAGGATGGGCTTGCAGCTGCAAGCGACACCCAGGTCACTACCCCTGGAACGGCTCGACCACACAGGCGGCTGAGGAGATGCGAGGCACAGGAGGCAACTCGTAGTCTGGATAGCAGTAGGTCAGGGCAGGCGGCACAGACGCGTAGTCGGGACGTGGCAGGAGTTCAGTAGGCAGGCAGCAGAGGAGCAAGGTCAAGTCACAAGAGCAGGAGATCTGTTACACAGAAAGGCAATACAAAGGAACGCTTTCTCTAGGGCACAAGGCAGCAAAGATCCGGCAGAGAACTGAGGAGGGTGATGGAATTTATAAACAAGCCACAGGTGGTTACACAAATGAGCGTACTGGCCCTTTAAATCTTAAAGCTCCGGTGTGCGCACGCCCTAAGGGGCGGGGACACGCACGCCGGAGCAGAGAGGTGGAGGCAGAGGCAGGAGTAACACCCGGAGAGTGACGGACTGGGGCTCGCATGCGGGTGCGTCCCGCAATGCGAGTCCCAGCCCCGTCGGTAGCAGAAGGTAAGGGGACCATTCGTTCACGGCCAGCATGTGATGCTGGAGCGCATAGTGTAACACATGTTGTGAGCCCGCAGAGCACTTTATTTCAACATATGAGGTATTTCCATACTCAAGAGAAATTGGGCTACAAATTTTGGGGGTCTTTTTCTCTATATACCACTTTTTAAAATGAAAAAAAAATGGGGCTTCAAGAACATGTTAGTGTAAAAAATACAGATTTGGATTTTTCTCCTCCACTTTGCTGCTATTCTTGTGAAACACCTAAAGGGGTAACACTTGTTCTGAATGTCATTTTGAATACTTTGCGGGGTGTAGTTTTTATAATGGGGTCATTTGTGGGGTATTTATTTGGAATATCAATTTACTTTAAAAGCAGAGAGTTTCAAAGTTAGAAAAATGCTACATTTTCTAAATTTTCATTACATTTTGGGATTTTTCACCAAGAAAGGATGCAAGTAACACTAAAAATTTACCACTACGTTAAAGTAGAATATGTCACGAAAAAACAGTCTTGGAATCAGAATAAATGGTAAAAGCATCCCAGAGTTATTAATGCATAAAGTAACAGTGGTCAGAATTGCAAAAAAGGGCTGAGTCCTTAAGGTGAAAAAGGGCTGAGTCCTTAAGGGGTTAATGTATTCTTTTTAATTAAGAATGTGAAGATAGTTGAATTGTTTCTTGTTAAATTAGAATTCATTTAAAAATTTTACTCCAACAAAGTCCTGGGGCCTTACTACTGTTTTTTTTTTTTTAATCACTTACCACTCTTCCTAGAATTTTCCAATGTTTTTTTCAGATTACAATGACTGTAGGCAACACTATTTTTAACTTATATAGTCTTTCTTGAGTCATTGTAAAGCAAATGGAATTCTACGTACTATGTCATAGACAAGTGCATTTCACTGATGATATTTCTGTAACAAGCTACAGTGAAAAACCAACCAGATCATCATACCTGGGCAACTAGAGCCAATCGGTGGATGCTGTGTTACACAACTAACTGGTATAGTGGAGTCTCCCAGCCATGGCTGAATTATAATTTTCCAAGTAAAAAAGTAACAGGGGAGGCACAGTTCTTTCATAACATGAGAACAGGAGAAAAATAGATGGATGCAACCGAACAGTACAATAATGAATGGATGGTAATAGGTGGGGCACGGATCAGAGAAAAAAGCACAAGCAATAGCAGTAAACAAGATGGGATGATCCTGCACTCACCGCGTCCATCGCTGGGTCAAGGAAGGCACATGGAAGGAATGAGGGTGGAGGGGAGTAGACGGGGGCTCAGAGGCAAACACCAGTGGTTTCGTGGTTTGGCACAAAACCACCAGTGTTTGCCTCTGAGCCCCTGTCTGCTCCTCCACCCTCATTCCTTCCATGTGCCTTCCTTGACCCAGCAATGGACGCGGTGAGTGTGGGATCATCCCATCTTGTTTACTGCTATGAATTATAATTTTGCTAAAGGAACGCCTTGTACCAATCCATGGATTCAGTTTGTCAGTAACTGCATAAACCCCTTTGCACATTTTGATATACACGTATGTCCAAAGGTACTGTACTTATAAGGACGTACATGTGTTTCTAAATGCACCAGTGGGCACTGCTAAGGCTTATTCATGGGACTGCTACAATGTCTGACAGAGAAATTATTGATCAATAAGCTGATGAGTGATTATACCAGCCAGGGGACAAATAAAGACTTGCCATAGGGGAAAGCCTATTAGGCCACAGATGCATCACCTAATACAGTGTCCAATGAATTATATTAGCAATCAAATGATCTTAAAAAATATAATAAATTGGATAATGTCGTATGAGAAGAGAGACTCCCTTCCCAAACAATAAACCCATATTTAATTACATTTCCTGTTATTTAAGTTTATTATAACAAAATTGAAATATGATATAGCCACATTAGTAGCAGCCTGTAGAAAAAATTGCCTTTTATTTATAACATGCATTGCATTACAAAAAACTCATAGCAGTTTAACTTTTTTCATTCCCCTCTCAAAAAAAAAAAAAAGTTTAATCGGTATATTATTTGTCATCTAAAATGGAGCAATAAACTCGGCTCACAAAAAACAAGCCCCATATGGCAAATAGGGAATGTGGCAAAAAAAAGTAGTTTTTTTTTTTTGTTTTTTTTTTGTGCCATAGAACAGGTCTTTATTGTTCAAAAATATTAAAACAAAAAAATGTGTTATTGCCGTATTGCACCAACCCATTTAATAAATTTAGCTTGCTATATTTATTGCATAGTGTACTGTATAAAACAAATACTTTAATGAGCTCATTATATGTTATTACTGATAAAAATATAAGACCTTTTCTAATATGATTCTTTAAAACATTTTTCAATATTTAATTAAGAAAACAGCCCCGGAAAATTCCACCACTAGGAGTCCAGTGGCAGCGTCACCCTTGCTCATGAGTCATGGACAAGAGATGACTCGTGGACAAAGCTGAAGGCTCTGTCCCAGCTTCAGTCTACCTGCATGAGCGCGCACCCCACCTGCCCAAGATGGCTCTTCTTAACCGTTCATGTCTTTCAGCAGCACAAGAGTCCAGGCAGCTGCTCTGCCAGCACAGACCCAGTGAGTAAGATGTGGTGACCAACAGTTGTATGGCAGGACCACGGGTGAAGAGGTGGGAAGGGTGGGATCAGATGGTATTAACCCCGGGGGCAAGATGTTGTTAACCCCTATTGTTCATGACGCCAGTGTGGTTTTAGGGTTCCAGAACACCACACGCCCCAGTTTCTCCACTATCCCAGTTACTAGCAGTGAAATGAGAGTCCACAACCAGTTATGGTCAAACGGAGGCTTTACTGAGTATAAGACAGATGGAATTACCTTCACATGCCCCCCCCCTCCCCCTACTTAAAAGGGGTATTTTAAGAGAAACTTATATGTACGTGATCAGGATTAGGTCCTGAGTAGCATGCATTTTTTTTTTTTGTGAAATCTGACAGGTACACATTCAAAAATGAATTTTAAAAGTTAAAGGGGTTCCATCACAGAACGACACAGATCTCCAAATGGAACTGCAGGGTACAGATTAGACAGCCGGACCATTCATTGTCTCTTAAAGCAATGAATATAGTCAGTATAGGCAATAAATGGAACAGAGGTCAAGTCTGTTCAGTACCACTCCATTCGGGATCCTGTTTGGGAGTCCTGTTATCAAGATTGTTGAGGGGTCCCAGCAGTTGGTTGTGGTCAAGCTCCAGGAAAGTGGTTGTGGTCAAGCTCTAGGTGATACTATTTTCTGCCCAACACAGCAGCGTCAGTGTGTTTTTCCTTTTTTCATGAATTATAATTTATTTACCTCGATTAACACTTTTTGGTAATGCACTGTGTAGAAAACATGCAGTATGTTTTATCCCCATGGTTTTGTGATGGCTTCCCCCCATTGATTTTAATAGGAAAGAAAGTGTGAACAGAATGTAAACACTTGCAGTTTTTCCATATGGTGTCTCATTGTTTTTGCCACCAGATTGAACATCCCTTTGTGAAAAATATTGTACATTTTTTTTCTTATCTTTTGCTGCCCGATAATCCAGACATCTGCAGGACCTTTGTGATACTTAGTTAAAAAGAAATTCACTTTGTATTTTTGTGCACATTTGGATGAATTACATAGTCTCTCTTTGAACTAAGAATTTTTAGCAAAGCAAAGACATAAAAATCGAAGTCTTCACTAATTAAAGTTGTGCTTTTCTGTTATTGTTATTATTTCAGGTTGAATAATTCAGGATTGTTATAAAGAAAACTAATGCCTTTTCTACAATTTTATTAACCATTAAGGCAGAGAGAATAAAATGTGTTCGAATGCATAGAATAATTATTATTTGCACTATCGGCATTAAGAAAAAAAGATCTATCTTCAGAGAATACATCTGGTTTCCTGAACCATTCTCACTGCTGATGAGACAGATGGTATTTAAAAGACAGCAGAAGGTAATACTTGTGATAAAACTGTAGGCTTCTTTCCAAGTAGAATTTAATTTGGACTATTTGATGGAAAGGTGGGGTGATAGAGTTATATTAAGCTTACCAATGCAAACTACACAGTTGATCATTTAAATATAATGTTCTTAGTTTATTATGAATACACTAATAAGGAGAGCAGATGGACCCCATACAATATTCTTGTTTATTATCATCAAATCAACTTAGTATCACATGGGAAGGAATCATACAACAAATTATGTACAATAGCAACTGGAGCTACGTATAGATGGACACAACCAAAAATGGGATTTAGTCCTGAGTGTATTCATTTTAATATATTGCCTATTGGAAATTCATCTAAAATTGAACTGGTTGAGGTGGCTCATATTTGTTGGCACTGCATCAATAGAGATAATATTTATTATTTAATTACTATTCATTTTTTTTTGGTGGATCTGCTGTTTATAAAAGGTAACAGAATACTCGGCAAATCAGTCATCTTAAATTATCTCTATTTCCCATTGTTCAACAATCACATGGTTAAAATTGTCTGTTTTCATGGACTTATAGGTGTCTGAGTACCTTAAATTTGTGTAATGTCTTCTCCTTCAGGACCTTCTAACCAGGACCCAATGCTAACAACAAAAGTAGCTACATTGCTTTCCTCCTCAATGTGCAGTTGGGGGACACATATTATGGATAATAAAAATGTTGATTGCACTGAATACTGTATCCAGGTTGCCACTGGAGTCCTCTTCCACTCCTCCATAACTACATAATGGAGCTGGTGGATGTTAAAGACCTTGTTCTCCCCCACCTTCTGTTTGAGGATGCCCCACGGATGCTCAATAGGGTTTAGGTCTGGAAACTTGCTTGGCCAATCCGTCACCTTTACCTTCAGCTTCTTTAGCAGGGCTGTGATCTTGGAGGAGTGTTTGGGGTCATAATCATGTTGAAATACTGCCCTGCGGTCTGGTCTTCAAAGGGAGAGGATCATGCTCTGCTTCAGTAGTGTTGCTCGCAAATATTCGCAATGCGAATTTTATTCGCGAATATCGCATATTCGCGAATTCGCGATTATTCGCGAATATAGCACTATATATTCGTCATTACAAATATTTTTTTTTTCTTTTTTTTTTCTTTCACAGTACATCACAGTGATCATCCCTTTCTGCTTCCAGCTTGTGTGGTATAAAGAAGGCTCTAATACTACTGTGAGAGACCGCCTGGCGAATTATCGCATATGCGAAAATGTGCATATGCTAATTTTCACATATGCGAATTTTCGCGTATGTTAATTTTGTATATGATAATTTTCGCATATGTAAATGTTCGCATACGCGCATTTTCGCATATGCGAAAATAAAACGCCATTATTACGAATATGCAAATCTAGCGAATATATGACGAATATTCGTCCATATATTCGCGAAACATCGCGAATTCGAATATGGCCTATGCCGCTCAACACTATGCTTCATTACATGTTGGCATTCATGGTTCCCTCAAACTCTAGCCCCTCAGTTCCAGCAGCACTCATGCAGCCCCAGACCATGACACTCCCATCATCATGCTTGACTGTAGGAAAGATACACATGTGTTTGTACTCCTCAACTTGTTGCCACCACATATGCTTGACACCATCTGAACCAAATAAGGTTATCTTGGTTTCATCAGACCACAGGACATGGTTTCAGTAATCCTTGTCCTAAGTCTGCTTGTCTTCAGCAAACTGTCTGCAGGCTTTCTTGTGCTTTATTATAAAGATTCCTTCTGGGATGACAGCCATGCTGTCCAATTTGATGCAGTGTGCAGCGTATGGGCTGAGCACTGACAGGCTGACCGCCCACCCTTTCAACCTCTGCAGCACTGCTTGCAGCACTTATATATCTATTTACCAAAGACAACCTCTGGCTATGACACTGAGCATGTGCACTCAACTTCTTTGGTCGAGGCCTGTTCTAAGTGGAACATGTCCTGTGAAATTGCTGTATGGTCTTGTCTACCATGCTGCAGCTCAGTTTCAGCAATCATTCTTTGTTTTTCTTTGCCATTAGATACCATTGTTGAACTTCCAGTGACCAGTAATTGAGACACCTACATTCACACTTGACACTTTGTAACACCAATGAGTCACATGACAGCTGTGAGGGAAAATGGCTAATTGGGCCCAATTTGTACACTTCCACTTAGAGGTTAACTCACTTTTGTTGCCAAGGTTTAGACATTAAAGGAAATGTCCGGCACAGACTTTTTCTATTCCGATCTGCCCGGGCTGCAAAAAAAGACAAAACAAACTTTTACTTACCTCCATATGTTCTCCCGGAGCCCTGCAACAGTTGATCGGTTGGCCAGGCTGTTTACTTCCTACTTCCTTTAGCCCGGTACGTCACACGGCGCTTCAGCCTATCACCGGCCGAAGCGGGACATTGCTGCGGCCGGTGATAGGCTGAAGCGCCGTGTGATGTACAGGGCTAAAGGAAATAGGAAGCAGACAGCCCGGCTGACCCATCAGCTGTTGCGGAGCTCCGGGAGAACATATGGAGGTAAGTGAAAGTTTGTTTTGTCTTTTTTTGCAGCCCGGGCAGGACGGAATAGAAAACATCTCCTTTAATGGCTGTGTATTGAGTTATTTTGAGGGGACACAACATTAAACAGTGTTGTCACATGAAAAGATATAATAAAATTTTTACAAAAATGTGAGAGGTGGAGCCAGGACCACACAATAATAACTCTAACAGTGTGTGGCTATGGATCCCTAGAGTGGTGTTGATCAGAGGTGAGCAAAAGGGTTTGAACACTGAAAAATGAAAAGCAAAATATTGCTGTAAAATAGATGTAAAAACAATCTCTAATCTAACATTATTCACTATGAAAGTCTATGGTAAAGTTTGTTGTCAGTGCACACACTGTTTGCAAAAAGGCCATAATGCCAACATTTAAATTACAGCTTAAATTACAGATAAAAATACAGCAGTTTTTTTTTATAACTATTTTATGGAAGTAGTTTGCTTTTCATTTTCCAGTTTGTGAACTCAACCTTAAACTGAAACACATTTCTTTAAATCTCTGTTGACATGTTACTAGAAATTACTAGTATGCTATAACGAACACATGATTTGTATATTTGCATATATTTACATGCTGCACACATGCATGTAACATGCACATTACACATACATACAGTCATGGCTGTAAATGTTGGCACCCTTGAAATTTTTCTAGAAAATGAAGCATTTCTCACAGAAAAGGATTGCAGCAACACGTTTTGCTATACACATGTTTATTCCCTTTGTGTGTATTGGAACTAAACCAAAAAAGGGAGAAAAAAAACCAAATTTGACATAATGTCACACCAAACTCCAAAAATGGTCTGGACAAAATTATTGGCACTCTTAACTTAATATTTGGTTGCACACCCTTTGGAAAAAATAACTGAAATCAGTTGCTTCCTATAACCATCAATAAGCTTCTTACACCTCTCAGCCAGAATGTTGGACCACTCTTCCTTTGCAAACTGGTCCAGGTCTCTTATTGGAGGGGCATCTTTTCCCAACAGCAATTTTAAGATCTCTCTACATGTGTTCAATGTGATTTAGATCTGGACTCATTGCTGGCCACTTCAGAACTCTCCAGTGCTTTGTTGCCATCCATTTCTGGGTGCTTTTTGACGTATGTTTGGGGTCATTGTCCTGCTGGAAGACCCAAGATCTCGGATGCAAACCCAGCTTTCTGACACTGGGCTGTACAGTGCTACCCAAAATCCCTTGGTAATCCTCAGATTTCATGATGCCTTGTACACATTCAGGGCACCCAGTGCCAGAGGCAGCAAAACAACCCCAAAACATCATTGAACCTCCACCATATTTCACTGTAGGTACTGTGTTCTTTTCTTTGTAGGCCTCATTCCATTTTTTCTAAACAGTAGAATGATGTGCTTTACCAAAAAGCTTTATCTTGATCTCAAGACGTTTTTCCAGAAGGATTTTGGCTTACTTAAGTTCATTTTGGCAAAATGTAGTCTTGCTTTTTTATGTCTCTGTTTCAGCAGTAGGATCCTCCTGGGTCTTCTGCCAAAGTGTTTAATTTTATTTAAATGTCAACAGATAGTTCACGCTGATACTGATGCTCCCTGAGCCTGCAGGACAGCTTTAATATCTTTGGAACTTGTTTGGGGCTGCTTATCCACTATGTGGACTATCCTGCGTTGACACCTTTCATCAATTTTTCCCTTCCGTCTTCCGTCCACACCCAGGGAGATTAGCTACAGTGCTATGGGTTACAAACTTCTTGATAATGTTGCGCTCTGTGGACAAATCCAAATCTAGATCTCTGGAGATGGACTTGTAACCTTGAGACTGTTGATATTTTTCCACAATTTTGGTTCTCAAGTCCTCAGACAGTTCTCTTCTCCTCTTTCTGTTGTCCATGCTTAGTGTGGCACACACAGACACACAATGCAAAGACTAAGTGAAGTACTCTTCTTTTTATCTGCTTTCAGATGTGATTTTTATATTGCCCACTCCTGTTACTTGCCCCAGGTGAGTTTAACTCCTTAAGGACCCATGACGTACCGGTACGTCATGAGTCCGCTCCTGATCTATAACGTGGGGCCATGGCTAATAGCGCGCGGCATTGATCGCGGTGCCGCGCACTATTAACCCTTTAGATGCGGCGTTCAAAGTTGAACGCCACGTCTAAAGTGAAAGTGAAAGCATGACGGTTAGCTCAGGGAGCTGTTCGGGATAGCCGCGGCATCCCGAACAGCTTACAGGACAGCTGGAGGATCCCTACCTGCCTCCTCGCTGTCCGATCGCCGAATGACTGCTCAGTGCCTGAGATCCAGGCATGAGCAGTCAAGCGGCAGAATCATTGATCACTGGTTTCCTATGTGAAACCAGTGATCAATGTAATAGATCAGTGTGTGCAGTGTTATAGGTTCCTATGGGAGCTATAACACTGCAAAAAAAAGTGAAAAAAAAAAGTGAATAAAGATCATTTAACCCCTTCCCTATTAAAAGTTTGAATCACCCCCCTTTTCCCATAAAAAAAAACCACAGTGTAAATAAAAATAAACATATATGGCATCGCCGCGTGCGGAAATGTCCGAATTATAAAAATATATAGTTAATTAAACCGCACGGTCAATGGCGTACGCGCAAAACAATTCCAAAGTCCAAAATAGTGCATTTTTGGTCACTTTTTATTTAATGAAAAAATGATCAATAAGTCCTATCAATGCAAAAATGGTACCACTAAAAACTTCAGATCACGGCGCAAAAAAGTGAGCCCTCATACCGCCCCATACGCGGAAAAATTAAAGTTATAGGCGTCAGAAGATGACAATTTTAAATGTATTAATTTTCCTGCATGTAGTTTTGATTTTTTCCAGAAGTACGACAAAATAAAACCTATATAAGTAGGATATCATTTTAATCATATCGACCTACAGAATAAGGATAAGGTGTCATTTTTACCGAAAAATGTGCTACGTAGAAACGGAAGCCCCCAAAAGTTACAAAACAGCGTTTTTTTTCCAATTTTGTCTCACAATGATTTTTTTTCCGTTTTGCCGTAGATTTTTGGGCAAAATGACTGATGTCATTACAAAGAAGATTTGGTGGTGCAAAAAATAAGCCATCATATGGATTTTTAGGTGCAAAATTGAAAGAGTTATGATTTTTTTAAAGGCAAGGAGGAAAAAACGAAAATGCAAAAACGGAAAAACCCTCGGTCCTTAAGGGGTTAAAGGAGCATCACACGCTTGAAACATCTTATTTTTCCAAAATTTTTAAAGGGTTCCAATAATTTTGGAGTTTGGTGTGACATTATGTCCAATTTGCTTTTTTTCCTCCCTTTTTTGGTTTAGTTCCAATACACACAAAGAGAATAAACATGTGAATAGCAAAACATTTACGGCCATGACTGTATATATACTGTCCACACACATATATACATTGCAAAATATATACACTGCACGCACACTGATATTATGCATATACACACACCTTTCACTAATTAATACTGTATATACTGCAGACACGTTTATGCACCCACACTATACACATGCATGCATGTGCATACAAGGAAGGGATTGAGGCTGAGAGAGTGGGGGTGCAGAAGGGGTTTGTGATAGTAAGGCTGTGTTTATTTATGTCCGGCATTCGGCATAGGTGAACTCAGCCTAGATCTTGGCGCAACTGATGCCACAACTGATGACAAGTTGTCATCAGTTGAATGGCATCCGGCGTCCATTGTTTCTAGATGGCGGAAAGGGGAACGCAGCAAACTGCTTTCCCTTGTCCACCATCTAGAAACAATGGACGCCAGATGCCATACAAATGTCAGGTGCCCTTCAGTGTGTCCAACCAGCATCAAAATTGAGACGCTGGATGATTGTGAGCTTTCCCATTCAAATGAATGGGATCAGTTCTAGCATCAGTTTCCCTCTGGTGCATGTCAGAGAGAAACTATGCCATATGCCTGATATATGTGAACCCAGCCTAAGGAAGCTGCCTAAAAAGCCTAGAAAGGAGTAAAAGTGCTGGTCTTACTTAAGGGGTTAAAGAGACCCCAGGACAGCAGCTTTATTAGTCATCAGCAAACACAACAGAGATGTATGTAAATCTAATGCCTACTGAATGAGATGCAGTAAAGGACCAAAGGGAAGATTCTGTCTACATCAACAGCCACTTATTGGCTTAGAAAATGGCTGATATATAAGGCTATATGTTCACATTTAATAATTACCCTACACTCGTGATATATATCATCATACTGGCAGAACGGTATGCTGATGTATACCGTGACGTATCTGTACCAGTTCCATTGAGTAGCCTACTGGTGACTACATTCAGTCCACTTTTAAGTGCAGTATGATGGGCACTGTGGTTGGCAAAGTCATGTGGTATTCTGGCTTTCATACAACTGTGTGTATCCAATTGACTAAATAATACTGATAGACAATATAAATTAAAATATTGTCTTTTCTTTATTATGTTTCCCATTATTGGTGCATTTTATGGTCTGTAGCATCCTTTATTTAAAGGGGTACTCCACCCCTAGACATCTTATCCCCTATCCAAAGGATAGGGGATAAGATGTCTGATCGTTGGGGTCCCGCCGCTGGGGACCCCCGCAGTATAGCATGCAGCACCCACCTGTTTCTTGTCCGGAAGCGCTGGATGGTCTGGGTTGCGACCACGGGAATGACGTCGTGACTCCGCCCCGTGTGACGTCACACCCCGTCCCCTCAATGCAAGTCTATGAGAGGGGTGGGGGTGGAGTACCCCTTTAAAAAAAATAAAGCACATGGAAATTTGAAAAATCTCAGTCACGTACATGTGATATCTGGTCACTGAAAAATGTAAAAAAATAAATAAATAAACTATTTGTCAAAGAACAGAAAAATGCATTGCAAAATTATTTTGTTGTGTAAGTGGCTTGCAAACGTATCTCTCCATTATATACACAAATATTGTATCGCACTTTAGCTCTTGCACATAGCAGGGCAGGACCCGTCCGCATCGTATTGATTAACCCTTTCACTTTATTTGACACCATATCACTTGAAGCTTTGTTAAATAGAAAGCTGTTTCAGTATGCGATACATCACAATCAGATATTATTCCAATGATCATGGCAGAACTTTCCTTGTAGCAACAACATAAGGGAGACATGTGGTGAGTAATTTAACACCTCAGCTTGATAACAAAGTAATAAAACGTGTGGAAGATGAAAAGCAGATGTTTGTATTACACGCTATTAAACTGTACATATAAGAATAGAGATAATACAGCTTTACTACAGGGACAGAGAAAGTTTACATATAATGGACATCTAAGAATAATAATGTGTTGGGTCCCTGCTCACACTTTGCAGTTCTGATGCAGTTTTTTTCTTCTAAGCCAAAAGCAGGTGTGGAGCGTACAGGGAGGAAGAATATCATTGAAATCTCAAGGTTCTGTTTACATAGTGCAGTTGTACATGTAATTTGGAGCATAAAATGCTTATTCTTCAAATACACCTATTATGCGTCTATATTGTATTACCCATTAACCCCTTAAGGACACAGGACGTAAATGTACGTCGTGGTGAGGTGGTACTTAACGCACCAGGACGTACATTTACGTCCTGTGCATAACCGCGGGCATCGGAGCGATGCCCGTGTCATGCGCGGCTGATCCCGGCTGCTGATCGCAGCCAGGGACCCGCCGGCAATGGCCGACGCCCGCGATCTCGCGGACGTCCGCCATTAACCCCTCAGGTGCCAGGATCAATACAGATCCCGGCATCTGCGGCAGTTCGCGATTTAAATGAACGATCGGATCGCCCGCAGCGCTGCTGCGGGGATCCGATCATTCAGAACGTCGGACGGAGGTCCCCTCTCCTTCCTTCGTCCGGCTCCCGGCGTCTCCTGCTCTGGTCTGTGATCGAGCAGACCAGAGCAGAAGATAGCCGATAACACTGATCTGTTCTATGTCCTATACATAGAACAGATCAGTATTAGCAATCATGGTATTGCTATGAATAGTCCCCTATGGGGACTATTCAAGTGTAAAAAAATGTAAAAGTAAAAGTAAAAAAAAAGTGAAAAATCCCCTCCCCCAATAAAAAAGTAAAACGTCCGTTTTTTTCCTATTTTACCCCCAAAAAGCGTAAATTTTTTTTATAGACATATTTGGTATCGCCGCGTGCGTAAATGTCCGAACTATTAAAATAAAATGTAAATGATCCCGTACGGTGAACGGCGTGAACGAAAAAAAAAAAGTCCAAAATTCCTACTTTTTTAATACATTTTATTAAAAAAAAAATTATAAAAAATGTATTAAAAGTTTTTTATATGCAAATGTGGTATAAAAAAAAGTAAAGATCATGGCGCAAAAAATGAGCCCCCATACCGCCACTTATACGGAAAAATAAAAAAGTTAGAGGTCATCAAAATAAAGGGATTATAAACGTATTAATTTTGTTTAAAAGTTTGTGATTTTTTTTAAGCGCAACAATAATATAAAAGTATATAATAATGGGTATCATTTTAATCGTATTGACCCTCAGAATAAAGAACACATGTCATTTTTACCATAAATTGTATGGCGTGAAAACAAAACCTTCCAAAATTAGCAAAATTGCGTTTTTCGTTTTAATTTCCCCACAAAAATAGTGTTTTTTGGTTGCGCCATACATTTTATGATATAATGAGTGATGTCATTACAAAGGACAAGTGGTCGCGCAAAAAGCAAGCCCTAATACTAGTCTGTGGATGAAAATATAAAAGAGTTATGATTTTTAGAAGGCGAGGAGGAAAAAATGAAAACGTAAAAATTTAATTGTCTGAGTCCTTAAGGCCAAAATGGGCTGAGTCCTTAAGGGGTTAAAGGGGTACTCCAGCGCTAAGACATCTTATCTCCTATTCAAATGATAGGGGATAAGATGCCTGATGGCAGGGGTCCCGCCGCTGGGGACCCCCATGATCTTGCACACAGCATCCCGTTAGAATCAGTCCCCAGAGCATGTTTGCTCCGGGTCTGATTACTGGTGATCACGGGGGCCGGAGCATTGTGACGTCACGGCCCCGCCCCTGTGTGATGACATGCTCCGCCCCCTCAATGCAAGCCTATGTGAGGGGGCGTGACAGCTGTCACGCCCCCTCCCATAGGCTTGCATTGAGGGGGCGGAGCGTGACGTCACAATGCTCCGGCCCCCGTGATCGCCAGCAATCAGACCCGGAGCCAACGTGCTTCGGGGACTGATTCTAACGGGGTGCTGCGTGCAAGATCACGGGGGTCCCCAGCGGCAGGACCCCCTTGATCAGGCATCTTATCCCCTATCCTTTGGTTGGGGATAAGATGTATTAGCACCAGAGTACCCCTTTAAATAACATTGAAATCATTAGCAAAGCACTGCACAGTTGACATTGTTTTTATTTGAGTTATTTTTACATATAGAAATTAGGTGTATTTTGTGCATATTTTATTGGTCTGCATTTAAAAAAAAAAGAAAACAAATGTGTTTTAAAAATGCAAAAAAAAAAAATCTGCTTCAATGTGTGCAATTGCATAAACACCTCTAAAATACATTTCATTTAAGAAGTTTTACTGGCTTGAAATACAAGTGAATTTTTCTGCCCAGATTTATCGAAACTCACAAACAACAACTGTCTGATTTTTCCCATAGCAACCACGTTTCACTACTTAAATTGCTCGGGTGAAATAAAAGCTGAATTCTGATTTGTTGCAATGGACAAATAAGTTTTTATCACAGTGGTGAAGATTTATCAAAACCTAAGCAAAGGCAAAGTTGACCAGTAGTCCAAAGCAACCAATCAGATCACTTCTTTCATTTTTTAGAGGCCTTGTTAAAAATGAAAGAAGCGATCTGATTGGTTGCTATGGGCAACTGGTCGACTTCTCCTTTACACAAGTTTTGATAAATCTCCTGCAATCTGGCCTACAGACACAACAAATATTTTCCACTTCAGGCTTTATTACAATTCTACATTTGTGCTCACATATATCAATACATAAGGGGAGATTTATCGAAACCTGTCCATAGCAACCAATCAGATTGTTTCTTTTATTTCTCAAGCAATTTGATTGGTTGCTATGGGCAACTGGTCAACTTTTTCTTTTCACAGGTTTTGACAAAGCTCCCCCATAGTGTTCTGACATAAAAAGTCGCAGGTTTTGGCACAAGCCCCATAATTGCACAAAAAAATGCACTTTCTGTACCACTTATGCCACTGGGGCATAACGAGAGGGGGCAGATTTGGTGTGTTTGGCATAAATTATGTGAAGATTCTACTCTATCACAGATGCATGGACATGGACATATAATTTTATCTCTAGAACTAACATATTAAAAGTCAATTAGTATTTTAAAATTGCATAAACACCTCTAAAATCCATACAGCGGATGATGCGTTTAGAAACAGCATAGAATTGGAAGTGGGAGCTGCTTTTTACCAAATGCTGCACAGTCTCACTTTTTAGGAGCCATTAGAGCATTCCCACGGTGTCCACGGTGACAAATGGGACAGAATATTGAAGTCCTAGTAAACAATACATTACAAAATGTAAGTTTATATATGTTTGTTTCTGTCTATATACAGTGTATGTATTGCACATGTATGAACAATGATATTAGTGGCATACATAAACAGACAGAAAGGTACCCGCACTCACCGCGAGGAAACAGCAGACCAACTTCTATGGCATCTCGGACAGATCCGACTTCAGGCTGACAGCAGGGCGCTCAGAGTGGAGGCGTCTGCCGGCAAAGTTTTGCTCAGATCGCGCTTCTTCCCGCCTCATACGAGGCCGGAAGAAGCGCGATCTGCGCGAAACTTTGCCGACAGTATGTATGCTATTGAGTGACTTCGGGTTTCTTGGTTCCCAGCACCTCCGGACCCACAGGCATCAGGACTCCGCGCTGTTACAGTGACCGATCGCTAGCTTCCACAGTACATGCTGACATAATTAGTCTTTCTCCACAGCAGTGCCCTCTAGCTTGTGTTAGTACTTAGTACAGATATAAGTGGATCAACCTGCAGTCTGCAATGGTGCAACTGACCTAGGGTGCTGAAGTCAGCAAATTTGAACACTGGTGGTTTAAGTAAGCCTACAATAGGTCCTGCCTGGATGTCAGAGTAAGCGACTGCCTGGCACAATGTGGTTACTTTACAACCATGTTACTTGTACTTGGTTTGTTACTGTCTCAGGCTGTGTCTGGTATTGCAACTTGGCTCTGTTTACTTTAAAGGGGTACTCCGGTGAAAACCTTTTTTCTTTTAAATCAACTGGTGGCAGAAAGATAAACATATTTGTAAATTACTTCTATTAAAAAATCTTAATACTTCCTGTACTTATTAGTTGCTGAATACTACAGAGGAAATTCTTTTCTTTTTGGAATGCTCTCTGATGACATCACGAGCACAGTTCTCTCTGCTGACGTTATTATAATAATAATAACACTTTATTTATTGTTGTCCTTAGTGGGATTTGAACCCAAGGCCCCAGCACTGCAAGGCAGCAGTGCTAACCACTGAGACACCATGCTGCCCTTAGCATACATCTGCTATGCATCTGCTATGCATCTGCTATGCAAGGTTGCTAAAATGGACAGAGATGTCAGCAGAGAGCACTGTGCTCGTGATGTCATCAGTGTTTCAAAAAGAAAGGAATTTCCTCTTTAGCATTCAGCAACTAATAAGTACTGGAAGGATTACGATTTTTTAATAGAAGTAATTTACAAATATGTTTAACTTTCTGGCACCAGTTGATTTAAAAGAAAAAAGGTTTTCACCGGAGTACTCCTTTTATAGAACTGAGCTGCAATACCACACACAACCTGAGGACAGCTGCGGTGCTGCTCTATTTTTCCAATACTGAACAACCCTTTTAATGGTACAGTTAGTTAGACATTGTTTGGTGTAACTGCATGCTCCTTCTTTTGCAAATTGTTGTCCATGTTAGTAACACACTATATAGCAAAATAATATTTGCTCTTTATGGCACCATTATTTTGAAAGTTATTTACACTGTTATTTCCATTTTGTATAGATGTATTGTTGACTTATTTTAAGGTTGTGTTATGTTATGTCTGTGTGTTATGTTTTGCATAGCCCTTTTCTTCATACCTTTTATGGCAATTTTGATTGACACTGTTAGTTGTGCTCCTTTGAGCACTCTTATTATCCTCTGTGTGGTTCTTTAAAGCGCAACTGTCATGGAAATTATACCCCCCAGACTAATAACATGACAGTATAGATGATGATATGTGTAATGCAGCTGTACTTTTGGCTGCTGTTTATCACTCTTTATCAGCCAGAAATAGTTTTATCATGCGGTCAGCAACAGTCGGATAGGCGTGGCTGAGGATCGTAATGCCCCACCTCCACCACGACTATCCCCTGTAAGTGAGCGCTGGACCACTGTGTGATTGACATACAGGTCCCCACCCCCCGATGTCCATGATGTGGGGTTCGGCGTGACTCCACTGAGCCTATACATATAATGTGCACCTTTATGTTATATGACATACAGTGCCCGTACTCCTCTTCTTTCTTCTCATGGTGCCGGAGACGCGCTGCTTCTGCTTTCACTAGAGGCAGAGAGCTCACTCTCCGCCTCTAGCACTGTGCAGGCGCACTGAGCTGGCTGCAGACAATGGGAGCGAGCTCTCTGCCTCTAGTGAAAGCAAAAGCAGCGCGTCTCCGGCACCATGAGAAGAAAGAAGAGGAGTACGGGCACTGTATTTCATATAACATAAAGGTGCACATTATATGTATAGGCTCAGTGGAGTCACGCCGAACCCCACATCATGGACATCGGGGGGTGGGGACCTGTATGTCTATCACACAGTGGTCCAGCGCTCACTTACAGGGGATAGGCGTGGTGGAGGTGGGGCATTACGATCCCTAGCCACGCCTATCCGACTGTTGCTGACCGCATGATAAAACTATTTCTGGCTGATAAAGAGTGATAAACAGCAGCCACAAGTACAGCTGCATTACACATATCATCATCTATACTGTCATGTTATTAGTCTGGGGGGTATAATATCCATGACAGTTGCGCTTTAACCTTCTAAGCAGTTATCCCGAGCGTGACTCGGGGTAAATTTTCCCTGCCAGGAGCGATAACCCCGAGTCACACTCTGGGTAGAATTGCAGACTTGCCGGCCGGGCTGCACGATATATTGCAAAAGCAATCGAATCGCAATTTTTGCTTTTTGCGATATATCGATACGGCCCCGGGAAAACATGCGATTATCTGCTCGGGTCGGCTCCCGTGGCAGGGCCAGCCAGAGCAGGTAAAGACAAATACTAAAAGTCAGTGTTTCCCAACCAGGGGGCCTCCAGTTGTTGCTAAACTACAACTCTCAGCATGCCCGAACAGCCAAAAGCTGTCTGGGCATGCTGGGAGTAGTAGTTTCACAACAGCTGGAGGCACCCTGGTAGAAAAACACTGAGCTAAGTGTAAATGGGCAAAGGGAGAAAAATAAAAAAAACTTCTGCTTACCTTCTCCCGATCCCTGCAGATGCCGTTCCCCTCCGTGCGCTCCGGTCCCTGGTCTCTTCATTATTCATCTTGTAGGACCTTTCCCTTTTCAGCCAATCACCGTCCGCAGTGGTGTAAAGCCAGTGATTGGCTGAAGGGGAAAGGGCTTGTTTGGCAGCAAATACACTAGGTTTGAAATCTGCCCTGCAAACCTAGTGTGTGTTGCTGCAGGACAAGGTGACAAGGGGGATAAATGTGACGGGGGGGGATGTGACAAGGGGGAAGAATGTGACAAAGGGGGGGGGGAAGAATGTGACAAATGGGGGGGGGGAGAATGTGACAAAGGGGGGAGGAGAATGTGATAAGGGGGGATGTGACATGGAGGGAGGAAGAATGTGACAAAGGGGGGAATGTGACAGAGGGGGGAATGTGACAAGGGGAAAGAATGTGACATGGGGGGATGTGACAAGGTGGAGGAGAATGTGACAAGGGAGGGGGGAGAATGTGACAAGGGGGGAATGTGATAAGTGGGGGATGTGACAAGGGGAGGAGAATGTGATAAGGGGGGGGGGGGAATGTGACAGGGGGGAGATGTGAAACGGGTGGGGGGGGAGATGTGAAATTTCAATGCAAAAAATTGTAACTCTTTTGGTACAAATTTCTACACAATCATACCGCCAGGGAGGTTAATTGGGTACTCTGGAAAACTATGTGAGCACATAAATGGTGGACCATGGCTTTCCAAAGGATTGGGGATAAGATGCCTGATCGCGGGAGTCCCGCCACTGGGGACCCCCGTGATCTTGCACGCGGCACCCCGTTTGTAATCAGTCCCCGGAGCATGTTCGCTCTGGGTCTGATTACCGGCGACCACAGGGTTGACGGCGTGTGACGTCATGCCTCCGCCCCCGTGTGACGTCACTCTCCGCCCCTCAATGCAAGCCTATGGGAGGGGGCATGATAGTGTCAGCAGTGAGCACTCCTTAAGGGGTCCTTAACCCCTTAACGACGCAGGACGTATATTTACGTCCTGCACCGACTCCCACGATATGGAGCATCACATCGCGTCGCTCCTGGCGCTCATCAACGGCCGGGACCCACGGCTAATACCACACATTGCCGATCGCGGCAATGTGTGGTATTAATCCTTTAGAAGCGGCGGTCAAAGCTGACCGCCGCTTCTAAAGCGAAAGTGAAAGTATCCCGGCTAGTCAGTCGGGCTGTTCGGGACCGCCGCGGTGAAATCGCGGCATCCCGAACAGCTTACAGGACACCGGGAGGGCCCTTACCTGCCTCCTCGGTGTCCGATCGACGAATGACTGCTCCGTGCCTGAGATCCAGGCAGGAGCAGTCAAGCGCCGATAACACTGATCACAGGCGTGTTAATACACGCCAGTGATCAGCATAGGAGATCAGTGTGTGCAGTGTTATAGGTCCCTATGGGAACTATAACACTGCAAAAAAAAAAGTTAAAAAAGGGTTAATAAAGGTCATTTAACCCCTTCCCTAATAAAAGTTTGAATTACCCCCCTTTTCCCATAAAAAAAATAAAACAGTGTAAATAAAAAATAAACAAACATGTGGTATCGCCGCATGCGTAAATGTCCAAACTATAAAAATATATCATTAATTAAACCGCACGGTCAATGGCGTACGCGCAAAAAAAATTCCAAAGTCCAAAAAAGCGTATTTTGGTCACTTTTTATACCATTAAAAAATGAATAAAAAGTGATCAAAAAGTCCGATCAAAACAAAAATCATACCTTTAAAAACTTCAGATCAAGGTGCAAAAAATGAGTCCTCATACCGCTCTGTACGTGGAAAAATAAAAAAGTTATAGGGGTCAGAAGATGACATTTTTAAACGTATAAATTTTCCTGCATGTAGTTATGATTTTTTCCAGAAGTACGACAATATCCAACCTATATAAGTAGGGTATCATTTTAACCGTATGGACCTACAGAATAATGATAAGGTGTCATTTTTACCTAAATATGCACTGCGTAGAAACGGAAGCCCCCAAATTTACAAAATGGCGTTTTTTCTTCGATTTTGTCGCACAATGATTTTTTTTCCGTTTCGCCGTGAATTTTTGGGTAAAATGACTGTCACTGGAAAGTAGAATTGATGACGCAAAAAATAAGCCATAATATGGATTTTTAGGTGGAAAATTGAGAGGGTTATGATTTTTAAAAGGTAAGGAGGAAAAAACGAAAGTGCAAAAACGGAAAAACCCTGAGTCCTTAACCCCTTAAGGACTCAGCCCATTTTGGCCTTAAGGACTCAGACAATTTAATTTTTACGTTTTCATTTTTTCCTCCTTGCCTTCTAAAAATCATAACTCTTTTATATTTTCATCCACAGACTAGTATGAGGGCTTGTTTTTTGCGCGACCAGTTGTCCTTTATAATGACATCACTCATTATATCATAAAATGTATGGCGCAACCAAAAAACACTATTTTTGTGGGGAAATTAAAACGAAAAACGCAATTTTGCTAATTTTGGAAGGTTTTGTTTTCACGCCGTACAATTTATGGAAAAAAATGACACGTGTTCTTTATTCTGAGGGTCAATACGATTAAAATGATACCCATTATTATATACTTTTATATTATTGTTGCCCTTAAAAAAAATCACAAACTTTTTAATCAAATTAGTACGTTTATAATCCCTTTATTTTGATGACCTCTAACTTTTTTATTTTTCCGTATAAGTGGCGGTATGGGGGCTCATTTTTTGCGCCATGATCTGTACTTTTTTTTGATACCACATTTGCATATAAAAAACTTTTAATACATTTTTTATAATTTTTTTTTTATAAAATGTATTAAAAAAGTAGGAATTTTGGACTTTTTAATTTTTTTTTCGTTCACGCCGTTCACCGTACGGGATCATTAACATTTTATTTTAATAGTTCGGACATTTACGCACGCGGCGATACCAAATATGTCTATAAAAAATGTTTTTTTTACGCTTTTTGGGGGTAAAATAGGAAAAAACGGACGTTTTACTTTTTTATTGGGGGAGGGGATTTTTCACTTTTTTTTTACTTTTACTTTTACATTTTTTTACATTTTTTTTTACACTTGAATAGTATAGGACATAGAACAGATCAGTATTATCGGTCATCTCCTGCTCTGGTCTGCTCGATCACAGACCAGAGCAGGAGACGCTGGGATCCGCACGGAGGAAGGAGAGGAGACCTCCGTGCGGCGTTATGAATGATCGGATCCCCGCAGCAGCGCTGCGGGCGATCCGATCGTTCATTTAAATTGCGAACTGCCGCAGATGCCGGGATCTGTATTGATCCCGGCACCTGAGGGGTTAATGGCAGACGCCCGCGAGATCGCGGGCATCGGCCATTGCCGGCGGGTCCCTGGCTGCGATCAGCAGCCGGGATCAGCCGCGCATGACACGGGCATCGCTCCGATGCCCGCGGTTATGCTTAGGACGTAAATGTACGTCCTGGTGCGTTAAGTACCACCTCACCAGGACGTACATTTACGTCCTGCGTCCTTAAGGGGTTAAGGGGTTAAGGGGTTAAAGGGGTATTGAACCCCTAGACATCTTATCCCTATGGCCATCACGTCCCCTCCCATAGACTTGTATTGTGGGAGCATGGCCGTGACATCGTGAACGGGGTGTGATCGTGACATCACGAGCCTCAACCCCACATTGCCAGTCGCTCCGTGCACCGGATGTCTTGGGTGCCACAGTTGAGATTGTGGGGGTCCCCAACGGTGGGCCCCCGCGATCAGACATCTTATCTTCTATGCTTTTAAGCCTTTAAGATGTACCCCTTTAAGTCTTATGGACAAAGCTAGTGCTGGATGTTTTTTTTTCCTTCTATTTTAGAAGATCACTTATTGTCTTGAGACCACTTTCCATGCACTGGAATGGCTTCTGATGGGTAGCTGATTCTTCTTTTTTATATTTCTGAAAACCACAAGTAGGCCCAAAACATGGAAGACAAGCAAATCATTCCATGGCAGTTCACTGTACATGTTATGCTTAGTATATAGTTGGTAATTTATAAAGTATAGGTTCTTTTATAAAAGTAGTTTGTTATAGGCAACAAAGTGTTACGGAGGTATTGTCTCGTACTTTCATTTAGAGGCACTGATGCTAGTACAGAATTCTCATAGGGTCACAAAGATTTAAGAGTATCTTTTTTCTGCCAGCCAATATTTCAGGGATTTTTTTGTAATACTTTTAGAAACATTAAGGAGAATCATCATCTTTGTAAATTTTCATGATCTTACATAAAAATTTATTTTGCTGCTTCTTAGCAACCACATTCAGTTTGCATGCATTGTGTGAATAAGAGATAACTGCTGATCCATACTGATCAATAGTGTTCATGCACACACTCACAGTGATCCCCACGAGTTGCTTTTGTCAAAGGTTCTAAAGTGCCTCCAACTGTGGCCTCCTGCACATTTTGTATCAGACAACATGCTAAAATTAAACTTTTTGTAAAGATTTTTGGAAATATACTTTGAATGATATCTGGATTTTCTCTTGTTTCCTCCCAAACTTCAAAAACAGACAGATAGAGAATGTACATTGTGAGGTCTATTCGGTTCAGTGAGTGATGATGAAGTGAGTGAAGTGCTATGGAATATGTTGTTGCTATAAAAGCTGTATACACACATATATATGTATATAAACAGAAATAAAGTAATAACCACATATAGCTCCATCTGGAGCGGAGGTTTTGACACCAGACACCAACCGATGTCCCATGATTTTAGCGGAGAAAGAAACCTGACATACAGGTTTTTTTCTCTGCTAAAGTCCCCTCATTTCCTAATGCTGATGTGAACAAAGCCTTATTCATTTTGCCATCTGTGTCAGGCCATGTTCACATGGCGGAATGTCTGCACGGAATTTCACAGGAACATTCTTCGTCAGCAGAGTTCTATTGATTTCAATGGGATTTAGCTTCACTGTCCACACGGCAGAATTTCCTGATTCTTTTCAGTTTTACCACAGTGTTCTCTGGTGACACCTCTGTCCATATCAGGAACTGTCCAGAGCAGGAGCAAATCCCCATAGCAAACCTCTCCTGCTCTGGACAGTTCCTGATATCGACAGAAGTGTCAGCAGAGAGCACTATGGTCAGACAGAAAAGAATTCCAGAAAGAAATGCAACTTCCTCTATAGTATACAGCAGCTGATAAGTACTGGAAGGATTAAAATTTTTAAATAGAAGTAATATACACATCTGTTTAACTTTGTTGCACCAGTTGATTTAAAAAAAATTTTTTTTCCTCCAGAGTACCACTTTATAAGGAATGTTTCATGAGAAAGTGACCTATTGTTTAAATGGGTACCACGCCCCCTCCCGTAGGCTTGCATTGAGGGGCGGAGCGTGATGTCACACAGGGGGCGGGGGCGTGACGTCACACGCCGCCGGCCCTGCGGTAAACCGTAATCAGTCCCGGAGCGAACACTCCGGGGACTGATTACAAACGGGGTGCCACGTGCATGATCCCGGGGGTCCCCAGCGGCAGGACTCCCGCGATCAGGGATCTTATCCCCTATCCTTTGGATAGGGGATAAGATGTGTAAGCACCGGAGTACCCCTTTAAAGGGGTTATCCGGGAGTAGAAAAACAAAGTTACTTTCTTTCAAAAAACGCTCCCCGTCTGTCTCTAGGTTGGGTGTGGTTTTGCAGCTCCGTTATTACACCACACCCAACCTGGAGACAGACCTGGAGCTGTTTTTGAAAGAAATTAGCTGTGTTTTTCTATTCCTGGATAACCCCTTTAAATCAAGTTTTTATGTGAAACATTTTTGGGTGATTTTTTTTCTATTTTTCCTTTTGCTCTCAACTCAGCCTCCCCCTCCCTCTAAAATTACTTTTGCAAAGGCCATGGAGCATGTCGAGACAGTTTTTTCATTCTTATTAAAGGGGTAGTCCAGTGGTGAAAAACGCATCCCCTATACTAAGGATAGGGGTTAAGTTTCAAATGACAGGGGGTCCGACTGCTGGGGCCCCCTCCGCGATCTCTCTGTATGGGGCCCTGGCTCTCTGGCCAGATAGCGGGTGTTGACCACCGCACGAAGTGGCGGATGACACGCCCCCTCAATACATCGCTATTGCAGAGTGCAGGAGATTGACGAAGGCTCTGCCATAAAGTTGTACTGAGGGGGCGTGTCAGCCGCCACTTTGTGCGGTGGTCAACAAGCCCCCTTCCCTCGGGCTGCCAGGGCCCCATACAGGAGATCGCAGGGGGGCCCCAGCAGTCGGCCCCCCGGGATCTGAAATGTATCCCCTATCCTTAGGATAGGGGATAAGTTTTTCCCCACTGGATATCTCCTTTAATAAGAGAGATTGAGTCTTTTGTTGCTTATGTCCATAAGGCTTGTTGTAAAGCATATCTCTAAATTCTGTTACAAAGAGCCAAGGCAAGATGGCTGCCCCTTAGAAAATGAAATAGCAAAAAATAACATAAAAATAGAAATAGATTTAAAAAAACATGTGTCAGTACCTGTCTTGTCTCTTAGGATGCCCATACACATACAAGTGAATTTGACATGATTTTGCCATGACCGGTCAACTGAATAAGGTATATGGGGTGGGAGTGACAAATTATGTTGAGGGAGTGAAGGGTTGGGCATGTTGGATTTAATTGCTGGACATTGTTATTCTCAGATGGGAGGGATCAGGAGTGATGAGAAGGATCAGGAGTGATGGGAAGGATCAGGAGTGATGGCTGTGATCAGGAGTGCATGGGTACCTGAAGTTTAAAGGTCTGGTAGAAAATGTAGCCTCCCTTCTATAGTTGGACTGGGGTTATATTTAAAATAGCTCTACAATACCCCAAATGTCTGTTAAAATAAAAAATAAAAGTTCTATGGACATAGTACAAAATATTAATTTTTTTACTGACCACACAAGATGTTGACTCCACATATATTAGATAGAACAATTTTCAGCTAGTGCTATGTATACATTTGGCAGGGTCAACAGTTCCCTCATTATCATCACAGGCAGGATTACATTGACCTGGAAAGCTGGAGGCAGATGACACAGGATCCCAATATTTATTATATAAATCTTCTAGCTGCATTGCACAACTATGCGCAATTGAGGCAGGGAGACGTATTTCCTGCTCTGGCCCACATCTGTCATAACTAGAGATGAGCGAATCGAATCTGACGAATCCAAATTTGTTACAAATTTCAGGAAAAATTTGCTTCGCAAAGAATCTGAATATCGCCGCAAATTGATCGCACGTATCGCTTCATTAAACTCAATTTAGTGCAGTCCAGGCTCCAGGGCATCTAAAATGATGGATCCACATGTGAGGACATGGGGCAAGGAACTCTGGGAAGGCGGGTAGGCGGCATGACCCTGAATCACATGCAACATGCAGCCTATCAGCAGCCAGTCACCCCTGTGATGTCACAACCCTATATAATCGGCAGCCATCTTGCAACCAGTCACATCAGCGTTCTATTTCAGAGCGAGCGTTTCACTGCAGGGAGAGATAGAGCATTGGGGGCGTTGCGCAGAAAAACAGTGTCACAGCAGCAATTCACCACAAGCCCAAATCACTGCATAAAAGCACTGAGAGAGAGAGAAAGTACACTTTTTGGGTGTTATGCACAGCGACTCCGTTGCTGCAGTGGGGTGTACAGCAACTCTAAAGCTAAAAGGGGCCAATTAGGCTGAGCAATTGTCACCTGCTATTAGTGCCTAATAGTAATGTACTGGACTCTACTACACAGCGATTCTATACTGCTCCAGTTGGGTGTACAAGAACTGTCGATCCTATCATCCAGCATGGCAGCCGGAGGTCCCCTCACCTGCCTCCGCTGCCTTCCACGGGTCTTCTGCTCTGGTCTGAGATCGAGCAGACCAGAGCAGAAGATGACCGATAATATTGATCAGTGCTATGTCCTATGCATAGCACTGAACAGTTTTAGCAATCTTATGATTGCAATAAATAGTCCCCTATGGGGACTATTAAAGTGTAGAAATAAAAGTAAAAATAGAAAAAAATGTAAGTAAAAAAAAATGTGCAAAAACCCCCTCCCCCAATAAAAACGCAAATTGTCCCATTTTCCCTATTTCACCCCCAAAAAGTGTAAAAAAAATATATTTTATATACATATTTGGTATCGTCGAGTGCGTAAATATCCCAACTATTAAAATAAAATGTTAATGATACTGTACGGTGAACGGCGTGAACGTAAAAAAAAATAAGAATAACATTTTATTCCAAAAAAAATGTATAATAAATGTATTAAAAGTTTTATACAAGCAAATAGGGTATTAATAAAAAGTAGAGATCACGGCGCAAAAAATGAGCCCTCATACCGCCGCTTATACGGAAAAATTAAAAAGTTATAGGTCTTCAAAATAGGGGGATTTTAAGCGTACTAATTTGGTTAAAGGGGTTGTCCAGGAAAAACTTTTTTTATATATCAACTTGGCTCCAGAAAGTTAAACAAATTTGTAAATTACTTCTATTAAAAAATCTTAATCCTTTCAGTACTTATGAGCTTCTGAAGTTAAGGTTGTTCTTTTCTGTCTAAGTGATCTCTGATGACACCTGTCTCGGGAATCGCCCAGTTTAGAAGAGGTTTGCTATGGGGATTTCCTTCTAAACTGGGCGGTTCCTGAAACAGGTGTCATCAGAGAGCACTTAGACAGAAAAGAACAACCTTAACTTCAGAAGCTCATAAGTACTGAATGGATTAAGATTTTTAATAGAAGTAATTTACAAATCTGTTTAACTTTCTGGAGCCAGTTGATATATATGAAAAGTTTTTTCCTGGATAACCCCTTTAAACAGTTTGCGATTTTTTTTAAACGCAATAGTAATAGAAAAGTATGTTATCATGGGTATCATTTTAATCGTATGGATCCAAAGAATGAAGAACACATGTCATTTTTACCATAAATTGTACGTCATGAAAACGAAACCTTCCAAAATTTACATACATTTTATGGTAAAGTGATGGCATTACAACGGACAATTTGTCGCGCAAAAAACAAGCCCTCATACTAGTCTGTGGATGAAAATATATGAGTTATGATTTTTTTTGAAGGCGAGGAGGAAAAAACAAAAACGTAAAAATAAAATTGTCCTAAAAGAGTCCTTAAGGGGTTTAACTGTAGGTACACCTATGTGGTGTACATTTTTTTCCCCTGAAAAACAAATTTTGGCGTGTTACTGTGAAAGGCCAGACAAAGCTACACACTTGTTTCTGTAGTCTAATACAGTTTTAAGCGTAGTGGAGTGCATTGTCCTCCTCTCATAAGTGGCAGAGGTCTAAATTCATCAGGCGCAGGCAAAGGTCGCAGCAGAGTAGGGGCGTGTGGCAGCAGGAGTCGCAGCAAGAGGTCTGAGCTCCCAGTGTCAGCTACCAGTCGTGTCTCGACCAGCAACCCAGCAGCCGTGAATGATTAGTTCACTTGGTCATCCACTTCATCCCAAGTGACATTCGACACCCCCAGTCAACAGTCGGTTTGTTCCTCGGACTCAACCCTCAGTTGGCATGGCCCTCATGCTCATGCTGCCACCTCCAGACTCTGTCATTGTGCTGCCATACGGTCTCCTCATGCTGATGCTGCCACCTCCAGGCACTTTCATTGTGCAGTCATATGGTCTCTTCATACTGATGCTGCCACCTCCAGACTCTGTCTTTGTGCCACCATATGGTCTCCTCATGCTGATGCTACCACCTCCGGGCTCTCTCATTGTGCTGCCATGGATACTGCAAAACATAATTAAGGTGCTGGTCCCCAGTTACAGAAATTCCTCTGCATTAGACCACAACGAAGTATTGAGGAAATTCATTAGCTAAAACTTAACTTTTCTTAGGATAAAATATATGGACCCCAACATTTTTTTAAATCTAACAAAAGGAAATGTGTGCAAAAAACACCACGTGGCCCCACACAGGAACCTCTCCCTATTTCCACCTAAAAACACTGCCATTTCCCAGGGTTTTTAGTTGGAAATAGTGATTGGTTCCTGTGTGGGGCTGCCCTTTTTAGGGCGAGTAACAATTGCCAAGAAGGGAATTAATAGTGCAAAAGTAGGGCCTTACAGGGGAAGTTTTTACCCCCACCTGTTACAATGGACCATATGTTGTTCCCTTCCACCTTTTAGAGGTCTTTGCATCGCATCAATACTTGGTGCTGTAGATGGCACATGGTGTTTTTTGCACACCTTTCCTTTTATTAGATTTCAAAAAAAATTTGGGTCCATTTTATCCTAAGAAAAGTTACATTTTAGCTAATATATAACCTAAATACCTACTTGTGCAGACCAAGACTTTGCCAAAAGAGACTGTTTTCTTCTGCCTACCTGTCTCAACTACTATTCTGATCCTGCCACCAGTCTGATGCAACACATCTGATGCCAAGTTCTCCTTCTTTCACCCTCCTTCGTCACCGGATACTGGTATTAACACCCACCACCCCACTCTACCAAAGTGTAGCAAAGTGCATGGCAGCGCCGACGTGTGGAGCTGTAACTACAGTCAGGGACAATACATGTCCTTTATGGCCCACTGGGTGAATATGTGGTTCCTGCACAGCCGCAACAGCAACTTGGACAGGTAAAGCCGCTTCTGCATCCACGCTCTCAGGCTGTTGGTCCTGCGACAGTGTGCGACTCTGCCTCCTCATCCTCCACCGTGTCCTCAGCCTCCACTGCACGGACAAGTCTCAATTCCCCCACCAGCATACCATGCGTGCAGGGCACGGTGGTGCCACGCTTTTCTTCACATGGTTTGCCTTGGTGAACGGAGTCACACAGGGGAGGTAAGTCATCAAGAAATTGAATCATGGCTTACTCCACAAAAACTGGAAATGGAACCATGGTGACCGATAGAGATGAGCGAACTTTAGAAAAATTCAATTTGTCCGATTCGCCAAAATTTTTGAAAAAATGTGGTTCTTTACGAATTTATTTGCGGCAAATCTATATTAAAAATGGCTATTTGTGGACTACAGAGAGCCTCTATATGGGTGTAGAACACTTTGCTTTGTTCTAACATGCATATGGAGTGTGCTGGGGTAGTGAAATAATACTGTTATTTAGTATGACATGAAGATTACAGGCATCACTTTTAGAATCACTGCCACCGAGCGGCACAATGACAGAGTCTGGAGGTGGCATCAGTATAAGGAGACCATATAGTGGCTGAATGACACAGCGTGGAGGCGTTGGCAGCATGAGGAGACCATATAGTGGCTGAATGACACAGCTTGGATGTGGCTGAAGCAGGAGGAGACCATATAGTGGCTGAATGACACAGCGTGGAGGTGTTGGCAGCATGAGGAGACCATATAGTGGCTAAATGACACAGTGTGGAGATGGCAGCAGCATGAGTATACACTAGGGCTTCACAATTTAGAGATTAAAAGATGAATTTTTAAATTTAAATTGAAGATTTGTGGTAGTGCTACCATAACATTTTTTAGGCCCAGGCCCAGCAGCATCAGTAAAACATATATTGGCTGAATGACACAGCCTGGAGGTGGCTGAAGCATAAAGAGACTGTATAGTGGCTGAATGACACAGCCTGGAGTTGACTGAAGCATGAGGAGACTATATAGTGTCTGAATGGCACCGCTTGGAGTTGGCAGAAGCATGAGGAGACCATTGAAGTTTAAGATTTTTAAATAGAAATTTAAGATTTCCAAATTGAAATTGAGAATTTTGAAATTGAAATTGAGAATTTTGAAATTGAAATTTTAACTCCCAAGTTTTAGTGTCCCGGGCCCAGACGTGTGGGTAAAAAGGACCAAATCAAACAAGGAGTCACATGTCACATGGCAGCACAATGACAGAGCCTGGAGGTGACATTAGTATGAGGAGATCATATAGTGGCTGAATGACTGCCTGGAGTTTGTGGCAGTATATGGAGACCATATAGTGTCTGAATGGCACAGCCGTGAGTTAGCAGAAGCATGAGGAGACCATATAGTGGCTGAATGGCACAGCCTGGAGTTTGTGGCAGCATGAAGAGACCATATAGTGGCTGAATTGCACAGCCTGGAGTTGTCTGAAGCATAAGGAGACAATATAGTGGCTGCATGAGGCAGCCTGGAGGGGCAGCAGCATCAGGAGTCCTGAAAGTGACCCTAATACAGAGGAATTTCTGAAACTGGGGACCAGCACCTTAATTAAGTTTTGCAGTATCCATGGCAGCACAGTGAGAGAGCCTGGAGGTGGTAGCATCAACATGCGGAGACCATAGAGCAGCACAACTAGAGAGCCTGGAGGTGGCAGCATCAGCATGTAGAGACCATGGAGCAGCACATTTAGAGAGCCTAGAGGTAGCAGCATCAACATGAGGAGACCATATGGCGGCACAATGACAGTGCCTGGAGGTGGTGTCATCAGCATGAGGAGACCATATGGTGGCACAATGACAGAGCGTGGAGGTGGTAGCATCAGCATGGGGAGACCATAGAGCAGCACAATGAGAGAGCCTGGAGGTGGCAGCATCAGCATGAGGAGACCATAGAGCAACACAATGACAGAGCCTGGAGGTGGTAGCATTAGCATGAGAAGCCAATAGAGCAGCACAATAACAGAGCCTGTAGGTGGCAGCAGCAGCATGAGGGCCATGCCAACTAAGGGTTGAGTCTGAGGAACCCACCGACTGTTGACTGGGGGTGTCGGATGTCACTTGGGATGAAGTGAATGACCGATTGAACCGATCAATCACGGATGCTGGGTTGCTGGTCGAGACACGACTGGTAGCTGACACTGGGAGCTCAGACCTCTCAATGCAACTCCAGCTGCCACACACCCCTACTCTGCTGTGACCTTTGCCTGCGCTTGATGAATTTATGCCTCTGCCACTCCACTGTGCATATCCTGGCTCTACTCTGCCTGACATACTTATTGTGTATGTAAGGGGAGTACAATACGCTTCACTAAGCTTAAAACAGTATTTGTCTAGAACAGCAGCAGGTGTGTACTATTGGCTGTTCTTTCACAGTATATAGGCCCTTGACAGTTTAACAGGTACAAAATAGTACACTACTTAGATGTAGGTATGTGGTATGCACTTATGAAGTTAAGGCAGCTTGTTAAAATGTATGAGGCAACACACAACTATCTGACTCGCTCTGTAATACAATGCTGTAGAAAGTGAAAAAAAACACTGCTCTCTGTCCACCAGAACATTAATGTGACTAGGAGGTGAAATGCTGCTGGAATGAGCTTTTCTGTGTAACACACATGCAGCGGTCTCCATCCTATCTCTAAGCAGTGTAATGAATGATATGACGAGCCGCAAAATGGTTGCTGAATATATAGGGCTGTGACATCACAGGGATGACTGGCTGCTGATAGGCAGCATCCTGCATGTGATTCAGGGTCATCCCGCCTACTTCCCTTCCCGCCTTGCCTTCCTGCCTTCCCAGCGTTCCTTGCCCCATGTACTGACATGTGGATCTGCCATTTTAGATTCCCTGGAGCCTGGACCGCAGTAAATGGAGTTTAATGAAGCGATTTGCGCGATAGAATCGAATATTTCATGAAATTAGTAACGAATTTGGGTTCGTCAGCTTCGATTCGCTCATCTCTAGTGACCGACAACTGTGCTGTGCTGTGTCAAGGAAGCCTGAGCCATGCCCCCTGCATGGCACATGTGTTCAATCTGGTTGTCAAGTGATTCCTGAAGTGTTTTTCCCATCTGCAAGACATCCTAAAAATGGGAAGAAAACTTTGCATGCACTTCAGCCTCTCGTACACCGCAAAGCACACCCTCCTTGAGCTGCAGCGTCAGAACGGCATCCCCAACATAGTCTGATTTGCACGTTGGAATTCCACCCTCCAGAGAAAAGCCATCACTGATTTATTGATGATCCAAGTGGATAGGGGGACTCCCCTGTGTAACTTCAATATCAACCAGTGGCAGCTCATACGTGACACTTGCCATTTGCTCAGGCCCTTTGAGGAAGCCACATTATTAGTCAGTCGCCAGGATTACGGGATGAACGATGTCATTCCACTGCTCCATATCCTACAACACGTGTTGGAAACGATAGCTGGTTAGGGCACTGGAGACGTGGCGCCTACATCTCATGGCCTCATGAGCCCTGTGGGGGCAGAACAATAGGGGGAGGGGAGGGCAGTGGAGCACAGGCAAGGTTTTGTGAAATGGGTGGTTTTTTAAATCTTCAATAAAAATTTTCCTAAATATATTTAATCTTTTCAATTGTGAGGCCCTATGGTCCCGTCAGGCTTTTGCTACCTCCAGGCTGGGTCATTCTGCCACATTATGGTCTCCTCATGCTGCTGGCACATTAAATGAAACTTTATCTTAATCTATTTTAAATCTTCAATTAAAAGTTTCCTAAATATCTTTAATCTTTTCCATTGTGAGGCCCTATGGTCTCCTCAGGCTTTTGCTACCTCCAGGCTGGGTCATTCTGCCACTATATGGACTCCTCTTGCTGCCGCCAATTCCAGGCTGTGTCATTGTGCCACCATATGGTCTCCTCATTCTGTTGGCACCTTAAATAAAAATTTTAAAACTTTAATCTATATTAAATCTTCAATTAAAATTTTTCAAAATTTCTTTCATCTTTTCTTTTGTGAGGCCCTATGGTATCGTCGGGCTGCTGTCATTGTGCTGCCACGTGACTCCTTGTTATATTGGGTTTTGTGGTCATACATTATAAGTTGAAAGTAAACGCTTCAGGTACCTGGGACATTAAACTTGTGAATCTAATCAAAATCTTAAATTTAAATTTTAAAAAATCGATGTAATCTTTTCAAGACTGAGGCCCTATGGAATTACCATAAGAATCCAATGAAACAGGTTGGAGTGATAACAATGAGCCATAACTGATTATATGTAACATTCGCACCTTCACAGTCGGGGGGGGGGGGGGGGGGGCAATGAGAGGCAGGCGCTTGAACAAGAGGTAGCTCGCCTCACGGAGGACCGCCAGCTCGATTTTAAGATACAAGCTTTTCACTGCAGCCACATCCAGCTTTATGCGCCCACTTATGCAATGGCACAGAAGCTGAATATGCTCCTGTCCAAGTTGCTGGTAATGCAGTCCCTCCCTTTTCAAGTGGACACTCAGAGCAGGGGGGTGCACTGAGAGGCAGGGGCTGGGACAGGTGGTAGCTCGCCTCCCGGCAGACTTCCAGTTCGATTTTAAGATACAACCAGGAGCTTTGCCATAGTTTACACTGCAGCAATTATACACTATTAGAGCTGGAATTACCACGGCTGCTGGCACCAGACTTGCCTTGCAATGGTTCCTTAAAAAAGGATTTAAAGTTTGCTTATTCCAATTGCCAGGCTCTTTCATTGTGCCACCATGTGATCTCCTCATGCTGCTGGCCCTTGTGAATCTTTTCAACATCTTCTATATAAATAAATAAAAAAATCTATGTAATCTTTTCAAGACGGTGGCCCCATAGTCGTCATATTTTACCTTTGGAATTACAACAAGAATCCAATGAAACAGGTTGGAGTGAGTGATAACAATGAACCAAAACTGATTGTATAAAGTTCCACACAGAGTAAGACAGTCGGAAAGGGGGGGCTGGACCAGGTGGTAGCTCACCTCGCGGCAGACTGCCAGCTCGATGCTCATCAGAATGGGTCCCCAAAAAGGATTAAAAAAAAATGTAAATAAATTCAAATTAAATAAAATAAAAATTACATTAAAAGATCTTTTTAATCTTTTCAATTGTAACGCCATATGGTCTCCCTGCTGCCACATCCAGATGCTGTGCAGCAGTGATTCTAATAGCAATGCCTTTAATCTGCATATCATACTGAATAAGTATTATTTCACAAACATGAGTGTTACGATAAGGCAAAGTGTTCTACACTCCTATTGAGGCTCTCACTAGCACAGAAATAGCCGTTTTTAATAGCGATTCGACGCAAATAAAATCGGACCGAACCAAATTTTTTCGGCAAATTTCGCAAATCGAATTTTTCAAAAAATTTGCCCATCTCTAGTCATGAATATACTAAATATTCACTCTCATATTGCTAGGATGTGAGAGCCTGCCAACACCTGCACTCTGCTTTCCTAGCAACGTGAGAGTGAGTATTTTGAATATTCTTGACAGAGGTGGGCCAGAGCGGGAAATATGAAAGTGGTAAGGGAGCACGGCGAGATGGCTCCCTGTTTCCATTGCTAGAGCTAGAAGATTAAACACACCAAACACTGGAAATACTTCATTAATACAATTAATACCCCACATTTGAATGTTGTTCACCCACACTATAACCCAGTATATTGGGTTTAGTGCAGGTAAGCAGATATCAGGTTCACTATAATTCCTTTTATGTTCAGGTGCCTGCTGTAAAGCAAATCTCTGGAGTGGTAAATCAAAATCGATCAGTAAAGATGGCTGCCCCAGCGATCATGTAAAGACAACACAATAATAAATAGACTATGAGAAAATAAATACAGATTAGAAAAAAAATAATACATTTGGTTTATAGTTTGAACTTGTAAAAAAAAAATAAGGTAGTACATTTCCTTTAAAATTATTGTAATAATTTTGTAACAAGAATGAAACAATAGTCAGAACCATGCACAGCCTGATTCTACAAGCTCTAAATTGTACCTTGTACTACTTGTGAGATGTAGTAGAACATTAGGAAACAGGAACAAATGTAATACTAAAACAAGGCAAAATAAGAAACACACATTTAGTAGTCTATCTCCATGAAAGCCATTATTTATGTGGTGCTTAGAAGGCAAGGAGCATTGTAAAAGAATAATGATCATTTCTTGTTTAATAAATAAATACTAAGTAATTAAAGCGAGTGCTATAAATTCTGTTTGTGAAGATTTGAATTACATTACAATGCCATGTTTTATTTGATCGCAATTATACTGATTAAAGTTTTAAAGGTTTGGCAAACATTCTACACTCTTGCAATTGTTCACTCCAGGCCCTTAGGCAATATGTTAATAACAGGCATCTCTGTATAAAAACATTTGCACTAATGAAACTAATAGATTTTATCCAAACCATCTGTTGGTAAAGGCAGATTAAAATGTGAACTCACTTATGTCGATCCTTCGAGAACTATACACCATAAAATAGGCTGCAGTAGCTTATCTATAATTTCCCTGCTAACAGAAAATAGCTAGTTACCTAGATAAAGCATTCCATATTGGGTATGAGCAGTAATTGTAAAAGAGAAATGTTTTCAGAGATAACCGACTTGTGTGGAATATTAAAGTTACTGCTTAGAAAGTATAGATGGAGTGTGTATTAATGAGATTATAGGCAAGATACAGAAACAACGTGCATGGACGCTCCGGAAACTCGGTAATGTTTTCTACCTACACAAAAATTTTAAGAGGGCAAATTAAAAACAGCTCTTTTTTTTTTAGTATGTACAGATAAGTCACATACCTGTTTATGTTATATTGATGGGCCCCCTATTCCTCAGATACAGGGCTTTATATTTCCATCTGACATTCTGCAAATCTGTTAGATGGGCGGGGCTTCATTACAAAATGTGCTGCGGTGACAGGGCAGGCTATTATGGGGGGGGGGGGCATATTTAATTGTGGGGGTATGTTCAGAGTGGATGCCTGAGGCCATACTAAGGCCATACGAAGTGTACAAACATAGGGGCTGCTGCTGTGGCACCCTCCCTCCACTTCACTAATTAACCACTATTGACTCAATTAACCCCTTCTGGCTGCTATCCATACCATACACTCTCCAGGGGGCAGTTGTCCCCACTTGTTGCCTCTGCACTGCTTTGTCTTCTGTGTGGTCCCTGGAGTTTCAGGCATCCAGCGTTAAGCATGCCCTCACAACATATATATAATAACTTGCTTTGCAGAAATAAAAATGCTTTACAGAAAGAGATCCATTAACTAAAACCAAAATGCACCAAATATTATAGAAGCACAACTTTTAAGGAACAATACTTATACATTTGTGACCCCTGATGAAATTGTTGCAACAAGTGATAGAAACATGTTGACACTACTAAGTTTGTACTTTTATGGGGTATACTTATGTATACTGTTGATGGCTTTGTAAGATATGATCACATTAGGGTGTCTTCAGAGAAAGACTGTTGAGATCACTCTTGTGCAACAAGTTCTCCACTTAGAGGGCTTAGTGAAAGTTGCAGGGCCAGTGTGAGTCATAACCTTAAAGGGGTACTCTGCTGCTCAGTGTTTGGAACAAACTGTTCTGAACGCTGGAGCCGGCGCCGGGATCTCGTGACATCATAGCCCCGCCCCCTCAATGCAAGTCTATGGGAGGGAGCGTGACATCATGAGGGGCGGGGCTATGACATCACGAGCTCCCGGCGCCGACTCCAGCGTTTGGAACAGTTTGTTCCAAATGCTGAGCAGTGGAGTACCCCTTTAACTGTTTTTTATATATCACCTCCTGGATAAATAGAGTGGATACATGGCACCATATTACCAAGAAGACTTCAGAGCTACTCACCCTCTTAGAAGACATCGATTTTGGATCACATCACTCAACATGTATAATTAGAAAATGTCTTAAAGAATAAGACACACAGTTATTTACAATATTCGAACTATCCATATACAAAGAAAGGATCCCCAAATGTCGTAACCGTCCCATCACCAAAATTAATCAAATTAGCAGGAAAACACAGTGTATGAGTATTGTTCTGTAAAAGTTGAGTTTCTAGGACTTTTAAAATCACAACATAGGGAGATTATAGAATTTTCAAGGCTATATTATTTACTTATAATCTATGGGTATCTAAGTTCCGTAGTTTGTAGGGCGGCACTTTTCATGCATTTGCTCAGCAAGGGAATGTATGATTGCACATTCCTTATAGCCTAACTCTCTACTCTTAACTCCCTCTGATTGCCGCTATATCTCCATATACAGTAGTGCACT
Source organism: Hyla sarda (assembly GCF_029499605.1). Taxonomy (NCBI): domain Eukaryota; kingdom Metazoa; phylum Chordata; class Amphibia; order Anura; family Hylidae; genus Hyla; species Hyla sarda. The sequence goes on from NC_079193.1 coordinate 293,959,804, forward strand.
TAAAATCTATGACACTTACCCATATGACATATTTCTATTCTGGTTCAAAGAAAAAACTGAATTTCTCCACTATCTTAGCTTACAACCAGGTACTAAAAAAATGACCAATATTATATACTGTATATTTAGATGTGGCAGTCATAGCAATAAGAAAAAAAAAATCAGTGGAGTACTCCTTCAAGTACACCCATATGAGGGTTTGTTTTTTGTGGAACCAATTGTACTTTGTAATGACACCTTTCATTTTACCAGAAAATGTAAATATGGCAGTGTCATGTAACAGGCCCAGGCACCAGTAAGAAGGCCGAATCTGTTATGTGAGACTGATTTACAGCCTACAGCCTGTCATCATAACTAGGGATGAGCCAATTGAATCTGATGAATTCGATTTTGTTACAAATTGGAGAGACTGACCTTTGTGAAGATGAATAAGGCATGGATCAGCCAGGATTTCGAACCACCAATGCCTGATGCATCAGAGTGTTGAGGATATGCATTACGTAAAACGTAACTTTTAATAATATCCTTAGGATAAAGTATATGTACCCCAAATTTTTTTGAAATCAAACAAAAGGAGAGGTGTCCAAAAAACACCATGTGCCATCTACACCACCAAGTATGGATGTGATGCAAAGACCTCTAAAAGGTGGAAGGGAACAATGTATGGTTCATTGTAACCGGTGGGAGTAAAAACTTCCCCTGTAAGGCCCTACTCTCGCATTATTAATTCCCTTCTTGGCAAGTGTTACTCGCCCTAAAAAGGGCCGCCCCACACAGGAACCTCTACCTATTTCCCCCTACAAACACTTCTATTTCCCAGGGTTTTTAGGTGGAAATTGAGAGTTTCCTGTGTGGGGCCACCCTTTTGAGGGCGAGTAACAATTGCCAAGAAGGGAATTAATTTTGAGGGCGAGAGTAGGGCCTTACAGGGGAATTATTTACCCCCACCTACTACTTCTCAAGGAAAGTGTTACTCGTCTTACAAAGTGCGGCCCCACACAGGAACCAATCCCTATTTCCACCTAAAAACCCTGGGAAATTGCATTGTTCGTAGGTGGAAATAGGGTGAGTTTTCTGTGTGGGGCCATCCTTTTTAGGGTGTGTAACACTTGCCAAGAAAGGAATTAATAATGTGAGAGTAGGGCCTTACAGGAAAAGTTTTTACCCCCCACTGGTAACAATGGACCTTACGTTGTTCCCTTCCACCTCTTAGAGGTCTTTGCATCACATCAATACTTGGGGGTGTAGGTGGCAAATGGTGTTTTTTCCACACCTTTCCTTTTGTTTGATAAAAAAAAAAATTGGGTCCATATATTTTATCCTAAGCATATTATTAAAAGTTACGTTTTACGTAATGCATATCCTCAATACATACTTGTGCACAATAACACTTTTATAAAAGAGAGCGTTTTGTTCTGCTAACCTGCCTCAGCTACTATTCTGATCCTGCCACCTGCCTGATGCCACACATCTGATGCCAAGTTCTCCTTTTTTCATCCACCTTCATCACCAGGTACTGGTATTGCTACCCACTGCACCACTCTGTCACCGGGTCACTTTCAGGACTCCTGATGCTGCTGCTGCCACCTCCAGGATGTCTCATTCTGCCACCATATGTTCTCCTCATGCTGATGCCAGCTCCAGGCTGTCTCATTCTGTCACCATATATTCTCATCATGCTGATGCCAGCTCCAAGCTGTCTCATACTGCCACCATATGTTCTCCTCATGCTGCTGCCACCTCCAGACTGTGTAATTCCGCCACCATATGGTCTCCTCATGCTGCCGCCAACTCCAGGCTCTGTCATTTAGCCACTATATGTTCTCCTCATGCTGCCGCCAACTCCATGCTGTGTCATTCAGGCACTATATGGTCTCCTCATCGTGCTGCCACCTCCACGCTGTGCCATTCAGGCACTATATGGTCTCCTCATGCTGCCACCACCTCCGCGCTGTGTCATTCAGCCACTATGTGGTCTCCTCATGCTGCCGCCACCTTGGCGCTGTGTCATTCAGCCACCATGTGGTCTCCTCATGCTGCCGCCACCTCCACACTGGGTCAGTCAGGCACTATATGGTCTCCTCATGCTGCCACCACCTCCACGCTGTGTCATTCATCCTCTATATGGTCTCCTCATGCTGCCGCCAACTCCAAGCTGTGTCATTCAGGCACTATATTGTGTTCTGATGCTGTCGCCACATCCATGCTGTGTCATTCAGCCACTATATGGTCTCCTCATGCTGCCGCCACCTCCACGCTGGGTGATTCAGCCACTATATGGTCTCCTCATGTTTCCGCCACCTCCACGTTGTGTCATTCAGCCACTATATGGTCTCCTCATGCTGCCGTCAACTCCAGGCTGTGTCATTCAGCCACTATATGGTCTCCTCATGCTGCTGCCACCTCCACGCTGTGTTATTCAGCCACTATATGGTCTCCTCATGCTGCCGCCACCTCCACGCTTTGTCGTTTAGCCACTATATGGTTTCCTCATACTGATGCCACTTCCAGGCTCTGTCATTTTGCCGCTCTGCGAGAGTGATTCTAATAGTGACGCTTCTGATCTGCATGTCATACTAAATAACAGTATTATTTCACTAACCCAGCACATACCCTATGCGTGTTACAGCAAGGCAAAGCGTTCTACACCCCTATTGAGGCTTTCTGAAGGCCAGTAATAGCCGTTTTAAAAGCGATTCGCCGTGAATAAATTCGGACAGAAACTAATTTTTTTCAAACATTCGCTCATCTCTAATCATAAGCTGACCAGTGTGACATGTTGGGCCCCAAAACCAGAAGGAAATCTGGGGTCGGGGTACTGGAGACTGATTTTGCAGTATCGGGGGAGTGACGGAAGGTGAGGTAAAGTTTATTATTTTAATAACACAAATAGAGAAACATAGCCGCACATCCACCATTTGCATTTTGATCTACTGGCTTCTCAGCATAATTTAAAAATCTACTGCTGCCCGACCAAGGCCACACAACCCCACAGACAAAGCATCACAGAAACAATGGCTGCCACAGAGAACCACACCAGTGTGAACACTTAACATGTGGGAGAACGTAACCCTTCTGCAGTCTCCTGCTAATTGGGTAGGAAGCACATGGTAAGTGTTTACACTGGTGTGGTTCTCTGTGGCGGCCATTGTTTCTGGGGTGGTGCAGCCCAAAGCCAGGGGCTTGGTCGGGTAGCAGTGGGGCTGCCTTGCCACTGGGACATTCCCCCTGTGGGCATGGTGTATTGGAGACAGTGGTTGCTTGCCTGGCGCTACACCAGTGTTAGGTTAGGGACCCACTCTGACTAGGTGACCTTGAAGTGGCAAGCGGGCTTGTACTTTTTGATCAAGATGTGTACTAACAACCTGTTAGTTTTTTAAATTATGCTGAGAAGCAAGTAGATCAAAATACAAATGGTGGATGTGTGGCTATGTTTCTCTATTTGTGTTGTACATTTGTAGTCTCTCCCTTCTCCCATGGCCAGCACTCCACTCCACCCATTCGGCCCAGGTGTTTTTAATTAGCAGGAGACTGCATAAGGGTTTCCTCCTTACATTCTCCCAGCTCTTTGGTAGGGAGCACATGGTAAGTGTTCACACTGGTGTGGTTCTCTGTGGTGGCCATTGTTTCTGTGGTGCTTTGTCTGTGGGGTGGTGCGGCACAAAGCCAGGGCTTGGTTGGGCAGCAGTGGGGCTGCCTGGTCACTGGGTTGTTTCCCCTGTGGGCATGGTGTATCGGAGGCAGTGCTTGCCTCCCGGCGCTACGACAGTGTTAGTGGGCTTTTACTTTTTGATTAAAATGTATACTAACAACCTGTTATTTTTTTTTTCATATTATGCTGAGAAGCAAGTAGATCAAAATACAAATGGTGGATGTGCGGCTATGTTTCTCTATTTGTGTTGTTTATTATTTTAATATTACCAACCTAGGCATATAGGATGAATAAAAAAAACCTGGCTGATCTACCCTTTAAAGCAGAATGCTTGAATGTTTAGGGAGATGTATTAGCAGTATAAGGAGGAAAGTGCTCATGATGTATAGGGAGAGCCTGGTATAAGTAGTATAGAGGAAAGTGCTGAGGCTGCTGTACAGAACACTGGTGAGACCTCACTTGGAGTATTGTGCGCAATACTGGAGGCTGTATCTTCAAAAGAATATAGATACATTGGAAGGAGTTCAGAGAAGAGCTACTAAACTAGTACATGGACTGCAGGATAGAACTTACCAGAAAAGGTTAAAGGACCTTAGCATGTATAGAAGAAAGGGGGCATATTACAGAGGTAAAGTTTTATGCAGTAATATCAGGAAGTATTACTTTACTGAGAGAGCAGTGGATGCATGGAATGACCTTCCTGCATAAGTGGTAGCTACAAATACAGTGAAGGAGTTTAAACATACATGGCATATGCATAAGACTATCCTTCATAGAAGATAATGATAGGCATTAGGCTATCCTTCATATAAGATAGTGCAAGGGACTATATACAGTACTTTGAATTTGGCAGACCAGATGGGCCAAATGGTTCTTATCTGCTGACCCATTATGATTCCCATCATGCATTTTGCCATCAGTTTACCTTCTATATTGATGGGCACATACAAAAAAAAACTCATACAGAAATGTATTAAAAATTTTCAGATATTGTATGAAATTAGCCTAAAGGAGTCAATTCCTTATAATTTAAACAGTACAATAATGTCTGTAAAAATATGCAGGAATATTTGAGTCATAACTGAAGTAGATGTGATACACAGCTGTTCTCTGAAGAAGTCGAAAATGTATGGAATGCAACAAAGCATATTACTACATGTAACAACAGCAGCAGTTCTTCTAGGAATCTCTTTCATACCTAATAACAATATACTCACCTGACTGATCTCCCCAATGTTATCACGTAGAGCAGTTAAAAGCTGTGGTTTAATGGTCTTATCAGGTCAGCAACAGAAATACCACCTTCAAGAGCGAGATGTCGATCCTGCGGCACCTTTCCCACCACCTGTTTTTCTTCCGGTCGGTCTTATCAGCCGAATCATCAGCTGCAAACTGCCATTTCACTTTGTAATAATCTAAAAATTGACAGATGGGGGGGAAACAGGGCATATTTGGCAACACTTTTTACTTTTCTGTTCTGTTAAGAGTGAGACACACAAAGTGGTGTAAGATTGTTTAGTAACAGCTGGTAAGCACCAGGGTGTGTGAGTTTGATTTTCAGATATGACAAGCAGTTACAGGAATATTGCCAGATACAGCTGTTCAAAAGCCTTAATAAACAGCAAGTCAATACTAATCTTTGCCAAATTAATCTTTTCCCTGACAGCCCTTCAGAGCAATTATGCCGGCACTTATTGTAAACACTCAATTGTTAAGCACATTTCGCTTTCATTTGCAATATAGTTTTGCATTTGCCCTGTCTTAATTTGGCAAACTTTTCAATTGTTTTGCTGCTTGTTGTATATTCTGCCTTTTCTATAATGTGGATTAAAAAAAAGAAAACCTATAATGAGAGGATTGTCCTCCTCGGAGAGAAATGGCTTTATGATCTGTGCTTGCCACATACTTGGCTTGGGTTCTAAACAGATTCCAGCTTGTTAGGAGATAGAAGAACACTTTTTTTTTTCTCTGCATTATAGATAATCGTGTCGTTTTTTCAATAATTGATGTTAAAAATGTAAATTCTGCAAATTCCAAGCAGAACCCATTGAGGAGAAGTAGAAAATGTTTTCATGTATTTTATACTTCTGATCACTGCCATAGACAAGTGAATAACTTTATTCATATCTGTGTAAGCGAACAAATCTAGTCAGGCAAATATTCTTTAGTAAGTGAAGTAGCTCAGCTGATTCTGGGCTTTATATTTAACAAATAAAAACAAAAAGGAACCTGTTTGTAGAGTAATGTGTATGACAGAAAAGGTAATGCAAATTAGTGACATCCCTTATTTCCTAGATAGGAAATGACTGACCGTCAGAGGTCAATACATTGAATCTTGCCTGTCCTGGCTGAGGCCTTGTCTAGCTATCTAGAATGGCTACTATCTCCCCTACTCCCTGCCATTCCCTCTTTTGTTAGGGACACTAGTGACTTGTTTGGCGTTTTAGATGATTTTGTGTGGCAGGAATCGTGCAATCTGGTTTCTTTGGAAGTCTCCACAACTGCATCCCTCTGGCCTCCTCAGAAAAATCATCAGAATTTATCAATTTCTTTACTGAAGCCTATGGGGTCCCCGGTATCATGTACACTGGGAAATATTTACTTAGCTGTTTTTGAACAGACATACATCCACACTCTCAGGAATCCCTTCACCTGGTGTGTGAAGCGGTTCCTGAGATATGTGGACGAAGTTCTGATAGTGTGGGATGGCACACAAAAAGAATTTGAAGATTTTGTAAAATATCTAAATATGAATATGCTATTTACCTACCAGTTCGGCAGTAAAACACTGAATTTTTTTTATAGCAAAGGAGAAAAAGACAGCCCGGCACTGCTATTTCACACACCAGTGGACTTCTTTGTAGTATGACACAATGTTGCAGTATTTAAATGTGTATATTGCTGGTGGTGGTGCTAAGCTTGCATGAGAGCTTAAAGTACATATACAAATCCAAAGAAAGAAAATGACTCAAGCGCACACACCACGTTTGTTGCTTCTTTAATATTCTTTTATTCCATATCACACATGGACAAGGTGCAGGGAGGTGACATACGGGAGGTTCTTGCAGGGCTACGGACCCGTCTGTTTTGTCTATCAAAAGGAATGTTTGTTTACCTGTTACCTGGAATACCCTTCCGGCGGGGTCCTTTTTAAACACACTTTTCTCACCTATTATGTCAGTAAGGGGCCTTATGAAGCGCTTGTAGCGCAAGACGGGTCCGTAGCCCTGCAAGAACCTCCTGTATGTCGCCTCCCTGCACCTTGTCCGTGTGTGATATGGAATAAAAGAATATAAAAGAAGCAACAAACGTGGTGAGTGCGCTTGAGTCATTTTCTTTCTTTGGAACAGAATTTTTGGGATGTTAAAGGGGTATTCCAGGCAAAAAACTTTTTTATATATAAATCAACTGGTTCCAGAAAGTTAAACAGATTTGTAAATTACTTCTATTAAAAAAATCGTAATCCTTTCAGTACTTATGAGCTTCTGAAGTTAAGGTTGTTCTTTTCTGTATAAGTGCTCTCTGATGACACCTGTCTCGGGAAATGGCCAGTTTAGAAGAGGTTTGCTATGGGGATTTTCTTCTAAACTGAGCGTTTCCCAGTTAACTTCAGAAGCTCATAAGTACTGAAAGGATTAAGATTTTTTTAATAGAAGTAATTTACAAATCTGTTTAACTTTCTGGAGCCAGTTGATATATATAAAAAAGTTTTTGCCTGGAATACCCCTTTAATCTTTGCATTGATGGACAAATCCTAGACACTTCGGGATTTAGAAAAGAAACAGCTAAAACTCTTTATTACACTACCAAAGTTCACCTCCGTTCTACATAAAAAATAATATGCCATACTCACAATTTGTTATACTCAAAATAATTAATAGTAATAATTTAACCTATTACCTACAGGCTGATGAGTTTAAAAAAATCGCCTAAGGGAAAGGAATTACCCTTAATTGATTATCAAGAAAGCATTCCAAAAAGCACAATGTACAGAGAGAAAATAATTAAGAAAAATAAAGATAAAAATAATAAAAGATTTTTTTTTCTTTTGATAATAGAACCATGAATAATATAATATAATCAAAAACTCTATATTTTCTAAATGGTTTATGTTAGAACAAGGTCCATTACTTGCAGACACAGCAACAGACCAATAGTAACTAGAGATGAGCGAATTTTTCCGAAAAATTTGATTCGGCCGATTTTCCGAATTTTCCGAAAAAATTTGGTTTGATGCAAATTTATTTGAGGCAAATAACTATTAAAAAACAGCTATTTCTGGGCTATAGAGAGCCTCAGTAGGGGTGTAGAGCACTTTGCTTTACTGTAACACGCATAGGGAATGTGCTGGGTTAGTGAAATAATACAGTATGACATGCAGATTCTTTTGGAAATGTCCTCCATGCCATGAGAATGTAATGACAAGAGTTACCTTCCATTTTGAACTTCTGACCTGGCTTTTATGTATAGCAATTATTTATTTAAATTAGATTAAATATAATAAAAAAATGTACAAGTCACTTTTCATAAATTATAAAAGGTCTTTAACGACGCCGGCTCCCGCGATATGAAGCGGGATTGCGCCGCAATCCTGCATCATATCGCGTCGATCCCGGTGCTCATCAACGGCCGGGACCCGCGGCTAATACCACACATCGCCGATCGCGGCGATGTGCGGTATTAACCCTTTAGAAGCGGCGGTCAAAGCTGACCGCCGCTTCTAAAGTGAAACTGACCCGGCTGCTCAGTCGGGCTGTTCGGGACTGCCGCGGTGAAATCACGGCGTCCCGAACAGCTGACCGGACACCGGGAGGGCCCTTAACTGCCTACTCGGTGTCCGATCGACGAATGACTGCTCCGTGCCTGAGATCCAGACAGGAGCAGTCAAGCGCCGATAATGCTGATCACAGGCGTGTTAATACACGCCAGTGATCAGCATAGGAGATCAGTGTGTGCAGTGCTATAGGTCCCTATGGGACCTATAACACTGCAAAAAAAATGTAAAAAAAAAGTGTTAATAAAGGTCATTTAACCCCTTCCCTAATAAAAGTTTGAATCACCCCCCTTTTCCCATAAAAATAAAACAGTGTAAAAAAAATAAAATAAACATATGTGGTATCGCCACATGTGTAAATGTCAGAACTATAAAAATATATCATTAATTAAACTGCACGGTCAATGGCGTACACGCAAAAAAATTCCAAAGTCCAAAAAAGCGTATTTTGGTCACTTTTTACACCATTAAAAAAATGAATAAAAAGTGATCAAAAAGTCCGATCAAAACAAAAATCATACCAATAAAAACTTCAGATCACGGCGCAAAAAAATTGTCCTCATACTGCCCTGTACGTGGAAAAATAAAAAAGTTATAGGGGTCAGAAGATGACATTTTTAAACGTATAAATTTTCCTGCATGTAGTTATGATTTTTTCCAGAAGTGCGACAAAATCAAACCTATATAAGTAGGGGATCATTTTAACCGTATGGACCTACAGAATAATGATAAGGTGTAATTTTTACCGAAATATGCACTGAGTAGAAACGGAAGCCCCCAAAAGTTACAAAATGGCGTTTTTTTTTCGATTTTGTCGCACAATGATTTTTTTTCCGTTTCGCTGTGCATTTTTGGGTAAAATGACTAATGTCACTGCAAAGTAGAATTGGCGACGCAAAAAATAAGCCATAATAGATTTTTAGGTGGAAAATTGAAAGGGTTATGATTTTTAAAAGGTAAGGAGGAAAAAACTAAATTGCAAAAACGGAAAAACCCTGAGTCCTTAAGGGGTTAAACAAAGTCTGCAAACTACAAAAGTTCTCGAAAACTGAAGCCTGAATGAAACACCATAAAATGTTTTGGACACTTTTACATTATAAGCACAAACCTTACTTTGAGTTAAATCAGCACTTTAATTAAATGATTTAATGGCTATGGACACGTATGTTGTTTTTGTAAGAATTTCTTCACATTAGTGTCACTTCTACAGCACTCTTCATATCCAAGCTATCTATGAACCTCCCACATCCACTCTCCAGTCCAGACAGCTGTGTAGCTTTTTATTTATGTAAATAAGTGTTTATTTATAGCCTATCAGAATGTTAAATTGTGATTATTCATGAAATTTACAAGTCACTTTTCATAAATTATAAAACATCTTTCAACAAAGTCTGCAAACTACAAGGCTCTTATAACAGCGATCAGATAAGTGCTAAACATTGTTACATGATGTGCATTACAGACAGAGCTGTAGCTAGCTCTTTTTGCTCCTGAGTAGAGAATAGAAAATTGTGCCCCCACCCCCCATTTTGGCTTGGAATCCCCTTTGGAAAAAAAATTTAGCGGGACACCCTTACCGGAATATTTTTTAAAATGTGTTTCTTATGTAGATTACTGTATGGTTTTATGCAGCGACTGACAAATGACATATTCACTGATCAGAGTCATTCATAATAAGGTCTTCCCTTGTTTTTATCAGATGCTAAATATATACTATTTTGTATGATATTGTTTTAAATTGTAAATTTAAATTCCTGGTATTGGGTCACTCCTCCCCCTCAACCCATATATACCTTGTTAGTAGCATCAAGGGATCAGGAACCGGAAGATGCGGCTGTGACGCGTAACAGTGCTGTCGTTCCAGTGATACACCCCTGCTCCAGGCTTTGATCTGCTTTCCCTCCCTTCACCGGGTGAAGTCTGTTTTATGTATGGACATACTACAATAAAGTCCTACTCTGCTTGCAACTATATGGTGAGTGCAGACACATTCTTTTTCCTCTCTCTGATACTTTAAATGTACTAAGAGTTTGAACTATATAGGAAACTATATGAAAATTGTGTATATACTGTGTACATGTACATTGTATATACACAATTTTCATAAATGTATCCAGGTTGTACGGGCTACACAACCTCCACGCTAGTATTCATCTGGCAAATATCCCATATAATCACTGTCTTGGTTGTAGCTACCTACTTTTTAAATTTATATAGGAAATTAGTAGTTTTTGGATAATTTTTTCCAAGGAATTGTGATACCAAACATACCTAACTAAAAAAGACAACCGAACATCCTACCATATAATCATATGGTAATATGTTTTGTCGGGGTTAATAACTCATTTATGAATTACTAATTATGGTCAGCAAAAATATAAAAAATATAATGACCATTATGAATTGCCAAAAATATACAAACAATGCAATTCACCATATCTGGGCCCGACTATTTTCCCATATATGAGTTCTTTGAAGTAGTGGTAGAAGTAACTTTTGTAATATAATAAATTAATAATGCAGTTATTATAAAAATGATATGTACATTTATTGTTTACAAATGATTAACATCAAGGAGAGTAACAAACAGTCCATGATAATAAATGAAATTAAAGAATATCAATGACATAATGTCAGATATAAATCAATGATGTATTAGTATGTTTTTTTTAATACTATTAAGCTTAGTCACAGAAGTAGGTTAGTTCAGACATCATTTATATTACTTTGCATAGAGATTATCAGATTACATGATATCTAATGGGCATTTTACATGTATAAAATGGGAGTAAACCCCGCCCAGTTCTAACCACAACTATCTCTGGTAAAATACAGTATTAAATATATAATTTCTCGTGGAAATTATTATGACATGTGTTGGAGCAGAGGAAGATTCCAACAGACTATGCTAATATGCAATATGATCATTGCATTGATCCCCATAAGACAGGCCCCGTTCATCTGCAGTAGAAGGGGGTGTGGCTTATAAACTACTATTACCATCTCATAATTGAGGTTATATATAAGCCAGGTCTGCTAGTATTTATAACATACCATATTTATCGGGGTATACCACACACCGGCCTATAACACGCACCCTCATTTTACCAAGGATATTTGGGTAAAAAAAGTTTTTTACCAAAATATCCTTGGTAAAATGAGGGTGCGTGTGTGTGCATGTGTATACCCTGATACACTGTTTTTGACCCCGCAGAAGCCTCCAGGAAAGGCAGGGGGAGAGAGGCTGTCGCTGCCCGCTTCTCTCCCCCTGCCTTTCCTGGGGTCTAGAGCCCTGCTGCTGCCGCTTCTCTCCCCCTGGCTATCGGCTCCACTGCCCCATTGCCGGCGCCGCTGCCCCATTGCCTCCCCCCATCCCCGGTTTTATAATTACCTGTTGCCGGGGTTGGGTCCACGCTGCTTTTGGCTCTGGTGCCGGTCTCCTGCGTCGTTGCTATATGCTGCGAGGCGCAGTGATGAATGACGTCTTCAATGCGACGTCACTCGTCATTGCGCCTCGCAGTGCATAGCAACGACGCAGGGGATGCCACACCGGAGCCAGAAGCAGCGTGGACCTGACCCCGGCAACATGTAACTATAAAACCGGGGATGGGGGAGGCGAAGGGGCAGCGGCACCAATAGCCAGGGGGAGAGAAGCGGCAGCAGCAGGGCTCTAGACCCCAGGAAAGGCAGGGGGAGAGAAGCGGGCAGCGACGGCCTCTCTCCCCCTGCCTTTCCTGGGGGCTTCTGCGGGGTCAGGAAAAAAACAGGGATGGGGAGGCAATAGGGCAGCGGCGCCGGCAGTCTCTGGACCCCAGGATAGGCAGGGGCAGAGAAGCCGGCAGCGACGGCAGGTCTCTGGACCTGCAAAAGCCGCTGCAGTTAATTGATTTAAAGCGCCGCTTTAAATCATTGAACTGCAGCGGCTTATCAGCATATAACACGCAGATAGACTTTAGGCTAAAAATTTTAGCCTAAAAAAATGCGTGTTATATGCCGATAAATACGGATTCTGTCCACATTAAAAATGAGGTAACTTAATTACTTAAATAAGAAACCTGTGTATCTTACTGAGAGTACTTCTGGATGAAAGAAAGATGGCTGTCTGGGGTCTATGGAAATGCCTGTTGTCATAACTGGTTATCAGAGAAGAAATTACTCATGGACAAATATTTTCTCCCTGGCTCTTCATGGCTCCGCCCCTTCAGGTAGCCTCTAGGAGCTTCTGTGATGTTTCTGTGATGAGGATGGGGTTCTTCCTTGCTATCTTTTTCCGTCGCTCTAGTTCTCCCCTCTGTCCTCCTTACACCTGCTCTTAGCTTGTTTTCTGACTTAAAGATCCACCCAAACAAATATCATATCATCCAATGATGACTGGTGTGTGTGTGTATGGAGATCAGGGCTAGTCACATGTCTAGTCTCATGACATCACAGCAAATCCTTAATTATAACTGTATATTCTATGTGTGATTAAAGTCACCATAAATTATAGATATATCTATATCATGTATAATGTCTACTATATTTATCATTATACGATATAGTATTCCTGAATAACTTATCAGGCAACTCAAATTCCATGATATGACATCCCACACATTATTTTGACAATTGAATACAGCATTTAGCTACATAGCTGTATACATAATAATACTAATCGTTATAATGGCACTATCTATCAGATATATCTATATATATCTATATACATATATACATATCTATCTATCTATCTATCTATCTATATATATATATATATATATATATATATATATATATATAGGCAAATAGCATATTCATACTACAGAGATCATATTATAAGATCACAAATAGGAATGTTTTATAAAAAGACATTAAAGGAGTACTCCGATGCACCACAAAAAAAAAAAGCCACAATGTAGCCCATTAACTGTAGCCCATTAACTTACCTGCCCAACGACCCCTCAATCTTGTAAAACGGCCCAGCCATTCTCCTGTTACAGCCGCCCGAAGTTCCTGGCCCACGCTGGGAAAAACTACATCTCCCAGCATGCCCGCTCCTGACATCCGGACAGCTCCTGCCCTCCCCCTGATTGGGTGACAGCGCTTAGGTGGGTGTTTGCTGAGCTGAGCCTATGGCAGCTCAGCTCAGCGCATAAATGAATAAATTAAGTTAGGGGGAGTAGCCGACTCTGGGCTGGTAGGCCGGCACAGCCCGCAGTGACTCATGGGATCGATGAGTCACCGGGCGAAGATGGCGCAGGATCGTGAAAAAAAGGCAGTCGAGCGTCCTCAAAGGCACCAGCTTCCGGCCTGATGGAAAACCGTGGAGAAGTCCGGGAAGAAGCCGATATGGACAAGGTGAGTACATTACAATGTAATATAACTTTTTTTCATGCTTCTTTTCACAGGTAAAAGTTTTGCGTCGGAGTACTCCTTTAACCTGTATTTCACCGTTGGCTGGCTGAATCTGCTTATGTTGACTGACTCCTCTCAGGGACATGTTTTTTGTTTACAGTCCCCTGGTATCACTAGCTTAGTAAACATGAAAGCTATTGTGTGCCACCCAGCTAACATAGTTGAGATTAAAAGATCTCAAGTATTTGTTTCTCTCAAGACTTTTGTCATTGTTTGGTACAGCATTGTCTGACTTGTTTTAGACAGATAACACCTTTACAAACATTCAAAGGTCTGTGATCTTTCAATGAACTCCGTTTAGGCCTTCTTTACTTGGGGCCTTTTGAGAATTCATGCAACATGGCGGACACTTCATGCCATTTTTCTATTAAACATAGTGATTCATTTTTGGGCCTACAATAAGTATGACAATTTGGATGTCTTCTTCCTTCTTCTCTTTAAGGGTTTTTCCAGGCAAAACTAATTGAGGGCTTATACTCTTGATAAGCCTGCAATAGCTGATCAACTCATTGGCCCTCATTTACTATTGCAAACCTGACATGTTTTGTCTGGTTTTGCGCCAGAATTAAGAAAAACCCGACTAACTCTCCATTTTACTGAGATATCCAAAAAAAGGGCATGGCCATAGGGAGAAGGGGCATGGTCAAAAAAGGGGCATGCCCCAACATTTTTACAAAAACCTAACATATTTACTAAAATTTTCCACAGAAGATGTGGTTGATTTGAGCTGAGGAAAACACCACAGATCGGAGCATGTGTAAAAAAAAGCAAAATTTAGTGAAAAGTGCAAAAATGTAGGGAAACCTTAGTAAATACAGTGGAAAAAATTGTAGGGAATTAAAACCCTCAAAGAAACCTACACTCCGCTCTAAATCAGGGCCATTGTTGTAAATGGGAGCTAAGCTGCAGCAACCCAGTATGACCAATATGCTATGGCTGGAGCCAAGGTTTCCAACTTCGTATACTGGCCCTGATTTACTAAGAGTGTTGTGTAGGTTTCTTTGTGGGTTTTAATTCCCTACAATTTTTTTTCCACGGTATTTAATAAGGTTTCCCTACATTTTCCACTTTCCCTACATTTTGCTTTTTTTTTATACACATGCTCTGATCTGTAGGCTTTTCCTCATCTAAAATCCACCACTTTTACTGTGGAAACCTTATTAAATATGTTGTTTTTTTTTTTTTTTTGCAAAAATGTCGGGAACACGCCCCTTTTTGGTGACCAAGCCCCCTTTTCCCGACGACCATGCCCCTTTTTGGGCTTTCTTAGTAAAATGGAGAGTTAGTCGGGTTTTTTTCAATTCTGCCACAAATTCTGGCACCAATTCTGGAGTAGACAGAATTTCTGGCACAATGCGCCAGAATTTGGCACACAACCCGACAAAACATGTGTCACGATCCCGGCTGGTAGGAGGTGGATCCTCTGTGCCAGAGAGGGATTGGCGAGGACCGTGCTAGTGGACCGGTTCTAAGTCACTACAGGTTTTCACCAGAGCCCGCCGCAAAGCGGGATGGTCTTGCTGCGGCGGTAGTGACCAGGTCGTATCCACCAGCAACGGCTCAACCTCTCTGACTGCTGAAGATAGGCGCGGTACAAGGGAGTAGACAAAGGCAAGGTCGGACGTAGCAGAAGGTCGGGGCAGGCAGCAAGGATCGTAGTCAGGGGCAACGGCAGGAGGTCTGGAACACGGGCTAGGAACAAACAAGGGAACGCTTTCACTAGGCACAAGGGCAACAAGATCCGGCCAGGGAGTGCAGGGGAAGTGAGGTATAAGTAGGGAGTGCACAGGTGGAAACTAATCAAGGTAATTGGGAAGATTGGACCAGGCACCATCATTGGTGCACTGGCCCTTTAAATCGCAGAGACCCGGCGCGCGCGCGCCCTAGGGAGCGGGGCCGCGCGCGCCGGGACAGGACCGACGGAGAGCGAGTCAGGTACGGGAGCCGGGGTGCGCATCGCGAGCGGGCGCCACCCGCATCGCGAATCGCATCCCGGCTGGAGGCGGTACCGCAGCGCACCCGGTCAGGAGATCTGACCGGGGCGCTGCAGCAACGAGGATGAGGCGAGCGCTCCGGGGAGGAACGGGGACCCGGAGCGCTCGGCGTAACAACATGTTGGGTTTGCAATGATAAATGAGGGCCATTGTGTTTACATCCCCGCTCCAGGACTTGCCCTAACAGCTGATTGTCGAAGGTTACAGGTGACAGTACAACACAGATCAGCTATCCTAAAGATAGTGCATCAATCAATTTTGCTTGCAAAACACCTTTAGGTCCTATTCACATGGCAGAATTTCCTCAAGCGGAATTCCGCTTGAGGAACTCCTCCTCAAATGAAAGACTAATACACTTCTAAGGGAGTCCACACTTCCATTCACACTTCTGCTGAATTTCCGCTTGGATTCCGCACCAATGCAGCACAAAATCCACACAAGCGGAAGCGGAATAGGGGCAGATGTGCGGAAATTCTGCCATGTGAATAGACCCTTAAAGGTATTTTTAGATATGTCTATAGGCTGAGTTTTATATGCAGATTCCGGAACATATTCATGTTTGAAATCCATCTGAAATCCAATGACAATTTACATCCTCCCACTACAAAAATCTACCATGGGAATAAATGGCATGACACCTATTTCTTGTGAATACTGAAACTGCTGAAAATCTTTTGCACACCTCCAGCAAATCTGGGACACTTCCAGAGCAGAAATCTAAAGCCCAACCTTTGACTACTTCTACCAAAAAATGCCAGAATTTAATCTGTTTTATGAAAATCAGCACATGAATATTATTGTATCAATTCATTGTGGTTTTAAAGATCTCTGCTTACTCTAAATCACAGAAAAAAGGCAGCACATAATACCACGCTCTAAAGAAATTGAAATACAAATGCCAAAAATTTACCAATCTACCAGTCTACGAAGAGATAAAAAAGCTATTGCTAAGGTTCTGGGACTTCTGCAAACCACAGTAAGATTCATTATTCACAAATAAAAAAAAGTTTGGAAAAGTGCTACCAAAGGAGTCGGTGGAGTGGGTGGCCTACCAAAATGTTACCATGAGGGCATCCATGACTTATCCAGGATATCAAAAAGAACCTAGCCAAATTTCGAGGGCACTGCAGGCCTCAATTGCCTCAGTTAAAGAGAATCTGTCAGCTCTATAGGTTATGTGCTGCAGACATGGGCTAACATATTTGGATCGATAAAGCAAATCCTACTTTTTGTAAATAGAGTAAAGAGAAATGTGATTGAGCTGTATCACCCACCTCCTGGCTTTCCCTCTTTACCTGTTGTGCATGATTGACATACAGTTCACAACACCAATCCCTGTATAAATCATGTGCTTGCACGGTGCATAGGGGGCGCACACACGTTGATGCACAGAGGCCTCTGCCCACAACAGAGCACAGTTAGTAGTAAGCAGGGTATAGACACTTGAAATGTATACAGGGCTCTGCGCTGTAAGCCAAGCCCTGTATCTCAATCATCCAAATCAAGTAAAGAGGGGAAGTCAGGAGGTAGGTGATTCTGTGGCAATTTACCAGTCTGGCCGTGCCTCTTTGACTGTTAAACCCAGGACAAAAACAAGTTTTTGTAAATAACAAAATGGCCAACAAGATGTACCGTTCATTTTATTTGCTTATTATCTGTCAGCCCATTTTATGAAGGTCATAGCATGCAGATGCGCTGATGGATTCAATTAATGTACACACTGGGCAAAAATGGTATCCATGGAAGGTGCAAAGCAATGCTGATTAACAATAACACAAAGGTTGTTCTTTGTTAAAAAAAAAAAAAGTAGATGACTATAAAGACTTTTGGGTTCATCCTGTGGACTGATGAGTCAAAGGTGAAACTTTTTGGAAGACATAGGTCCTGTGAAATCTGATGTAAGAAATAACAATACCCCAAATTGGACAGGTAGGGAATCCTTAACCCTACCAGGACCAAGGGCATACAGGTATGCCCTCGCCTCCTGGGACTTAACTCATTGAGGACTCAGACAATTTTGGCCTTAAGAACTCAGACAATTTTATTTTTACATTTTCGTTTTTTCCTCCTCGCCTTCAAAAAATCATAACTCTTTTATATTTTCTGCAATATGTAGGTGGAGTGACTCCTGATATACCTAAACCAATATAAAACAAATATAAAAATATGGACAAAAAGGAATTGGGGCTCAAAGGTCAAAGATAGTGGATCCCAATGGTAAGTATAAAATAGCAATGATTTATTGGTAAGTAAAATATATAGAATAGTATAATATATAGTGGTACCAGTGACTCACAGGGCTCTTGTGAAATCACGGTATTCACTGTTAGAATAATACAGAAATAATAGTAATAAATAATAAATGCGACCATCACAATAAAAATGCGCATATAGATGCAAATAACATGCAATAAAAATATAATAAAAATCAGTCCACCAAGGTAGTGATAGCTACCTAAAATCAAGAATATTCCAAACAATATTCTAGCAGCAGTTGTGGATCACAATGTGCAAAGTCTGATAATGCTGGTCAGTAGCTAGCCGGGGTAACCCGTAGCAACAGTCTGCTAGCTTTTATTGTGCAATATCAATCAGTCATAGAATGTAGGTGAAGAAATGAATTGCCGGCATGCATGCAATTGATAGATGACTACACTGTTTCAACTGAGTGGAACAGTAGCGCTTAGATAATGGAAAACGATACTTTGTATTCTCACCACTCCTGGGCTGCCACGATGTGTATAGCAGGGGACGTAGTGTTCGCCTCCAGATGCCTGCGATCTCCCAGATGGACTCTCCGTGCGTGGGAGAACACTGCCTGGAGACTCGGCCGTCTCCCAAAAGGGCGGTGTCGGACAGCGGTGGTCTCCTGGTGGCGGTCCTGCAGCGCTTCAATTGCTGAATAGGTGTAGATACCTGCGGCGTTCTCGTGGCAGCGAGGCGCGCGCGTGACAGGCCGGGTGGCTGATAGATGCTTCTCCTTTAGTCAGCGGGGTAAGAAGCCAACATAAGTTGAATAAATGCTGATTGTGGTGGTCACAATATCTTTGAATAAATGTGAATTCGGGTAGAAAAGCAGACATGGTGCACATCTACAATCTTGTATAATGATCTGATTGCTTCTCAGCACAATATCAAAAACTAACAGGTTGTTAGTATACATTTTTGATCAAAAAGTACAAGCCCACTCGCCACGTCAAGGCCACCTATCCAGAGTGGGTCCCTAACGTCCCTAGCATAAAATGGCGCAGCACCGGGCGGCGACCGCCACAGATCATTATACAAGATTGTAGATGTGCACCATGTCTGTTTTTCTACCCGAATTCACACTGTGATTTCTATCCCCTCTTTTTTTTGTTTGAACATGTTGTCTGCACTCTTCCCCACCCCCTCAGCCCAACCCTATATAAGTAGTAGTTAGCTACACATGGGTCATTTCTTTCCTAGCAGCCTCCCAGTCTGACTGGGAGAGCATGGTAAGTGAGCCATTACACCTTGTTCACACTGGTGTGGTGCTGCGCGGTGTCCGTTGCTGCCGTGGTGCCGTGTCTGCGGGGGGGTGCGGCCCATAGACTGGTTTGAGCGGCATTGGGGCCGCTCTGCCGGTGGGTCGTTCCCCCCTGTGGGCATTGGTGTCGCGGCGGTGGTGGTCGCCGCTCGGTGCTGCGCCATTTTATGCTAGGGACGTTAGGGACCCACTCTAAATAGGTGGCCTTGACGTGGCGAGTGGGCTTGTACTTTTTGATCAAAAATGTATACTAACAACCTGTTAGTTTTTGATATTATGCTGAGAAGCAATCAGATCATTATACAAGATTGTAGATGTGCACCATGTCTGTTTTTCTACCCGAATTCACATCTTTGAATAAATGCTGGACGCGTTTCAAAACTATCTCAGTTTTTTCTTCAGCAGCAGTATTAAGTGTATAGATGGTATCTAACGATCTTATATATCATTAACTCCTCCTCTATTGAAATCGTCACTTCCAGTGTCAATAAACCATGGTAATTGGGAAAAAAACATGAATGAACTTAAGAAGGCTGTATCTGATAATATGTTTGATCACTTATAGATCGGTAATTTAATATTTATAGATACTCAATATTAAAAATAAATATGAACATAATTCTGTGATAGTGACTGAATGCAGATAAGTAACAATATGGTCCTAAATGCAGCACTATATATTGAAGACTACCCACAGAGTCTTTCAATATATGCTATTCATAAACAATTATACTTTAAACTAGTGTAATTATAATTATAGTTGGAAAGGACAAAATATGGGAATACTTCTATGGAAGGTATATAATAAATATTACAATAAATATAATATAATAAATACACAGCTTGCACTATTAACACCTGTAACCTATTGAATATACTAAATACACTCATTTCAATAAAAATTGTGTGTATAAAAAAAAAATTTTATAAGAAATTTCATAAAATTAATTAATAAACTGTATACAAATACACTACAGTACACTAATACAATACACTAATACAATACACTAATATATATATGTGAATTTTGAATGTTGGAGAATGGAGGACACATAGGGAAACAATGCCTATGGTGTAATTAAAATAGAGCAATCTACTAGAATCAAATTATAGCAAATTATGATAATATAGAAATATAAAAAATATAAATACATATAAAAATATATATAAAATTATATATAAAATTATGCATGAAACTACTTATCCTGTAGATGTGAGGAAGGGCAGTTCGAAGTCGAAGCAGAAGACCTAACTTATAAATTTTTGGAAAAACAGTATCCACCTGACAAAGTACACAGTCCCTTGAAAAAATACGTAAATTAGATAGGGCCACCTTTTTTCAACCTAAAATTCCAAGTTCCTCTACTAATTCCACTATAGACAATGCCAAATTAATCATTGCGTTTAACACCCAATACCGCAAAATAGAAAATATCATCAAAAGATACTGGCCACTCATACAACAAGACAAAATTATAGGCGATATTATTCCAGAAAAACCCCCCTTAGTTTACACTAGAGCCCCCAATTTATCAATTAAGATAGCTCCAACTGTACGACAAATTAAACAACAGAGACATACAGATTCCACCCTAGTTGATCTTAAAGTTTTTTTTTTAGATGCGGACAATGTCCAAATTGTAAAGTTACTAATTTCGAAAAAAGTACAGTATCAGTTAACTCTACATCTAATGATTTTAGTTTCACTATTAAAGATTTTTTAAACTGTGCTAGCAAGGGGGTAATTTATTTAATTCAGTGCCCATGTCACAAATAGTATGTGGGTCGTACTTCACGTGTTTTAAAAACTCGGATCCTAGAACATAGGTATAATATTAAAAAACAAAATGAAAAAAAAACCCTTGTCAGCACATTTTAAATTTTTCCATCAAGGCAACCTCAATAATTTAAAATATGTAGCCCTCCAAAAGATTAAACCAGATTCGCGAGGTGGAAATTTTATAAGTCAAATGTCCAGGGCGGAATCTCGCAAAATCTTTGAATTTGGATCATTAGCACCCAGAGGTCTCAACAACGATATTGAACTGTTTGTTTTTGTTTTTTTTCCAAAGTAAGAGTTTTATTGAAGATTTTCCAATAATACAGGAAATAAACAGTACATGAAATGTCGGCACTGGCGAGGCCAGTAAGCCAACAAGACACTAATATGCAAAGCATCATAGTCAATCAACAAAAATTAGGCATTACTGCATACAGAGCCTTACTTCATATGAGAACTCTAAAAGGTAGGTCGGTAATTGACCAACTGGGCTTGTAGCCATATAACAATTCGACAACAATAAGGAAAAAGCAGGTACAATCACTAGCAGTAAGGCGGAGAGCCAGGGAAGACATGAAGGGCACAGAAGGATCGACAACATACTGCATGGTGGAAGGAGAGAGAGAGGGGATGAAATGAGAGAGAGAGAGAGAGAGAGAAAATTTGGGATAGGAGGGGGTAGTGGGGGGATGAGAAGAGGGAAGTTGCAGTAGTCGTAGCATACGACTATATAGAGCCTTACCTGATCGAACGGGACCACTCCACCCGTCAACACAGCGAGTCCTAATCGTTGATGAGCTAATGTGGGGATGAGTGAAGGGGGTTAAGCGTGTGTACTGGCAGATCTAAATTGTCACTAGTGAACTCCTGGGAGGCTACGTAGGATAGCCATGGAGACCAGGTAGCATAGTACTTTTCTATTTGCCTAGCAGAGTTTGCTCGGAGCTCCTCCATCCTGCAAACATAGGTAACTTCCTTCAGCCAGGAGGAGTAGGTTGGGGTAAGTGGGGATTTCCAGAGGCGAGGAATCACGGCTCTGGCTGAGATAAGTAAATGGTGAGCTAGAGCAACTGATGCTTGGGGGAATGTGCGAGGAAATATAGAGAGGAGTATAGGTTGCGGGTCTGAGTCTATGGAAAGGGACGTCAGCCTATTTATAGTGGACAGCACTTGTGTCCAGAACGTATTCAACGTCGGACATGTCACCCAAATATGAGACATCGTCCCCTTCAAGCATCCGCACCGCCAACATGTGTCGGAAACCTGTGGATACATACGTGTCAAGAGCGACGGAACTCTGTACCTGTTTGGTTTTACAAGTTTGGGGGGGGGGGGGGGAGGTCCCTTTGGACGGCCCGTCGTGCGTCTGGCTGTATTATCAGCACCACGACGGACCCTTCATTGGGCCCTTCCTCACATCTACAGGATAAGTAGTTTCTTGCATAATTTTATATATAATTTTATATATATTTTTATATGTATTTATATTTTTTTATATTTCTATATTATCATAATTTGCTATAATTTGATTCTAGTAGATTGCTCTATTTTAATTACACCATAGGCATTGCTTCCCTTTGTGTCCTCCATTCTCCAACATTCACAATTCACACACACATATATATATATATATATATATATATATATATATATATATATACTGTAGTGTATTTGTATACAGGAAAATGGGACAATTTAATTTTTTTATACTTTTATACATATTTTATACTTAAAATTTTACACTTTAACAGTCCCCATAGGGGACTGTTTATAGCAATCATTTGATTGCTAATACTGTTCAGTGCTATGCATAGGGCATAGCACTGATCAGTGTTATCGGTCATCTTCTGCTCTGGTCTGCTCGATCTCAGACCAGAGCAGAAGACCCGTGGAAGGCAGCAAAGGCAGGTGACGGGACCTCTGTCTGCCGTTCTATTCACGACCTGCGTTGTTAAGGAGTTAAGGACCAAGGGCGTACCTGTACTCCCTCAGCATTTCCGTTCACCACCAGTAGCCGGGAAGGGAACGGAATTGCAATGCCTGCAGAAATCGTTCGGAAGCAACCGACCAATAGCAGATCGGGGGCAGAGGGATTAATGTTCGGTTTGGGGCAGAGTGGGGGTGGGCCACGATCCTCCTGCGGGTGCGGCGGCGGCGACGATAATCCTGCTACTGACGGAAGCCACGTGGTCTCTAATCTTTAGCCCTCCAGATGTTGCAAAACTACAACTCCCAGCAGTGGTGTTGCTAAAGTTGGTGTCACCTGGTGCGGTAAAAAAAATGGTGTCACCCTCACCAAATGTAATTTGTTTTAGCCATAATGTTGACAAAGATATATATTGAATGTAATTGCTACAGCCCTGATTGGACATATCAGGCAATGATATAAGTAACTCACAGGTCTTAATGTCTTCTCTATAATCTTTCCTTATCTAATTTAGGTACATACCTCTGTGACTTCTTCAAGCTAAATTTTCGTTCTGCAGAACTTGATGGTCAGATGGCTCCTTTTACTTCATCAGCCGATTCTGATCCTCTATATGAAAACAATAATTAATATACCACTGCCAGTCACTGTATCCTCTGAATATAATACTACCTCACACTGTGCTCTCTGAATATAATACAATCACACACTGCAACATTTGAAAATAATACTACCATACACAATGCTCTCTGAATACAATACTACCACACACTGCACACTCTAAATATAATGCTACCACACGCTGGACCCTCTGAATATAATACTACCACACACAATGTTCTCTGAATATAATACTACCACACACTGCGCTCTCTAAATATAATACTAACACACACTGCAACCACTGAAAATAATACTACCATACACAATGCTCTCTGAATATAATACTACCACACACTGCACTCTCTAAATATAATGCTACCACACACTGCAACCTCTGAAAATAATACTACCACATACTATACCCTCTGAATATAATACTATTTCGGGGGTTAATAACTCATTTATGAATTACAAATTATTAATTATGGTCAACAAAAATATGAAAAATATTATGACCGTTATGAATTGCCAAAAATATACAAACAATGCAATTCACCATATCTGGGCCCGACTATTTTCCCAGATATGAGTTCTATAGTTGTGGTAAAGAAACTTTTGCAAAATAATAAAATTATAACGCAGTTATTATAAAAATGATATAAACATTTATTTGTTACAGTTGATTAACATTAAGGAGAGTAATAAAAACAGACCATAATATCAATGAAATGATATAAAGAAAATATCAATGACAAAATGTCATACAATGATATATTATTAAGTTATTAAAAGATTAACCCCTTAAGGACTCCGTTTTTGCACTTTCGTTTTTTCCTCCTTACCTTTTAAAAATCATAACCCTTTCAATTTTCCACCTAAAAATCCATATTATGGCTTATTTTTTGCGTCGCCAATTCTACTTTGCAGTGACATTAGTCATTTTACCCAAAAATGCACGGCAAAACGGAAAAAAAAATCATTGTGCGACAAAATCGAAGAAATATCGCCATTTTGTAACTTTGTACGTTTAAAAATGTCATCTTCTGACCCCTATACCTTTTTTATTTTTCCACGTAGAGGGCGGTATGAGGACTCATTTTTTGCGCCGTGATCTGAAGTTTTTATCGGTATGATTTTGTTTTGATCGGACTTTTTGATCACTTTTTATTCATTTTTTAATGGTATAAAAAGTGACCAAAATACGCTTTTTTGGACTTTGGAATTTTTTTGCGCGTACGCCATTGACCGTGCGGTTTAATTAATGATATATTTTTATAGTTCGGACATTTATGCATGCGACGATACCACATATGTTTATTTTTTTTTTTTTTACACTGTTTTATTTTTTTTATGGGAAAAGGGGGGTGATTCAAACTTTTATTAGGGAAGGGGTTAAATGACCTTTATTAACACTTTTTTTAAACATTTTTTTTGCAGTGTTATAGCTCCCATAGGGACCTATAGCACTGCACACACTGATCTTTTACACAGATCACAGGCGTGTATTAACACGCCTGGGATCAGTGTTATCGGCGCTTGACTGCTCCTGTCTGGATCTGAGGCACAGAGCAGTCATTCGCCAATCGGACACCGAGGAGGCAGGTAAGGGCACTCCCGGTGTCCGGTCAGCTGTTCGGGACGCCGCGATTTCACCGCGGCGGTCCTGAACAGCCCGACTGAGCAGCCGGGTCACTTTCACTTTCACTTCAGCTTTGACCACCGCTTCTAAAGGGTTAATACCGCACATCGCCGCGATCGGCGATGTGTGGTATTAGCCGCGGGTCCCGGCCGTTGATGAGCGCCGGGACGACACGATATGATGCGGGATCGCGGCGCGATCCCGCTTCATATCCCGGGAGCCGGCGCAGGACGTAAATATACGTCCTGCGTCTTTAAGGGGTTAAACCTAATCACAGAAGTGAGTTAGTTCAGATATCAGTAGATTACTATGTGTAGAGATCATCACATTATATGATATCCTATGGGCATATTATCTCTAGATATATAAAATGGGAATAAACCCCGCCCAGTCCTAACCACAGCTTTTCCTTGGTAAGATACAGTATTTAAAATATACTATTTATTTAGAAAACTTAAAGTAAGTTTTCTCGTGGTAATTATTATTATTATGTCATGTATACAAGCAGAGTGGGATCCCATCAGACTATGCTATATATGCAATATGATTATCGCATTCATCCCCATAAGACGCCCCGTTCATCAGCAGTAGAAGGGGATGGCTTATAAACTACTGTTACCATCTCACAATAGAGAATATATTTTTATATATAATTGTAATAAGCCGGTCTGCTCATAAACATGAAATAACTCTCCACATTAAAATGAGGTAAGTTAATCAAATAAGAAACCTGTGTATCTTACCGAGAGCACTTCGGGATAAAAGAAAGATGGCTGCCTGGATCCCATGGGAACGCCTTTAGTCATAACCGGTGAGTAGGGAAGAAATGGGTTTATGGACTGAAGTATTTCTCCCTGACTCTTCATGGCTCTGCCCCTTCAGGTAGCCTTTGTGATGAGGATGGGTCCCTCTGTCTGTATGGCTGTAAGTCCCTTGGTCAGTGTGCGGATATGTCCTGGGTCTGTCCCACACCCGCTTTTTAACTCGTCCCCTATCTAAAAGATCCAGCCGCACAATTTCAGATCATCCAATAATGTCTGGTGGGTGTGTGTATGGAGATCAGGGTAAGTCACATGTCTAGGCTCATGACATCACAGCTAATCATTAATTTACTCTTTTATATATATATATATATATATATATATATATATATATATATATATATATATATTATGTGATTAAATTCACCATAAGTGATATATATATTTATATCATAGCTACTATATTTTCATAATACGCTATATTATTCCTGAGATTAATAATCATGAATTAATTAATTAATCCATCAGGCAACACCAATTATATGATTAGACATCCCACACATTATTTATACACCTGAATACAGTATTTAGCTATATAGCTGTATACACAATCATACTACGTTATAATGCCACTATTTATTAGTGATATATATATATATATATATAGATATATATATATATTGTTAAATATATCAATATTGTATAATAGGGCAAGATAGCACATTCATGATCATATTTTAAGAATGCTTTATAAAAATACATGAATTTTAGCCTTTAAGTCAGCCTTTGGTCCAGTTAAAACTAGTCATGTTGACTGACTTCTCTTCAGGGACAATGTCTGTTGTATGAGACAAGACAATACCTTTAAACTTCTCGGGCATCTCAAATTAATGGCCAGATACAGATAAATAGAATGCAAATATGCCCTATTGTTAAGCACACACACACACACCTGGTTCCAGGTGTGTATAGCTTTTACAGCGAGCGTTCCGGTCCCCGCCTCCGGACCGGAGCGCCCGCTTCCTCGCCCCCTCTCCTCGGGATCATGGTGCCTCCCGCTCAGACACACTGACCGGGAGCATGGGATCCCTTGTGTCGGGGACGTGGCTGCCGTGGCGGCTGGTTCCCGCTCACGCGCCGTGTCCCAGTCTATCTTAACCGGCGCCTCGTTCCCTGCGCCGACACTCTATGCTTCCCGGCGTGTGTGGCCCCGCTCTCTAGGGCGCGCGCGCCACCTTCAGTAAATTTAAAGGGCCAGCGCACCATTGGTTCGCTGGATACTGACCCCTGCTCCTTCCCAATAAAAGTTTCCTGCCCCTTCCTGCCCTTGCCGGATCTTTGCCCCTTGTGCCTCTGAGAAAGCGTTCCTTGTAGCCTGTATCTCCTTGCCTGTTTCCGAACCCGTTGCTACCGTCTACTCACCTGTGAACCCTTGCCGCCTGCCCTGACCTTTGCTACGTCCGAATACGCCTTTGCCTGCTCCCTGTGTACTTTGCCATATCAGCTGCCAGAGAGGTCGAGCCGCTATTGAGGGAACGACCTGGGGGCTACCTGCTGCAGCAAGTCCATCCCGCTTTGCGGAGGGCCCTGGTGAAGACCAGTAGTCCCTTAGACTCCGTTCCCCTGGTACGGCCCGTGCCATCGCCTCTCTGGTCTAGAGGATCCACTACCAGTCCTGCAAGTTCGTGACAGTAAGATCCGGCCATGGATCCAGCTGATGTTCCTTTGCCAAGCCTAGCGGACCTCACCTCCATTGTGGCCCAGCAAGGTCAGCAGCTGGCCCAGTTAACCGCCATGTTGCAGCAGCTCCTGCCTTCTCAGCAACAGCCAGCTCCTCCGTCTGCATCTGCTGCATCTTCTCCGCCTGCAGTTGCCACCGGATCCAAAATCCGTTTGTCTCTGCCAGAAAAGTGTGAAAGAGATCCTAAGCTGTGCCGAGGGTTCCTGTCACAGTGCTCTCTCCACCTCGAGCTACTGTCTGACCAATTTCCTTCTGAGTGAGCCAAGGTAGCCTTTATCCTCAGTCTGCTCTCCGGGAAGGCCCTGGCCTGGACTACACCGCTATGGGACCACGCTGATCCAGCCACCTCTTCCGTCCAGAGCTTCTGCCAAGAGTTCCGGAATGTTTTCGAGGAACCCGTCCGGGTTACCTCCGCAGAGACTGCCTTACTAAACTTGACCCAAGGACGCTCTACCGTGGGTGACTATGCCATTCAGTTTCGCACCTTAGCCTCCGAACTGAACTGGAACAACGAAGCCCTTTGTGCCACATTCAAGAAGGGACTTAACAGTGAAATAAAGGACGTTCTGGCTGCACGTGAGCTACCTTCCACCCTTACTGACCTCATCTTGCTGGCCACTAGAATCGACAAGCGTTTCACCGAGAGACAAGAGGAGCTCCTTCTTGAAAGGGAAAGGCTCAACCTAGACGCTACCCTCGTCTGGCTCCCAATTTTCAGCGTCCACCTCAGCCTCTTTCTGGGCCTCCCGTCGTGGAAGCCATGCAGGTGGATTGGTCACGCCTGACTCCGCAAGAACGAAGCCGTCGCAGAGACGAGAACTTGTGTCTGTACTGCTCCAGTACTGAGCACTTCCTACGAGACTGTCCTCTCCGTCTACCACGTTCGGAAAACGCTCGCACGTAGTAAACGTGGGAGAGGCGTTGCTAGGTGTGGATTCCTCCTCTCCACGTCTCATCATATCCGTACAGCTGTTCCTCCCTTCCAAGTCCTTCTTCTCCGCTGCAGCCTTTTTGGATTACGGTTCAGCTGGCAGCTTCATCCACGCCTCCTTGGTCGACAAGTACCGTATTCCGGTTACCCGTCTAACTAAACTGCTCTTCATTTCTTTAATGGTGAGAGACTCTCTGCCACTGTGCAGTTCTGTACCCTGACACTGCAGATGAATATTGGAATTTTTCATACAGAGACTCCAGAGTTCCTTGTCCTTCCCTTCTGCTCCTCCGAACTCCTCCTGGGTCTGTCGTGGCTACAACGTCATAGTCCTGTCCTGAACTGGTCCACCGGTGAGATCCTGCGTTGGGGTCCCTCCTGTTCGGACCGGTGTCTCAAGCCTGCTCCTGTCAAGTAGGTCCAGCAAGTTGCTCCGCCTCCTGGACTGCCTAAGCCATACCATTCCTTTGCGGATGTCTTCTGCAAAAAACAAGCCAAGGTCCTTCCTCTTTACAGATCAAATGATTGTCCGATCGACCTAATGCCTGGTTCTACTCCACCCCGGGATAGAATTTATCCTCTCTCACCTGAAATGCTTGCCATGTCCGATTATATTCGTGAGAACCTACAGAGAGGATTCATAAGGAAGTCTTCTTCTCCTGCTGGGGCAGGTTTCTTCTTCGTGACCAAAAAGGACGGCTCCCTCCGCCCCTGCATAGACTACAGAGCACTCAATAAGATTACCATCAAGAACCGTTACCGTCTACCCCTAATCTCTGAGTTATTTGATCGTCTCCGAGGGGCAAAGATTTTCACCAAATTGGATCTTCGAGGGACTTATAATTTGGTCCGTATTCGCAAGGGCGATGAGTGGAAGACCGCCTTTAACACAAGAGACTGCCATTTTGAGTACCTGGTGATGCCTTTCGGCCTCTGTAACGCACAAGCCATCTTCCAGGAATTCGTTAATGATATATTCAGGGACTTGCTCTACTCCTGTGTGGTCGTATACTTGGATGACATCCTTGTCTCTTCTCCTCCAATTTGGACCAACACCGGGTCAATGTGCGACAAGTACTCACTCGTCTGAGGAGAAATCGTTTATACGCCAAGATCGAAAAATGTCTTTTTGAGCAGTCCTCCTTGCCTTTCCTGGGTTACATTATCTCTGCTCAAGGACTTCAAATGGACCCCACCAAGCTCTCGGCGGTTCTGGATTGGCCACGGCCCTCTGGACTCCAAGCCATACAAAGGTTTTTGGGCTTTGCCAATTACTACAGGCAATTTATCCCTCATTATTCCACTCTGGTGTCCCCTATTGTGGCTTTAACTAAAAAGGGCGCCAACCCTAAATCCTGGCCTTCCCAAGCTGAAGAAGCCTTCCAGTCTCTGAAGGTTGCCTTTGCCGCAGCACCGGTTCTCTCTAGACCTGATTCCACCAAGCCCTTCTCTCTCGAAGTGGATGCCTCCTCGGTGGGAGACGGAGCTGTGCTCACACAGAAATCTCCCACGGGCAAGACCTTAACTTGTGGCTTCTTTTCGAAAACATTCTCTCCCGCGGAGAGAAATTATTCCATAGGGGACAGAGAACTGCTGACTATTAAATTAGCTCTGGAGGAATGGAGACATCTTCTCGAGGGAGCCACTCATCCTGTGAATATCTTTATGGACCACAAGAACCTGGCTTACCTCCAGTCTGCTCAGTGACTAAATCCTCGTCAGGCTCGCTGTTCTTTGTTCTTCGCCCCTTTCAATTTTGAGATTCATTTCTGTCCGGCTTCTAAGAACATTAGGACAGACGCTCTGTCTCACTCTTCTGATGTGGTGGGCGACGAGATAACACCTCAACATATTATCCCTCCTGAACGTCTTATTGCCGTCGCTCCTGTGGACCTGAGCCATCTTCCTCCTGGCAAATCCTATGTATCTCCACGTCATCGGGTGCAAATTCTCAAGTGGGGCCACGCTTCTCATTTTGCTGGTCATCCTGGGGTGCAGAAATCTCTCAATCTCCCAAAGGTACAGGTAGCCTTCTCTTGAAAAGGATGTCACGGATTTCATCCAAGCCTGTATGGTTTGCGCCCGAGATAAATCGCCTCGCCTGAGACCTGCAGGCCTCCTCTCACCTCTACCTGTTCCAGAAATTCCCTGGTCTCATATCGCCATGGACTTTATTACAGATCTTCCCTCCTCCCGTGGCAACTCCGTTATTTGGGTCACCGTAGACCGCATCTCCAAGATGGCTCACTTTGTGCCCCTGCCCGGCCTTCCCTCTGCACCCGAGTTGGCCAAACAGTTTTTTCAGCACATCTTCCGCCTCCATGGCCTACCCCAACATATTGTCTCGGATCGCGGGGTGCAGTTTGTCTCCAAATTCTGGAGAGCCCTATGTGGTCAGCTCGGGATCAAGTTGGACTTTTTCTCTTCATACCATCTTCAGTCGAACGGCCAAGTGGAACGGGTGAACCAAATTTTGGGGAACTATCTGCGTCACTTTGTATCCTCACGCCATGACGATTGGGCGGATCTACTTTCCTGGGCGGTGTTCTCCTATAACTACAAACAATCTTCTGCTTCCAACAAGTCTCCTTCCTTTGTAGTTTTTGTCCGTCATCCTCTTCCACCTCTGCCACGGTATCCTACTCCTTCTTCCGTGCCTGCCGTTGACTCTCTGGTACAGGATTTTTCCACCATCTCGCGAGAGACTTACACTGCTCTCCTCAAGGCATCCTCCCGTATGAAACTTCAAGCTGACAAGAAACGCAGGGCCCCTCCAGATTTCCGCCCCCGGGTGACAAAGTACATCCGATTTAGGGTCCCAAGTTACAAATTGGGTCCTCGTTACTTGGGGCCCTATAAAATCAAGAGTCGTATCAATCAAGTCTCTTATCAACTTCATCTTCCTCCATCCCTCCGAATCCATAACTCTTTCCATGTCTCCCTTCTTAAACCTGCTGTCTTTAACCGCTTTTCCCCCAAGCTTTTTTCTCCCACCCTGGTCGCCGGCACCTCTGATATATTCTCGGTCAAGGAGATCTTGGCAACCAAGGTCTCTCGGGGTAAAAGATTTTTTTTTGGTTGATTGAGAGGGTTGCGGACCTGAGGAAAGATCCTGGGAGCCTGAGGAAAATATCTTGGACCGCAGCCTCATCCTTAGTTTTCTGGGTACCAAAAAGAGGGGGAGACCTAAGGGGGGTATTATCATATCGAGCGCTCCGGTTCCTGCCTCCGGACCGGAGCGCCCGCTTCCTCGCCCCCTCTCCTCGGGATCCCGGTGCCTCCCGCTCAGACACACTGACCGGGAGCACGGGATCCCTTGTGTCGGGGACGCAGCTGCCATGGCGGCTGGTCCCCGCTCACGCGCCGCGTCCCAGTCTATCTTACCCTGCGCCTCGTTCTCTGCGCCGACACTCTCTGCTTCCCGGCGCGCGCGCCCTAGAGAGCAGCAATCCATCCCGCTTTGCGGCGGGCCCTGGTGAAGACCAGTAGTCCCTTAGACTCCATTCCCCTGGTACGGCCCATGCCATCGCCTCTCTGGTCTAGAGGATCCTCTACCAGTTCTGCCGGTTCGTGACAATAGCAAAGACCACTCATTGTGTACAGACAATGCTCTCTTGGACTTTAAACTGAGATTTGTCAATAAAGCCTTAGAGATGGGCTTTGGTCTCTCAAAGACTCCATTTTAGGCCTTCTGAAAAGATACACAAAATGGTGGATCATATTGCCATGTTATATTAGAAATAGTGATTCATATTTGGGGCTTAATAGCACGACAACTACCACACACAATGTTCTCTGAATGTAATACTGCCACACATTGCGCTCTCTAAATATAATACTTCCACACACTGTGCCTTCAGAATATAATACTACCACACACTGGACCCTCTGAATATAATACTATAACACACTGGTGCCCTCTGATTATAATTCTATCACACACTGCCCATCTGAATGTAATACTACCACACACTGCGCCCTAAGAATATAATACTACCACACACTGGACCCTCTGAATATAATACTACCACATGCTGCAACTTCTAAAAATAATACCACCACACAGTGCCCCTCTGAATATAACTCTACCACACTCTGTGCCCTCTGAATATAATACTACAACACACTTGCGCCCTCTGATTATAATTCTATCACACACTGCCCATCTGAATGTAATTCTACCACACTGCGCCCTCTGAATATACTATTATACACTGCGTCCTCTGAATATAATACTATCACACACTGTGCCCTCTGAACATAATACTACCACACTGCGCCCTCTGATTATAATACTATCACACACTGCGCCATCTGAATATAATATTATCACACACTGCACCCTCTGAATATCATACTACTACACACTGCGCCCTCTGAATATAATACTACCACACACTGCGCCCTATGAATGTAATACTATCACACAATGTGCCCTCTGAACATAATACTACCACACTGTGTCCTCTGATTATAATATATATGTTGATGTAAAGTTCTCTGCGGGCGAACTACAAGGCTCAGAAGAGAAGGAGCGCCCTTGAGCTTTTAGAGAGAGAATTTGTTTGAAATGGGATCGGGGGCCATGGGCGTTTACAAAGCCCCTATGGTGCCAGAACAGTGGACCCCCCCCACATGTGACCACATTTTGGAAACCACACCTCTCCCGAAATGTAATAAGGGGTGCAGTGAGCATTTACACCCCACAGGTGTCTGACAGATTTTTGGAACAGTGGTCCGGGAAATCCAAGGATTTCTCGCAGATACGCATCCTACCGATCGAACACATCACACCAGAGACCCAGAACAGAGTGGCCACTTTGAATAGGAGAGAAGCCCTCTGGATATTTAAATTGAACTGTCTCCAACCTGACGGACTAAATTAATGTATAGAACTTTAAAAACTCGAATATCCATTTTACATCCCAACAGTTTTTTCCTAATTTTTTCTTTACACATAATGGTTCCAACTTTCAATCTTTTTCTGTTTTCATCTTTTCCACATTTTTTTTGCTCATATTTATGGTAAAGTTATTTCTATTTCACACTTTATGATTTTTTCATTTTAATTTTTTTAAATTATTTTCTTACTATAGTTTTCATTAATAATACCACAATTATTTTATATCAATATTATTCTACATTCATTCTCATTTTTAATTTTTTATTCACAATGTATATATTCCTTCAATATTATTCCTCCATATTTAATCCTCCATAATTTTTTATCCATCCTGTCCCACATCTGACATACACCCACTCTTGCCATCCTCCTCTGGTCCTATCAGCCATATATTCATTGTAATGTGGAACAGTTATACCCTACATTCCCTGCATACTAAACAACCATACCCCACTGCTAGATACAATGGGGATCAAAAGGATCAAAAGTTTGGGCACCCCAGGTAAAAATTTGTATTAATGTGCATAAAGAAGCTATGGAAAGATGGAAAAATCTCCAAAAGGCATCAAATTACAGATTAGACTGTCACGCACCTGAATGAGGACATCACGGAGCAGGTAGTGGATCCTCTACCTGTGTGGCTGATGACACGGACCGTATCGGGGAGCGGAGTCTAAGGTGCCGCTGGTCTTCGCCAAATGGATTTGCTGCGGCAGGCGACACCCAGGTCGCTACCCCCAATATGGCTCGACCACACAGGTAACTGGGCAAGGCAAAGTACAGGAGGATGAGACAGAGGTGTAGTCAATGTAGCAGAAGGTCAGGACAGGCGGCAAAGGTTCGTAGTCAAAAAACCTAGCGGGATGGTCTGGGAACACGGGTATGGCAAACAGGCAATAGGATACGCTTTCTCTCAGGCAAAGGGCACTGAAGATCCGGCAGGGGGGTGTGGGAGGTGCAGGAACTTATAGAGTAGTGTCAGGTGTACATACTAATTAAGAGCACACTGGCCCTTTAAATCACAGAGCTCCGCCGCGTGTGCGCCCTAGGAGACAGGGACGAGTGCGGCAGAGCATAGTGCCAGAAGCAGCAGAGCGGGGTAAGTGACGGGCTGGGACTCGCATGCGGGCGCATCCCGCAAAGCGAATCCCAGCCCCGCCAACAGATGGGGACCCCGGGACACTGCGCTGACTGCCGGAGTTCGCGGCCGGTGCGCAGCACGTTACAGTACCCCCCCCTTTGGTCTCCCCCTCTTCCCACGGCTCAGAAACTTTTGTAAGAAGATCTTTGTCCAGAATATTGTCCTGAGGCTCCAAAGACCTCTCTTCAGGACCGAATTCTTCCCAGTCCACAAGTAAGTAGCGGTTTCCTCTGACCAACTTGGAAGCAAGAATTTCTTTTACAGCAAAAACATCAGAGGTACCAGAGATGAAGGATGAAGATGAAGAAGGCGTGATGTCTTCTCGAGAGAAATGATTGTAGATGACAGGCTTCAAGAGGAAAACATGGAAGGAATTTGGGATCCGGAGAGAGGAGGGCAGATGGAGAGAATAAGCCATGGGATTAAGTTGTTTTTTGACTTTATAGGGACCCAAAAAACGTGGACCTAGTTTGTAAGAGGGTACCTTGAAGCGGATGTACTTGGAGGACAACCACACCTTGTCCCCAGGAGAGAACTCGGGAGGAGGACATCTTTTCATGTCCGCTTGAGACTTCATACGGCCCTTAGCAAGAAGAAGAGAATGGCGAGTCTTCTGCAAGATAGAGGCGAAATTTCGCACCAGTTCGTCAGCCATAGGTACTCCAGAAGAAGAGGAAGGCAGGGGAAGAGGTGGACGAGAGTGAAGGCCGAAGATCACAAAGATGGGGGAAGTTCCAGTGGACTCAGAATTCCTATGGTTATAGGAAAATTCGGCCCAGGGTAGTAAATCGGTCCAGTCATCTTGACGAGCGGAGACAAAATGACAAAGATAGTCCCCCAGGACTTGATTCACCCTTTCGACTTGAACATTGGATTGAGGGTGGTAAGCTGAGGAGAAGTCCAATTTTACTTGGAGGCGTGAACATAGGGCTCTCCAGAACTTGGAGACAAACTGGACCCCCCAATCGGAAACAATAAGAGTAGGTAGTCCATGGAGATGGAAGATGTGAGTGAAAAATAGCTTGGCTAGCTGCGGTGCTGATGGCAACCCTGGCAAGGGCACAAAAGGGGCCATTTTAGAAAACCGGTCAACCACAACCCAGATGACCATGTTGCCACTGGAAGATGGAAGGTCGGTGATAAAGTCCATTGCTATGTTGGTCCAGGGCAGCTCAGGAACTGGCAGAGGTTCTAGAAGACCAGCAGGCTTGGCACGAGGGGTCTTGTCCCGGGCACAGACTGAACAAGAGCAGACAAAGTCAATGACATCTTTTCTCAGAGTTGGCCACCAATACAGTCGAGAGATGAGTTGCATGGACTTACGTATTCCGGCATGGCCGGCCAGAAGAGAGGAATGACCCCATTTCAAGATTCGGCGTCTTAGGCGTGGAGTTACGTAGGTCTTCCCAGGAGGCAGGTGGTGAAGAGTTGCTGGAGCTACAGTAATGAGACGATCGGGCCTGACGAGGATTGAGGTGATGAGCAGTCTGTAGATATAACAAGTTCTTGTGGTCAGTATAAATGGTAAGTGGATGTACAGAGCCCTCCAAGAGATGGCGCCATTCTTCCAAGGCAAACTTAAAAGCCAAAAGCTCACGATCACCTATTGTATAGTTTCTTTCTGCTGGTGAGAAGGTTTTAGAGAAGAAACCGCAGGTTATAATTTTTCCCTTGGAAGATTTTTGTGTCAAAATAGCGCCTGCACTGACCAAAGAAGCGTCCATTTCCAAAATAAATGGCTTGGCAGAGTCTGGTCTCGACAATACAGGAGCAGAAGCAAAGGCAGATTTTAACTGTTTAAAGGCTTCTTCAGCCTCTGGAGTCCAGACCTTAGGATTGGCCGCTTTCTTAGTAAGAGACACGATGGGAGCAACCAAGGTGGAATAATGCGGAATAAATTGTCGATAATAATTGGCAAAGCCGAGGAAGTGCTGAATCGCTTTCAAGCCAGAAGGTCGAGGCCAATCCAGACAATATATCCAAGGAATGGAAGACTGGTCTTCTCAAAAGTTTGGAAGACTGGTCTTCTCACGGGGACCCCGGGACACTGTGCTCACAGCCGGAGTTCACAGCCGTAGCGCAGCGCGTAACATAGACATTCTCATAATATGTCAACAAAAGTTAGATTTTATTTCCACTTTCAAAATAACAGAAAACAAAAAAATGCCGTGTGCAAAAGTTTGGGCACCTTGCAGAGTTAATATCTTGTACTGCCCCCTTTGGCAAGTATCACAGCTTGTAAATGCTTTTTGTAGCCAGGCAAGAGTCTTTCAATTCTTGTTTGAGGTATCTTTGCCCATTCTTCCTTACAAAAGTCTTCCAATTCTTTGAGATTTCTGGGCTGTCTGTCACGCACTGCTCTTTTAAGGTCTATCCATAGATTTTCAATTATTTTGAGGTCAGGAGATTGTGAAGGCCATGGCAAAACCATCAGTTTATGCCTCTTGATGTAATCCCCCGTGGATTTCTAGGTGTGTTTTGGATCATTATCCATTTGCAGAAGCCATCTTCTCTTTAACTTCAGCTTTTTCACAGATGGCATCAAGCAAGCATCCAAAATTTGCTGAAATTTCATTGAATCCATTTTTCCTTCTAAGCGTGAGATGTTCCCTGTGCTACTGGCTGCAATACTACACCAAAGCATGATTGATCCACCCCCATGCTTAACAGTTGGACAGAGGTTCTTTTCATTAAATTCTGTTCCCCTTCTTCTCCAAACGTACCTTTGCTCATTCCGGCCAAAAAGTTAAATTTTAACCTCATCGGTCCACAGTACTTGTTTCCAAAATGCATCAGACTTGTCTATATGTTCATTTGCAAAGTTCAAACACTGATTTTTGTGGTGAGGACGTAGAAGAGGTTTTCTTCTGATGACTCTTCCATGAAGACCATATTTGTACAAGTATCTCTTTACAGTGGAATAGTGTACCACAACTCCAGTGTCTGCCAGATCTTTCTGGGTGAATTATGCAGTCAAACGTGGGTTTTGAATTGTTTTTCTCACAATCCTGCGAGCTGTTCTGTCTGTTACTTTTCTTGGTCTTCCAGATCTAGCTTTAACTTCCACTGTTCCTGCCATTTCTTAAATACATTCCGAACAGAGGATATTGACATCTGAAAATGTTTTGCTATCTTCTTATAGCCTTCTCCAGCTTTGTGAGCGTCAACTATTTTCAGTTTCAGATTTCTAGACAACTGCTTAGAAGAACCCATGGTGCTGATTGTTGGGGCAAGGTCAGATGAGTCTGGGCATTTAAAACCTTTGAGATTGACATCACCTGGTCTTCCCAGTTGATGATTGAGAACAATCCATGACACTGGCAGGTCTCAGCTTTGCAAAGGGGGCAGTGCATGCTATAAATTCTGCAGGGTGCCTAAACTTTTGCAGTCTGCCATTTTTTGTTTTCTGTTATTTTGAAAGTGTAAATGATGGAAATAAAATCTAACTTTTGTTGACATATTATAAGAATGTCTAATCTGTAATTTGATGCCTTTTGGAGATTTTTCCATCTTTCATTGGCTTCTTTATGCACATTAATACAAATTTTTACCTGGGGTGCCCAAACTTTTGATCCCCTCTGTATGTGTCTATTTTTTTTAGTACTGTAAGTGGACCTGAAGAAGGCATGAGTGCATGCCGAAACACATCTCCATTTTACCAATAAAAGTTTTATTGTCCTGTGCTGCTCGAGTCCTCTCTTCATGAGCACAGTTGTGCAGCACCTCCACCAACCGGTCTTTTTCTGCCTTATCTGTCCTCCAAAAGTCAAAACATGTCACCTTTATGATACCAACATAAAGTAGACATATTGTATATGTGAGTAAATATGTAATTTATTTTGGATGTCCATTTTTCTTATAAGCAGAGAGTTTCTAAGTAAAAAAAATGCTACATTTAAAAAATTTTCATCAAATTTTTTTATTTTTCCCCAAAAATAATGCAAGTATCACCAAAAAAATTACCACTATCATAAAGTAGAATATGGTACGAAAAAAACAGTCTCGGAATCATAATGAAAAGTAAAAGCATCCCAGAGTTATTAATGCTTAAAGTGATAGTGGTCAGATTTGCAAAAAATGCTCTGGTCTTAAGGTGAAAATGGGCTTGGTCCTTAAAGGGGTTCTCCGGTGCTTAAACATCTTATCCCCTATCCAAAGGATAGGGGATAAGATGCCTGATCGAGGGAGTCCCACCGCTGGGGACCCCCAGGATCATGCATGCGGCACCCCGTTTGTAATCAGACCCGTAGCGTGTTCGCTCCAGGTCTGATTATGGTCGACCGCAGGGCGGGCGGCGTGTGACGTCACGCCTCCGCCCCCGTGTGACATCACGCTCCGCCCCTCAATGCAAGCCTACGGGAGGGGGCGTGATAGCTATCACGCCCCTTCCCGTCGGTTTGCATTGAGGGGCAGAGCGTGACGTCACACGGGGGCGGAAGCATGACGTCACATGGGGGCGGAGGCGTGACTTCACACGCCGCCGGGCCTGCGGTCACCGGTAATCAGTCCCGGAGCGAACACGGCACTGATTACAAATGGGGTGCCGCGTGCATGATCACGGGGGTCCCCAGCTGCGGGACTCCCGCGATCAGGCATCTTATCCCCTATCCTTTGGATAGGGGATAAGATGTTTAAGCACCGGAGAACCCCTTTAAGGACCAAGCCCATTTTCACCTTAAGACCAGAGCATTTTTTGCAAATCTGACCACTATCACTTTAAGCATTAATAACTCTGGGATGCTTTTACTTTTCATTATGATTCTGAGACTGTTTTTTTCGTACCATATTCTACTTTATGATAGTGGTAATTTTTTTGGTGATACTTGCATTATTTTTGGGGAAAAATACAAAAATTTGATGAAAATTTTTTAAATGTAGCATTTTTTTTTACTTAGAAACTCTCTGCTTATAAGAAAAATGGACATCCAAAACAAATTACATATTTACTCACATATACAATATGTCTACTTTATGTTGGTATCATAAAGGTGACATGTTTTGACTTTTGGAGGACAGATAAGGCAGAAAAAGACCGGTTGGTGGAGGTGCTGCACAACTGTGCTCATGAAGAGAGGACTCGAGCAGCACAGGACAATAAAACTTTTATTGGTAAAATGGAGATGTGTTTCGGCATGCACTCATGCCTTCTTCAGGTCCACTTACAGTACTAAAAAAAATAGACACATACAGAGGGGATCAAAAGTTTGGGCACCCCAGGTAAAAATGTGTATTAATGTGCATAAAGAAGCCAATGAAAGATGGAAAAATCTCCAAAAGGCATCAAATTACAGATTAGACATTCTTATAATATGTCAACAAAAGTTAGATTTTATTTCCATCATTTACACTTTCAAAATAACAGAAAACAAAAAAATGGCGGACTGCAAAAGTTTAGGCACCCTGCAGAATTTATAGCATGCACTGCCCCCTTTGCAAAGCTGAGACCTGCCAGTGTCATGGATTGTTCTCAATCATCAACTGGGAAGACCAGGTGATGTCAATCTCAAAGGTTTTAAATGCCCAGACTCATCTGACCTTGCCCCAACAATCAGCACCTGATTACCGGCGACCACAGGCCCGGCGGCGCGTGAAGTCACGCCTCCGCCCCCATGTGACGTCACGCTTCCGCCCCCGTGTGACGTCACGCTTTGCCCCTCAATGCAAACCGACGGGAAGGGGCGTGATAGCTATCACGCCCCCTCCCGTAGGCTTGCATTAACCCCTTAAGGACACATGACGTTCTCATACGTCTCCATTTCCGAGTCCTTAAGGACACATGACGTATGAGAACGTCATGTGTTTTACCGGCCCCCCGCAACCATCTGGAGCGGAGCCGGTCCCCGATGCCTGCTGAAATCGTTCAGCAGGCATCGGGGCATATCGCCCAGGGGGGTCATTATGACCCCCCATGTCGGCGATGGCCGCAGATCGCTGGACAATTCAGTCCAGCGATCTGCGGCGGATTCCGGGTCAATCGGGTCTCCAGTGACCCGGTGACCCGGAATTATTGGCTGATCGGGGCCGTCAGAGACGGCCCCGAACAGCCATAGCCAGCAGGGGTGAGGTGGCACTTGTGCCACCTCACGATCGCCCTGATTCGTCGGCCGGATTACCGGCCGACCAATCAGGGCGCCTGCTGCGGGTGTCAC
Organism: Hyla sarda; assembly: GCF_029499605.1. NCBI lineage: Eukaryota > Metazoa > Chordata > Amphibia > Anura > Hylidae > Hyla > Hyla sarda. Next base: position 294,000,698 of record NC_079193.1, read on the forward strand.
TCCCGCAACCCGCTCCGCCCCTCTTCCGGAGGACGTGAGCGGGTGCGGGACGTGCACCCCGGGTGCTGGGGACCCCGATCCCCGGCGCCCCTGTTGGGATCGGGGCCCCAGGAGCAGCGGCGGCGGCGGAGACGACGAGGGACTGACCTGGTGCGGCGAGGATCGTTGGAGGTGAGTGACAGCCTCCTGCTGTTGCTTAGCAACAGCTCCCAGCATGCAACAAGGGCATGCTGGGAGCTGTAGTTATGCAACAGCAGGAGGCAGACCACCACAACTCCCAGCATGCCCTTATGGGCATGCTGGGACTTGTAGTTTTGCAACAGCTGGAGGCACATTCTTTCTATGGAAAAGTGTACCTTCAGCTGTTGTGTAACTACAACTCCCAGCTTGCACAATCAGCTAAAGTGCATGCTGGGAGTTGTAGTAGTGCATCTGGTGGTTGCATAACTACAACTCCCAGCATGCCCGTTGGCTGTCGGTGACTGCTGAGAGTTGTAGTTTTGCAACAGCTGAAGGCACACTGAGTTAAGTAGTAAACCAGTGTGTCTCCAGCTATTGCATAACTACAATCCCCAGCATCCCCAGCCAAAGTAGTATGCCTCCAGCTGTTGCATAACTACAACACCCAGCATGCCCTTCCGCTGTCCGTACATGCTGGGGGTTGTAGCTTTTGCAACAGCTGAAGGCACACTGGTTGCAAAACACTGAGTTTGTTACCAAACTCGGTGTTTCACAACCAGTGTGCCTCCAGCTGTTGCAAAACTACAACTCCCAGCATGCACTGATAGACCGTACATGCTGGGAGTTGTAGTTTTGCAACAGCTGGATGTTCCCCCCCCAATGTGAACGTACAGGGTACACTCACATGGGCGGAGGATTACGGTTAGTATCCGGCTGCAAGTTTGAGGTGCGGCAAAATTTCTGCAGCAGCTCAAACTGCCAGCGAGAAACTACTGTGAACCCCCGCCCGTGCGACTGTACCCTAAAAACACTACACTACACTAACACACAATAAAATAAAAAGTAAAAAACACTACGTATACACATACCCCTATACAACCCCCCTCCCCAATAAAAATGAAAATGTCTGGTACGCCACTGTTTCCAAAACGGAGCCTCCAGCGGTTGCAAAACTACAACTCCCAGCATGCACTGATAGACCGTACATGCTGGGAGTTGCAGTTTTGCAACAGCTGGATGTTCCCCCCCCCCCCCCCCCCCCCAATGTGAACGTACAGGGTACACTCACATGGGCGGAGGATTACAGTAAGTATCCGGCTGCAAGTTTGAGCTGCGTCAAATTTTCTGCCGTAGCTCAAACTGCCAGCAAGAAACTACTGTGAACCCCCGTCCATGCGACTGTACCCTAAAAACACTACACTACACTAACACAAAATAAAATAAAAAGTAAAAAACACTACATATACACATACCCCTATACAACCCCCCTCCCCAATAAAAATGAAAAACGTCTGGTACGCCACTGTTTCCAAAACGGAGCCTCCAGCTGTTGCAAAACAACTACTCCCAGTATTGCCAGATAGCCGTTGACTGTCCAGGCATGCTGGGAGTTTTACAACAGCTGGAGGCACCCTGTTTGGGAATCACTGGCGTAGAATACCCCTATGTCCACCCCTATGCAAGTCCCTAATTTAGGCCTCAAATGCGCATGGCGCTCTCACTTTGGAGCCCTGTCGTATTTCAAGGCAACAGTTTAGGGCCACATATGGGGTATCGCCGTACTCGGGAGAAATTGGGCTTCAAATTTTGGGGGGTATTTTCTGCTATTACCCTTTTAAAAAATGTAAAATTTTTGGGAAAACAAGCATTTTAGGTAAAAAAAATATATATTTTTTTACATATGCAAAAGTCGTGAAACACCTGTAGGGTATTAAGGTTCAAATTACCCCTTGTTACGTTCCCCAAGGGGTCTAGTTTCCAAAATGGTATGCCATGTGGTTTTTTTTTGCTGTCCTGGCACCATAGGGGGTTCCTAAATGCGGCATGCCCCCAGAGCAAAATTTGCTTTCAAAAAGCCAAATGTGACTCCTTCTCTTCTGAGACCTGTAGTGCGCCAGCAGAGCACTTTTCACACCCATATGGGGTGTTTTCTGAATCGGAAGAAATTGGGCTTCAAATTTTGGGGGGTATTTTCCGCTATTACCCTTTTTAAAAATGTAAACATTTTGGGAAAACAAGCATTTTAGGTAAAAAAAAAATTTTTTTTTTACATATGCAAAAGTCGTGAAACACCTGTAGGGCATTAAGGTTCACGTTACACCTTGTTACGTTCCCCGAGGGGTCTAGTTTCCAAAATGGTATGCCATGTGGTTTTTTTTTGCTGTTCTGGCACCATAGGGGCTTCCTAAATGCGGCATGCCCCCAGAGCAAAATTTGCTTTCAAAAAGCCAAATGTGACTCCTTCTCTTCTGAGACCTGTAGTGCACCAGCAGAGCACTTTTCACCCCCATGCGAGGTGTTTTCTGTATCGAGAGAAATTGGGCTTCAAATTTTGGGGGGTATTTTCTGCTATTACCCTTTCTAAAAATGTAAAATTTTTGGGAAACCAAGCATTTTAGGTAAAAAAAATATATATTTTTTTTACATATGCAAAAGTCGTGAATCACCTGTGGGGTATTAAGGTTCACTTTACCCCTTGTTACGTTCCCTGAGGGGTCTAGTTTCCAAAATGGTATGCCATGTGTTTTTTTTTTGCTGTCCTGGCACCATAGGGGCTTCCTAAATGCGGCATGCCCCCCAAAAACCATTTGTCGCTCCTTCCCTTCTGAGCTCTCTACTGCGCCCGCCGAACAATTAACATAGACATATGAGGTATATGCTTACTCGAGAGAAATTGGGTTTCAAATACAAGTAAAAATTTTCTCCTTTTTATCCCTTGCAAAAATTCAAAAATTGGGTCTACAAGAACATGCGAGTGTAAAAAATGAAGATTTTGAATTTTCTCCTTCACTTTGCTGCTATTCCTGTGAAACACCTAAAGGGTTAATACACTTACTGAATGTTTTTTTGAATACTTTAGGGGGTGTAGTTTTTATAATGGGGTCTTTTATGGGGTAATTCTAATATGAAGACCCTTCAAATCCACTTCAAAACTGAACTGGTCCCTGAAAAATAGTGAGTTTGAAAATTTTGTGAAAAATTTCAAAATTGCTACTGAACTTTGAAGCCCTATGGTGTCTTCCAAAAGTAAAAACTCATAAATTTTATGATGCAAACATAAAGTAGACATATTGTATATGTGAACCCCAAAAAAATATATTTTGAATATCCATTTTCCTTACAAGCAGAGAGCTTCAAAGTTAGAAAAATGCAAAATTTTCATTTTTTTCATCAAATTTTGGGATTTTTCACCAAGAAAGGATGCAAGTTACCATTAAATTTTACCACTAAGTTAAAGTAGAATATGTCACGAAAAAACAATCTCGGAATCAGAATGATAACTAAAAGCATTCCAGAGTTATTAATGTTTAAAGTGACAGTGGTCAGAATTGCAAAAAACGCTCCGGTCCTTAAGGTATAAAATGGCCTGGTCCTTAAGGGGTTAAGGGGCGGAGCGTGATGTCACACGGGGGCGGAGGCGTGACGTCACACGCCGCCCGCCCTGCGGTCGACCATAATCAGACCCGGAGCGAACACGCTACGGGTCTGATTACAAACGGGGTGCCGCATGCATGATCCTGGGGGTCCCCAGCGGTGGGACTCCCTCGATCAGGCATCTTATCCCCTATCCTTTGGATAGGCGATAAGATGTTTAAGCACCGGAGTACCCCTTTAAGGAGTTAATATATACAGCACCAAACCCCAAGGCCGTAGCCTGGGGTGAAATCATCCCGCCTCCCCCAAATTTCCTCCCCTAAAATTGACTTTTATTGTCATCAATTGAAATGTGTCCCAAAAACAAACAAGTATAACATTTAAACTAAGACAGGACAACTGAACAGTGTGAATGTGACACAAAGGGCAATTTCCCTATAGTAGGCAGACAACCGGTACTGCAGTAAAACGCTTACACTAGAATTGTCTTAGTATATTTGTAAAATCATCAGCCATTGCCATCATATGCCTCTTGAGAACACTGTTGTAACAGCGAAACATGGAGAGTAGGGCATGACAGCTATGATTTTAATAATATATTGAGACAGTTCAAATGTAAGCATTTTACTGCAGTACCGCATACCTGCCAACTATAGGGAGATTTCACTTTGTGTAACGTTCACATTGTCCAGTTGTCCTGTCTTAACTTAATTTTATACTTTTTTGTGACACACATTAATTGATGACAATAAAAGTTAGGAAATTTGGGGGGTTGATTTCACCCCGGGCTACGGTCTTGGGGTTTGGTGCTGTATATCTGGTGTAACACCAACACTGCATTCCACAGTAAGTGGAATTAAGTGGTTTAAAATAGTGTGGTAGCGTGATGGTCCAGGGCTACTTCATAGGCCCTGGGTGATTTTTTATAATTTATAGAACCATGGACTCAGCTCTAAGAAAATGTCCACTTGTCGCTTCTTGACCTAAATCGGCAACGCAGTTGGATCAGTCGTGCCAAAATCACCTCCTAATGGCTCAAAAGAAATCGAGCTATAGGGCTACTCTGGTGGAAAACTTTTTTTTTTTAAATCAACTGGTGCCAGAAAGTTAAACAGAACCTTAAAAATCGTAATCCTTCCAGTACTTATTAGTAGCTGTATACTACAGTGGAAACTATTTTCTTTTTGAATTTCTTTTCTGTAACAACCACAGTGCTCTCTGCTGACACCTCTGTCCATGTCAGGAACTGTCCAGAGCAGGAGAAAATCCCCATAGCAAACATATGCTGCTCTGCTCTGGCTCTACTCAGTAGAGAGCGATGTAGGCGTGACAGAAAAGAAATCCAAAAATAAAAGAATTTCCTCTGTAGTATACACCTGCTAATAAGTACTGGAAGGATTCAGAATTTTTTTTATAGAATTAATTTACAAATAAAGTTTTCTACTGGAGTACCCCTTTAAGGTTTTGAAGTGGCCAAGGGAAAATCCTGATTTAAATCTCATTGATATGTTTAGCAAGACCTAAAACAACCAGTTAAAGGGATATTCCACTGCCCCAGCAGTCGGAACATTTTGTTCCAAATGCTGAGTGCGGTCTGCGGGGGTCGTGATGTCACAGCCACTCCCCTCGTGACGTCATGCCACGTCCCTTCAATGCAAGTCTATGGGAGGGGGCGTGGCAGCTTCCACGCCCTCTTCCATAGACTTGCATTTAGGGGGCGTGGCGTGACATCATGAGGGATGTGGCTGTGACGTCACGACTCCCGCAGACCGCACTCAGCATTTGGAACAAAAGGCTCCGAACGCTGGGGTTGTGGAATATCCCTTTAATGCTCAGCAACCCTCCAATGTAGCTGAAAAAACAAGTATTCAAATAAGAGGGGGCTAAAACTCCTCAACATTGATGTTAAAGACATATTGCAAGCAATTACAAAGCTTTTTTGCAGATGCTATGGTAAAGGGGTGGGGCCTTTCGGTGGGTGCAATGGCTCCCAATGATGTTTTATAGAAAAAACAACTTTCCAATGGTATGTCCCATGAGCCACTCCTTTAAATGTCTTCATTTTTTATTAAGCCTCTCATGCATTATATAACTAGGGATTGCTATCTGTGGATTATAACTCATGGGTAATTTCTTTTCCAAACTAAAACTTGATAGAATAAAACATGCACTAAACAATTGAAGATTTACTTTAAAAAGCATGATAGGATTTTCCCTTTAAAGTGTGCATGTCGTGTGTCAGCTGTGGCTTTGTTGTTCTCCACACAGACAATTTGTCTATCATAATCCTTTCATCTTTAGTGAAGAATTCAAACGTTGCTGCAGGGTTTCTCTTCTATAAACTACATTTCATTTTCTGCCTCGTCTTAAATCTACTATGTAGAATTTTATCATTTGATTTTCTTCAAACAAGCATCAACATTTTCTATCAAGTTGTGCATTTAAATGCCAACCTACTCTGTGACAAAGAATATAGGGAGGATGAATACGCTAAAATCATTTCACTCAAAACATAGTCACTAAAAATAATATATAAATAATAAATAAGGAGCTATTCCTCTTGAGTTCTTGATGTATTGTTAAGTGGATCACTAGTTGACCTATACTGGCCCTACATGCATTTTATGGAGAGTTGGGTAACTGGTTTGTTGACAGTTCCACAATGAATATGTTACAGAGCTGTCATGTATTGGACATCAATCATATAAAATATAGATCTGCTCACAACAACCTATAATTAAGTCTCCTCATAAAATCAAACAAGATATTTTCCCTTAAAAAGCATCTTTACTTTGCAGAAAAAGATAAAAGACACGAAATATAAGCAATACATATGATAAGCTAAGGTCTACGATAGTTGAAAGATGATTTCCTGCAAATAGTTTCTGCTGTCCTCCTTTCATGCTCTTACTAAGCCCCTAACACCGGACAGTATAGGGCTTGTTAGGGTGGCGTACCGTTTTTCAGACAACTTATGCAAAAATCATTGATGGTTTTTAACAAACAAACTGAAAAATTAAACATGAGTCATATATGTGTCTGGAAGTGAGTCCAACCATACCCATGGAGGGGAATTCATCAAGCCATGTTGAACATTTTATTTACCCTAAATTTGTCACAGAAAAGTTGCACGTGAGACTTTTCTGCTTCATTTCACTTAGAGCATTTTTGACCATTAACCAGATAGGTGACTGGTCTAGGTCACATTTTGCAGTGATTATTAATTCATCATTTGCAAATTTTATGCAAATGTCGCAAGTTTGGCGCAACGGACGTTATTTACACTGTATCTATCAGCCGTAGAAAGGCTTCTAAACAGGCTGGATGATTTGCCCCTGCGACAAATTCATCAAGTGCCGTGCGACATTTGATGAATTTGTATCATGCATGTCAAATCCGACGTTACATTTGCACTCTATCATAGCACAGATAGTAGTACCGGAAGGATTAATGTCCCTCGTGGTTTTGGTCATGGAGCATGCCTGACTGACATTGTTGAGGCTTCTAGCCACTGAAAATGTCCAGGCTCCTCTACTTAGGTACCAGAACTCTCTGCGTTGAGAGTATTTCTGACCTAGCTCTCAGCTATGACTGCTAGCTTATGCCTTCATTCAGACCCCTAGAGCTATCAGTAATAGCTGAGAGGAATAGCCCTCTATTGGAACTTGTAATGGTGGCCTGGACTTTATCTCAGTCATGTAAAGCTGCGTGATACATCAGATATGGTTGGTAGGCTTGTGCAATTCGTTTCGGACGTAATTCGATTTGTCCAAATTGTTCATATTTCGTACATTCGGATTGATCCGAATGTATGAAATATTTACATCCGAATGAATCCAAATTCATAACAAAACAAATTGTACATGCCTACGAAATTTTGAAAAACTAATTTTGGTTTTGTTAAAATTCGTTTTCATTTAGAAGCAAGGGCCCATTCAATAAAGTGTGTGTGTTTCACTTTTTTTTCTCAATTTTTTACATGTTTTAGGTAGTACTACTACTCCCAGCATGGAACAGACTGTTCCATGATGGAAGTAGTAGTACCTGTACTAATAGACATATCGCCCCGGGTATCAGTCCTGACACCCGATGCGATCGTCCATAATATAGTAGAGATGTGGAACAGCTCTATACTGCGCTCGAAACTCTGCATTATATTCCGGCCAGTGATGTGAATAGAACATCATTCATTCATTCATATTTTACGCCCAGAGTGGTGATTGGCCGGATGGTTGCAGCCAATCACAGCTCTGAGGGAAATATGAATGAATGAGTGGCCGGAGTATAGTGCAGAGATGCGAGCACAGGAGAAAGCCGCTCCATCTCTGCAATAGACAGGACGATCACATTGGGTGTCAGTAGTGATACCCGCTGTTATCTTTTCTTACCTACAGGTACTACTACTCCCAACATGGAGCACACTCTGCTCCATGCTGGGAGCTGTAGTACCTGCATTAATAGGCAGATCGCAGCGAGTGTAACTTCTGACACCTGTTGCGATCTGTCTATTAATGCAGGTACTACAGCTCCCAGCATGGAGAAGAGTGTGCTCCATGTTGGGAGCAGAAGTACCTGCAGTTTAGGAAAGATCACAGCGAATGTCCCTCCTGACACCTGCTGTGATCCTCCTGTATAATGTATACATGCGGCCGGCACTCTTCTATGGTCCCCTGCACTGACGTATTCATATATATACACATATATATATACACATTCATATATATACACATATTCATATATCCCACAGAGAGTTGTGATTGGCTGGAACTATCTGGCCAATCACAGTTCTCTGCGGGAAATATGAATAGGTGTATATATACGGCAGTGCAGGGGACCATAGAAGAGCGTCTGCCTGCATCTATACATTATACCGAAGGATAGCAAACATCCTTGGCGATCTGCCAATTAGTACAGGTACTACTACTCCCATCATGGAACAGTGTGTTCCATGCTGGGAGTAGTAGTGCTACCTAAAAAAAAAAAAATAAAATAAAGAAAAAAAGTGAAAAACACACACACACACACACACACTACATTTTTATTATTGTCGGCTACATTTTTAGTGCCCTGCCCGCCCACATAAATTGATCCCTGTTTAAAAATTAACAAAAAAATTGTTAAAAAAAAGATATATTTCATTAGATACAATTTTTTCCTTCACTACTGAATCTTTTTTATTTTAATTTTTTAATGGTACCCTACAAAATGTTATTAAAAAGGAATCTCCATCACCAATAACCATAAAAGCGGCTGAAAACTAAAATAAAACTAACGACATGTATAACGAATAGATCCGAAATAACGAATTCATCCGAAAGCCGAACAGTTTCCGAATAGAACCGAAAAAAATATACGAATGCATCCGAAAACAGAATAAAATGAATTACCGTATCCCGAAGGTTTAACAGAACCGAAAAAATTTGAATCCGAAAAAAACAAAATGAAACTAAACGAAATTTTTGGTTGTGCACATGTCTAATGGTTGGACTCCCCTCCCCAACCTCTATGGGAGACATTTATCATTGTTTGCTTTAGTAAGCATGTTCTAAAGTCTTTTTTTTGGGGGGGGGCTTTAGTTTTGATTATGTGCGACATATTTATCATACTATCACAGGGTGTTGACACATAAGCAAAACAAAAAAGTTACAGTTGAGACTTTTTTGCGACTTTTTAAATTTTCTCACGTACAGGAGTTTCGTGCTTTAGGCCAGACCTGGAGCAGACTTGCAATTTTCCGTAAGGGGTTTGCGACTTTTATTTTTTTGCCAACGTGCGACTTTCGCACATCATAAATACCTGACCACTGCAAAGTGAAAAGTTAAATTTGCTTAGGTCAGGCTGTTTGTAACTTTTTCCTTACTCACAAAAGTCGCACAAAAAAAAATGCTTAGGTGCATGTGCAACTTTTGTAAGCAAAAAAAAGTCTCTAAATACCTTGATAAATGTCCCCCTATATGAGCCTGTCAGCAGTTTTGATGTTTGTAGGTTGGCTTTAGACACAGCTGTCAACAATGGGTCCTGCTGAGACCTGAAGTTTAACAGACCAACCCTTATAATGTGTGTAATTTGAAGTTTTGGTGTCCCAGAGATCAGGTTCTGATTGATCATGAAGTGATTGCATATTGTCACAGTGCTACATGCCATTTTATCCTGGTGGTTTATTCAAGCTGCTGCTGTGGTCTGGTTTCTGCCAAACCCTGTATTCCAGCAAGGCAATAGTTTAGCCATTCTGTCTATTTCTTCAGTCCTCATCCAGTGGACTCTTGTTACTCATCTGGTTCTGCTGTGAAGACCAGTCTCTTTCCCTATGACCCAGCATGAGTGTCCAATCAGTTCTTGTTATGTTCTAGTCCTATCCAGAGTGTGTTTGCCAACCATCTCAACCCATCTTGAAACCTGTATCTGAGACCCAATCCTGTTCCTTTATCCAGATTCCAGGTCCTGTTGCCTTTTGGTTCTGATCTGTTTCTGGATTCTTAATATTGCCTTGCCCATTGGATATCACATACTGTATGTGCTGTCTATGTCCAGTGTCTCCTACTGTGCCATCCCTGGTGTCTCTTGCTGTGCCAACTCTTTCAGCTCTGCAACATATGCAATCTTATATTCTGGATGTCCTGTGGTGGTTTAGAGGATAAACGTTTCCCCAGTCTTGGACTCTCATTCAAGTATATGTTTGCTTCCATTATGTTTAAGCAAATGTTATACATATCCTAGTAATTTGCCCATCAAAATCTCATTATAAGTATTGTGTCAGTACACAGGGCTGTATTTACAAAAACTGCATGAGTAACGTGGATTTTATTGCAGATTCACTGTGGATCTTACCTCTATGCACAGTAAGGCTACTTTCACACTATAGAGCCATTGTAATGTTGCGTTATGAAAACCCTTAAAAACGGCTGTTAAACGGCCGTTCCAAAATCCCATACAGACGTTCCAAAATCCCATTAAAGTCTATGGGATTTCTACATTATCCGTTTTAACCCGTCATAGCAAGTTATTAATAACGCATATTATTTTGTGACGGTAGAAAAATAGTGCATGTACAGTTTTTTCATCCTTCACAAATAACGTCCGTTATTAATAACGGGTTATGACGGGTTAAAACGAATAATGTAAAAATCCCAGAGACTTTAATGGGATTTTGTAGTGGCCGTATGGGATTTTGTAACTTCCATTTGACGTTTTTTAAAGGGTTTTCATAACGGAACATTGTAAACAGCTCTTTAAAACGGAAGAACTAAGTAAAGTCAGGGCCGGTTTTAGGCTTAGCGTGGCCCTAGGCAAAATCAAAAGAGGGGCCCCAAAAGTCATAACAGTACACTAACCAGATTTGCACATTTTTGGTCACTTCAAATACCATAAAAAATATCTAAAAAGCAATTAAAAAGTCCCATCAAAACAAAAATGGTACCGATAAAAACTACAAATCACAGCGCAAAAAATGACCCTCATACATCCCCATATACAGAAAAATAAAAGAGTTATAGGGATCAGATGAGTACAATTTTAAATTTTTGTATAGTCCCCCCACATTAGGTTGGCAGTATAGTCCCCCCGCATTAGGTTGGCAGTATAGTTCTTCCACATTAGGTAGGCAGTATAGTTCCCCCACATTAGGTTGGCAGTATAGTTCCCCCACATTAGGTTGGCAGTATATAGTTCCCCCCACATTAGGTTGGCAGTATAGTTCCCCCACATTAGGTTGTCAGTATAGTTCGCCCACATTAGGTTGTCAGTATAGTTCCCCCACATTAGGTTGGCAGTATAGTTCTCCCACATTAAGTTGGCAGTAAAGTTCCCCCACATTAGGTTGTCAGTATAGTTCCCCCACATTAGGGTGGCAGTATAGTTCTCCCACATTAAGTTGGCAGTATGTTCCCCCACATTAGGTAGACAGTATAGCTTCCCCACATTAGGTTGGCAGTATAGATCCCCCACCTTAGGTTGGCAGTATAGTTCCCCCTCATTAGGTTGGCAATGTGTTCGCCCACATTAGGTAGGCAGTATGTTCCCCCACATTAAGTAGGCAGTATGTTCCCCCACATTAGGTTGCAGTTCTCCCCCATTAGGTTGGCAGTATGTTCCCTCCATTAGCTTGGCAGTATGTTCCCCCACATTAGGTAGGCAGTATAGCTTCCTCACATTAGGTTGGCAGTATAGATCCCCCACATTAGGTTGACAGTATAGTTCCCCCCTCATTAGGTTGGCAATGTGTTCCCCCACATTAGGTAGACAGTATGTCCCCCCACATTAAGTAGGCAGTATGTTCCCCCACATTAGGTTGCAGTTCTCCCCCATTAGGTTGGCAGTATGTTCCCCCCATTAGCTTGGCAGCATGTTCCCCCAGATTAGGTAGGCAGTATAGTTTCCCCACATTATGTGAAGTATGTTCCCCCACATTAGGTAGGCAGTATGTTCCCCCACATTAGGTTGCAGCCCCCCCCCCATTAGGTTGGCAGTATGTTCCCCCACATTAGGTAGGTAGTATAATTTCCCCACATTAGGTGCGGTATGTATCCCCACATTAGGTAGGCAGTATGTTCCCCCACACTAGATTGCAGTTCCCTCCATTAGGTTGGCAGTATGTTCCAACACATTAGGTTGCAGTCCCCCCCCCCCCCATTAGGTTGGCAGTATGTTCCCCCACCTTAGGTAGGCAGTTTAGTTTCCCAACATTAGGTGCAGTATGTTCCCCCACATTAGGCTGGCAGTATGTTCCCCCCCCATTAGGTTGGTAGTATGTTCCCCACATTAGGTTGGCAGTATGTTCCCCCCCATTAGGTTGGCAGTATGTTCCCCCACAGTAGGTTGGCAGTATGTTCCCCCACATTAGGTTGGCAGTATGTTCCCCCACATTAGGTTGCAGTCCCCCCCCATTAGGATGGCAGTATGTTCCCCCACATTAGGTAGGCAGTATAGTTTCCCCACATTAGGTGCAGTATGTTCCCCACATTAGGCTGGCAGTATAGTTCCCCCACATTAGGTTGGCAGTATGTTCCCCCACATTAGGTAGCAGTTACCCCCATTAGGTTGGCAGTATGCTCCCCCACATTAGGTTGCAGTTCCCCCCATTAGGTTGGCAGTATGTTCCTTCACATTAGGTTGCAGTCCCCCCCCCCCATTAGGTTGGCAGTATAGTTCCCCCACATTAGGTTGGCAGTATGTTCCCCCACATTAGGTAGCAGTTCCCCCACATTAGGTTGGTAGTATGTTCCCCCACATTAGGTTGGCAGTATGTTCCCCCACATTAGGTTGGCAGTATGTTCCCCCCCATTAGGTTGGCAGTATGTTCCCCCACAGTAGGTTGGCAGTATGTTCCCCCACATTAGGTTGGCAGTATGTTCCCCCACATTAGGTTGGCAGTATGTTCCCCCACATTAGGTTGCAGTCCCCCCCCATTAGGTTGGCAGTATGTTCCCCCACATTAGGTTGCAGTCCCCTCCCCATTAGGTTGGCAGTATGTTCCCCCACATTAGGTTGCAGTCCCCCCCCCCCCCCACATTAGGTTGGCAGTATAGTTTCCCCACATTAGGTTTGCAGTATAGTTCCCCCATATTAGGTTGGCAGTATGTTCCCCCACATTAGGTTTAGGCAGCAGAAGAAACAAAAACGGAACTTATTCCAAGCGCCAGATCCCTTGAGGTAGTCAGTCTTTTTCTCATTCAGAAACGTCTTTACACATGGTAGTGAGAAAAAGACTGACTACCTCAAGTGATCTGGCGCTTGGAATAAGTTCCGTTTTTGTTTCTTCTGCTGCCTATACCATTACCGGACCAGGCGCTGCCTGGGATCGGGGGAATAAAGCTGCAGGATCCCACTCTATGATACATGCGATACCAGATGTTGTGCTCTGAGCGCAACACCACAGGGTGAGTGTTATTACCAGCATCTCCCTACCTGTGCCTAACGTACTTCACCAGGGGCGCTATTGTGTTCCTTTTTCTCTCTTTCTCTCCCCACATTAGGTTGGCAGCATGTTCCCCCACATTAGGTTGGCAGCATGTTCCCCCACATTAGGTTGCAGTTCCCCCCATTAGGTTGGCAGTATGTTCCCCCACATTAGGTTGCAGTTCCCCCACATTAGGTTGGCAGTATGTTCCCCCACATTAGGTTGGCAGTATAGTTCCACTTTCCCCCAACCCCCCTACTTTTTCTATTTCTCAGATTTCCTTACCTGGCCACGCTCGGCAGGCTCAGGTAATGCGGCAGGTCTTGTGGGCTGTGGGGATAATATGATGAGTGATGTCTCCTGCAGGGTCCTCTATGCGGTGTCAGGGACGTCACTCCTCATTTCCTGCAGCCGCGGACACAGAACGCTTCAAGACACAGTTTTTTCACTACACCGGCGCTGCAGGAAATGAGGAGTGACGTCCCTGACGCAGCATAGAGGACCCGGCAGGACACGTCACTCGTCATATTATCCACACAGCCCACAAAACCCGCTGCATTACCTGAGCCTGCGGAGCACGGCCAGGTAAGGAAATGGGAAAAATAGTGAAAGCAGAAGTGTCCGGGTCTGCCGCTGGTCATGGTTTTAAAGTGGCCACGGCCGGGTTGCTAAACTTTAACAAGCAGCCGATGCTGCGGACACTTTAAAACAGTTGCCCCCCCCCTACTGAGCAGCCAGCAAGGTGCCCCGTGGGGGATGGGGGCCCTAGGCAATTGCCTGGGTTGCCCACCCCTAATGCCGGCCCTGAGTATAGTGTAAAACCAGCCTAAGAAGTGACATCAAACACAAATCCACAACAAATCTGCAAATATAATTTGAAACATTTCTGACCAATGTGGATTTAACCAAAGTGGAGGATGTTATTTTTCTCTAGGCTACAGCATGGCGGCAGCAACTGCATTAACCTCTTAAGGACCCAGGACGTATGGGTACGTCCTGGGTCCCGGTCCTCCGATATAACGCGGGGTGACCCCGCACGGTGACCCCGCATCATATCGCGGCGGGCCCTGCGTCATAGTGACCCGGGACCCGCCTCTAATAGCGCGCGGCACTGATCGCGGTGCCGCGCACTATTAACCCTTTAGCCGCGCTCTGAAAGCTGAGCCGCGCGGCTAAAAACAAAAGTAAAAGTGCCCTGCTAGCTCAGGGAGCTGTTCGGGATTGCCACGGTATAATCGCGGCATCCCGAACAGCTGTGCTACAGGAGGAAGGTCTCTTACCTTCTCCCGCGCTGTCCGATCGCCGAATGAATGCTTTAAGCCTGAGATCCAGGCTTAAGCATTCAATTGCAGAAAACACTGATTGATCTATTCCTATGGAGATGGATCAATCAGTGTAAAAGATCAGTTAATGCAATGTTATAGCCCCCTATAGGAGCTATAATATTGCATAAGAAAAGTGTAAAAAAAATCATTAACCCTTTCAATTATCCCTTCCCCTAATAAAAGTTTGACTCACTCGGCATTTCCAAGAATAAAAAAAACACAGTGTAAATAAAAATAAAAAATAAAAATATCGCTGCATGCGGAAATGTCCGAATTATAAAAATATTCCGCTTTTTAAACCGCACATTCAATGGCGTACGCGCAAAAAAATTCCAAATTCCAAAATAGTGCATTTTTGATCACTTTTTATACCACAAAAAAGTGAACCAAAAGTGATCAAAAAGTCTAATCAGAACAAAATTGGTACCGCTAAAAACTTCAGATTACTTCAGATCATAGCGCCCTGAATGCAAAAAAATAAAAAAGTTATAGGGGTCAGAAAATGACCATTTTAAACATAGAAATTTTCCTGTATGTATTCATGATTTTTTTCTGAAGTGATACAAAATCAAACCTATATAAGTAGGGTATCATTTTAACCGTAAATAGTATTTTTTCTTCAATTTTGTCGCACATTGATTTTTTTCCCGTTTCACCGTAGATTTTTGGGTAAAATGACTAATGTCATTACAAAGTAGAATTAGTGACGCAAAAAATAAGCCATCATATAGAATTTTAGGTGAAAATTTTAAAGAGTTATGATTTTTTAAAGTTAAGGAGGAAAAATTGAAAATGAAAAAATGGAAAAAGACTGGGTCCTTAAAGAGTTAGGAATATTTATCTTTTTTTTTTCTCACTGAAGTTCTGCCTCCTCAACACTGCAGCCCTAAGCCCAGGCCTACAGATGCATAAATGCAACCCTCCCAGTGTCCCTGCTGTAGCTACAAAGTTTTATCTCCTTTAGGCAATTCTGCTAGAATCGGGTTGAGTATAAAACTAAGATTAGAACCTGGTTGTTGGAGAAGAGTAGGAGGTTTACAATTCTAAAACACTAATCTTGGTTTTGGAAAGGATATGCTGAGCCAAAATTTGTGGGAGTCAGAAACATTGAGGTAAAAAGGGCATTATGTGCCTGGACACTAGACAGCCTAGGGTTGATAATGTCATTGTGTTGATTTATAATGGCATTAATCTCTTTTGTCACGTGTGAAGAAAAGAAAGCTGGTTGCTGCAGGTTTTGAACCTTAGGCTAGGTTCACGTGGCCGTTTTCTCCCGTCCCGCTATTCTCCCGTCATTGCTGCTAAACGGACCATACAAACAAACCGATGCAAACTGATGCAGAGGGTTGCCATTAAGTTGCATCCTGTTGCATCAGTTTTTAATCTGTTTGTATCCTTTCTTGGTTGCTCACACCTCTTCTGAGCATGCTCAGAAGTAATAATGGATCAAAAACAGATTGGAAAAAAGGGATGCAAACTGATGACATTACAGACTCATCTGTTTGCCATAGACTTCAATGTTAAATTTCATATATATACGTTTCTAATCTGTTATTTTTGACGGAGAAAAAAATAATTTACGCAACGTCTCTTCTTCGCTAAAAATAACGGAATGGGAATAAAACGAGTTCAAATGGGTGACAAAGTACTGTAAAAAAAATCTCATCGACATCAATGGGATCTATTTACAGCCATTGCAAAACACTTTATCAGATTTGAGAACGGGCATGAATTAATGGGGACAGATGTTATCCACTAAATCAGAATAAGAATTTCTTCATTTGTGAGCCATCTTACCTTAGAGATGGAGATCCAGTGATCTGACAGACATCATTGTTAGAGATGAGCGAACTTTTGAAAAATTCGATTTGGCCAATTCGCCAAATTTTTTGAATTTTTTTTTTCGATCCGAATTTATTTGTTGTGAATCTATATTAACCATCTTAGCGGTTACTCGGGGTTAATTTTCCCTGCCAGGAGCGGTAACCCTGAGTCACGCTCAGGGTAGCATTGCAGAGTTGCCAGGGTACGATATATCACAAAAGCAATCGAATCGTGATTTTTGCTTTTTGCGATATAGCGATACGGCCCCCCGGGAAAACATGTGATTATCTGCTCGGGTCAGCTCCTGTGGCGGGGCCGGCCAGAGCACGTAAAGACAAATCTAAATACTTAAAGTCAGTGTTTCCCAACCAGGGTGCCTCCAGTTGCTGCAAAACAACAACTCTCAGCATGCCCTCTGGAGGCACCCTGGTAGAAAAACACTGAGCTAAGTGTAAAAGATTCACTAACTCTCGGTCCCTGCAGATGCCAATCCCCAACTTGCCCTCCGTGCGGTCCGGGGTGTCCACTCTTCATTATTCACCTTGTAGGAGCTTTCCCTTTTCAGCCAATCACTGGCCGCAGTGGTGTCACGTGTCAAGCCAGTGATTGGCTGAAGGGGAAAGGACTTGTTCGGCAGCAAATACACTAGGTTTGAAATCTGCCCGTCAAACCTAGTGTGTGTTACTGCCGAACAAGAAGGTGAGAAGGGGGGGGGGATGAATGTGAAGGGGGAAGAATGTGACAAGGGGGGAATGTGACAAGGGGGAAGAATGTGACAAGGGGAGGATGTGACAAGGGGGGGGGAATGTGATAAGGGGTGGATGTGATAAGGGGGGGATGTGACATGGAGGGAGGTAGAATGTGACAAAGGGGGCATGTGACGGGGGAATGTGACATGGAGGGGGGAATGTGACAAGGGGGGATGTGACGGGGGGGAATGTGACATGGAGGGGGAATGTGACAAGGGGGAAGAATGTGACAAGGGGGGGATGTGACAGGGGGGAATGTGACATGGAGGGGGGAATGTGACAAGGGGGAAGAATGTGACAAGGGGGGATGTGACAGGGGGGAATATGACATGGAGGGGGGAATGTGACAAGGGGGAAGAATGTGACAAGAGGGATGTGACAGGGGGAGAGGGGAATGTGATAAGGGGGGAATGTGACATGGAGGGAGGAAGAATGTGACAAAGGGGGGAATGGGACAGAGGGGGGAATGTGACAAGGGGGAAGAATGTGACAAGGGGGAGGAGAATGTGACAAGGGAGGGGAGAGAATGTGACAAAGGGGGGAATATGACAAGGGGAAGAATGTGACAAGGAGGAAGAATGTGACAAGGGGGAGGAGAATGTGACGAGGGAGGGGGGAGAATGTGAAAAGGAGGGGGAAAATGTGACAAGGGGGGAGAAGGGGACAGGGGGGGAGAATGTGACAAGGGGGGATGTGACAGGGGGGAATGTGACATGGAGGGGGGAATGTGACAAGGGGGAAGAATGTGAAAAGGGGGAGGAGAATGTGACAAGGGAGGGGGGAGAATGTGACAAGGAGGGGGGAGAATGTGACATGGGGGGGATGTGACAAGGGGGGGGATGTGAAATGGGCGGTGGGCATAAAATGGGTAGGTACAATACATAACGCCAAATTTCCATGCCAAAAATTGTACCACATTTGGTACAAATTTCCTGACATAATCATACTGCCAGGGAGGTTAAAAACTGCTATTTCTAGCCTACATACAGCCTCTATAGGGGTGTAGAACAGTTTGCTGTGTTCTAATACGCATATGGAGTGTGCTGGGGCAGTGAAATAATACTGTTATTCAGAATAACATGCTGATTACCGGCATCGCTTTTAGAATCACTGCCGCAGAGCAGCAAAATGACAGAGCCTGGAGGTGCCATTAGTGTCAGGAGACCATATAGTGACTGAATGACACAGCGTGGAGGTGTTGGCAGCATGAGGAGACCATATAGTGGCTGAATGGCACATCCTGGAGGTGTTGGCAGTATGAGGAGATCATATAGTGGCTGAATTACACACTATGGATGAGGCTGAAGCATGAGGAGACCATATAGTGGCTGAATGACACAGCGTGGAGGTGTTGGCAGCATGAAGAGACCATATAGTGGCTGAATTACACAGCATGCAGGTGTCGGCTGAATGACACAGTTTGGATGATGCTGAAGCATGAGGAGACCATATAGTGGCTGAATGACACAGGGGGAGGTGTTTGCAGCAAGAGGAGCCCATATAGTGGCTGAATGACACAGCGCAGAGGTGTTGGAAGCACGAGGAGAACAAATAGTGGCTGAATGACACAGCGTGGAGGTGTTGACAGCATGAGGAGACCATATAGTGGCTGAATGACACAGAGTGGAGGTGTTGGCACTCGAATGGTCGGTGAGTGGTGCAGTGCACCAACAATCCTGTGTCATAGAATTGCATACCTGACTATACTATCCCATTGCGGAATTATCCAATATAACTACAGAATCATTTGATTTACTGCATTCTTGAACTTTTACTGCGCAACTGATGTATTTATTCTATTGACGATTGCTCAACTTCCATTGCTCTACCAATGCACTTTCTATATCTATGAACTCCAACCACAATATCTACATCATTGCGAGTGATATATACCATTGGACTAACACTATTATCAGATGGCATTATTTTTATCCAAGTTTTTTTATTGTATACTTATAAGCTCCTTCACCCAATGCACGGGCCCTGCTAGGGTGTTAGGAGGCTTATAATAATCTATTTTATTATCTAATTCTATCTGAATAAATGTATTATTTTTATTGTAACTGGATCCATTTCTATTTATATTATATAGGGTGGGCCATTTATATGGATACACCTTAATAAAATGGGAATGGTTGGTGATATTAACTTCCTGTTTGTGGCACATAAGTATATGTGATGGGGAAAACTTTTCAAGATCGGTGGTGACCATGGCGGCCATTTTAAGTCGGCCATTTTGAATCCAACTTTGTTTTTTTCAATAGGAAGAGGGTCATGTGACACATCAAACTTATTGGGAATTTCACAAGAAAAACAATGATGTGCTTGGTTTTAATGTAACTTTATTCTTTCATAAGTTATTTACAAGTTTCTGACCACTTATAAAATGTGTTCAATGTGCTGCCCATTGTGTCAATGTAACCCTCTTCTCCCACTCTTCACACACATATAGCAACACCGCAGGAGAAATGCTAGCACAGGCTTCCAGTATCTGTAGTTATAGGTGCTGCATATCTCATATCTTCACAGCATAGACAATTGCCTTCAGAAGACCTCAAAGATAAAAGTCTAAGGGGGTCAGATCAGGAGACCTTGGGGGCCATTCAACTGGCCCACGATGACCAATCCACTTTCCAGGAAACTGTTCATCTAGGAATGCTCGGACCTGACACCCATAATGTGCTGGTGCACCATCTTGCTGGAAAAACTCAGGGAACGTGCCAGCTTCAGTGCATAAAGAGGGAAACACATCAGGTGAATGGCCCCCAAGGTCTCCCGATCTAACCCCCTTAGACTTTTATCTTTGGGGTCATCTAAAGGCAATTGTCTATGCTATGAAGATACAAGATGTGCAGCACCTGAAATTACAGATACTGGAAGCCTGTGCTAGCATTTCTCCAGTGGTGTTGCTATTAGTGTGGGAAGAGTGGGAGAAAAGGGTTGCATTGACAATCCAACACAATGGGCAGCACATTGAACACATTTTATAAGTGGTCAGAAACTTGTAAATAACTAATGAAAGAATAAAGTTACATTAAAACCAAGCACATCATTGTTTTTCTTATGAAATTCCCAATAACTTTGATGTGTCACATGACCTTCTTCCTATTGAAAAAACAAAAGTTGGATTCAAAATGGCCAACTTCAAAATGGCCGCCATGATCACCATCCATCTTGAAAAATCCCCCCCCCTCACATATTCTAATATGCTACAAACAGGAAGTTAATATCACCAACCATTTCCATTTTCTTAAGGTGTATCCAAATAACTGGCCCACCCTGTATATATACTTTGAGAACTGGTATCTAATTAATTTTTTATTCACTATATCTCTATTTTCCTGGAGACCATATAGTGTCTGAATGGCACAGCCTGGAGTTGGCTGAAGCATGAGGAGACCCCAGGGCTTCACAATCCCTAAGAAAAAAAAGAAAATTTGAACTGAAGATTTGGGGTAGCTAGTGCTACCATAACAAAAGTTTTTATTCCCAGGCCTAGCAGCATCAGTAAACCATATATTGGCTGAATGACAAAACCTGGAGTTGGCTGAAGCATGAGGAGACGATATAGTGTCTCAATGGCACAGCCTAGAGTTGGCAGAAGCATGAGGAGACCATCGAAATTTACGATTTTGAAATAAAAATTTAAGATTTTGAAATTAAGGATTTTGAAATTTAAATTTCACTACTCTGCCTGACATACTTATTGCATATATGAGGGAAGTACAATATGCTTCACTGTGCTTAAACAGTATTTGTCTAGAACACCAGCCGGTGATTACTTTTGTCTGTCCTTTCACAGTATGAAGGCCCTTGACAGATTAACAGGTACTAAATGGTACACTACTTAGATGTACGTATGCGGTATGCACTGATGAGGGCAGAAAAATGCTGTACAGTACACTGAAAAAAGTATCTAAGTACAACACCAGCCGGTGAGTACTTTTGCCTGGACTTTCACAGTATGTAGGCCCTTGACAGATTAACAGGTAAAAAAATAATACACTACTTAGATACTTAGATGTACGTATGCGGTATGCACTGATGAGGGCAGAAAAATGCGCTACAATACGCCTAAAAACTCTGTATTTTTGTAAAACACCAGCAGGAGATTACTTTTTGCTGTCCTTTCACAGTATGTAGGCCCTTGACAGATTAACAGGTACAAAATAGTATACTACTTAGATGTACGTATGTGGTATGCACTGATGAGGGCAGAAAAATGCGCTGCAGTTCTGTTAAAAAATATATATTTTTGCAAACACCAGCTGTACTAAACAGGGCAGAAGCCAAAAAAAGCTGTGTACTAAACACAAAATTGCACTCTGTCACAAACTATTAGGAATGAACTGCTAGGTATTATACCATCTACAGACTAGTATAACCAGTAGATGATTTTTTGTGGAACATAGACACTGAATTGCGCTGAAAAATTATTTCTGCCTCCTCTGCTAAGGTTTATGAAGTTGATGCAACTTGTTGAAATGTATGAGGCAACACACAGCTATCTGCCCCTCTCTGTAATACTATGCCGAAGAAAGTGACTGCGAGGTTCATGCCCTCAGCTGCAGTAAGAATCCTAAGGATGTTAAACGCTGCTGGAATGTGCTTTTCTCTGCTGTAACACACACACAGGCTGCCTGTCTATCTCTCTGCAGGGTAATGAATGAAGTGGCTGGCCTCAATATGGCTGCCGATTATATAGGGCTGTGACATCACAGGGGTGACTGCTGCTGATAGGCTGCATCCTGAATGTGATTCAGGGTCATCCCGCCTACCTCCCTTCCCGTCTTGCCTTCCCACCTTCCCAGCGTCCCCGGCCCCATGTACTGACATCTGGATCCACCATTTTAGATGCCCTGGAGCCTGGAACACTGTAAAATGGAGTTCGATATTCGCATTCTTTGTGAATCGAATATTTCCTGAAATTCGTAACGAATTCGGGTTCGTCAGCTTCGATTCGCTCATCTCTAATCACTGTAATACACATTGGGAATAATGATATTTTTAATGTATTCACTATGTCAATTGTCTTTTATGCAAACTTTTCCATTTCGTGTGAGTGATCAAGATTTTGTTAAAGAGAATCTATTATTAATTTATATAATATCATCCAGGATTTTGTCTGGTGGTATCATCTCTAGACATTTCTGCATAAGGTAAGGTCTACGTCTTATGTGTCTGTAATGTCCCAGTACAGGATATACTCCTGTACAGTACTTAGGCCGTGTCAGGTTGAGTCCCTCATTGTCCTAGGGGCTCTCCTGCAGCGTCTCCCCCATAGTAGTAAGTCTCATGTTATGTATAGTGTTGTAAACCTAGAGAACACCAGTTGACAACCTGACCTGCAGCTTGACCTATGAGCTTCTTGCTCAGTCCCACTTTATAAGAGGGGCAGCCATTACAATCTTTCTGTTTCACCATCGCTCTTAGATCCTGATGTACAGCAAAGCACAGGCATCACAGATCCTGTGTCCAGTACACCTGGAGGCCATAAAGCCTATACACCAGCCACATAATCAGTAAGTCAACTCATCTATGTCTGCTGTCTCTACCAAAGTCAAGTCACTAGTCAAGTCAATTACAGTTAGAGTGGCTGTATTGAAATCTGACCCAAAAATACTGCAAGTCCCAGCAAGCTGCAAGGCCCTTTCCGTGTTACTGGTCGACTGTCTGGGATTCTGGCCCAGCTGTAAAGACTTTAACAACTGTCTAACCTCAGTAAAGCTACCGTTAACCCTTACCTGGTCTTGGACTATTATTGCCCTGCCTAACATTGGGATACTGGTTCTACCGTTCGGGTGGTTACCAGAAAAACTGCTCTGGCATCACAAACATTAGGGCTTAATAACACCTTGCCCCTGGGCTATACCATCTGCCCCATCCACCCACACCCTTCACACCCCCGTGGTCACACCACAACTTTGGAATAAAATCAATGTCCTATGTGATGTGTGTTTGTACAGAGAGGTTACAGTATATGTTTAGTCCTTTTCAGTTAGCCATGAATACATTACACAGAGCTGATCCATTAGCTATACCATTATACTGTGTAGAAACAGAGGTCAACGGGATATATATAAGAAAAGTATGTCTGCAGACTTTTAAATACATGTATGTTTGAAAAATGTATTATTTCCTAGTCTATGAATGCATAAACTGGAAAACCCTTTAATTCTAACTTGTAGTTGAACACCATTGGTAGCTTTTATTGACTTCAGTGGGTATTTTTTTATTTTTTTATTATGATAGGATCTAGATGATTGTCAGCCCTGTAATATAAAAAGCAGATGTGACCTTGGATTGTTGTAACTTTGGCATAGGATTTATTACAAATAGAAGTGAAAATAAAATGTATATTTAAATGAATATTTGTGAATCACAATATTGGCTTAGGCTTCTTTCACAATACAAAATGACTCCTTTTTAAAGATCCGTTGGAAGTTCCGTCTGAAAATCGGCAGTAAAAGGCAGTAACAAAATGCTATACGGCCATTAGAAAATCCCATTATAGTCTATGGGATGTTTCTAATAGCCGTTTTAACCCGTTACATGTTCATGCCTACCATCTATTAGCAATATAATGAAGCAGCGCTGAAGACCATTTCCGGGTAAAGTAGGAAATCCCGCACATGCGCAGTAGCGGCCGGGATGAGAAGGAGAGTGTAAGACATTATATGAATATTCATTAGCCGGGCTGTGCTGTGGGCTGGGCGGCGGTTACGTCACAGTGCCAGTTAGCAGCTAATTTAAATATACAGAAAAACTGCTATAACGGGCAAAATAGTAACGGGAGAAATAGTGCATGTACTATTTCTCCTGTTCATTCGCCTGTCACAAAATAATGGCCGTTATTAATAACGTGCAATAACGGGTTAAAATGGCTATTAGAAAATCCCATAGACTATAATGGGATTTTCTAACGGCTGTATAGGATTTTGTAACTGCCGTTTTACTGCCGATTTTAAGACAAAACTTCCAATGGATCTTTAAAACTAAGTCATTTTGTAGTGTGAAAGGGGCCTTACTCTTACAATAGTCTATAAATAAGTGATTAGTATTTGCCCAACCCCAGGACCCTGATGATTAGCAAAATTAATAGTCCACTTAACGTTTATCCAAAAGTGGCAGAAAATACATGACTGGTAACCCAGCTAAGTAAGAACCACAACCCTTTTGGTCAGACCCCCAGGATTCATACATTTATAGCCATGTATCCTTAAAGGAAAACTGTCATATGTATTTTCTCCCTCAGTATCCACAGGTACCGATGGATAGTGCGGGAGACGCTGAACATTTTGAGTCCTACCTTGCCCGGTTGCGCTGCGCAGTTCGCCCCTTATAGCAGTTTTTCTGTATATTTAAATTAGCTGCTAACTAGCACAGCCGGGATTACTGCCTTCATTTGGCACTGTGACGTAACCGCCGCCCGGCCCGCAGCACCGCCCGGCTAATGAACATTAATATAATGTCTTACACTCTCCCTTTCATCCCGGCCAATACTGCGCATGTGCGAGATTTCCTACTATACCCGGAAGCGATCTTCAGCGTTGCTTCATTAGTCCGGAGCAGCGCCGGAGTAAGGTTGTAGGCATGTTCAAGCCTACCATCTATTAGCAATATAATGAAGCAGTGCTTCCGGGTATAGTAGGAAATCCCGCACATGCGCAGTAGCGACCGGGATGAGAAGGAGAGTGTAAGACATTATATGAATATTCATTAGCCGGGCGGTGCTGTGGGCTGGGTGGTGGTTACGTCACAGTGCCAGATAAAGGCAGTAACCCCGCCTGTGCCAGTTAGCAGCTTATTTAAATATACAGAAAAACTGCTATAACGGGCGAACGTGGCAGCGCATCCGGGCAAGATAAGACTCAAAATGTTCAGCGTCCCTCGCACTATCCATTAGTACCTGTGGATAATGCAGGAGAAAACATATGACAGTTTTCCTTTAAAGGGGTACTCCACTGCCCCAGCTTTCGGGATGTCCAGATGTCATGCCATGCCCCTCAATGCAAGTCTATGTGAGGGGGCGTGGCAGCCACCACGCCCCCTCCCATAGACTTGCAGGGAGGGGACGGACATTGCGTGCCATCACGATCCCCGCAGCCCGCACATTTTGTTCCAAACGCTGGGGCAGTGGAGTACCCCTTTAAGATATGTCATTCTGGATGAGTAAGTGTATAATTGCTATTAGGATAAAACTTGGAGCTATATGTACCTCTCTACATCAAATGAAACAATGGATTTAAGGTGTCGACATTATATACAATATAGCAGTATATGTAATTAACAGTATTACCAGATTATTATACATAATTTATATAAAGTATTTTAATGTACTGTAAACACGAGCAACTTAAATTAAAAACCTCCTTTATGTCACTGGCCATATACATATCTAAAATTCCTTCAATGGAATCAGATCTATCTTAGAAGATGTGGTTTCGTCATCTCCTCCATTTGCTTTTTACTTAAAAAGACATTCTGACTGATATGTGGCCTGGGGGAATTCTCCCATTTGTCAAAAGACCTTTCATATTCATGTTAAATACAGCAAAAGTAGGGCATTTTTCCATGCTTCCCAGTTCTTTCACTAGATTTGAAGTGTGATCATAGGAGCTTATAAGAACAATTTATCACTACCTCTTGCCAAGTTCCACAGCCAAAACCTGATTGAAAACTAAAAGGCAGAATCATATCTTTTCCCTCTTGTTTACTCTTGAGGTTTATATCATTTTACTACTCTATATAAATATAAACAGTTGCTGCATTGTTGTCTCTCATAGCAGCGTACATTTTTTTTTTTAACTCTCTAACTTGAGTTTCTGAACGAGAAAATATGAATAAGAAAGGGAAGTTTTTGATCACTTTTATTTATTTTTTTATCATTTAAAAACGCAAGTTTGGTTTTATTGAATGTCACAGTAGAAAGGAAATGAATTCACATGAGTTGTGAAACAATATATTTTTTCCAGCAAAAATGTGAAAACATCAAAGAAACATATTTGAAAAGCTAAGAAAATTACTTACAAACACATAGATTTATTATTTCATAAATAGGCGCAACAGGCTCCATTTAATTAAAAAATAAAGTAAAATAAAAAAAATTAAACCAAAATAAAATAAAAAGATTAAATACAGACACAGTATGGAGAAACAATATAACACATAGCCAAGTATCAAGGTTACAATTTAGCTGTTTCCAATCTGTTTCTGCATCTAGTAAAATAACATATAAGCATTTGGCAGGTTTTATACATAGTGGGACATAATGACATTTACTAACAGTTACACAAGAAGTGATACAAAAAGCCATTTTAATGCGGTACAAAATAAACATGTTGGATTTCTGTATAGCCCAGAGCACAATTAGCCAATTTCTCGGTGGAGAGTTTTTACTCCAAAATAGTTTTGAAAATATAGACATATTAGGCATTTACAAAATAAGCAAAAATATGAATGTTTGCCAATTATAACCATTTGTCCCAAATTTACCACCTAGAATGTACCGGATTTCAATTGTAATTTAGCTACACAACATCCACATTTTATACTCTAGGAGAATGGACACTCATGCTATTTACATCCTTGCTATGAGTGCTACATCAAGCCATTTCGAAAGTCTTTAGTAGATTTATATAAACAACCTTTATGAAAACCAATGCAAACTCCAGGATGCTTTAATCTGAGATGACTACAGTTGCTAAGGCAGCTTTACTAGTGCAGCACTTCACAGCAAAACCAATATAAAATATGAATGGTCCAATTTTTTTTTTAGTAATCTTCTTTCGGTAAAGAAGGGGAAACATGTTACTTAGAGAAGTTTGAAAAGAAGAAGCAAGACTATTTTCCCAGAGTGGATAGCCCACAAATGTAAATGTCCTAAGTGCTTAGCAACTTGTATTTTCTAATGAACTGCAGAATTGCCATGGTCGCGAAATGCAATCCTTGACAAGGGTTGTCCCTGCATTCCTCTTCTGAAAGAAATTTCTTGACGTCAGTCATACTTTCAGGTTAGGTACAGTGCTTTGTCCCTCTGCATGTTCCTGGGAAAAAGGAAAACAATTCTAATAAATAAGGTTTGTTCACAAGTACTATTACTAGTTTACTGTATATTTTGTTTCTATGTATTTAAAAAATGCTCACAGAAAAAAATTTTTTTCAAATTATTCCCAATTTGGTTAGCATAAATAATAGTGTGCATAAAAAATTGTTAAGCTCTTCATTCATATTATTATTACTTTAGTATTTATATTATATATTTTATCCTCGGTTTGCTCATTCTATGAGACCATGTGACTGATGAACACTCTCCAAATTCAGCTTTGTGAGCCAGAAGCCACATTCTTTATCCATTGTTATGAGACTGACATGGAGGATCTCATAGGAAAGGATACAGAAAGGGACTTTTGATGCTGTGTCGTTTGGATGCCAACAATGGAAGTATAGGACCACATGCATGATCCAGCAATCATTTGTGTGGCCTTGTCCACATGATGATTTAGTTATGTAATAGATTCCTTAAATGAGCACCAAAATACTTGATCTGCCTGAGTTATACAACCCCCCAGCCTCTATTAGGGCCTATACACCTTTCAGCCTGAATAAAATGGTAGAATGTGTGAAGAAACTGAAGTAAGAGGATACAACCAAACAAACGCACACATACTCCAAGTAAATATTGCCCTTGGTTAGAATTGAACCTGGGAACCCCATGCTTTAAGAAAAAGGACCTGGATGAAACCCTAAATACAGAAACTTTCACTTGGTCACATTTGAACCAGAATTGAGGCTCCTCAATATTCCCTGCTCTTGCCCACACCCGTAATGAATATTTAAAAGCATTTACACTTACACTGCATGAGAGCCTGGAGAGCAGAGTGCAGGCACCATCAGGCTCTCAAGAGTGAATACTTTTGAATATTCATTATGGGGGCGGGTCAGAGTGGGGAATATTGAGGAGGCAGGGGAGCATGACAAGCAGGCTCCCTGCCTTCATTGTGCAGATCTGCATAATAGAACTAGAAGACTAAAGACCTATAACTATAACTCTTGCAATACTTCATAATTTAAGTAAGTGACCCCTTATTTTAATGCTGTTCACCCGCACTATAACCCATTGGGTGATTGGGTTTAGTGAGGGTGAACAGCCTGTCAGTTTTACTTTAAAGGGAAGATGTCACCAGAAAATGAACTATTGTTTAATCAAGTTTTTTTTATTATTTTTTTTTATTAACATGTTAAGCATATTTCTTTTAAGATTTTTTGGTATTTCTGTTTCCAATTTTCTATTTTACTATCTGGTGGGGTATTGCAACCTGGCTCCATTCACTTCCATGGAATGGAGCTGTAGAACCACATCCAACCTGGAGACAGACAGGGAGCGGTCTTTGAAAGAAATTATCTCTGGTTTTTGATTCCTGGATAACCCCTTTAAAGGGGTATTCCGCCCCTAGACATCTTATCCTCTATCCAAGGGATAGGGGATAAGATGTCTGATCGCGGGGGTCCCACTGCTGGGAAACCCTGCGATCTCTCCTGCAGCACCTCCTGTCATCTGGTGCACGGAGCGAGCTTCACTCCATGCCTGATGACTGCAATTCCGGGCCGGAGAATCGTGATGTCACAGCCCCGCCCATAGACTTGCATTAAGGGGGCAGGGCGTGATGTCACAAGGCGGCGGAGCCGTGACTTCACGATCCTCCGCCCCCTCATCACCAGTCATCAGGCATGGAGTGAAGCTCGCTCCGTGCACCAGATGACAGGGGGTGCTGCAGTAGAGATCACAGGGGTTCCAAGTTGGGACTTTCTGTTCTGCATAGATCACATTGCAGCAGTCTCCTCCTTATTATCACAGACAGGAGTACAGTGAAAGGTGGCACCAGTATATAGACCAGACAATAGATGATGTTCACAGCTCGGCCCTCCCCACAGGTCACAGTGCATGCCCAGAAACCTCTCCCATTGATGTCAATGGGTCTGCTCGAGACCATTGTTACCTTTGTCCATGGGGCTTGCTGTAAAGCATATTTCTACATGCTGTTAAAAACAGCTCAGGAAAGATAATAAAAAATACAATAAAAAATAGAAAATGATGGGGAAAAAAAACAAAGTACAACTAAGCCAGTGTTTTCCAAACAGTGTGCCTGCAGCTGTTGCAAAACTACAACTGCCAGCATGCCCGGACAGCCTTCGGCTGTCCTGAACTAAGGACACTGAACTAAGCAGTACATTCACTTTAGGTACTTACATACAAAATCTTTACATTTTATTCAACCCTATTGTCATAGCCAGTATGAAGAAATATGAGGTCTATTTGTCAATGTTGGCTTCAGAAAGACCCTAATACTGTAATTCTATACACAAATGCAAACGAAACGTAATCATCCCTGGGATGCAATGAGTATAGTAAAATCTATTTAATAGCCATAGTAGAACACTAGAGTGTGCTGATAGCCTACTCACCCATTACTGCAGTAGTCACTGTTCCATTCTATGGCCTGTCCTGGAGGATTCCTACAACCTGAACGGACATACTCCATTGCTTGAGTAACAACCTGGGCTGCTGTTGATGTTGGGCTGATAAGATTCTGATATTCTGACTGAAGAGAAAATCCCTGGAAAATAAATAACGCATATAATAAGCACAGTGTAAAAAATACCGTAAACCGTAAATACACAGCACGCGGCGCAAAACTCAGAAAGATGAAAAGTAAAGCATTGAGCAATCACTATATATTGGTATTACATTTGCACATGATTATGTTTACGCTATAATGCAAGTAAAGGTCATGTAGATTTCTAAACTGGGTAGCCTAGAAGCAAAACAAAAGGGGCTATAAAGACAAAAAGGAGAACAATCGGCACAACAAATATAGATATATCCTCCGAATCTGCATTTTATTTCCCTTCTTCATTAGACTCAAGGATACATTGCTTGTTAATTTTCGAAATATGCAACAGAATCTTTTTGAAAGACATTGGCAGCAGGTGGCTGAGTGTTTTATTAGACTACACCTATTCATGCATTGTTCTCCAAACCCTTTTTCTTCATTCAATCACAAAGGGACCATCTGCTTCCTTTATACTTACACTTCTTTTTCAACTAACAAAAAAAAAAAGAAAGAAAAAAGAAAAAAAAAAAGAAAGATACTAGTGATTTGAATTAACGAGTAACAAATAATAATAAAACGCCACATCGAGGAAGATGAAAAAATAAAAAGAAGAAATAAAGAAACAGCCCGCCTGGCATTATAAAAGAAATCATTTCACATCAGTATTCATGGGGTCGAAATTATTTACTTTAATTATAGAATTATGACGGCAAGCACTGTATGGTAAAATGTCATTTTATGTGGTAGTTTCATAAGGAGTACACAATGCATCAATAAAATAGATCTGCCTATCTGTCTGTCTGTCTATCCAATATTTATCTATGGCTGAATCTATGGCTCCATCAGTGGAGCATTGTCAGTTCATCCACCAAAATTATTCTTAAAATAGATGCTGACATGTTCATTGACTTTAGGCTAGGGCTACATAACCGCTGTGGCTTTGACATAGGTCACGCAGAGAAAAGATCACTGTGTCGCACTGCAGGGATCCTGCTGCATTGCAGTTAATTTAAAGTGGTACTCTGCCCCTAGACATCTTATCCCCTATCCAAAGGATAGGGGATAAGATGTCTGATTGCGGTGGTCCCTCTATCTTGGCTGCGGCATCCCAGACATCCGGTGCATGGAGCGAACTTCGCTCTGTACCGGATGACTGACAATGCGGGCGGAGGCTTGTGATGTCACGGTCACGCCCCACTCGTGACATCACAGCCATGCCCCCTCAATGCAAGTCTATGAGAGGGGTTGTCATGCCCCCTCCCATTGACTTGCATTGAGGAGGTGTGGCCATGATGTCACGAGCCTCTGGCCTGATGTCTAGGGGCAGAGTACCCCTTTAAGGTCATGGGTTCATTTTTTTCCACCAACATGTGGATTTCTTGCAACTGTCAGATCGCTGCCATGGCTACTTGTGGCATGCAATTTGGCCCCATTCACTTATATTACCTGCAATGTAGTGCTATTATATCAATGGAACAGTTTTTTTATGCTTATAAAGTGCAGCATAGACCATTATTGGAGAGTAATGTAGAGGTTCTTGTGTACGCCTTGCGCTTACCTGTTGTAGCTGATGTTGCATGCATGAGTTTTCAGCCATACTGATTGCAATTTCATCACTGCAATGATTTCCTAAAGCTGATTATACTTCTCATGAGTTCTTTGGCTTTGCATAGAAAGGGGTGGAGTCTCATCACTACACTCGCTCATCTAATCAGGCTGCTAGTGCTACAGGTCACCCAGGTGAACTTTTTAGACTCATAAATTGGAGCTCGCAGGAGCAGGTTTACAGGTGATTATATAATCTTGAAGTTCACAGGAAGTTAGCTAACCCAGAATTGACCACTTTCTCTGACACAATAACCACTGTGAGTTTCTGTGCACCAGGCCGGTTGACACATGACCCAGTTACGACAATGACATGCATGGATGTGCTAGAATAAAACCGACAGTGCTGTAAGACTAGTCATGGTGTGTGTGTGCATAATATTAAAAGAAAAAACAACAACAATCTAGAGTGCATTGGGATCCCACAGCACTAACTGTGTATAGAAAGCAAACAAAAAGCTGGGATGCCTAGCAATTCAGCATCACCCCATATGGGAATGCCAGATGCAAAAAACTATTTTGCATTCAGATCCCCAGAAGCTGATTTGGGGAACAGGGTTGAACTATGGATGATACCAGCCCAGCCAGACATGGTTGTTTGCATGAAAAGTTTTTGATCCACTGCACATGTGGGACATTAAACATAAGTTTATATATGTCTGGCAATTCAGAATTACCCCCCCTCCCATAGACATGAATGGAGGGGGAGTGGCGTGAAGTCACGAGGGGGCGTGACCGTCACGTCCTGTCTCGGAAGCAGGGCCGGGACAGAATGCCGGACCTGAACTGAGATTGTAGAGTACCCAGCAGTGGAACCCCTGCAATCATACATCTTATCCCCTAACCTTTTGATAGGGGATAAGATGTATAAACCCAGAAAACCCCTTTAATACATAGGATAAAAATAAATGCATACATGACCATAAACATACAGTTGCATACATCTGTCCGTGCATACAATGGGGATGTTTAAAAAAAAAAAAAATTCCAAATACAGTGGACCCTCAAGTTACAATATTAATTGGTTCCAGGACAACCATTGTATGTTGAAACCATTGTATGTTGAGACCAGAACTCTATGGAAACCTGGTAATTGGTTCTAAAGGCACCAAAATGTCATCTAAAAATAGGAAAAAGTGAGGATTAAAGAAAAATAAGTAGATAACTAATATAGATAAAGCAAATTCTTACATATAAAAGTAGGAAATATCTGCTGGGAGCTGTAATCGCTGTCTATGTCAGTATTTCCCATGCAGGGAGCCTCCAGCTGTTGCAAAACTACAACTCCCAGCATGCCCGGACAGCCAAAGGCTGTCCGGGCATGCTGGGAGTTGTAGTTTTGCAACAGCTGGGGGCGCCCTGCTTGGGAAACACTGGTCTATGTAGAGGACAGGATCTTCTTCAGGGTCCTGTACAGTACACGCAATCTCCAAAAAAAGTAATGGAGTCGCCCTTACCTGGTGTCCAAAGGAGCAGCTAACCCTGGCACAGGTAAAGTGTACAGAACATGTAATACCTCCCTGTACTGTAGGGGGCGCTATCAGACACCAGTCAGTGCATACACTTCAGTAATACAGGGGTATTACCAGTGAATGCCTATTCTGATTGGTCGGTTCTTCCGGCCATTAAAAGAAAAAACATTGTATTGTATGTTGAGTCTGGTTTCAACTTACGAAGGTCCAGAAAAGACCATTGTATGTTGAAACTATTGTATGTTGAGGTCATTGTAAGTTGAGGGATCACTGTATAGTGTTTTATCCTTAGGTTATGTTCACATGGTGAATGCCGTTAAATGCAGTGTAGAAATTCCAAGGCTTTCTACAGTGTATTGTGACAGCTCCTAGAGAAAGCACATAATGAAACACTTTGGAGAGTGTTGTGGAGGGATTTCCCTAAAAGGGTTAGTTACATAGTGTACTAACGCTGACAAATCCTTGTCACACCTGCTATGCACTTTCACACAGGGCTGCTATGTATTCATATTTTACCTTGTTACAATATTATGGAGAAGATTACGATTTACCTCCGGGTATCTCAGGGATATTATGGTTTGCAGATAGTATTTACATGCATTTTAGTCAATATTTATATATCCGCAGCCATCTATAGTATTTATGCTATTCAACAATCGACCCTTATAGTTTTTTTTGCCTAATCTTGTCCTTATTGTGTGTTTGTGTTTTTTACCTGGTCATTTGATTATGTATTTATCAATGAAGCACAAATTTATTTTAATACTTTGTGTTTATTTTGTTTTCCATTGGATTATGTGGGTTAGTATTGCATGGTAGTGTTATAGGGTAAGTACCATATAAATGATAATAGTATAGTGCATATATTTTTGGGAGGACATTTGGCCTACATGTCTTTGTAAACTGTATATTTTGGAAAAACAATTTACAACATTTTTGGATAAAGACAAGCCCTATTTTAATAAATATAATCTGTGTCCTGTATTTGGAGTAAGTGACAGTAAGCTACTGGGTTAAGTGAACACTACATATAGGCATTGACATGACAAAACATCATCACACATACAGTATATCTGTGTTTATTTTACAAGCTGATGGACACAACATTCATGCTGCCAATACAGCATTTACCGTATTTATCGGGGTATACCACGCACCGGCCTATAACACGCAAATTTTTTTTTACCCAAATATCCATGGTAAAATGAGGGTGCGTGTGTGCACGTGTATACCCCGATATACCCCCAGGAAAGGCAGGGGGAGAGAGGCAGTCGCTGCCCGCTTCTCTCCCCCTGCCTTTCCTGGGGTCTAGAGCACTGCTGTTGGCCCTTTTCACCCCCTGGTTATCGGCGCCGCTGCCCGTTCTGTCCCCCTGACTATCGGTGCCGGCGCCGATAGCCAGGGGGAGAGAAGCGGCGCCGACAGCCAGGGGGAGAGAAGGGGCAGCGGCACCCATTGCTGGCGCCGCTGCCCCGTTGCCTCCCCCATCCCCGGTGGCATAATTACCTGAGTCGGGTCCGCGCTGCTGCAGGCCTCCGTCGTGCGTTCCCAGCGTCGTTGCTATGCACGGCGCGGCGCACTGACGTCATGCGCCGCGCCGTTCAGCGCATATCAATGAGGCCGGGGACGCACGACGGAGGCCTGCAGCAGCGCGGACCCGACTCAGGTAATTATGCCACCGGGGATGGGGGGAGGCAACGGGGCAGCGGCGCCGGCAATTGGTGCCGCTGCCCCTTCTCTCCCCCTGGCTGTCGGGGGTGAAAAGGGCCGACAGCAGCGCTCTAGACCCCAGGAAAGGCAGGGGGAGAGAAGCGGGCAGCGACGGCCTCTCTCCCCCTGCCTTTCCTGGGGGTGTATCGGCGTATAACACGCACACAGACTTTAGGCTAAAAATTTTAGCCTAAAAAGTGCGTGTTATACGCCGATAAATACGGTACTTATTAAACTGCCCTAATAAACAGAATCTGCATTGTGATTGGTTGCAAGATCTTCTTTTACATTTTCAACTGTGCTATGTTCTTTATCCTAACAGGAGATGCTATCAATGTTGGGCAATCGAGCGAGTATCCAGAGATAACTCTAAGAGCTGCTCCCCCAAAGTGATCTTTGAACATGGGATTAGATAATGCATAGCACCATTTCCTGGATACAGGTTGTTCTTTTCAGTATTATATACACAGGATAACTTTCAACGTTAGAATGAGAAAACATGTGTATTACTTGGATAAGATTTCATATAACACACATGGTTCATGGGTAACTGGTTTTTAATAAATGGTTTATAAATAAACTTATCTTCTTGAAGAACTCTAAACTACATCAACAAATGGCTCATGAGTGACTAGTCTCCTTGCACATACTGTTGGCAAGTAAAGTGAATGTAGAGCTCAAAAGGAAAATAATCTACAAGTAGCCAATGCTTTTAAAGGAAATCTGTCATCAGAATCACCCACACTAAACCTGTTACACAGGCTTGTAGTGTGGGTGATCCTGATTAAAACGCTTCTTACCTGGTTAAAAATGGTTCAGCGGTTCTTAAGATATCTATATTTTTAGTTTTCTGTTATTCCCTGGCTTGGGACTCAGTGGGAGGTGTTATCATCTGGGACTCGGCTACACGTCATTCTAGCTGGGCGGAGCTGCCGCCCGGCTCATGAATATTCATGAACTTATCCTCCTGGTCTAATTCTTCTTTCTCGGTCTGTTTGTGAATAAATACACCCTCCGTCCCTCCCTTCCTCCCACCACCGGCTTTTCACTTATGCAGCCCGTCTTCTTACTTGTATAGGGCCGCAGCTTGAGTGAAGCTGGGGGGAGAACGCCGCTTCCGGGTGTACGGAACGCGGCGCATGCGCGGCCCTCCACACCAGACCGAGAAAGAAGAATTAGACCAGGAGGATAAGTTCATGAATATTCATGAGCCGGGCGGCAGCTCCGCCCAGCTAGAATGACGTGTAGCCAAGTCCCAGATGATAACACCTCCCACTGAGCCCCAAGCCAGGGAATAACAGAAAACTAAAAATATAGATATTTTAAGAAGCGCTGAACCATTTTTAACCAGGTAAGGAGCGTTTTAATCAGGATCACCCGCACTACAAGCCTGTGTAACAGGTTTAGTGCGGGTGATTCTGATGACAGATTTCCTTTAATAACCAGACCAGAGAATAACTTCTAGACCAGAGAACACTGGCCAACATCACCAATACTGACATGATAATGTTTTAGTAAATGATTATTCCAGTCACATAAAATGCAAGATTAGTAAGCAGTACTCAAATAGCATCTTTCACAGAATATATTAATTTCTTTCTATATGTTCCTAACTACAGTACTTTACAAAAGAATTCTTCCTGGAACCATTCATCTTACATAGTTAGAAGCAACACTGCTCTATAAAATATTCTTAACCTACATTTTATAGGTAATGATTGTTCACTTTAAAATGTCACCTGCTTAAAGGGGTTATCCAGCGGGAGAGGGGGTGGGATCAAAAGAATGCTCATTCTTCATAAAAAAAAAAAAATAAACCTCTACTTAAAGGGGTACTCCCACCCTAGACATCTTATCCCCTATCCAAAGGATAGGGGATAAGATGTCTGATCGCGGGGGTTCCGCCGCTGGGGACCCCCGCATTATTGAATGTGGCACCCACCTGTGTTCTCACCGGAACCGCTGGAGGGTCTGAGTCACGCCCCTCCTATAGACTTGCATTGAGGGGACGGGCGTGACGTCACACAGGGGCGGAGTCCTGACGTCACGGACTTCCGTTCCCGGAGTCGCGACTCAGACCCTCCAGCGGTTCCGGTGAGAACACAGGTGGGTGCCGCATGCAATAATGCGAGGGTCTCCAGCGGTGGGACCCCCACGATCAGACATCTTATCCCCAATCCTTTGGATAGGGGATAAGATGTCTAGGGTGGGAGTACCCCTTTAACTCCAGTGCTCCCGCAGTGCCTCAGATGTACCAGTGTGATGTATTGAGCCCCAGCAGCAGGAAGAAAACAAAGGCCAGGGATTAATACTGGCTGAGGCAGGACATCACTGCATCCAGCGATTAGCTGAGCGGCAGTCTGACGTGACTATTGGCAACCAGCAAGAGGACTGCATCGGAGGACAGGCAGCAGTACTGGAGGCATCAGGGCAGTGTCAGGGAGGTAAGCAAAGGTTTGTTTTAATGCTGTCATCCTGTGAATTTTTTTTTAAAGTCTTACATCACAAAAGCCCTTTAAGGATTAATTCAACAAGATTTGTGCATAGCAAATGTAACACATTTAACAATCCACACTTTTTAATAAATTTGTTGCAAAAAAAACGGTGACAAGGAGACAAAAATGCTGTCACAAAAACCTTTCCTGATGAATACTTCCAATTATGATATTCATTTTGTTTTATCATTATGTGCCATAGATGTTTGGCGCACCTGCCAATATTGTTGCACTGGAACAGGTGTATAAGCTTAATGAAAAATCATATTTTAGATTGATTTGAGTAAAAAAAGACAATTTTTTTCTTGCTTTTTTTCAAATAAACCTTCAACAGAGAAAACAGATATAATCAGATGATGAACAAGTGTTTGCTGAACCTTTTACAAGGCCTTACTGTCAGTTATGAGCATTTCTTGGAACACTCATTCACCCTATAATCTGCCCATATAAAAAAAAAAAAAAGCCTTAAAGGGGTACTCTGCCCCTAGACATCTTATCCCCTATCCAAAGGATAGGGGATAAGATGTCAGATTTTCAGGGTCCCACTGCTGGGGATCCCCGGGATCCCCGCTGCGGCACTGCGCTATCATTGCTGCATAGAGCGAGTTTGCTCTGTGCGTAATGACGGGCAATACAGGGGACGGAGCATCGCAATGTCATGGCTCCGCCCCAAGTGACATCACAGCCCGCCCTCTTAATGCAAGTCTATGGCAGGGGACGTGACGACCGCCACGCCCCCTCTCATAGACTTGTATATCACAAGGGGTGGAGCCGTGACGTAACGATGCTCTGGCCCCTGTATTGCCCGTCATTATGCGCAGAGCGAACTCGCTCTGTGCAGTAATGATAGCGGGGTGCCACAGCGGCGATCCTGGGGGTCCCCAGCAGCGGGACCCCAGCGATCTGACATCTTATCCCCTATCCTTTGGATAGGGGATAAGATGTCTAGGGGAAAGTTATGGATTTTAAAAGGAGAGGAAGAAAAAGCTAAAATGCAGAATTGACAATTGCCCTTGTCATTAAGGCCAAAACAAGGCTGCATCGTTTAATGGTTAAAGACTATGGAAAGGTGGACGTAATTGTAACACTGGAATTTTATCAGACTTTCATTCTTACATAAAAAATACAACCATTTTTTAGACCTATTTTACAGTGTGTAAACCCAGCCACAGCAATAAATACCGATTCCATCTGCCCAGTTCTACTAAGATTTTTATGCATGATAATACATGGACAACATTATCTATGCACATACATTTAGATATTTTTAGATTCTAACCTGATACATTTAAATGTGAAATCCAGATCTACTGCTGTAGATGATCCTGGTTTTTATAAAGCAATTATGCATATGGTCTTACTTCCAGAAATGTTAATGTTAACATGTTAGGAAACTGTTCAAGAAGGGAAGAAACCCTCAGGTCAAATAATAAGGCAAATTTAGTGCAAGTGTCTTTCTCATACAGGGAGATTGGTTTGTCAAGGTCAGGGAAGAAAAAAATATCTGGCAGAGGTTTGATTCCATTTTCTAGCCTGAGGAGAAATAAATGACTCCAATCTACAATGCTGAGAAAGAGACAAAGATTGAAAATAGCTGTAGAAATTAACAATATGGCAACACTTTTACTTAGAGGCCCTTCTATTTTAAGACAATCTAGATAGCCTATGTTATACAGAAGTAAAGTAATTTATATACGAATTTGTTACCCAGTACCCACCGATGACTCCTTGGAATTTTGCATGCATTAGATGCATCTGCAATAGAGACATGCCCCTTTGTCTAAGCCAAGATGAAAATAAATAAATAAATAATCCCAAAAAGACACTATCATGCAGAAACCCGGGGCTAATGTACATCTGATACTTAATTAAATGTGCTTATCTTGCTTTTCTAAAATGGGTACAGCATTTTTAGATTTTTCCTATAATAACAAAACTGCCCGAGATACCAGCAAACACTGTGTTGTCGTAAAAATTATGCTGTTTCAATCTATTTGGACACACATTCAAATTTCCAGCAGATTTATTAAATGTTCTCTGCTCCTGGAGACATCAAAAGAACAGAATATGTGAGCACAATAATCTATGCAATTCTCTGGCACCGTATAATTTAGCCATAATACTGATTTGTTTGAAATCTACTTAATGTGCGTATTTGATGTGAAAAATGGCTTGGCAAAATTTGTCTCAGTGCAACTTTTTTTTAGCATTTGCTTACAGAAATTATATTTTTTTCTATATTTTTTTTATTTTTTTTTATTTATTAACTTTTTTTTTTTTTAACTGTATAGTATATGTATGGTATGTCTATTGTTTGTCCATGGTATGCCCTAACAGGTATTATGACAGGAGAGGTGCCCTGCTTTTATTAACAAAAGTCTTAACCCCAATGATCATTAAAAGGTTACTGTCATTTAAAATACATTTTTGTCAAATAGACATATCAAAACTTTCGATTGGCTGGGATCTCAATGCTGAGATTCCCACCAATCTCAGGAGACAAATTGAGCTTCAAGCCAAGGAGTGAAGCCTGCTGCCACACATGGCTATATCTAGGAATAAGTTATGATGGCGTGCTGGCAGCAGACATGACCTGTAGGAGCTCCGGCAAGGGACCCTTTTAGGGCTTTCTTCAGCATAATGTGCTGCAGAAATAAGCACAAATACCAGGGGAAACCCCAGCGCAACACTGCAGCTCTGGCGGCATAGAGACCAGTGACCACGGCTCCTGGACCTGCTACCCTATGCCACCAACCTCAGATAAGTGCTCTAACAGGTCCCGCTGTGTCCATCTTGCCTGCCATGTCGACCTCCTCTCCTTCACAGGAGCTGCACACTCAGGCTGACTCACAGCTACAAGCTGCTGCTGTACTCTTCCCCCATGGCCTCACACATAACTGCAGTACCTGGCATCCCACAACCTAACCTGTGTTCATCTGCTCACCTTCCAATGACTCCTCCAGAACCTGTGCCATAGTACTCTCCATCTCTCCAACCACATGCTATCTCCCTAGCCCACACTTCACTGAACCCTCAAAGTGGCTTAAATGCTTGCAAATCTGCCATCTCACTTCCTTTATACTCATCTATTGTGGACTGGGCAGCCCAATGTACTGAAATGGACTCAGATGTCTCCACATCTACTAATGATTCATCTGAAGACAGTGTGCCTCCTGACTACTGGAGGGCAAGCCCCCTGCCAAGAAGAAGCTATTTAAGACACCTCTTAAACGTCCCCCAAGGGTGAACCCACACTCCGGTTGTTCATCATCTGACGACACTCTACAACAGGATTCTTGCACCAACCATGGTCTTCGCCAACCACCGGCTTAGACTCACAGGGACTGGGACTTTCCATCCATTACACCACCTGTAGCTCCATCATTGCCTTCTGCTGAAGTGGTGATCCACGCCTTGAAGGACCACCCTGAGTTGCAAGCATTGCTCACCCTACTCCCAACTAAGTCAGACATGTTTGCTTGGAGATATATATAAAAAAGAAGAGATACACTCCTAGTGGAGAATCATAAGGTGGGTTGACGTGTGGGCGTGTCTTTTGCACCTTACCGTGTAGCGTTGTGCTGAGGGCACAACACCTTGATGAGCTTGTAGACTCGCTGGGGTTTGTAGTTGAAGATACGGGCGGCAGCCTGGGCGTCCTTCACCGTGACCTCCAGGTCGTGGTGTAGCTTTAGTATGAGGAGAACCGAAAAGATAGGACTTGCTTAGCCCTTGGCGCCTATTCCCCAAGTAACGATTCCAGCCGGTAGTAGTCCATAAAACAACTGGCCTCAGCCTGAGCTCCTCCCGGGTGGGTGAGAGGTCAGCGGAGAGACACCGAGCCAGGCAGCGGGCGGCGGCTCGGAGTCACCGGGAGGAGCTCAGGCTGAGGCCAGTTGTTTTATGAACTACTACCGGCTGGAATCGTTACTTGGGGAATAGGCGCCAAGGGCTAAGCAAGTCCTATCTTTTCGGTTCTTCTCAGACATGTTTGCTTGGCCTCTGACCTTAAGAAAGCCTGGCAACAAGACCTACATCCTGTGCAGAAGGATGTTCACCACTTGTTACGGCGCAGGTGCATGATCTCCAGATTTCCACTGCTAAAGTTGCACAAGATCCGTCCTTATGCCCCAGCTACCGCCCAATTTTGCTTCTCAACCTTGATGCTAAAATGTTTGCCAAACTGATAGCAAACAGACTCTAAAACTTCATGGAAGACCTTATCCATCCGGATCAAGTGGGCTTCATCCGCAGGAGGAGACGATCGCTGAGAACCTTCTCTGCGATCCATTTAGCACGAAAACACCATATTCCACTTTTCCTCCTCTCCCTAGATGCAGAAAAGGCCTTCGATAGAGTGGACTGGGGCTTTCTAGAGGCAATCCTTACCCAAATAGGACAAGGCCCCACAATGAAGGATCGCATCCTGGCACTGTACTCCAACCCACAAGCCCAGATACGCCTAAATGGACAGCTCTCCCATCCTTTCGACATTCATAATGGTATGAGACAGGGCTGCCCATTATCTCGGCTGTTATACATCCTGTGTATGGAACATCTCCTCACGGACATTCGTCAGAATCCAGATATAGAA
The DNA here is from genome assembly GCF_029499605.1 of Hyla sarda. NCBI lineage: Eukaryota > Metazoa > Chordata > Amphibia > Anura > Hylidae > Hyla > Hyla sarda. Next base: position 294,042,536 of record NC_079193.1, read on the forward strand.
GGCCTGGACGCCCCCCCCCCTTACCATTATAAATGCTTTGCCTATGCTGATCATCTCCTTCTTTACCTATTTTCCCCTATGACATCCCTCCTCTCCGTAACGTCTGTCATAGAACGTTTCACAGCCCACAGCAATTATAAACTGAACCCCTCCAAATGTGAGGCGCTTAACATCACCCTGCCCCCATCCGTGACCCACCATCTTCAAAGTACCTACCCTTTTAAATGGCAATCTAAGTCACTGCAATACCTAGGAGTCCAAGTTCTTGCCCACTTACCTGACACATACCTTCTTAATTATCCCCCCCTTTGCTCATACTTATCGAATCGGACCTTGCCAGATGGGAGCTAAGGGATTTTTCATGGCTAGGACGCATTAATATTACTAAAATGAATGTTCTCCCCTGCCTTCTATACTTATTTTCCGCAATCCCGACACACCTACCTCGCCCATTTTTCCGGACCTCGCTAGGCTCCTCTCTGGCTTCATCTGGTCACACAAACATCCTCGGTTGGCACAGCATGTCTTCATCTGAAGGAAGTCAGATGGGGGCCTTGCTCTGCTGGACTGCCTCTCCTTACCTGTCTGCTGTGTTTACTCGAGGGTTAGATAGTTTCCTCCACCATAAGACAAAACAATGGGTACAACTGGAATCCTCATCCGTGGGCATTAACCCGAGATCCCTGCTCTGGCTCCCGACTCAAGACCTCCCTAGATCCACCCTGTCGACCCTGACACTGATCTTACACTCCATTGCCTGTGCACATAACTCATACATGAGAAAAACTGCCTTTCTCCTTCCAAATGGACCCTTGACTCTGGTCTTTGGTATTGAAGCTTTTGTTCCTGCTTACACATCCTCGTCCTTCCTGGGACACAACAGGAGTGAGGGTTTGTCATTCTCCTCTTTTCTCTCCACATCCTCCTTAAAATCTCCATCTGACATTTTACAGGATAAACCCCCCTCCCCTTCCTTCCGTTTCCAATACATGCAACTACGCCATTTCTATACTACCTCTAAATCCACCCTCAACTTACACCTCCAGATTACACCCTTTGAGCGGCTATGTGCCTCTGCAGCGCCAGTGCACCCCCCATTGAGTGTTTTGTATGGCCTTCTGTTAGACCATTATCGTAACATGCCCTTACCCTCTCGGCTAGGCTGGGAGGGCAAACTGGGTCGTGCATTCACTGACCTGGAATGGGACATGTCTGTGGCTCTGTGCCACAAAACCTCCATTTCCTGTAAGTAACAGGAGACCAACTACAAGATACTCACCAGATGATACAGAGTACCGACCCTCCTCTCTGATATATACCCATCCCTCCCGGGTGTGTGCTGGCGCTGTGGTTCCACTGGTGGCTCCATGACCCACATTTGGGTGACCTGCCCTGCATTGTAATCTTTTTTGGAAATAGGTTTTCCATGTGATCCACCGCTTGACCTCTGTGACATTACCACTTGATCCACGCCCACTTCTTCTCAGTGTCTTACCTGTCCCGATCTCTAGGTGGTCCAAATCCCTACTATGCTTTCTTCTCCTAGCGGCAAGAACGGTTATCCCCAGACTCTAGAAATCCACTACCCCCCCCCCCTACCTTTCGTCTTGGCTCCTATGGAAATTCAACCAAACATTTTACACTTTGGCGTCCATGGACAGTATTCATCTCCTCTCCTCACCTGAGTTTAGGGATCTCCACCCCCCCAACTCCCCCCTTGGCTCCATAGACCTTCCATCTCCCTCGACAGCCTCTTCACACACAGTCTCTCCCCTACCCTTGGCAGTTGAAAAAGGCTGTAGTGGCCGGAACGCATGCTGCGTTTATGTGTTCTTTGCTTCAATAAAGAAACACTTTGCATAAAGAAATTGGTGTGCCGGGATCTTTTCACCTACCTTGGATGTCCTTATCACTGGCACCCACCTCCACCTACAGTGCCGACCCATCTATCTTGTGGATTGCTTCTCCCCTATCCTCTACCCCCTTTTCTCCCCAATACTGCCATGGTCTTGTACACTGGAGATCCGAATGTGTTCTGCGAGGTATGCACCTACATATGGAACTTTACCTACCTTTATTTCTTTCTCTTCTCTTTCTCCCCTTCCTTGTTTTCCAGTGTACCCCCCCCCCCCCTTCCTCTTCCCTTCCCTCCCTTCCTCCCAATGATGCTCCATCTCTGGCATTAACACATGGTTTATATACAGTACAGACCAAAAGTTTGGACACACCTTCTCATTCAAAGTTTTCTTTATTTTCATGACTATGAAAATTGTAGATTCACACTGAAGGCATCAAAACTATGAATTAACACATGTGGAATTATATACATAACAAAAAATTTGAAATGACTGAACATATGTCATATTCTAGGTTCTTCAAAGTAGCCACCTTTTGCTTTGATTACTGCTTTGCACACTATTGGCATTCTCTTGTTGAGCTTCAAGAGGTAGTCACCTGAAATGGTTTTCACTTCAAAGGAGTGCTGGTGTGGAGGAGGAGGTGTGATGGCGTGGGGGTGCTTTGCTGGTGACACTGTTGGGGATTTATTCAAAATTTAAGGCATACTGAACCAGTATGGCTACCACAGCATCTTGCAGCGGCATGCTATTCCATCCGGTTTGCGTTTAGTTGGACCATCATTTATTTTTCAACAGGACAATGACCCCAAACACACCTCCAGGCTGTGTAAAGGCTATTTGACCAAGAAGGAGAGTGATGGGGTGCTGCGCCAGATGACCTGGCCTCCACAGTCACCGGACCTGAACCCAATCGAGATGGTTTGGGGTGAGCTGGACCGCAGAGTGAAGGCAAAAGGACCAACAAGTGCTAAGCATCTCTGGGAACTCCTTCAAGACTGCTGGAAGACCATTGCAGGGGACTACCTCTTGAAGCTCATCAAGAGAATGAGTGTGCAAAGCAGTAATCAAAGCAAAAGGTGGCTAGAACCTAGAATATGACATATTTTCTGTTGTTTCACACTTTTTTGTTATGTATATAATTCCACATGTGTTAATTCATAGTTTTGATGCCTTCAGTGTGAATCTACAATTTTCATAGTCATGAAAATAAAGAAAAATTTGAATGAGAAGGTGTGTCCAAACTTTTGGTCTGTACTGTATGTTGACACAGATATTGCTAGTGCTCCCATTTTGAGTCCGCTCCCAATGCCTTTTTTCACTCTTTCCGCATCATGACCATTTTCATACAAAGTACTTATTTTTGTATGCGCATTTGTCTGTACACTATTGGAAAAGTTAATAAAAATTTCTACTTAAAAAAAAAAAGAAAAAAAATTATTTTCAGTGTTGAGACCCCCTTCGATCTTTAAATATAGCTGGGAGAAATACTGTGCTTTGCTCCCTGACTCACAGCCTGGCTCCATAAACCCTGCATTGAGACAGACTGAGCACTGAGTCAACAAGTGAAGTGCACTGCCACACTCTTCAGCACTCAGCACTAAGAACATCTGCATGACATGTCAAAGTTTTTTTTTTCTTAATAAATAGTAATGATTGAAATCAGGGTTCACACGGACATCATAAAGCAAACCTCTTCCTTTAATCACTAGTGCAGGGGTTTGCACCTAAAAGACGTTACACTGCATTCATTCATTCACGTGCAAATGGTTGTATTGAAAACATGACTAATTTAAAGGAATCTGTCACCAGCATCACCTGCACTAACCTGCTGATACAAGATAATAGTGTGGGTGATGCTGTTTCCAAGGCAGTTTTTTTCCCTACTTGGCCCTGTCTCCAAGTTATGCCCAAAATTCCAGATATGCAAATGAAGTGCTTTGGTGCATTGGTGGGTGTTCCCAGCCCTTTGGTGCACTCTTCTATCAGTGTCGATCGCACTATTACCCTATACCAGCAGGTTAGTGCAGGTGACGCTGTGACAGATTCCCTTGAATAAAGTACATGTTACGCCTAGCGCTCCGGGTCCCCGCTCCTCCCCGGAGCGCTCACGGCGTCTCTCTCCCTGCAGCGCCCCGGTCGGTCCCGCTGACCGGGAGCGCTGCACTGTCATGGCCGTCGGGGATGCGATTCGCACAGCGGGACGCGCCCGCTCGCGAATCGCATCCCAGGTCACTTACCCGTCCCGGTCCCCTGCTGTCATGTGCTGGCGCGCGCGGCTCCGCTCTCTAGGGCGCGCGCGCGCCAGCTCTCTGAGACTTAAAGGGCCAGTGCACCAATGATTGGTGCCTGGCCCAATTAGCTTAATTGGCTTCCACCTGCTCCCTGACTATATCTGATCTCCTCCCTTGCACTCCCTTGCCGGATCTTGTTGCCTTGTGCCAGTGAAAACGTTTAGTGTGTCCAAAGCCTGTGTTACCTGAACTTCTGCTATCCATCCTGACTACGAACCTTGCCGCCTGCCCCCGACCTTCTGCTACGTCTGACCTTGCCTCTGCCTAGTCCTTCTGTCCCACGCCTTCTCAGCAGTCAGCGAGGTTGAGCCGTTGCTAGTGGATATGACCTGGTTGCTACTGCCGCAGCAAGACCATCCCGCTTTGCGGCGGGCTCTGGTGAAAACCAGTAGCCTCTTAGAACCGGTCCACTAGCACGGTCCACGCCAATCCCTCGCTGACACAGGGGATCCACAACCCGTAAGCCGAATCGTGACAGTAGATCCGGCCATGGATCCCGCTGAGGTGCCGCTGCCAAGTCTCGCTGACCTTCCCACGGTGGTCGCTCAGCAATCGCAGCAGATTGCCCAACAAGGACAGCAGCTGTCGCAGTTGACCGCCATGTTACAGCAACTTCTGCCTCTGCTACAGCAGCAACCATCTCCTCCGCCAGCTCCTGCACCTCCTCCGCAGCGAGTGGCCGCTCCTAGCCTCCGCTTGTCCCTGCCGGACAAATTTGATGGGGACTCTAGACTCTGCCGTGGATTTCTGTCTCAGTGTTCCCTGCATATGGAGATGTTGTCGGACTTGTTTCCTTCAGAACGGTCTAAGGTGGCGTTCGTAGTGAGCCTTCTTTCAGGAAAGGCCTTGTCTTGGGCCACACCGCTTTGGGACCGCAATGATCCTGCCACAGCCACAGTCCAGTCCTTCTTCGCTGAAATCCGGAGTGTCTTCGAGGAGCCAGCCCGAGCTTCTTCTGCCGAGACTGCCCTGTTGAACCTGGTCCAGGGTAATTCTTCAGTGGGCGAGTACGCCATCCAATTTCGTACTCTTGCTTCCGAGTTATCATGGAATAACGAGGCTCTCTGCGCGACCTTTAAAAAAGGCCTATCCAGTCGCATCAAGGATGTGCTGGCCGCACGAGAGATTCCTGCCAACCTGCAAGAACTCATCCATTTGGCTACCCGCATTGACATGCGTTTTTCTGAGCGACACCAAGAGCTCCGCCAGGAAAAAGACTTAGATCTCTGGGCACCTCTCCCACAGCATCCTTTGCAGTCTACGCCTGGGCCTCCCGCCGAGGAGGCCATGCAAGTGGATCGGTCCCGCCTGACCCAGGAAGAGAGGAATCGCCGTAGGGAAGAAAATCTCTGTCTGTACTGTGCCAGTACCGAGCATTTCTTGGTGGATTGCCCTATCCGTCCTCCACGTCTGGGAAACGCACGCACGCACCCAGCTCACGTGGGTGTGGCGTCTCTTGGTTCTAAGTCTGCTTCTCCACGTCTCACGGTGCCCGTGCGGATTTCTCCTTCTGCCAACTCCTCCCTCTCAGCCGTGGCCTGCTTGGACTCTGGTGCCTCTGGGAATTTTATTTTGGAGTCGTTTGTGAACAAATTCCGCATCCCGGTTACCCGTCTCGTCAAGCCGCTCTACATTTCCGCGGTCAATGGAGTCAGACTGGATTGCACTGTGCGTTACCGCACAGAACCCCTCCTGATGTGTATTGGACCCCACCACGAAAGGATTGAGCTCTTCGTTCTCCCCAACTGTATCTCTGAGGTCCTCCTCAGTCTGCCATGGCTCCGGCTTCATTCCCCCACCCTTGATTGGACCACCGGGGAGATCAAGAACTGGGACTCTGCTTGCCATCGGAAGTGCCTCTCCCCCCCTCCCAGTCCCGTCAGGCAAGCCTCTGTGCCTCCTCATGGCTCCCGTCCTTGTGTCACCCTGCCCCGTGCCAAGCTTCACCCTCTGCCCTCCCTCCCCATTCCAACTCCTGCTGTACTGCCTGCCGTTGAGGAAACCCTCCATTCTTTCCCGGTGTCCTCATCCCAGGGGAGGCAGTTACCGGACAAAAAAAAGGGGAGACCTAAGGGGGGGGGGTACTGTTACGCCTAGCGCTCCGGGTCCCCGCTCCTCCCCGGAGCGCTCACGGCGTCTCTCTCCCTGCAGCGCCCCGGTCGGTCCCGCTGACCGGGAGCGCTGCACTGTCATGGCCGTCGGGGATGCGATTCGCACAGCGGGACGCGCCCGCTCGCGAATCGCATCCCAGGTCACTTACCCGTCCCGGTCCCCTGCTGTCATGTGCTGGCGCGCGCGGCTCCGCTCTCTAGGGCGCGCGCGCGCCAGCTCTCTGAGACTTAAAGGGCCAGTGCACCAATGATTGGTGCCTGGCCCAATTAGCTTAATTGGCTTCCACCTGCTCCCTGGCTATATCTGATCTCCTCCCTTGCACTCCCTTGCCGGATCTTGTTGCCTTGTGCCAGTGAAAGCGTTTAGTGTGTCCAAAGCCTGTGTTACCTGAACTTCTGCTATCCATCCTGACTACGAACCTTACCGCCTGCCCCCGACCTTCTGCTACGTCTGACCTTGCCTCTGCCTAGTCCTTCTGTCCCACGCCTTCTCAGCAGTCAGCGAGGTTGAGCCGTTGCTAGTGGATACGACCTGGTTGCTACTGCCGCAGCAAGACCATCCCGCTTTGCGGCGGGCTCTGGTGAAAACCAGTAGCCTCTTAGAACCGGTCCACTAGCACGGTCCACGCCAATCCCTCGCTGACACAGCGGATCCACAACCCGTAAGCCGAATCGTGACAGTACAACTAATGGACAACTAAGTTTTAAATTGAAGTTTTTATAAAGAAGTAGATTTCAAAGAAGCCCTATGCTCAGGCTGTCAATCAAGCTTAAATAATGGGAAGAGGAGTGGCAAGTGTGACTGGAAACCACTGTGTCCCGATTCATGTGACTGGAAACCACTGTGTCCTGATCCCTGTGAAAGGAAACCAGTCACTGTCGGTGGTGATTAAAGAAGCTTTTTTCAGCTTCCTGCAGCATCCCTTTAGAATGCTGTTCTCCTGATCTGTCAGGTCCTGGAGCTGGTAGATGAGGCTTCAAGGACCTGACAGGTTCTCATTTGGAAAAAAAACTGCAGTCATTGGTACTTAATTTTACTAGCTATAAATACACACACACACACACACACATATATATATATATATATGTGTGTGTGTGTGTGTGTAGACCTAGTCTTCATCAACTTTTTTTAGAGAAAATTTTTTATGTATATATTCTGTCATTTTGTTTTTACATTTTTGAAGATAGGAGTTTAATATACATACTATCCATTGTCTTTGAATGTGTTGGCGGTATCACACCGTGATTGATAACAGTTTCAAAATAGTTTACTTAAAATGATGAAGTAAGAAATGATCTCTGTTTTCACAAGGGATTAGAGACATCACCTCCTTTAAAAAGAAACATGTCCTAGAAATCAGATTATTGCTTTGGGTCAGGCCCTTAGATGGGGAAGTCATGTAATACTCATACTTATTGGCTTTCCGTTCTTTCTGACAAAGCCATGGAAAGGTAACCCCCCCATTATGATCGCCAAAGACCCTTATTAAGTATATGGACAGCCTTGTCTTAGTGAACCAAACTTTTATTTTACTTAATATTTTTATTTTCTTAAGAAATAAACTATGGAATGTAACAGAATCAATGGAAAGAATGCATTTATCATCACTATCTCTTTCTATTTTTCTACTATATTTTTTATTTTCTTAAGAGATGAACTATGGAATGGAACAGAATCAAAGGAGAGAAGTGTTTATCATCACTATCTCTTTCCATTTCTCCCCTTCATTTCTCCCCTCCCGTAAATGACAGCAACTCAATACACTTCAAGGTAAAACCTACATCATTTTTTCAGAATACTATCAACTTTATGACTCACAAAGTAAAGGTAAAACACATTCTATATCAGCTATGTATAGAAAGCTTTTACATTAATTTTTTTTCATGAATCAACACTGCAATAGATAACAATTTAAAGGGATTTTCTGACATTTTTAATAATGTACTGAGATGGTTTGCACACCAGAAACTTCACTCCAACATAATAGGATATGTTTTAAAGTAGTGTCAGTCAGTTCTGTTCTTTAGAAACATGAAAACACATGTGCACATTCCAAATAACACCCCATGATAAAATCCTGACCATCAGGAATCTAACTAATACCTATCAGTATTGAGCCTTAAACTGGCAATACACATACAACTTTGATTGGACACAACATGACCAATCAAAGCCCTATGGGATTATTTGTTTGTCCCATCTCTCAGTAAGCTTCCTCACAGTGGCCAATGATTAACCAAATTTTGCCCATCATGCCAAATACTTTTTTTTAAACAGTAAAAAGAAAACAAATAAAGCATGGGCGATCAACACATACAAGTCTGCCATCAGCCAATCCGAATGATCAAAATTCACACACAATGGTCAGGCGCAATGTTTTTGAAAGTGGGTGAAGCTCAGTGTTAAGGGGACATGGCCTGCGCCTCTTAATAAATCTGGTGCATCGTAAGACAGTAAACTTATTTTTTTTATCAAGACAATTATAAGAAATATTGATTGATATTGATTCCCCCTCCACCAAGTGTGTCATTTTCTCCTCAGACTCTCACAAGCTGGACACACCTGTCAATTTTTAGGCTATTAGCATTCCCTGATAGGCTTTGCCCTCTCAACTGGCCTAAACCAATGAGCCTAAGTAGTTAACAGGAATGGTGTTGTTGGAGTGGAGCTGCCCTTTTCCTTTTGCAACAACCCAATTCCAACAACCAGGCCCTAATCTGAGTATTAGACTGAGTAGGAGAAATGCTTGTTTCTCCATGTTGCATTCCTGTTTTCTTGATTTTCTCAGCCTCAGTGGCATGCACTTCAGCAGCCACACTGCCACAATAGCCACTACTTAAGATTGTAAAAAAAACTATACTCACCAGTTTAATCCTCACAGGAGTCACTCAAGTCATCTGCACTGGCTTTGTTTACATGGCTGCAGCAATGATGTACCCATATAGCCACATCACCTTTGTACGGCACAGAACCCCTGAGGCCAATGATCAGCAGCAACAATGATGTGGGTATATGGACACATTGAGGGGCATTTATGAAAGTTTGCTTAGGTATACTATTTTTTTGTTTGTTTTTTTTTCACTTCCATTCTGCTTACGTGCGTCAAATTTACTATATTGTTGCAAGGCGTTAATACATTTTTCGCAGGTAAGCAAAAGCTTTTCTCACCCAAGTGAAAACAATAGCCAGTTTCTGTTAGTTAAAGGGGTATTCCAGGCCAAAACTTTTTTTTATATATCAACTGGCTCCGGAAAGTTAAACAGATCTGTAAATTATTTCTATTAAAAAATCTTAATCCTTCCAATAGTTATCAGCTTCTGAAGTTGAGTTGCTGTTTTCTGTCTAACTGCTTTCTGATGACTCATGTCCCGGGACGTGACATCATCATTGAGCAGTTAGACATAAAACTTCAGAAGCTAATAACTATTGGAAGGATTAAGATTTTTTTTAGTAGAAGTAATTTACAAATCTGTTTAACTTTCCGTAGCCAGTTGATATATAAAAAAAAGTTTTTGCCTGGAATACCCCTTTAAGCCAAGGCTCGGCTTTTTTTGCAAATGTCACGGTTGATAAATTTCTGACTATGGCAAGTCAAAATTGTAAAAACGCTTATGTACGCCGATTTGAAAAAAAAAATGCTTTTCTCGCTCTCGGGGCAGATTGGCGCACGAAAAAAGACGGTGGCACAATTGCAAATTTTTTGCGACAATTTAATGCGAAAAAAAACTCGGGTAAATCGGTTGATAAATGTCTGTCATTGTCACTGCAACTATATAATTAAAGACAACTGAGAAAATTGGAGCTTGACATGGCAAGGAGTAAACTGGTAAGTACATTTTAACTTTTATAGATAAATACACTCATGAGGGATGGGCACAGTTACACATAGTCTACAGAACATTGTATGGTAAACAATAACATATTATGATGATATTAGTGGTTTAGTCATATATATAAATGTATTTATCATATGAAATGACCAACCTGCTGCATTGCTGGTGAATGCAAAGCTGATTGGCTTTGCATCTGTAACTGGTTTCCAATGGACTGCTGCATGGACATTGACTGGTGTTGCTGCATATGCATGTGCTGGTGGAGAGGTGGACTCATCTGAAGAGATGGAGGAGGAGATACCGCCATGCTTGCTAGAGAAACAGTCACTGGCATTTGGTTGTTAGGTTTGGGAGCTATGTTTCTGTTCATACCGGGATGCATGGCAGATAAATGTGGATTCATTGTTGACTGTTGGTGATATGGAGAGTTGAGATACAATGTGGAGTGTTGCTGTGTTGGACCATGGAAAACTGGAGGCTTCGAATTCATCATTTGAGAAGGTTGAGACGTCTTAACATCCACGGGGTCACTGTAACTCTTTGGAAAAAAAAAATCAAACTGTTAATGTCGGTTTCAATTATGTTTGAGCTCAAATTTAAAGGAGTAGACTCCTATTGAAAAACGTATCCCCTATCCCAAGGTTAAGGGATAAGTTGGAGATCGTGGGGGGTCCAACCGCTAGGACCCCCCTGCGAACTTCTGTATTTTTGTTATCATTACACAATTGCATGCATAAAACATATCATAAATAAAGATCAACTTAGATATTTGGGAATTAATCCATAATAAACAGACTGTAATGACAAAAAGTCAATTCTGAACAGGGTAGTCTTCTGCTGGACCTTTGGAGCCCGGTAATGTTTCCCATCCAGGGCCAGCTCGGGATCCATTGATCCATCCGGTGCTAAGACATCTGTTCCTGGGAGTCCCACCGCTGAGGACCCCCGTGATCTTGCACACAGCACCCCTTTACAATCAGTCCCCGCAGCATGTTCACTCCGGGTCTGATTACTAGCGATGTCACACCCCCTCCCATAGGCTTGCATTGAGGGGGCAGAGTGTAACGTCACACGGGGCGGAGCCGTGACATCACAATGCTCCGGACCCGTGATCGCCAGTAATCAGACCCGGAGCAAACATGCTCCAGGGACTGATTGTAACGGGGTGCTGCGTGCAAGATCACGGGGGTCCCCAGTGGTGGGACCCCAGCGAACAGGCATCTTATCCCCTATCCTTTGGATAGGGGATAAGATGTCTTAGCGCCGGAGTACCCCTTTAATCAAACTTGTAGCCACATAGCGCCCTACAACACTATTGGGTCACATTCCTACTAACTGCTGCAACCAGTAAATATAGCAAACAGTTAAAATAGCAAAAACATTTTTTGTTTCAATCTCTATGTTACATTTTCCTGAATTTGTTGCATGTCACATACAACTCGTGTAAATGTTGCAGGCTAAAAACACATTTAAAGGTATGTCCATACTATTTTAAAAAAATACAACAATATTGTATTTACAACTGTATTTTTTGGCCTTAAATTAAAAATATATATATATATTTTGCCGATTATGGCAAAAAAAAAACAAAAAAACTGCTGAAATATGGCTGTATAAAAATATGCCCAGATTTTGTATACAATATGAGAATACCCTAAACCAGCTGATAAATATGACCCATTACCCCAAAAAGCCCACACAATATTTTATGAATAGAGGGGATAAAATTAGTAAGTTTCTTCCAAAATGGTGGCATTTAAAATGTATTTTTCTTACATGAAAGTTTGTTGCAGTCTAAAAAAAATCTAAAATCATATTCTCCTAAGGATTCAATAATAACAAAATGTCAAATATTAAATATGTTTTATACTCTATAAAAAGCTGTTCATTTTCCTTTCTGTCATTTCACTTGCAGTAAAATTTTGAACAATCTTTTCTTAGCCAAACACCATATAATTTATGGTTTAATTTACAGTATTTCTTAAGGAGCTGTCAGTTTTTCTTTTTTGCTACATGTCATTTTGTATTTAAATAGAAGAAATGGTGATAATATATGAGTTCATAACTAGAAGCTATTTGCTTTAGAATAGACAATAAGTGTAATCATAAAAACAGATGAAATCAGCAGTTCCATTTCCTGCCCTTTAATATCCAAGTACATTTTAGATGGACTGGAATAAAAAATATTTTTTTTTTCAAGGAAATTACATCAAATCTGTAATGTATTTTAAGAGAACATATTTTCTCCTTTTACTGCCTTTTTGAAATGTAAGCAAAATCCTACTTAATAGTGAGCTTGAGGAGAATGCGCTTACTATTTCATGTATTTGATACATTTTACAAGGATAAGAAGATAAGAGGACAAAAATAATTGACTATATATTAAAAGGTAGGTGTTTTTGCTGCCATTTCATTCATCCAATGTATTTGAAATCTGAAACAACTTTGCAAATAGTCTTGTTTCAAAATATCTCACTGTTATATGTATACATTTCCTATGGAGATTTATGTTTCCATGGTAAAAGGACTTAAAATAGGATTGCATTATCCTTAAATAGTTTATTGTACCAGATCACATCAGTCAGATGGACATGAACTTCATTTAAATAATGGGAGTACCCATCAGGTGATGGGCGGGATTATACAGTCAGGGGATGTGTATTAGGCATGCATGCCCCTCAATGTAAATCATTCAAACCCCCTGACTGTATAATCTTGCCCATTGCCTGATATTCATTCCCATATCAAAAATTAAGGCCTCACCCATCTGACTGATTCCCTGAATTGTTAGACAAATTATAAACCTTTATATCTCAGGGATGGAAATAAATATCAAGTAACAGCTCAATTCTTTCGCCACAGGTCCTCTTTAAGACTGAACAAAGGGCCTGTGGTGCTCTAGTGAGTCAAGTATATAATTCTTTGTTTATCACTCTATACCGACAGATGATGTCGGTAGACCAATAGGTTGGTTGATTGGATTTTCACCTCCTACCTCTATTGTTCTGGGAGGGATAAGCCATTGCCAGAGTAATCTGTCTGTGGCTTACTCCTCCCCTCCCACACGAATGGTTGGCATTACTAAATGTTCATTTGAATGGGGAAGTTAGGACTGATAGCTGTTGGACAAACATGGCTGCCATGTGCAATCCTTATTGCTGCATGTAAGAGTGCCCTTATACTACTCTTTTGCCTATGCTTCTTTATGAAGACTGGTGGCCACCTTGACCTTTCACACAATGTAGATATTGGACCTTATTTACTAAGGCTTTTCAGAAAAGATTTTGTCTTTTTTTTTGTGGCTCGTGTCGTGCCCCAGAATTTTCTACAAAAAATCAGAAAAAAAGGGGGTGGTAATCAGGGAAAAGGGGGTATCGCCCAAAAAAACAAAATTTTCTAAAGAAAACTACAAATTTACGAATGTTTTCACATAAAATGTGGTGGATTTGAGCTCTGGAAAACCCCGCAGCTCAGACCATGTGTAAAAAGAACAAAACTTAGGGAAAATCGCCAAATGCAAAATACAATAGTAAATACTGTGGAAAAATATCTGCCAAAAATTACACTTCACTCTTAGTAAATGAGGCCCATTATGTCAACTAGAGGTAAAGAATGCATTAGACTGGCAGAAGGAAAAAAAAAAAAAGTGGAATGGGTAAATTCTATTGTAAAGTTTGCTGTTTGAAAACGTTTACATTCTGTAAAACCTCTTTCAATAAAAACATTGATTTTAATGATGTTTCTTTTCTTTAAATACAGAAAATAAAAGCATCATGAATAGCCATAAAGAATAGTCATCCTTAAAGGGGTATTCCAGGCCAAAACTTTTTTTATATATCAACTGGCTCCGGAAAGTTAAATAGATTTGTAAATTACTTCTATTAAAAAAATCTTTATCCTTCCAATAGTTTTTAGCTTCTGAAGATGAGTTGTTGTTTTCTGTCTAACTGCTCAATGATGATGTCACGTCCCGGGAGCTGTGCAGTTCCTATGAGGATATTCTCCCATCATGCACAGCTCCCGGGACGTGACATCATCATTGAGCAGTTAGACAGAAAACTACAGAAGCTAATAACTATTGGAAGGATTAAGATTTTTTAAAGAAGTAATTAGAGATGAGCAAACTTACAGTAAATTCGATTCGTCACGAACTTCTCAGCTCGGCGGTTGCTGACTTTTCCTGCATAAATTAGTTCAGCTTTCCGGTGCTCCGGTGGGCTGAAAAAAGGTGGATACAGTCCTAGGAAAGAGTCTCCTAGGACTGTATCCACCTTTTCCAGCCCACGGGAGCACCGGAAAGCTGTACTAATTTATGCAGGAAAAGTAGTCAACTGCCGAGCTGAGAAGTTCGTGACGCATCGAATTTACTGTAAGTTCGCTCATCTCTAGAAGTAATATACAAATCTGTTCCGGAGCCAGTTGATATATAAAAAAAAAGTTTTTGCCTGGAATACCCCTTTAACTCATTACACGCATTATGTGCATGATACTTTTATACATACATCATACAATAATAATTCTGTAAATGTAAATTTTTTCTTTAATCTTATGTTATGTTAAACTTTAGCTATTGAATGTTATATAAATAACTCAAGGTATCCTCAGTATAACTCAACTCACTTATTTTCCAAGCACTGGAGTCACTGCAGTTTACTCAATGTAATCTGCTAGTTCTAGTTAGAGAAGAGGACGTTAGTATGATAAATTGCATGTTCACTGGCCGGAATTTTGATTGATCTTCATCTAAACCCCCCAGGGGTTCGCAGCACATTACATATTCCATTAATTAATTCGGGAGAAGTTTGGACTGGGTCAATTTATGGAGTGAATATATGTTATTTCTCTAGGGAATTGATCCAGTAATTTATGAGCTTTATATACTCTACAATGTAAACCTGAATTCATTAGAAGAGTAAAACAATGTGTCAACCATTAGATATAGTAAAACAATATCACATAAATTCTTGGCTGTGCAAACGAACAATTAAAATCTGTAAAGAAATCTCCCATTATGATACAAATATATATTTTTTAATTTTTTTTACATAGGAAATGATGACCCCCATAACTTATATTTATATATTTTTTCTTTTTTTCTTTTAATGTTTACATTTTTTAACAGTATTAGAATAAAACAAAACCTGTGTCACCACTATTATCTTGCATTAAAAGAGGTAGAACAGTTATCCTCTGAACAGTTGGAGTGGTAGTGTGCACATGTGGCCAGTTCTCCATTCATTCTCTGTTAGACTTTTGAATATTTCTAAAAGCTGATCATTTTAGAATAACTCTTTTAAAGAGGTACTCCACCACTAGACATGTTATCCTACCCAAAGGATAGAGGATAACATGTCCGATTGCGGGTGTCCGGCAGCTGGGGACACCCACGATCTCCGCTGCGGCACCCAAGTCATCCGATGCACGGAGCGAACTTCGCTCCATGACGGATGACTGGCGATAACACCCACCACACCCCCTCCATTCATGTCTATGGTAGTAGGCATGATGGCTGTGTACTAGCCATCATGCCCCCTCCCATAGACATGAATGGAGGTGGCTTGGCGGGACCTCACGATTACAGAAGCCCATGGCTTCCATGACCGTAATGCCGCAGTGCCGGCATGGAGATGGGGTTGGGCCCGGCTGCTAGGACCCCCGCGATCAGACATGTTATTCCCTATACTTTGTGATATGCTGATTGACTGCAAACTGCTAAACCATAGCTAATCCTCATAAAGGGGGAGATTTATCAAAACCTGTGCCGAGGAAAACATTCCCAGTTGCCCATAGCAACCAATCAGATTGCTTATCTATTTTTAAGAAGGCCTCTGAAAAATGAAACAAGCAAGGTGATTGGTTGCTATGGGCAGCTGGGCAAGTTTTCCTCTGCACGGGTTTTGATAAATCTCCCCCAAAGTGTCTCTACCCCCACATGCATATAGCCACGCTAATCCGTTTTTAGTTGTATAATTTTGGTAAAAGGGTTTACCATAGTTATACAATCTATTCAACAGTAACAGGGGTTCAGCTCCATGATATTTATGTCATCATCTATAATGTGGTTTTTCTCTATACAAGTATAGTACTGTCTTTGCTATGTACTTTTTTAGTGAATGTCCTAGCCACTAGTTGTTAAGTTGCAAGAAATAACACAAAGTTGCAAGTTGTGAAAACAGCTTTGAAAAACCATTTAAGCTATATTGGTAAGACATATGTCATAAGTATTTGACATTACCTTGGATACAAGACTTGCTCGGTATGCAGCCAGTTGCTTGAGATATTCCTTTTTGGCAGCTTCAGTTTTCTTCTTATACACCTGCAAATAATACACATGAAAAGAATTAAATATAGAACATTTTATATGAAGATTCTTTGCTCTGCATACTAATGTGCATAAGAAACATTCCTTTTTTTTTCTTTCAGATCAATAGTCCTCTTGTACAGCCAGGATAGCAATACAAATTGATAGTAATGCAGAGAACACGCTCTACATGCACACCTGGCTTTTTCTGTAACTCCACTAGACTGTGGTGAATTGCCTCAAAAATGGGATTCCCTTTTTTTAATCTTAATCCTTTTTATATCTATTTTGTAGAATTTTCTTATCTGTCTCAAACTGTCAATAACCATTTTAATAAAAATGATATTAAACATATATTTACAAATTATTTTTTGTAATTTTGTATTTTACTACCTATATCAAGTCTTCTTTACAGTCTTCTTCACTATCCAGTCTTCTTCATATCCCGACTCCTCCCCTTCTCTACACAGTCACCTCTACAAAAGTCACAGAGCATGCCTAGAACACTCTCCTATAGAAGTCAATGAGTGGGCTCCTGACTATTGTTTTTGGTGGTCTAAGTAGCTACTGAAATGCATATGACTGCCTATTATACAAAAAATATAATAGAAAATTTACAATAAAAAATAGAAAGAAATGATTAAAAAAAACATGCCTTAGTTCAGTTCTTGGGAATGAAAGAAAAAGAGACCAAAGGGGTGCGCCTTGTGTGTTACCACAAAAAATAGATGGACAATTGAGTGACGAGCACCGTCATTAGGCTGAAGTCGCCCTTAGGAAGTGGCTGCTTACCATGAGCGAATAGAAAATTTGCATGTAGACCCAACAAGTGGGTTGCCAAGAAGTGAAGAACCAGCTGCTGAGCCCGGGTCCCAGGAGAAGGAGTGAACCAATCCCAATGGAAGTAATGCAGAGAAGAAAAACACCTTTGAGATGGTGCTGCTGGTGTGATGGAAAGCAAATTCCAAGCCAGGGATATTTTCAAAACACCGAAATGGTTTATTAGGAGCATAAAACAATAAAAGTACAGAGATTACGCGTTTCGCAGGAGCCATTCTTTTCCGCATATCAGTCTCCTCTTAGTTCAGTTCTGACCGGTAAAAAATATCTAGATGACACATTAAACACAAGACCTTAATTTTTAGATGTCAGTTGTTAGTTGTTGCCACTGGGGAAGCTACCGGTCAGGCTTTTGAGACTCCCAGAGAATAGTAGAAGTTATTGGAGATTCAGCAGCTAGCCAAAAAATTGCCTTGTAGTGGCCACTGCAGGAAAAATATATTACATGAAGCCATCAACATAAAGGGTCAACTCTATAAAACATGGCCGCACCTATCTGAGTAGAAGCCCCTCTTTATTAGCAGCTCTTTATTATACATGTAACTAACAGAGGGGGGTTGTGACCTTAGTATACTCCTCTATGATGTATATTTGCCCCTTTATTGCTGCAATCTGCTAAAATATTTTTCAGTTTTGCTAAAATATGATAAGATCTCCTTGAATCTTCATAGCATTTCATTGCCTTTGTTCATGCTATATAAAATGAGTTTTCAAATAATGCATAGAAATTTTTTTTTGCGTTGCCACTTCAAGGTGCTAATTCCAAAAGTTGATATAAGTTAAGATAACTGGGACTTCAGTGGTTCTTGGAAGTAACCTTCTAATTACTCCCAAGACACCTTCATCAAACTGACCATGAAGGAAGACGTCTGAAGAGTGTGAAAGCACCAATAAAGATTAAGTGATTTGATTGACTTGACATAAAAGTAATGGAATTACAGTAGCTCCAAGAAAGAGACATCAGTTTTTGGACTCAGAGGATTTGTCAGCTCATAAGTGTGATTCTGCCTTTCCATATCCCTGCAGCTTCTAATTTAGCAGGACAGGCTTATAATTGAAGCAAATTAACTATTTACTCTTGTTACTTCTACCAAGGGAGGGAAGGACACACCAGCAGGAAGGAACGCGTGGGGAATGAAATTGTTCTCACTTGTGTCAGATTTGCCCTTCTATAACACATTAGCAGTAATTTCTTGAAGCGTCAAACATTGGAATAAATACGGAATAATAAAATAATGAGGTGTTGCTGTTGAGTCACGCGACTATAGCTAATTTTACGGCATATGAATTATGCAGACTAAAGGCAGGCATAAACAGTTTGCTTGATCATACTACCTGATCATTAAGATCCCACTAGGAACTCTAGCAGCCTGGGTTTTCCTAATACACAATTAATTCTGTTCTTAAGTAAACCCTTTAACATTTCACATGCATAGAAGGTACAACAGACACAGCGTGCACATCAGATGACTTGATTTATTGCACTTCGTAAAAGCTAGATCTATATGGACGACGCTCTGCTGTTATGGTCTTGGGTACTTGACGTCCCGTTTAAGCCAAGACAAGTGTGTGTATAACAGTTCAGATAGGAGTGGAAGGACGGATCGCTTACTAGACAGATCACTCGACCATTCTGTTCCAGTATGGAACTTCTTCCGGCCTCCATAGGAGGCCGGAAGAAGTTCCATACCGGAACGAAACGGTCGTTGCCTCGTGGACCCTGCATCTCATCTGTATCCCCCCACCCACCTGCTTGCCTTTATCATTGAGATGCATATGGAATAAAGAAGTTCTTGATACGGAAAATCTGGTGAGTGATTCGTCCTTTCACTCCTATTTGAACTGTTATAAACCCTTCAACATACTCTCACATATGGCAACAAATCTCATATTTGAAAAAATAAATAAAAATAAGGCAGGACTCTAAGGTAGTGTTTTCCATTTTGTTTCTTACTATAAACATATGTGTATTTGCCTCTCCAGTTGAAGCTTTAAAGTCATTGACAGTAATGTAAACAAGAGCATTTTGTTTGCAATTTGCAGAATCTATTACAGCCTCGTCGTGCTTCCAATTAGAGATGCAAAGACCATTTTTGTACATTTCCATCTGGTTTACGTTCAACACAACTTTCATTTTTCACTTAACTATTTTACAAAACAGAAAAAAATGACCTCAGTGTTCCCGTGAATTGTTAGTCTTAGTAAAAATTGGAAGCATGTTGAAATCTCCCAAGAGTATTCAATAATGTAATGAATAAAGAAAGGCTCATATTTAAGGGACCTCTCAGCAACTGGCTGGTAGTAATTAAACTGCTGCCTAGAGTCTGTTGTAATATGCCCTGTATTATGAATACTCATAATAATTAAAACTTGATTTCTCCCCAACAGATAAATGGAGTTCGGTGATGATAATAATGTAGCTGTATAATTGCAATCTGTTATTTAACTCCTAGAATTGGAATATTCTTAACAAGATCAGTCCTTCAATGAAAAATATGGTACAGTACATTCCTTCATCACAGAAATAACAATGCTGCTCTGTAATAACACATTACTCAAAATCTTAACTGCACCCAATCTGTTGTAAATACTGATTATTATGGAAAATTGTTAAAGTGTACCTGTCATTAACAAAAACTTTTCATATAATGTAAATAATACTATTATATGTATAAGGTACAATTAGGAAAAAAGCCAGTTGGCACCATTACTTAAGATACAGCAGGAGCGTGGATCTGAGCGACAGCTGCTGTTTCACGCCAGTGGACGTTTCATTAGACCCCGGTCATGGGGGGCCTGATGAAACGCTCACTGATGTGAAACAGAGGCTGTGAACTCAGTAAGCTGAAGCATTTTATGTGCAGAACCATGTCTATCCTTTTGGAATAAAGAATACAGCAAAGATTTTCAATGGTGAGTGCTCCTTTTTTTGTCATCCTTCTATGGCAAATGACCTCAGCATGATGTTTATGATACAGGGTTGTCCTGATTTATCTTTAAAGGGGTTTTCCAGGAATCGAAAAACAGAGCTTATTTCTTTCAAAAATCTTTCTGTCTCTATGTTGGGTGTGGTTCCACAGCTCAGTTCCATTGAAGGGAATGGAGCCAAGTTGTAATACCACACCCAACCTGGAAAGAGAGAAGGGGCTGTTTTTAAAAGAAATAAGCTCTGTTTTTCGATTCCTGGATAACCCCTTTAACACAGTTCTCATAATTTTAAGGTACTTTGTACATGTAGTGGACAGGCTAAGTGGACATTGTTTTCTTAAGCTAAAAAAAAGTCTGAATATTTTTAGTCTTTTTCTCTGCTTTCTATTTTATTTTGTGCCATTTTTGGCATTTTTTTGCCCATATTTTTGGAATGTATTTTGTGATGTTTAAAACCTGAAATGAATCACAAATTCCATGCCAAGATACAGCTTTATTACACAGGGCAATGTGCAGACCATAACAATTATTTAAAGAGCTTCACAAATTATGCGATTAGCTAACAAAAGTGCACTTTCTCTTATGTCGGCTGATCACTGGCCCTTTTACACAGGCCAATTATTGGAATTTAGCTTGGCCAATGTAAAGAGGGGTTAAGTCAAAGTTTCCTAAGATTTTAAGGGCTATTCAAGCTTTTTAACCCCTTCCTGCCCTAGGAAGTATGCACATGTCCAAGTTACTAGCTAGTTAGCGCAACTGGACGCATGCATACACAGGAGATTGCTGGCAGGCCCCGGCTGTCTATCACAGCAAGGGTCCCGCTGCAGCTGCTGAGAATGGGATCGCTACGATCTCGCCAGCATTAACCCCATAGATTCCACGATCAGTCCTGATCACAGAATGTATGGGGTTGAAAGGGGGTTCCCCCTGTCTGACAATGGCGATCCCATGATGCATTGTGTGTCCCTGAGATCCAAAATTGTGGAAAAATATCAACAATCTCAAGGTTATAAGTCCATGTCCAGAGATGTAGATTGGCCATTGTACACAGTGCGCAACATTATCAAGAAGTTTGCAACCCATGGCACTGTAGCTAATCTCCCTGAGCGTGGATGGAAGAGAAAAATTTATGAAAGGTGTCAACACAGGATAGCAGCCCCAAACAAGTTCCAAAGATATTCAAGCTGTTCTGCAGGCTCATGGAGCATCAGTGTCAGCGCAAACTATCCGTCAACATTTAAATGAAATGAAACGCTATGGCAGGAGACCCAGGGGGACCCCACTGCTGACACAGAGACATAAAAAAGCAAGAAATCCTTCTGGGAAAACATCTTTTGGACAGATAAGACCAAGATAGAGCTTTTTGGTAAAGCACATCATTCTACTCTTTACTGAAAATGGAATGAGGCCTACAAAATAAAGAACATAGTACCTACAGTGAAATGTGGTGGAGGTTCAATGATGTTTTGGGGTTGTTTTGCTGCCTCTGACACTGGGTGATAGGCATCATGAAATCTGAGGATTACCAATGGATTTTGGGTACAGCCCAGTGTCAGAAAGCTGGATTTGCAGACGATATCTTGGGTTTTCCAGCAGCACAATGACCCCAAACATACATCATAAAGCACCCGGAAATGGATGGCAACAAAATGCTGGAGAGTTCTAAAGTGGCCAGCAATGAATCCAGATCTAACCTCATTGAACACCTGTGGAGAGATCTTAAAATAAGAGAGTCCTGTAGCAGTTTGCAAAGGAAGAGTGGTCCAACATTCTGGCTGAGAGGTGTAAGAAGCTTATTGATGGCTATAGGAAGTGACTGATTTCAGTAATTTTTTCCAAAGGGTGTGCAACCGAATATTAAGTTAAAGGTGCCATTCCTTTTGTCCAGACCATTTTTGGAGTTTGGTGTAACATTATGTCCAATTTGCTTTTTTCCCCTCCTTTTTTGCTTTAGTTCCAATACAAACCAAGGGAATAAACATATGTATAGCAAAACATGTGTTACTGCAATCCTTATCAGTGAGAAATACTTCATTTTCTTGAAAAATTTCAGGTGTGCCAACATTTACGGCCATGACTGTATTGAAAAGTGTGAGACCCCCAATATTACATTTACATATCAATGAACATTTTCTTTTACTTAAAACCGTTTGTATATTGAAGCACTGGGTTAGGTGGGTTTGGAGAGTCACTACTGGAATATTGTATTGTATTCTTTGTACAGTTCAATATTGTATGGGTTTAGAATACAGCATATCATGTTTTCAGAAACCTATGTTAGCCGATATCATATAGTAACCTGCGCTACAGACTCTTTGAGGCAGAATCTCTAATAATTATGCACAAGGAATATAATTTTGAAGATTCGGGATAGTAGATTTAATACTGTTCAAAAATACCTTTCAAATGCGCATAGTAACATAACACACCTAATTTGGTTAAGTGCTTAAATGCCCATGACCTTCTGCCTTGACCTTGAGTCTACTAAGAAAGTACTTTATGCAGATTCATACAAAGTAGCTATGGGAACCTATATGGAAAACAATTATCTACAAGTTCTACTTTTTATGATGGAATTTCTTATTTATAGAAAGCTTAAGGGATTTTAACATGTAAATTTTTCTCAAATCCTATGATATATTCTAATAAGTCAAACTGACAAGTACTTTTAGTGAAGAGATTTTTTTTTAAATAACATTGTCAGTAAGCATCATATAGTGAACGGATGATATATGTGTTATGATGGCCATAGAAATTAGATTTTTTTTTTGATGAATGCCATAGACAATCTTAAGCCTTTGGGGCCTGGGAAATCCTTCTTTGAGGGGATTGAAGGAAGCAAGGATCTGAGAAGGACTTTTCCTGTGCATTTCTTTGTTCTCCACTAAAGATAAGTGACATCAGAGGTATCTAGCCATTTCTCACTTCCCCTCCATTAAAATAAAATGATGTTGTATATTAATGAGAGAATTGTGACTAATAAATGTTGGATAAATGATTGATATTCGAGCATCTATCTCGAGAAGATGTTCTCACAATTAAGCCTTCTCTAATCCCTGGCAGTCAGAATGTTCATCCTGCTAAATGAATGGGCCACCACGAAATACATGGTCAACCAGGGTGCAAGTTGACTTTGTAACGGTTCTCTGATCAGATCAATAGATGAAGGGCCTTTTCAGGAACTGGCCTCTATGACATTCAACTGCCCTTACAGGTCATATGGTAAAGGCACTAAAGACTAGACAACCTCTTTAAGGGGGAACTCTGGTGGAAAACATTTTTTATTTCAAATCAACTGGCACCAAAAAGTTATACAGATTTGTAAATTACTTCTATAAAAAAAATCTTAATCCTTCCAGTACTTAGCAGCTGCTGTATGCTCTAGAGGAAGTTGAGTTATTCTTTTCAGCCTGGATAGAGGATACGATGTATAAAGCCAGAATGTATAAAGCTAGAATACCATTTCTGGGACCAGTTGATTTAAAAAAAAAAAAAAAAAATTTCTGCCGAAGTACCTCTTTAAGGATATTTTAGGAAATGACAGATTTCACTATTTTACTTATAAGTCTCAGAAAACTATTACACTTAGACTAAAATGCTGTTTCTATCTTTTACATAGTGTTTTACAAAAGACCTGTACATATATAAAAAGAATATATTCACCTGGTACACATTTCAATTATTTTTGCTAATGATCCTTTGTATTATTTTAATAGCTAGGCACAGGCAATACAATACAAATAAAACTAAAATTGTACTTGAAAAAGTCCAAAAACAGTTAGATCAATATAATAATACAATTTTC
This sequence comes from Hyla sarda, assembly GCF_029499605.1. Classification (NCBI taxonomy): domain Eukaryota; kingdom Metazoa; phylum Chordata; class Amphibia; order Anura; family Hylidae; genus Hyla; species Hyla sarda. The sequence continues at coordinate 294,066,505 of NC_079193.1, forward strand.
TTGCAGCACAAGATGATAGTTGCTTCATCACTGTAATGGGATTCTATCATACATATAGTAACAATCATTTTCCAAAGAACATTTCATTGATCCGACTATTCTTCTCTAAAGAAATTACAACATTATATTACTCTGTAACAAAAAAAACAACAAACACTATCAATTCCAAATAAGCCCAAAACTCATCTCTTACAAACTGATACATGTGTTCTTGCAAAGGTGCAAATAACTGTAGCAATATACGATGAAAGACAGAGGCAGAAACGGGGACAATGCTATTAAGAATAATTTGAAAGATTTTCTTTTCACCTCTTTGCAAAAATACACCTATTAACCCCATAAGGACACAGTCAATTTTCATTTTTTTCCCTTCTTCAACTTATAAGAGCCATAACTCTTTATCAAATTTTGCTAATTGTTACGCAGTGCATTTTACAGTAAAACTGACATGTTATCTTTATTCGATTAGACAATATGATTAAAATGATACCCATTTTTACATGCTTTGCTATTATTGTACTGCTTTTTTGAAAAAAATCAAAAAAATTCTGACGCCTATAACTTTTCTTTTTTTTTGCCATATGCACAGTGATCTGTACTGTGATCTGCAGTAAACTGTATAGTTTAGTCTGTAGTTAACGGTATTATTGTTGTTTTGATGGGACTTTTTGATTACTTTTTATTCATTGTTTTCTCAAACAACTTTTGGCATTAAAGGGGTACTCCGCCCCTAGACAACTAATCCCTTATCAAAATGATAGGGAATAAGATGTCTGATCGCGGGGTTCCCTGCAGCACCTTGTGTCATCTGCTGCACGGAGCGAACTTCGCTCCATGCCTGATGACAGCAATACAGAGGCCAGAGTATCGTGACATCACGACCCCGCCCCCTTGTGATATCATGCCCCACCCCCTCAATGCAAGTCTATGGGAGGGCGTGTGGTGGCCATCACACCCACTCCCATAGACTTGTATTGAAGGGGGGGTGTGACGTTACGGGGGGGTTGCCATGAAGATAAGATGTCTAGGGTCGGAATACCCCTTTAAGTATTTTTTCATGTTTACGCTGTTCACTGCATACAGGATCATAAACATTATATTTTAAGAATTTGGACATTTACAAATGCGGGAAAAACAAAAATTGTATTTTTTTTATTTAAAAAAAAATGGTGAGGGGGGGGGGGGTTAACATTTTTATTAAAAAAGGGGGCTTATTTATATTTTTAAAAAACATACCTATTGTAAGCAATCAATGGATTGCTAATGCTGAATAATGCTATGCTATTGCTATAGTGTGATCACTGATCAAACTATAACAATAGCATAGCATTATTCAGCATTAGCATTACATTTATTGCTTACAATCACCCCAGAATCAGCAGATCACCCCTGATTGCCTGGAACCAGATCACCCCAGAACCTGCACCAACTAGGTGAGCAGACCTTTGGTTGGCATGGAAACTAATCGACTCCCAAATACATGTTGTGGGGGTGCCGATTGGGTAGCTGAGCTGTCATTGAGGCTCCTAAGTGTTGTGATGACTATTAATAAGACTCTTTAAGGGATTAATGGTGGACATTGGCCTGATAGCTGATGTCTGCCATTGACTGTAAGTGCATGTTTGCTGATAGCAGTTATCACTCACAATCTGAGAACTCCTGTACTCGCTTCATAGACTATAAACATGGCAGGATGTAAGAACCAGGTCACCAGGATGTACATTTATATCCATTGTCATTAAGGGGTAATAAACTATATTCTTTATACAGACTTGTGGATTGTTTACATGCTTGTGTATAACCAGTTGAGCAGCTTCAATTGAATTAAAGGTTTTGGGTTGAAATTTAATAAAACTGCCACCTCAAACATCTGTCTTAACATGGCCTAACATGTACCGCACCTACTTTCAAGAAAGTGACATCAGCAGTGCAACATTTTCAAATTTTAGGCTTGCACAAAAATTTGTGACTTTTTGTATGGCAATTTTCTGCTGAATGACTTTGATAAATTCCCCCAATGTTGTTATAAACAGGATTTTATGTGGAAGTAAAATTATTTCATTTCCAAATCAAATTCATATAATTGCCTTGTATGCCTATATTAATATTACCATATTATTGGACTGGTCACTGTCTTCTGTAGGATCAGCATTCTCAAACTCCTCTGTAGTGTTGAGCGGCATAGGCCATATTCGAATTTGCGATATTTTGTGAATATATGGACGAATATTCGTCATATATTCGCTAAATTCGCATATTCGTAATATTCACGTTTTTTTTCACATATGCGTAAATTCGCATATGCGAAACTTTGCATATGGGAAAATTTGCATATGTGAAAATGTATGAACTTTATAGCAAGTATACCGGTGTTACTTGATAGAAGCAGCAGAAGGGAGGGATCAATATTCGCGAATATTCGCATATGCGAATATTCGCCCGGCGGTCTCACACAGTAGTATTAGAGCCTTCTTTAGACCACACAAGCTGGAAGCAGAGAGGGATGATCACTGTAATGTGTACTGTGAAAAAAACGCGAATATCCGCAATTTCGAATATATAGTGCTATATTCGCGAATAAAATTCGAATTGCGAATATTCATGAGCAACACTACTCCTCTGCAGTTAATATTGCTTTGATACAAATGGGTCCAATCAGAAATAAATTTCTTTAGGCAAAAGTGTGTTCTAGTTTTTATGTTCTAGCGCATTGTTATAAAGCAAATATTTAGTCTATACATGGTGTAAGAAGAGTAACATTTTACATAATACTTTGGCCCATAAACCTCAGTAAGTCAATAAACAGATATGTAAGAGAGTGTTAGTTAGGAAGGCTATCAAGCAAAATTACTTTCATTAAGTTAGTTTGAGTTCAACTGGATCAATTCCCTCTAGCAATAATGCAGCTTACACATGGCAATCACCGGTTCACTCTTAGCATCACCACCTGCTTCATGTTGGAGATCACAGTCTAGATTGCTTAGTTAATGTGATCCATACTAGTTTCAGAAATCTTTTTCAACATGACAACAAAATATATATATATATATTGGGCAGGGAAATAGAATTTATAGGATTAATTGACCGTTTTTGCCATCTATAACACCACTGCTATATATATCCAGTGGGGTAGGTAATGGGGTACAGGAGTTTTGGTTACAATAGTAGGTAGAATGTAAAATTGATATGCTAATAAACCAAGAGAAGAGAGCTTTTACTTTTATTAATTTTTGCTACAATGAAAGCTACTACAGTACTACTACATCTATTAGCTCACGGAAAACGGGCCCAAGGAACCTCTGCTATAAAACTACTAGAACTCTTAAACTCTACATGAGATACTTCATGTTAATCATGTTAGTTAAACCATTGCTTATTGAAGATCTTATCTGTACTCATGTTATTATTTAAAGAGCTTTCGCAGAAATATGACACCACCAAGTTTGATTCTCAGTAAATGGTCACAGTGTTTCCAACAAACTTTGAAAAAAATCAATAGTACAATTGAATGTAAGAAATATTATAATATATCCTGTTAAATAAAAATTATTCTTACTTCTCATATCCAACCCTTTTTCTGACACTCCCTAAACTCTGAAAAACACCTCAATTATATCAAACAGGCTGCAAAGGGACTAGACAATTTTTTTCAGTAAGAATAAGCTCTCACCCCAGGACTTAATTCACTCAGTTTAGACTGTTAAGTACTGCTCTATAATGTTCTTCATAGAGTTGCTGTTTGTTACAGTGCACCATAGAGATATAGGGGGGCATTTATCATTGTTTGCTTGGTTAAGCAAATTCTGAAGGCATTTTTTTGCTTTAGTTTGCTTATGTGCTACACATTTATTATACTATCACATTGGGTTGATAAATTTGTAGCTCGTAAACAAAACAATGAAGTTGCAGCTGAGACTTTTGTAATAATTTTTTGCGACTTTTTAAATTTGCTCACGTACGCGGGAGTTTTGTACTCCAGGTCAGACCTGGAGCAGACTTGTGACTTTTTTTTTTGCCTACATGCAACTTTTGCACATCATAAATTTGTGGCCACTGCATAGTGAAAGCTGAAATTTGCTTAGGTATGTCTGTCACGCCCCCTTCCATAGGCTTGCATTGAGGGGGCAGAGCATGACGTCACATGGGGCTGGGCCGTGACATCACAATGCTCCGGCCCCGTGGTCGCCAGTAATCAGACCCGGAGCGAACTTGCTCCGGGGACTGATTGTAACGGGGTGCTGGGTGCAAGATCACGGGGGTCCCCAGCGGCGGGACCCCTGCGATCAGGCATCTTATCTCCTATCCTTTGGATAGGGGATAAGATGTCTTAGCGCCGGAGTACCCCTTTAAATGAGTAGCTGTTTATCATATTTAAACAGGAATATCTTAACCCACTCTCAGAAATAGTGGGGCATTTCTCCAGCAATCATTGGTTTATGAGCTATTCACAAGTCATAATGCTTAACCCCTTAACGACCACGGACATAAATGTACGTCCTGGTTTGGCGGGATTTCCCGCACCAGGACGTACTTTTATGTCCTGAGTATGACCGCGAGCATCGGAAGGGTGCTCGCATCATACAGGGCAGGTTCCAGCTACTAGCAGCAGCCAGGGACTCGCCCTTAATGGCCGACATCCGCGATCGCTTGGATGTCCGCCATTAACCCCTCAGATGCCGTGATCAATACAGTGCTGCCGTGGCGATCCGATCACCCAGCATGGCGGCCGGAGGTCCCCTCACCTGGCTCCGGCCGTCACCCGGGGTTTTCTGCTCTGGTCTGAGATCGAGCAGACCAGAGCAGAAGATCTCCGATAATGCTGAGCAGTGCTGTGTTCTATGCATAGCACTGCACAGTATTAGCAATCAAAGGATTGCTATAGATAGTCCCCTATGGGGACATTAAAAGTGTAAAAAAAAAGTGAAAAATCCCCTCCCCCAATAAAAATGAAAATTGTCAGTTTTTCCCATTTTACCCCCAAAAAGCGTAATTTTTTTTAAATATACATATTTTGTATCGCCGCGTGCGTAAATGTCTGCACTATCAAAATATAATGTTAATGATCCAGTATGGTGAATGGCGCAAACGTACAAAAATGCTGCTTTTTTGTCACATTTTATTCAAAAAAATGTATAAAAAATTGCCTAAAAGTTTTATATATGCAAATGTGGTATCTAAAAAAAAAGTACAGATGACGGCGCAAAAAATGAGCCCTCATACCACCCAATATACGGAAAAAAAAAGTTATAGGTGGTCAAAGTAGGGTGATTTTAAATTACTGATTTTGTACAAAAAGTTTTAGATTGTTTTTAAGCGGTACAAAAATATAAAAGTATCTAGCCATGGGTATCATTTTAATCGTATTGACCCACAGAATAAAGAACACATATCATTTTTTACCGTAGATTGTACAGTGTGAAATTTTTACCGTAAATTGTACAGTGTGAAAACGAATCCCTCCAAAATGTGCAAAATTTTGGTTTTCATTTAAATTTCCTAAAAATGCTAAAATAAAATTGGCCTGGTCCTTAAGGTGAAAATGAGCTTGGTCATTAAGGGGTTAAAGTGCATCTGTCATGTAAGGCTGACCTGTTAAGATTCACACACAGGGCATTGGGGCTTAATAAGTCTAATCTAGCCATACGTGTATTTGCATAGAAGTGTTCATTATCTTCATAAGATTTGCTTTTGTATCCTGGTCAGGAGTCTTTCGAACAGTCAGAGCCAGGGTCCACTATGCTCTGGGACCGCACTGCCTCTCCGCTTATGCCACACTGTTCATTGACACATAGGGTTCGCCTGTGGTGGTCCTGTGTGGTTCTCTTGTGCACGCTATCAATCAACAGTATGAAGTAAGCCAAGAGAGGCGGTATGGCCCCAGAGCATAGCGGACTCCGGGCTCCCTCTCTTGGACTGTTCAGATGACTCCTGTCCAGTTTACAAAACCTATTTTTATGGAGATAACAAAGGATTCAATGTAAACACAGGTATGGTGGGATTAGCCTTGTTAAGCCCTAATGCACTGTGTGTGCAGCTAAACAAGTCTATCTTATGTGACAGATGCACTTTAGAGGCCGAGCGTTATCCTAACTCCATCTGCACTAAATTCCTTTTAGCTTTCCATACACATTTCTTTTGGAGACCTTTTCCAAATAGTGTGAACCTGACCTTATACAATATAAGGGGAGCTGTTTAAACATAGCCTTAATATTGTGAAAAAGTATAATAATAAATGACTGCATCACACAGGATGTATTTAATCACATTACTTTTAGCTGTCAACTAAGTGACTTGACATAATATTTCATTTCTATCTTCGCTGTGGCATTTCTTGTCATAATATTTGTGTCTGCCTTGAATAACATTCTCTCTGTGTTCGCTCCACTCTTGCGGAGTTAATCACGGTTTGCATGCTGTAAATTACATGCCATCACTCCGGGTTATGCCCTTTCCATGTTAATTACACTCTCTTTAGCCCTTAATCAATATGCTGTGAGGACATATTTACTGTGCCCACACTGCTGTTACATCACAAGTCACCTTTTTCTTTTTACTTTATAGCTTCTACAAGCAAGTGGAATGGGAATTTGTGTTTCTTGTGTTTTCTATAAAACCTATATCCTAAAGCATTTAAAGCCACTGAGTGTAGATTTATTGTAAAACTGTCAGAATGTTCTTTGCTGCCCTTTTATTTGTGAGTGCCTTGTGCACTATGCAACAAGCAAAAAATGGTTTTCCACCATGACCCCCATTCACATGGGAGAGGAAATTCATTTAATAGAGCGTGCTTGGTATATAGAAAACTGGTCTAGGAGAGAGCATAGCCCATTCTGACAGCCTGACTCAGCTTCTGAATCCGCTATAAACTGTCGAGCTATATTATATGTGTCCCCTCTATTCAGCACTGACCTCTACTGTTACAAACTCTGTACATGAGCTGTGTCCTGCCTGTAAAATACTATCCATACAAGCTGTGACAGAAATCCCAGATACCAGCTTACTCGTTCTCTGCTGCAATGTAAATCTCATTACAAAAAGTTGTCATGTAAAAAACTGAAAAATATAAGATGTATCCAGTGTAAAGGGTAGGCTCAACTTTTCTGAAATTAAAGAAATACACTGCTCAAAAAAATAAAGGGAACACTTAAAGGGGTACTCCGGTGGTCAACGTGTTTTTCCGTTTTTAACTTACCCTATTTGTTTTGTTTCATTTCTATTCTTGTTGTTTAGGCGACTCTATTTCCGTTCTTTGTTATCTTTTTATCCCCCACTTTGTTTTCTTATCTTTGCTTCTATTTCCTGTTTCTTGCTGTGCTGAAAACTACAAATCCCAGCATGCCACATGCCTTGCTGGTTTGGGGCGGCTCCTTTTTTTGTTTGTTTGTTTGTTCCGCCCTTTACCCATCCTACTATTTTCCCGGGTCAGCCCCCTTATACACAGCACACTAATATAATCAGCCCTGGTTGGGATACACTGTCATACACACACAAAAGGGACTACAATTCCCAGCATGTGTCATTCAGGAGTCTTCAGTCTGTGGTATAACACCAGCATGCTGCCTCTGTAGTCTCCTGGGGGTTGTAGTTCACCACACCTCTATAGGGCATACACCGGTGTTTCCCAACCAGGGTGTCTCCAGGTGTTGCAAAACTACAACTCCCAGCATGCCTGGACAGCCTTTGGGCATGCTAGGAGTTGTAGTTTTGCAACAGCTGGAGGCACACTGGTTGGGAAACACTGGTGTAACATGATGTGTATGCTGAATAGGCTAGAACAGTGTTTCCCAACTAGTGTGCCTCCAGCTGTTGCAAATGTACAACTACCAGCATGCCCAAAGTCTGTAAGGCTATGCTGGGAGTTGCAGTTTTGCAACAGCTGGAGGTACACTGGTCTGGAAACACTAGCATACACACACATAACAGGGACTACAACCTACAACTCCCAGCATGTGTCATTCAGGAGTCCCCCTCCCCTCCCCCCCCCTCACATATAGAGATCCAGTATGAGATTTCTTCCCCTGCAGTCTGTACATCCCCGGCCCGTGCACCTTGTAATCCTCCCCTTCAGATAACACATTTATCTTCTGTGTTCCGTTCTCCTGTGCAGACCTGCGTCCTCAGGAGCAGAGCAGGGGGGGAGGGGAGATAAGGAGCTGTGTACTATGGCTTCTCATGGAAGTGGGGAGATGAGGGGGCGTGGCTTATTCCTGTCATGCAGACAGAGAGAAAAAAAAAAGCTCTGACGTCTTGTCCATAAGAGATTCAGAAGATTCAGAACATGGTGGACGACAGTAAAAGAAAATCATCTGAACTACAGAACTTCCTGCCCAAAAAACAGGTAAGAAAACACACACATGCTGCCAAAACATATAACACATGTATATTGCAAAAAAACTAAACTTACAAAGAAGATGCCATATAGTCAAAAAAAAATTAACCACCGGAGTACCCCTTTAAACAACACAATGTATCTCTAAGTCAATCACACTTCTGTAAACTCACACTGTCCACTCAAGAAGCAACACTGATTGACAATCAATTTCACATGCTGTTGTGCAAATTAAACAGACAACAGATGAAAATTATAGGCAATTAGCAAGACACCCCCAATAAAGGAGTGGTTCTGCAGGTGGTGACCACAGACCACTTCTCAGTTCCTATGCTTCCTGGCTGACGTTTTTGTCCCCCTTGAATGCTTTCGCTCTACTGGTAGCATGAGGCGGAGCCTACAACTCACACAAGTGGCTCAGGTAGTGTAGCTCATCCAGGAAGGCACATCAATGCGAGATGTGGCAAGAATGTTTTCTGTGTCTGTTAGCATATTGTCCAGAGCATGGAGGCGCTACCAGGAGACAGGCCAGTACATCAGGAGAGGTGGAGGAGGCTGTAGGAGGGCAACAAACCAGCAACAGGACCGCTACCTCCCCCTTTGTGCAAGGAAGAGCAAGAGGAGCACTGCGAGAGCCCTGCAAAATGACCTCCAGCAGGCCACAAATGTGCATGTGTCCGCTGAAACTGTCAGAAACAGACACCATGAGGGTGGTATGAGGGCCGGACATCCACAGGTGGGGGTTGTGCTTACAGCCCAACACCATGCAGGATGTTTGACATTTGCCAGAGAACACCAAGATTGGCAAATTTGCCACTGGCACCCTGTGCTCTTCACAGATGAAAGCAGGTTCACACTGAGCACGTGACAGACTTGACTTGAGTCTGGAGATGCTGTAGAGAACGTTCTGCTGTCTGCAACATCCTCCAGCATGACCGGTTTGGCGGTGGGTCAGTAATGATATTTGGTGGCAATTCTTTGGGGGGGCAGCACAGCCCTCCATGTGCTTGCCAGAGGTAGCCTGACTGCCATTAGGTACCGAGACGAGATCCTCAGACCTCTTGTGAGACCACATGCTGGTGGGGTTAGCCCTGGGTTCCTCCTAATGCAAGACATTGCTAGACCTCATGTGGCTGGAGTGTGTCAGCAGTTCCTGCAAGAGGAAGGCATTGATGCTACGGACTAGCCCGCCCATTCCCCGAGCACATCTGGGACATCATGTATCGCTCCATCCACCAACACCACGTTGCACCCCAGACTGTCCAGGAGTTGGCGGGAGTCCAAGTCTGGGAGGATATCGCTCAGGAGACCATCTGCCACCTCATCAGAAGCATGCCCAGGCATTGTAGGGAGGTCATACGGGCACGTGGAGGCCACACACACTACTGAGCCTCATTTTAACTTGTTTTAAGGACATTACATCAAAGTTGGATTAGCCTGTAGTGTGGTTTTCCTCCTAAAGTGTCTAGAAGAGTATGACAGATGGATCTGGGGGTGGGGGATAGGGATCCTGAGGTGTCTGGAGGAGGATGAAAGAGGGGTTTGGGGGTGGGGGATAGGGATCCTGAAGGATGACAGACGGTTGGGGCTTATGATGGGGCAGAGGGATCTAGGAGGACAGAGAGGTCTGGAGGAGGATGACATAGGGGTCTGGAGGAGGATAGAGGGGTGTGAAGAAGAAGGAGATAGGAGTCTGGAGGAGGAGGACAGAGGGTTTTGGGGGAGGGGTAGAACAGAGGGGTCTGGGAAAGGAGGAGGACAGAGGGGTCTGGGGAAGAAGGAGGACAGAAGGGACTGGGGAGAGGAAGGACCGAGGGGTCTGGGGGAGGAGGAATACAGAGGGGTCTGGGGGAGGAGGAGGACAGAGTGATCTGGGGGTGCATAAGGGTCTGGATAAAGACAGAGGGGTCTGGAGAAGGAGGACAGGGGGTTCTGGAGAAAGGGGAGGACAGAAGGATCTGGAGAATGACATAGGTGTCTGGAGGATGTAGAGGAGTCTGAGGGGGCATAGGGGTCTGAAGGAGGATATAGGTATCTAAGAGGGAAAGAGGGGATGATGACAAGGGGTCTGAAGGAGGAGAATACAGGGGTGGCAGTATTATTTTCAGGGCACAGTGTGTGGCAGGGTCATATTAGGGGGGCATAGTGTGTGCCAGTATTATAATGATTATTGTCTTCGTATAGAGCCAATGATGTCCAGGCATCAATCTCTGCAGAAGGAAGATGTAAGCCTGGACAAGAGAAGACGTCATTCAGGTCATTAAATACCATTGTGTTTTCTCCTGACTGTACCATCAAAGCTGTAATCACTTGGTAGTTCAGGAATTATGGCTGAAACTGTTCCCCAATCTGTGTCTATCCATTTGTTTTTAAACTACAACTCCCATGATGCCTAAGGTTTTCCAGGCATGATGGAAGTTGTAGCTTTGCAACAGCTGGGGAGCCACTATTTTTGGTCCCAGTCCAGGCCTGGTACACTGTATAGACTAAAATATTGGGACAGACCTCTTAACCACAGCAACTCAGCCACAAAGTGATGACCATCTAAAGTTACAGGGCTGGGTCTTATAGTGCAAAAACATCATTAACGCTCTGGCATTGATATCAGCATGAAAACTGTGCCCTGCTGGGAGCTTCATGGCATGGGTTTCCATGGCAGAGCAGCTGAAGGAAAGCTTTATTTCACCAAGCACAATTCCATATGTTGGATGGAGTGGTGTAAAGCTGCTGCCATTGCCCTATGGACCAGTGGAAACTTGACAGATCATGCTTCTTTATCTGGCAGACTGATGGATAAATCCAGACTTGGGAAATGCCAGGAAAGCATTACCTGCCTGATTGCGCTGTGCCAGCTGTAAGGTTTGGTGGAGGAGGGATGTTTATTGGAAGTTGGCCTAGGCCTTTTAATTCCAGTGAATGGAAAGTCTAATGCTTCAGCATAACAAGACACTGCAGACAATTGTATGCTTCCAAATTTGTGGAAACAGATTTGGATTGTCCCTTTTATGTTCCAGCAGTACTGTTCCCCAGTGCACAAAGTAAGATCCATAAATGCTAGTGTTTGTTGAGTTTGGTGTGGAAGAACTTCAACTTGGTGTGGGAGAACACTTTTTTGATAACCTGGAATTAAAATTGTGAGCCAGGACCTCTGTCCAAAATCAATATATGACCTTCACGAATGCTCTCCTGGATAAATAGACAAAAAATTCTACAGACACCTTTCAAAGTCTTCCCAGAAGAGTGTAAACTGTTGTACCTGCAAAAGGGGAACCAACTCCATATTAATGCCTATGGCTTAATAGGACTTCCTAAAAGCTCCTGTAGGTGTAATGTGGACAATATTTTTGTCCATATAGTGTATATATGTGGCTCTTCAAACAGGTGATTTAAAGGGCTCTGCTTTGCCAAAGCAGAGAATGGCTACAAAGGGTTTCTGTTCATGTGGATAACTCAGCATGTCTGTTGTACAAACAGACAATTTATTTCAATGCAACCTATAATATGCTTCATTATACTGGTGTGGCTTCAGAGAACAGAACACTTGCTGTTACAGTGGTTTCCCCACATATAACAGCTGATCACCAGGGGTCTGAACATCATATCATTAGGGGTTGTGTCAATTAGTGGTGCTGAAGAACTGAACAAAAAAAAGACTTAAATGTGGAAAAAATGAACACACAAGTACTTGTAATTTGTATATATATATATATATATATATATATATATATATATATATATATATATATAGCGTGACACTGTGGCAAGGGAAAAGTGTATGAGGTAGAAGAAAGGGGAAGTGTGTTTAAAAGGAAGTCAGACAGAATAATCTGGGCTCACCCCAGTAGACAACAAGTAGGGAGAGGCAGGGTTCCTGCTGAGAAACATACAGCCTGAGCTGTGAGTGACCCCAACAGTGAAGTGTGGACAAGACACACAGCAAGAGGTTACAGACGCTGTGTGTGAACAGTGAGTAGAAGGTCACAGAAGGCATAAAAATAACTGGCCGGGAAAGCCCACCAGTTTATAGATAGGTCATGCTGGATTGTTTAGTTAGTGACTAGACGGTCTAGGATTTTGTTTTTTCCTGTCTTATGTTTTTATTTATCCTGCAACCTGCGTAATAAAGCTGGTGAGGGGACGGACTTGCATAAAGTACTGTTGTTTGCCTGCTGATTGAAGTGGAAACGTGTCCTGTGGCTGTGTCAAGGACCATCCCAGAGCTATCCCCCGGGAGAAATCCTTACAATATACACAGTCATGGCTGTAAATGTTGGCACCCCTGATATTTTTATAGAAAATAACACATGTTTTGCTATACACATGTTTATTCACTTTGTGTGTATTGGAATTAAACAAAAAAGGAAGTAAAAAAAACTAATTGGACACACCAAACTCCAAAAATGGGCTGGACAAAATATTGGCACCCTTAACTTAATATTTGGTTGCACACCCTGAAAACTGAAATCAGTCGCTTCCTATAACCATCAATAAGCTTCTTACACCTCTCAGCTAGAATGTTGGACCACTCTTCTTTTGCAAACTGCTTCAAGTCTCTCTTATTGGAAGGGCGCCTTTTCCCAACAGCAATTTTAAGATCTCTCCACATGTGTTCAATGGGATTTAGATCTGGACGCATTGCTGGCCACTTCAGAACTCTCCAGCGCTTTGTTGCCATCCATTTCTGGGTGCTTTTTGACATATGTTTGTGGTCATTTTCCAGTTGGAAGACCCAAGATCTCGGACCCAAATTTAGCTTTTTGACACTGGGCTGTACAGTGGGACCCAAAATTTGTTGGTAATCCTCAGATTTCATGATGCCTTGCACACATTCATGGCACCCAGTGCCAGAGGCAGCAAAACAACCCCAAAACATCATTGAACCACTCCATATTTCACTATAGGTACAGTATTCTTTTCTTTGTAGCCTCATTCCGTTTTCGGTAAACAGTAGAATGATGTGCTTTACCAAAAAGCTCTATCTTGGTCTCATCTGTCCAAAAGACGTTTTCCCAGAAGGATTTTGGCTTACTCAAGTTCATTTTGGCAAAATGTAGTCTTGCTTTATTATGTCTCTGTGTCAGCAGTGGGGTCCTCCTGGCTCTCCTGCCATAGCATTTTATTTTATTGAAATGTTGATGGATAGTTTGTGCTGACACTGATGCTCCCTGAGCCTGCAGGACAGCTTGAATATCTTTGGAACTTGTTTGGGGCTGCTTATCCACCATCCGGACTATCCTGCATTGACACCTTTCACCAATTTTTCTCTTTCATCCACTCCCAGGGAGATTAGCTACAGTGCCATGGGTTGCAAATTTCTTGATCTCTGGAAATGGACTTGTAACCTTGAGCTTGTTGATATTTTCCCACAATTTTGGTTCTCAAATCCTCAGACAGTTCTCTTCTCCTCTTTCTGTTTTCCATGCTTAGTGTGGCACACACAGACACACAATGCAAAGACTAAGTGAACTTCTCTCCTTTTTATCTGCTTTCAGCTGTGATTTTTTATTGCCCACACCTGTTACTTGCCCCAGGTGAGTTTAAAGGAGAATCACATGCTTGAAACAATCTTATTTTTTCACAATTTTGAAAGGGTGCCAATGATTTTGTCCAGCCCATTTTTGAAGTTTGGTGTGACATTATGTCTAATAAGCTTTTTTCCCTCCCTTTTTTGGTTTAGTTGCAATATACATAAAAGGGAGTAAACATGTGTGTAGCTAAACATGTGTTACTGCAATCCTTCTCTGTGAGAAATATATAATTTTCTAGAAAAATTTCAGGGATGGCAACATTTACGGCCATGACTGCATATATATATATATATATATATATATATATATATATATATATATATACCTTTTTGGTGGTGCAGTAATTTACAATAACAAATTTATAAATTTATGCTTTAACATATGATGCAGTCTTCAGAATAGAGATTTTCGGACAAAGTCTGCTGAAATGTTCAGTATAATAAACAGTCCCGTTTATGGTTCTTTATAGAACAGGCATGTTTTTTCTTGTTCAATATTTGAAACTGATTTTATTGCTGTAGTACATTCTAAACTGTTCCACAGCTGGCTAAACCTGTAGACTATTGTTCAATAAAATAAGAATTAGATAGATATTCAAACAAAACAGGCGCTGACTGACATTATGAAGAAAATGAAAGCTATAAAAGTCCTCTAAAAGCTGCAAATGAAAAAACAAAAGGAATACTCCATATTGAATCTGTTTCCATGTCTCCTTCCTGCAGCTCAATGTTCTTTTTCTTATAATACTTAAAATAAAATGAGGTTTCTGAAATAATTGTCTTTGTTTATGTTGAATACATATATTTAGCTCCAAGGTTACTGGATTATAAATGCTGGTTGGCTTTTTTCTGTTTTAAAACAGGTTGTGGAAGAGTCATAAGCATCATAAGTCTCCATTTTTTGTCTTTGTTATATGGGTTGTATTGCAGCTTGACCCAATTCATGTTCATTGCACTAGCTGTTAGCCCAGGCACTGTCTTTGGGCAAAAGTAGAAATTCTGAGTATGTTTCTCAAATCTCATACATTTAGTGGTTTATACCTATGGATTTCAGTAAAATTACGCTAGAAAAATAGACATCACTTCCGATATTTCATCAAACAGATGGAGCCATTTGCTGTTATAAATATAAACTGACAGGTTAAACCCTTATAAGATGGAAAATCTTTATTAAATTCCTTTCAGGTTGTGTAACACTGGCAACCACCAGCGTGGCCTGATGGAAGAAAAAAACATAAAAAGGCATATAAATATTGCACATACTATCCTTGTTAACAATGCATGGAGAAACCACACAACATGATCAATAGCTGTTTAAGCTAAGGTTAAGTTAAACTGAGGACAAACCACAATTTTTTTTTAAATTAAGTGACCAAAAAAAGTCTCTATAAAAAATTTTCTTTACCTTCTTTTACCAATACCCCCTGTTTATCTATGGAGCTAAATTATAACATTAAAGCGTAAGTACAACGTTTTATGAAAAATAACTATAGTGGAGCAATGTGCACAATAGTAACTTTTCTACATTGTACTCATGTTCAAATCAGCACATAAATACCTTAATAGAGTGCCATTTTCCCAGCTCTATGCAGCTTTAAATTCTGCTTTATGAAGCTATCTTTCATGTAGAATTGCATTAAACTGTATCTTGCACTAGGTACGAACACATATGAGAATGAGCAGGGGGCTAGGTCTCATAATGCAGTATCTATTAAGGTATTTATGCACTGATTTCAACAAAAAATTATTTCTCCCTCCTGTGAAAATTTTTCTGCAGCTGAGGCAACACACAGCTCTCAGCCCCTCTCTGTAATACAATGCTGTTCACAGTGACTGAGGGGTTAATCGCTGCAGTAAGATTTAATTTCTGTGCAAATACACTGTACTCTGTGTCCTACAGAAGGCCGAGGTGACTAAGGTGAAACACCGCTGCAACAAGCTTTTCTGTGTAACACACTGTGATGACTGGTTCTGCCAGAACCCATAGAGTTAATGGTTTCTAGCCCTGTTGATTGTTTTGGTTGCTGGGTTGACGCCTTTGTGCTCCTGGGTGTGGTTTAGCTTGCTGAGCCAATTAGAGTACTCCTAGTTGCAGCTCAGGCATATATAAGGAGGCCCTTTTCAGTCATTCTCTGCTTGTGATAGTCCTTAGTAACTTACCTAGCTATCTCTGTGCTCAGTTTATTCTGGTTTTGTGACTTTTGGCTTGGCTTTTGACTTCCTTTTGCTACTCTGTTACTGTACTTTGTGCTCTCCAGGTTTAGACTCGGCCCTCTGACTACGTATTTTTGTGTGTGCTTGTTTAGGTTTGTTTTCTGTTAGTCGTGTACCTCCAGCCTTTCCCAACCTTTTGTCAGTTTTGTAGTTTATTGTTTTGACTTTTTGACTGTCCTTCACTTATTTAGGAAGGGACTATCACTGTGGTTACGGACCTGTTGTCTAGGGCAGGTACATAAGTAGGCAGGGACAGGGGAGTGGGAGTGAGAATAGTGTGCACTCCTTCCCTGCCCAGACTTGACACACACACACACCACACACACACAGTGGTGTCCTTCCTATCTCTCTGCAGTGGTAATGAATGATATGATGAGCCACAATATGGCGGCCATATATATAGGGCTGTGACATCACAGGGGTGACTGGCTGCTGATAGGCTGCATCCTGCATGTGATTCAGGGTCATCCCGTCTACTTCCCTTCCTGCCTTGCCTTCCCAGCGTTCCTTGTCCCTTGTACTGACATGTGGATCTGCCATTTTAGATGCCCCGGAGCCTGGACCACAGTAAATGGAGTATAATTAAGCAATTTGCGTGATAGAATTCGTTGCGAATCGAATATTTCATGAAATTTGTAACAAATTTGGGTTTGTCAGGCAACTGAAATATGTGCACTTTTATTTGATGTACCTATTGGAACTAAGGCTCATCATAGTTGAAAAAGAAATGAGGATGTACTATTTGAGTATTTAAAAGGATGGAATTTTGGGTGGGGGCTTTGATGCTCCTAAGTGCGATACATTTCACTTTTATACCACTCATTTATCAGTTACAGTAGGTTCTTTGATTTGCTATAAAGCAAAAAAAAAGAAATAAATAAATAAAAAGAATGTGCAGAATACATGGAATCCTAATAATGATGACTGTGAGATGCAGTAACTGAATAAGTCTTTTAAAGTAATCTTAATAAAAGCCTTATATCGCCTATTGATGTAACTGTAATTCCTTATAACACAACAGGTGTTTCTTTTTTGGGCACAGAAAGAACGTTGCAGATGTGGCTGCAGGATATTTCGGAGGTTGTCTATGTGCCCATGCTCGGTGGGAATGCAGTCTCTAACACAGTATGTGGACTCTTGCAAACAGAGTGGTAAGGAGGATTATAAGCAGCATATTTTTGGATGTTGAGAATTCCAATTCATCTTTATAATAGAAAGAAAGACGAGATGGCAACTGATGGAGCACAAAAGCTTTTCAAAGTACTGAAATTCTAGGAGGCTAAAAATACAATAGCTCTTACGACTGCAATGGAAGAAAACTCTCATTTTCTAAAACCGAATATGAGAGTGACTATACATTTTAATCCTCCTTTCAGACATTAAAACATCAAACATTCTTTCACTGTTGGCAATGTATTTTATAAAATAGTTACCTGTTTCTGCTCCTCTCCTAGTCCATCCCACATTGAGGCTACTATTTTGGATACTTCTCCAAATGTAGCGTTTGGATTTTGGCCTTTAATGGCTGCTTGTGTGTCCCGGAAAAATAGTGCATAGGCAGACACTGGTTTCTGGGGCTCATTTGGGTCCTTCTTTTTCTTCTTTTTTGGTGTTTTTGGCTTCTTTCCCATGTCTGGGGCTGGCCGTTTCTCAGCACTACTGATCTGTAAAAAAAAAAAAAAAAAAATGGTATTATATTTATTTTATACCAAAGAATGATTATCAATTGCAAAGAAAAACAAAGAGAAGATGCCTATATAATAGATATTTCGGAGGAAAGGAAGGATCTTTACTGGCTTGTTGACAAAAGACTGAACTTAGAAGTCAAGCATAGCTCCTAGTTTTATATATGACTAGCTGAATACCCGGCATTGCCCGGTTTTTCCTTCCTAATCCTTGTTGGGGAGAAAAATAAGCAAAGACGGAAGCTTTTGACTTCATATCCCGTCCTCATATATTGTTGTCATATCCCAACCCCATATCCTGTCCTCATATCCTGACCTCCTATCCCTTCATCATATCCCAACCTCATATCCCATCCTCACATCTCGTCCTCATATCCCGACCTCCTATCCCAAACTCTTATCCCAATCTCCTATCCCGTCCTCCTATCCTGACCTCCTATCCCATCCTCCTATCCCGACCTCCTATCCCGACCTCCTATCTCGACCGCCTATCTCGACCTCCTATCTCAACCTCCTATCTCAACCTCCTATCCTGACCTCCTATCCTGACCTCCTATCCTGTCCTCCTATCCTGTCCTCCTATCTCGACCTCCTATCCCGAACTCCTATCCCGACCTCCTATCCTGTCCTCCTATCCCGTCCTCCTATCTTGACCTTCTATCTCGACCTCCTATCCCATCCTCCTATCTCGACCTCCTATCCCGACCTCCTATCCCGATCTCCTATCTCGACCTCCTATCCCGTCCTCCTATCCCGTCCTCCTATCTCAACCCCCTATACCGTCCTCCTATCTCCACCTCTTATCCCGACCTCCTATCCCGAACTCCTATCCTGTCCTCCTATCCCGTCCTCCTATCCCGTCCTCCTATCTCGACCTCCTAGCTCGACCTCCTATCACATCCTCCTATCTCCACCTCATATCCGGTCCTCATATCCCGACGTCCTAACTCGACCTCCTATCCCAACCATCCCGTCCTCCTATCTTGACCTCCTATCTCGACCTCCCATCCCATCCTCATATTCCGACCTGTAATATGTGTACCAGGTATTGAAATATCTCCAGCCGTACAGAAGTTATGTGAGAACATACATTTCCCATTGATTTGCATGGGACTTTAAACAAACCCCCAACCCTCACAAATGGGGGTAGTTAAGGGTTAAATTAACTATCCTATATTTTAAGTGGACATATAAGTAACATGTGACCAAGTATTATCGAAATATCTCCAGCCGTTTGGAAGTTATGCAGTTACATATATTTCCCATAGACTTGTATAGGACTTTAAACATAAACCCCGCCCCTGGCAAATGGGGGTAAGTAAGGGTTATAGATCCCCTAGCCTATGTTTGTTGTTGACATATAAGTAACATGTGTGCCAAGTTTCATGTTAATATCTTTAGCCGTTTGGAAGTTTTTGTGGAACATACACACATACATACACACACACACATACGTTGAGTTTTATATATATATAGATATGTCCCCTCCCCTTGGTGCTCTTCCCATTTTCCAATACAGCTTGCTCTGTTGAATGCAACCTTCAGTGTGCTACATTGGGACTAGGGGAAAATTGTGTCTCCATAAGGCAACAGCCAAACTCACCAATGTAGTTTAACAAGGCATGTAATGCTTCATGGGAAAAAAACTATGCAAAGCAACTTATTTCCAGAAGGAAAAGAATGCATGGAAATGTATTGTGTATGGTAAAATCTTCTTCCTTACCATGCCTGCGAGAAGTTCCTGCCGGCAGCCATGGTAAAAATATGAAATATTAAAGATGTCCCCTGCCGGCCCATAAGCAGTCCCCTGAGTGGGAGCTATCCTCTTTTAACCCCATCTTCTCAGACTGTAATCACACCCACAGTGAGATTGACAGCCCAGACACGACCCACGTCATGCTTCTTAGGGAGCAGATCGGTGAAGTGCTTACAATTTGGTGTGATTACAGTATGAGCAGATGATACTAGAAGAGGATGTCTCTCACTCAGGAGACTACTCATGGGCTGGTGAGGGACACCTTTTAAACATCATATCTTCACCATCGCTGCTGGCAGGGATGTCATAGCATGGTAAGAAAGAAGATTTTACCATATATAACATATCACCACCTGTTATATATGGTAAAATCCGATGACAGATGACAGATTCCCTTTAACCCCTTAACGACGAGCGCCGTAAATGTACGTCTACTTAACACACCAGGACATACATTTACGTCCTAAGCATAACAGCGGGCATCGGAGCGATGCCCGGATCATGCGCGGCAGGTCCCGGCTGTTGATCGCAGCCAGGGACCCACCGGTAATGGTGGACACCCGCGATCCTGCAGATGTCCGCCATTAACCCCTCAGATGCCGTGATCAATACAGATCACGGCATCTGCAGCATCGCGGTCACTTTAATGGATGATCGCATCACCCACAGCGCTCCCGCGGCGATCCGATCATCCAGCACAGCAGACGGAGGTCCCCTTACCTGCCTCCGCTGCCTTCCGGGAGTCTTCTGCTCTAATCTGCCTTCCCGCAGACCAGAGCAGAAGATGACCGATAACTCTGATCAGTGCTGTGTCGTATACATAGCACTGAACAGGATTAGCAATTGAACGATTGCTATAAATAGTCCCCTATGGGGACTATTAAAGTGTAAAAATAAAAGTAAAAAAAGTAAAAAACATAATGTAAAAAAAATGTGAAAAACCCCCTCCCCCAATAAAAACTATATTGTCCCATTTTCCCTATTTCACCCCCAAAAAGTGTTAAGAAAATATTTTATATACATATTTGGTATCTCCGCGTGCGTAAATATCTGAAATATTAAAATAAAATGTTAATGGTACCATACGGTGAACGGCGTGAACGTAAAAAAAAAAAGTCCAAATTAGCTGCTTTTTTATAACCTTTTATTCCCCAAAAAATGTATAAAAAATTTATTAAAAGTTTTATATAAGCAAATAGGGTATCAATAAAAAGTATAGATCACGGTGCAAAAAATGAGACCTCATACCGCCGCTTATATGGAAAAATGAAAAAGTTATAGGTCTTCAAATTAGGGGGATTTTAAACATACTTATTTGGTTAAAAAGTTTGGGATTTTTTTTAAGCCAAACAGTAATAGAAAAGTATATTATCATGGGTATCATTTTAATTGTATTGACCCAAAGAATAAAGAACACATGTCATTTTTACCGTAAATTGTACGGCGTGAAAACAAAACCTTCCAAAATTAGCAAAATTTAGGTTTTCTTTTTAATTTCCCCACACAAATAGTATTTTTTTGGTTGCGCCATACATTTTATGGTAAAGTGAGTGATGGCATTACAATGGACAACTGGTCGCGCAAAAAACAAGCCCTCATACTAGTCTGTGGATGAAAATATAAAAGAGTTATGATTTTTTGAAGGTGAGGAGGAAAAATCGAAAACGTAAAAAATAAATTGTCTGCGTCCTTAAGGCCCAAATGGGCTGTGTCCTTAAGGGATTAAGGGTACGTTCACACTGAGGAATTGGAGAGGAATTTTTTTTCGTGCAAAATTGGTGTGAGATTTGCCCAAAATTTGCCCAAAATCTGCATGGATTATAGGAGGAAACAGTTTTTTTTTTTTGCTGGACTACAACCACCAATTAGAATTTCCCCTTTTTTTTTTGCACTGAATTTCCACAAATTTCCGTGCAAATTTCATGCAAATTCCACACGAAAACTATTTTGAGTGAAATTTTTTTTACTATTGACCTCAATGGACTTCTGCTCGCTTATTCCGCAAGAAGAATGAACAGGTTATTTCTTCTAGCAGAATGGAATTCCGCGGTGGAATTCCGCAAGCGGAATTTACGCAGTGTGAACAGTGCAGAGTAAAATACATTGAAGTCAATGTCAAAAACTGATGTTAATTATTTCTGAGTGGAGAACTTAAGAGGAATTACTCAAGTTAATTCCTCTTGAATTACTTAGTGTGAATGCACCCTAAGGCTAGGTTCACACTGTGGAATTTCTGGGCAGAATTTCTGCTGGAGATCGAGCCGGCGGCACTAGGACCGCGCGGACTACATTGCCATATCCATAGATGGCAATGCATTTCTGAGCAGATCTCCCAAAAGATCCACCCAGAAATGCATTGCCGTCTATGGGGGCAGCAATGCAGTTTGCTCGGTCCTAGCGCCGCCGGCTCGATCTCCGGCAGAAATTCTGCCCAGAAATTCTGCAGTGTGAACCCAGCCTAAGGGTCAAACATTGATTTGAAAGTAATCTACCTCCAGAAGGTGTCACTGTAGAGCCAGTTCTTTTCCTTCTGGAAATGAGCTACTTTATGCTACCCTGTTACATTGTGCAACCTTGAAAGGAGAAAATGGAGAGCACAAAGAACAGATCACATCAGCCAACAGCAGATAGGATCTGTTGAACCTACATCGGAAGCAGCAGCAACGCCAGCTGTGTGAAGGATTTGCACAGAGTGTACTGCAAATAAAAGATTGAAATGTTTTTGTAATGAAAACTATTTATAAAGTTTCTTGCTTAGAAAAATACAACAAACAATAAAAGGCAGTGCAAAGGTGTCTATGGCCTTTAAATCTCTGAAACAAGAGGTTCAACATTGTGTCATTTATTTTTCTCTACTTAATTTAGGTTGGGTCTGTAATGCAGATTCCTGTCTCAATTTTTCTTATTAATGTTATTAGGATTGATGCCCATTTTGTATGCTTCACTATGATGGATATGTAACATATTTGTGCAGCATGAATTTCTATAGAGCACAGTCATTTCAGAGGTAGTTACTTGACATTATTTATGATGTTGTCTGGGTCATAATTTATGTCATTCCATTCTGTTTTGTTATGATAGAATTACTATATATCTGAACTGTCAAACTGGATACATATTTTAGAAGAACCCATACAGCTCAAATTAGCTATGGTGGATTCACATAGACCAAAAAATGTATCAAGAGAAGGTTTCTGCCATTCTGTCCTTACGTGTGTATGGACAAGTAGAGTAACATCCATTTGAAAGCAACTGCTCACCTCTGTCACTATGAAATACTGCGCAGTGTGACTATTGTTAACAATGTGGGTCATTTTAAGGCACACATGAAATGGTATCAGAACATATGATAATGCTGTAGGATTATAGGTTGGACTTGATAGACATGTACCTATGTAAGTACTGCTGCAATTATGGCAGAATGCACAACCAACAAATGAGTTTAGTTAATGATTAACCCCAATAGATCTGTATAGTTTGCACAAAAATAATTGGTCAAATAAATGAGAACACTATGACAAAGCTTGTCTAGAACATTAAAAGCTGGAGATGCTTCCCATAGCAACGCTTCAGGTTCCAGATGATATTTCTAATGCAGGTTACACAATTAAATCTGTATTACGATTGACTGCTATGGCAACACTTCATCTTGACATTTGGGCTGGTTGTCATAAATAGCGTGGTGCATTGACATAACATTGTTATACATGTAACATATTCCAACTGGCCTAAATATGGTAATAAAAACATATCTTCTGAAAAATCATGGTAGCCACTAAATAACTCACAAATTTTCCATATGTGAAGAAGATTTTAGGAATCTACACTAACAATGAAATGATTTATGATTTAGTAGGAACCTACGATCGTTTAACCCCTTAAGGACATAGCGTTTTTCCACTTTCGTTTTTTCCTCCTTACCTTTTAAAAATCATAACCCTTTCAATTTTCCACCAAAAAATCCATATTATGGCGTATTTTTTGCGCCACCAATTCTACTCTGCAGTGGCATTAGTAATTTTACCCAAAAATCCAGGGTGAAACGTAAAAAAAAAATCATTGTGCGACAAAATTGAAGAAAAAACGCCATTTTGTAACTTTTGGGAGCTTCCGTTTCTACGCAGTGCATTTTTTGGTAAAAATGACACCTAATTTTTATTCTGTAGGTCCATATGGTTAACATGATACCATACTTATGTAGGTTTGATTTTGTTGTACTTCAGGAAAAAAATCATAACTACATGCAGGAAAATTTCTACCTTTAAAAATGTCTTCTTCTGACCGCTATAACCGTTTTTATCGGTACCATTTTTGTTTTGATTGGACTTTTTGATCGCTTTTTATTCATTTTTTATATGGTATAAAAAGTGACCAAAATACTCTATTTTGGACTTTGGAATTTTTTTACGTGTACGCCATTGACCATCCGGTTTAATTAATTATATATTTTTATAGTTCTGACGATACCACATATGTTTATTTACATAGTTTTTTTAATGGGAAAAGGGGGGTGATTCTAACTTTTATTAGGGAAGGAGTTAAATCACATTTATTAACACTTTATAAAGTTTTTTTTTGCAATGTTACAATGTTATAGCCCCCATAGGGAACTATAACATTGCACACACTGATTTCCTACACTGATCACTCCCAGGCAATAGCCTGGCATTGATCAGTGTTATCGCCACTTGACTGCTTCTGCCTGGATCTCAGGCACGGAGCAGTCATTCGGCGTTCGGACACCCAGGAGGCAGGTAAGGATCCTCCTGGTGTCCTGTCAGTTGTTCGGGATGCCACGATATCACCGGGGCGGTCCCGAACAGCATCACTGAGCTAACCAGCAATATTTACTTTCACTTAAGCCAGATCAACTTTGATCGCCGCGTCTGAAGGGTTAATACCGCCCATCACCGCGATCGGTGATGTCCGGTATTAGCCGCGGGTCCCGGCCATTGATGGCCACCGAGACCGACGTGATATGACATGGGGTCACCATAGGATGTATGCATACGTCCTGTAGCGTGAAGGGGTTAATACATCAACAAGGGAATCAACACGGTAAATGACTAATTTGGGTGTTATGTGTATGAGTATTTTCCCCTTTGGACACTTTGGGTATAGTGATCCTTCAGTATCCTTCATCATACTACAGTTTTTAGAGTAAAAACATTTCATCAGGACGTGTTGCAGTTGCACTGTGGTTTGTAGCTGCTTCAAGTCAGTTTCCAATAGTAAGCAATGCAACTGCAACACAACCTGATTATGTGTTTTAAACATTAACCTGATGATTATATTACTATGCTCAAAAATATCAGATTCAGGGGCGTAGCCATAGCAGTAGCAGTCGCAGCGGGGCCCTGGGGCCTAAGGGGACCCAAAGCACATCTGCCCCATGAGAGATCAGCATTATAATTGGCATATGGGGCCCTGTTGCAGATTTTGCATCGGGGCCCAGAAGCTACAAGCTACACCTCTGATCAGCATGGTGGGGGTCAGCAATCCCACTGATCAACCTTTTCACTTTAGTTGAATGGGGCAAGGCTGCAGTGCCCTGCACGGCCACTAGAACGTGTACATTGTAGAGAAGTATTGGCCCAATTAAACATAGAAGAGGTTGCTTCATTTACCAGATCAGACGTAGCCAGTGATCATGAGGGTGCTGAGTGTGGGCCTATCCTAAGGTTAACCCTTTTAAGAAATCAATTATTAAATAAATAAAAAAATATTAACAAAACATTAGACTAATTTACATTCTTAATATATATATAAAGCCGCCATATTTTTACATTATATTTACCTTGCATATCCTTTTTCTCAAAATTCCCACTGGAGCATAAAATTGTATCCCACAACAAAG
The DNA here is from genome assembly GCF_029499605.1 of Hyla sarda. Lineage (NCBI taxonomy): Eukaryota > Metazoa > Chordata > Amphibia > Anura > Hylidae > Hyla > Hyla sarda. Next base: position 294,091,873 of record NC_079193.1, read on the forward strand.
GCCTCTCTCCTAGATAGATAGCACTCTGCTCTATACTGGTGAGGGATAATAACATCAAATTAGCTGTCCACAGTGCTCTCTTCTGACACCAGAGCAGGAGAAAATCCCCATAGAAAATCTATCCTGCTCTGAATAGTTCATAAAATGGACAGAGGTGTCAGCAGAGAGCACTGAGGACAGACAGAAAAGAAATCCAAAAAGAAAAGAATTTCCTCTGTAGTATTCAGCAGCTAAAAAGTACTGGAAGGATTAAGATTTTTTAATAGAAGTAATTTAAAAATCTTTTTAACTTTTTGGCACCAGTTGATTTAAGAAAAAATTTCCACCGGAGTAACCACTTTAAGTGGAAACCTGTCCAATGACAAAGGCCTCTCTGTTGGTCTGCCAGAACCTTTGTCTGTTCTGATGACAGAGAACAACCCCAAAACATCTGTCTACAGATGGCTAACATTCTTTTTTGGGAGAGATACTGGCTTGGCTATTAAATCTCCAGTCACATTCTAAGGAATTTTAGGGATGCAAACTTCTATTCAAAGGAATACCACCTCCAAGGGGTAGTACCCAAGCTCTTTTAAATCGAACAGGAAGCTATTTAGCTTCAATCTATTTTAGTAAAGTAGTAAAAATACTATAAAAAATACTGGTAGAAGTTTATCAAACGTGTAATTCATATGTATCCCTCCTCCCCTTAAAAAAAACAAAAACACAATTTAACAAAGAAGCAAGAAGTAAACTTGGCACTGCTGTATCTGTACACGGACTGCAAAATGGATATGGGGATCACGGTTTCTGCTGGAAGAATTCGGGTGGTGCTCAGACTATATGCAAAGTTCAATGAAACTTGATAGTAGAAAAGAAGAAAACAGTCGGCAACTCACCACACTGGTTCACGTGAGATCCTTCTTTATTGCGGCATACTCACAAATAAATGCAGAGGATAGACAGACAAGACGGGGGTACAACAGGTAGGCAACGGAACAGTTTCACACGGTGGACGTGCTTCTTCGGGCCTCAGTTGCAAAATGTGACACGAGATCATTAAATACAGGTAACCAAACAGTTCAACCTATCAAAGATGACTACGTGTGTGATGATGACATAGGGGGGTGGCAACCAAAATCGGTACTGACCTACCTAGATCATGTGGGTTAAAAAAACGAGAAAGTGCAAAAGTTAAAAACAAGGGGCCAAATCAACCTTATCGTTAAGGCCCAAAGAGCCGCATGCATCCGTTTTTAATATCCAATAAGTTTCTCTTTGTAAGAGAAACCTATCTAAGTAGATACCTGGTTTAGGCTCCACCTTCTCCAGCCCGGCAAATGTCAGAATGTCAGGATTTGCACCGTGGGATTCGACAACATGATTAATAAAGCGAGGCGCTCCCTTGCGGGTACGTAACAAATACATATGTTCTCTGATGCGATTAAATAGTTGTCTAATCGTTTTACCGATATAAAAATATCCACACGGACAAAAAATGACGTACACGACAAACAGATCTACAAGTGATCAATGAATTCACCGTATGCAAATGGCCGCCCAACCGCATACTTTTTTGTCTTGTATTTTGTTTGCAAACATTTTTAACCCACATGATCTAGATAGGTCAGTACCGTTTTTGGTTACCACCCCCCTATGTCATCATCACACACGTAGTCATCTTTGATAGGTTGAACTGTTTGGTTACCTGTATTTAATGATCTTGTGTCACATTTTGCAACTGAGGCCCGAAGAAGCACGTCCACCGTGTGAAACTGTTCCGTTGCCTACCTGTTGTACCCCCCGTCTTGTCTGTCTCTCCCCTGCATTTATTTGTGAGTATGCCGCAATAAAGAAGGATCTCACGTGAACCAGCGTGGTGAGTTGCCGACTGTTTTCTTCTTTTCTACTATCAAAAAACACAATTTAGTTTAATTTCTTTTTTTTTTTTTTTTTTCAGGCATGCAGTCTGCAGTTTCTGTGTTAACTTCTCTCTGTTATTGTGAGAGTTAATGCTTCCAGCCCTTTATCAATGGGAGTGTATATAAGGCCTCTTCAGGTGTTGCTCTGGGCTGGTAATTTCACCTGTTACATAGTTACATAGTTAGTATGGTTGAAAAAAGAGATACGTCCTTCAAGTTCAACCAGGGAATTGAAGGGAAGGGTGTAAGGGGATAAGGGGAAGGGATGTAGTTTTATAATTCTGCATAAGCATTAATGTTATTTTGTTACAGGAATGTATCTAACCCTGTTTTAAAGCTATTAATTGTTCCTGCTGTGACCAGTTCCTGAGGTAGACTGTTCCATAAATTCACAGTTCTCATGGTAAAGAAGGCGTGTCCTCCCTTTAGACTAAACCTTTTCTTCTCCAGACGGAGGGAGTGCCCCCTCGTCCTTTGGGGGGGGGGGGTTTAACCTGGAACAGTTTTTCTCCATATTTTTTGTATGGGCCATTTATATACTTATATACGTTTATCATATCCCCCCTTAAACGTCTCTTCTCAAGACTAAACAATTGTAACTCCTTTAATCGTTCCTCGTAGCATGACAATATCCTGCCGGCTTTGGAAGCAGCAGCCTGACATTGCATGCTATTCTGTAGTCTGTGATCTACAAGACCATGTTTCTTTATGCACCTTTGTCTTTCTGAGCACATATACTGAGTTTGATCATGTTATCTGTCCTGTCTATGTTATTGATATCTGGATTTAGCCTGCTTTGTTTAGTACTTTGGTGGGTTTTAGTATTCTTTTATTGCATATATTTAGTGTTCCTTGTTTAGACCCGTGCTCAGATTGTACTCTGTTTTGCCTGAGTTTTGTGAATCTTAGTCTGTGTTTACATTATGCCTTTGTATCAGTCCTGTTTGACCTTGTCGGATCCTGAATCTCCTAGGATAGAATCCTGTTCTCAGCTTTGGGCTAATCTGTCTATCTAGGAGTATGTTGGAGCCTGTGCCGTGTTTCATGTATTTTTATTTATGTTTCCTCCTTGGCTGGTATCCGTTTCACACTGTTGAGTGTGCTGCTAGCAATGATTCCATGTTTTAGAGACATAGGAACAGTTAGGGTTCACTAACTTCCTGCTTCCCCCCCCCCCCCCCCAATCATGACAATTCCCATCTAAAACTAGCCTTAAAGGGGTACTCCCGTAAAAACTTTTTATTTTTAAATCAACTGGTGCCAGAAAGTTAAACAGATTTGTACATTACTTCTATTTAAAAATCTTAATCCTTCCAATACATTTTATGGGCTGTATGCTACAAAGGTAATGTTTTTCTTTTTGGATTTCTCTGATGTCACAACCACAGAGCTCTATGCTGACCTCTCCTGTCCATTTTAGGAACTGTCCAGAGCAGCATATGTTTGCTATGGGGATTTTCTCTTGCTCTGGACAGTTCCAAAAATGGACAGCAGAGGTCAGCAGAGAGCATTTTGGTTGTGACAGAGAAATCGAAAAGGAAAAGCATTTTTTTTCTGTAGTGTAAAGCCCCTAAAAAGTACTGGAAGGATTAAGATTTTTTTTAATAGAAGTAATTTACAAATCTGTTTAACTTTCTGGCACCAGTTGATTTAAAAAAGAAAAAAAAATGTTTTCCACAGGAGTACCCCTTTAAGAGACATCTACACTAAAATAAAAAGTATGGCTTTAACAATAATACAATACGCTTTCCCAGAGTCATGTTTCTACATGTGATAGCAATTTGAGAGCAATTATATTAAAATGACTTATTTATATGGAAATAGTGATTCAATTTGCAAGCACAAAAAAAGTATTTCCACTGAGTATTTCATGCCTGAATAAAATGTATTATGCAGTCATTGGGTATCATTCATGATAACAAATGTGTTTACATTGTGTCTGTGGGCATATAAGGCCAGTGCTAGTAGTTTTGTACTACTAGTAATAATCTACATGTTAATCTGAAAACATTATTGTGCTCGAATGAGGCCAAAAGTTCTCCTAATAGTTTGCAGATATTATAATAACGAGTAAATGTAAACCTTTATGTCTATGATTATACAAAGATTCTTTGTACTATATCATCATTCTGTTACTGGCATTTGTATTTTTACAAATTTTTGTAAAGTATAAATGTAGCAAAACATTGTATCCATTAGTTGGATCTAATGTAGCAAAACATTGTATCCATTAGTTGGATCTTATATAAATAATGCTGGTTTTATGTAAAAAGCTTTATGTATAATAATGTCTAGCTCAAGTTCAAAAAGTTACACTAAGTTTCAGGTTGCAGTCGTTTCTTCCTTCATCTTCAGACTCCCTGATGTAGGCACCCATGACTGAAAAGAGTTGGGAGGCATTTTCCCAATGTGCCAGGTGTCTTTCATAGGCTAGATAGGTATGGGGGTATAAAGTTATCTTTTTATAATAGTATAATAAAGATTTTTTTAATTTAAAAATTGTTCTGGCTGGTACTTTTGTTGTGTTGTTTTCATTTATGTTGTGTTATTTTAGGTGCTGGTATAGAAGTCTTCCAAAAACCTTGTTGTATAAGGGAAAAATCACCTTTCTGGAAGATTGTAAAATGGGGTAATCCCATAAAATATGCATATGATTAACCCCTTAAGGACGCAGGGTTTTTCAGTTTTTGCATTTTCATTTTTTCCTCATCACCTTCTAAAAATCATAACGCTTTAAATTTTGCACATAAAATTCCATATGATGGCTTATTTCTTGCGCCACCAATTCTACTTTGCAGTGACATTAGTCATTTCACCCAAAAATCCACGGCGAAAAGGAAAAAAAATTCATTGTGTGACAAAATTGAGGGGGGCTTCCGTTTCTACGCAGTTCATTTTTCGGTAAAAATAACACCTTATCTTTATTCTGTAGGTCCATACAGTTAAAATGATACCCTACTTATATAGGTTGGATATTGTCATACTTCGGAAAAAAATCATAACTACATGCAGGAAAATTTATACGTTAAAAATTCTCATCTTCTAACCCCTATAACTTTTTTATTTTTCTGTGCACAGACCGGTATGAGGGCTCATTTTTGGCGCCGTGTTCTGGAGTTTTTATTGGTATCATTTTTTATTGATTGGACTTTTTGATCACTTTTTATTCATTTTTTCATGATATAAAAAGGGACCAAAAATACACTATTTTGGACTTTTTTGCGCGCACGCCATTGACCGTGCAATTTAATTAACAATATATTTTTTATAGTTCGGAAATTTCTGCATGCGGCGATACCACATATGTTTATTTTTACTTACACAGTTTTTTTTATGGGAAAAGGGGGGTGATTCAAACTTTTATTAGGGAAGGGGTTAAATGACCTTTGTTAACTTTTTTTTCCCACTTTTTTTTTGCAGTGCTATAGCTCCCATAGGGGGCTATAACACTGCACACACTGATCTCCTATGCTGATCCCTGCAAAGCCATAGCTTTGCACGGATCAGTGAGATAGAGGCTTGATTGCTCAAGCCTGTAGCTCAGGCTTGGAGCAATCAATCGACGATCGGAGGCTGCGGAGACAGGTAAGGAGACCTCCGCCTACGTCCCAGCTGATCGGAACATCACGATTTTATTGCGATGTCCCGATCAACCCGACTGAGCTGCTGGGAAGCGTTTACTTTCGATGCGGTGGTCAACTTTGATCGCCGCATCTGAAGGGTTAACAGCGTGCGGCACAACGATCAATGCCGCGCGCTGTTAGCCCAGGGTCCCGGCTATGATTGGCAGGTGGGACCGACCTGGTGTGATGCGTGGTCACGGCGTGACCCCGTTTTAAACACCGGGACCGGGCATAGGGCGTACAGGTACGCCCTACGTTCTTAAGGAGTTAACGTTATCCATTATCTAAGTTCAACTTAGATTCCCACTTTAGAAGAGAAGGGGGATCTGAAAGGGGGCGGGCTCTTCTCGGCTGTCCACAGCAGAATTTATGCTGCGGAAAATTCGCCGCAAGCCCCATTGAAGTCAATTGGGACTGCGGCGGATTTTCCGCAGTGTAAATTCCGCAGTGGAAAATCTGCTACGGACAGCCGAGAAGAGCCCACCCACTTTCAAATATGCAGCAGAAAACCTGCAAGAACAAATAGCGTGTGAACACACCCTAAAACTGTAAATTATAATTCATAATAAAACTATTCTACTATACCTTTATTAAAAATTGTAGTGCAGTGATTGCCTTATTTGTATAGAACATTTGCAGTACATATAGGAAAATATAAATATAGATAATTACAGAAAACAATCTTCCTGTACAACACTGTGAGAACTTGTCTCCTCTGAACTGGAGACTAAAGTAAACAAGAGTACAATGTAACATTTCTTACACTGGATATTTGGAGACTCTTATCTGAGGACACAGCATTGCCTCAGGATGTGTGCAAGATTCAACTTATTTTTATATTTACATAGCTCTGATTTTTGTTTGGCACCAAAATCCTAGTACGTACACACCTAACATGGCATTGTTGTGGGAGACATATGTTTGCTGAAGCCTATGCATTATGTTCTTAGCTGTAAGGTCCTCAAATCTTGTTACTTTGTACCCTGCAGTCTTTCAATTACTTTCTCAAGTTCTTGCAGTCATATTTTTCCTTAACTATGTTAATCATAAGCATAAGATTTTGTCCTTTACAGAGTTAGCATTCCTGCGTGACATATGGCAGAGGCAGAAGTTATTTACTATAGTAGCACAGGAAGAATGTTCTAATTGCAGTGAAAATGAGTGCAATTGTGCAGAATAAACTGCAGGGAGGGTGAAGCCCATGGAAAATGTCAAAGTGTTTGGATTGCAGACAACTAATTAAAAATCTGGTATTCAACAGGATCCCATATATCAGATACCTACTCATATCATTTAATAGTAGAAAATATATTTCTGGCAGATAGATGACAAGAAAATACTTGTCAGTTATACAGTAGACATTTCACAGGCAACATAAGATGGGACCTCCATGGAATGCTTAAAAGGGTACCCCAGGGATATATATATATATATATATATATATATATATATATATATATATATATAAAATGTCCAAAGGTCCAAAGCCACTGTACTACCTGGATATGTTCCATGAAAACCATCCTGTTGATATGCATGGTCCCTGTCGTCTTCTCTGGCTGCTTGACATTCTTTGCCATCCTTCCCTCCCCTTGTCTACATTTTCCAGGGATCATTGCAGCTCTGCCAGCTAGCTCACTCTCTGAGAGCAGTCACCACTCTTCTGCTCTGAGCAGCAGAGAGGTTCAGTGTCTGATTGGCTAAGGCTGCACACACCTCCCAGTTCTTAAAGGGGTACTCCGGCGTTAATACATCTTATCCCCTATCCAACGGATAGGGGATAAGATGTATTAGGGCCAGAGTACCCCTTTAAAGAGAGTATGACTCATCAGTGCAGGGGGGAACCCACATGGTCTGTGTCTCTCAGGAGGGTGGGGGCAGCGACAGAGACAAAGTGGGTGGCTGGATGATGTCATGCCCTTACGTCATGCATGTAAGTGACAACCAAAAAGAGGGGAAACTGCTTAGTATAACTAATGAATGATATTTAGACAATTCAATAGGTTGATGAAAGGGAAAGAATGGGCTATGGGTTTAGTTCCCCCTTTAGTTCCTCTTCAAGAAGCCCGTCAGTTTGTTGTGTGACATATATATGCAAGATGCCATTCTACTGTTTTTCTTTTATATTTTTTAAATAAAGAAACTGGAATTTTTACAGGAACAAGGATTTTCTTCCATTCCTGAGAGTACTGCATTTGAGCCAGCACCCTTGTGTGTTCCTGGACATTTGTGGCTGGGTATTCCATCAGTGCAGCATGGTAAAATACAATTGGACAGTATATCACCTGTACAGTGAAATGTCTTAAAAAAATGTTTTAAAGGAGACTGGCCAATTTTTTTGAAATGTTTTTGCTGTTATTGATGTTTGGTTACCTAATATCTTTTCTATATAGGCCTTTTTTTAAAGAGGACCAATCCCACTAAAAGACCAGTTTTAAATGCAAATTTTGTTGGTCTCCTCAAGGATGTACCACTGTATGGGGGAGAATCATCAAAACCTGTGTAGAGGAAAAGTTGACCAGTTGCCCATAGCAAACCAATCAGATTGCTTATTTCATTTTTAAGAAATGAAAGAAGCAATCTTATTGGTTGCTATGGGCAACTGGGCAATTTTTCCTCTGCACAGGTTTTGATAAAGCTTCCCCTATACGTTTACATTTCTCCATGAGAGGAGAAGAAATGGAATTCTTCATACCTTTGCTGTATCTTCTACTTCATCTTCATGGACTGAACTAGATGGTGAAGGTGTAGCAGATTTGCTTCCTGGTGGGGATGGGGAATTATGTGCAACAGTGTTTGCCCCCATATTTAAACCAAGCTGAGCGCTAAGTTGTGACTGGTTAATTGTAGTCAGCTGACCATGCTGCATCATTGCCGTCTGTCGGATATCTTGAGGTTGGACTCTTGTTCGCATAGCTGCCATTTGTGTATGAGAAGAATACTGATTCCTGTCTGAGTTCTGCAAATCCTGCATCTGGTCAAACAAAAGAAGGTTATCAAAATCTCTCCGGTATAACATACTCAATGCAAACAGTAAAATTTGTGCAAATTCAATTACAAACTAAGAATGCTCCCACTGAGCCATCATGACCATGTTAATTTTAAGAAGGCCATCATTTTGTTTTTACTCAGGAAAAATAGATTTTTACTAAAGGTATGACCACACAGCACAGATATACAGTAATGCGTTTTTTCCATCTGGATTTGTTGGTAGAAAATCTACAGCATTTCTATAGGTAAATGGGCAGCAACACATCTGCATCTAGTTTTTTTTTTTTTATTTCGCTGTGGAGTCTGAAAATTAGAAAAAAAAAACTAAAATATTTTTTTCTGCCGTTTATTAACGCAAGTCACCATACACCAACAGAAAGTGGTGCATTGTGCTTCAATCTGGTAAGAACAAAACATTATTTGATTAATATTTTATTTGAGGTAGATTTTAAATATTTTCAACAATTTTACAAATTTCCTTTTGAAAGGAAAAAGGAAATGATTACAGAAAAATAATAATAATAAAAACAAAGCAATTATTTCTATTTATACTATCCTGTTACATTTTACTGAACACTTTAAGGTTTTAAAATAAATAAATAATTTATTTACAGTTAGACCAACATTTTTTTTTTTAAAGGGTAGCTCCCACCATTCTTATTTTTTTTTTTGCTAGCCCATTGCCCATTACCCCCACCCCCCCCCCGCTACGGCACTAGCCCGTTCACTCCTCCCCCCCCCAACCCTCCCCCCGCCCGCATACCCCGTTCCCTCATTACACTTGCATTTACTGCAGAGTCCGGCAGCGGGCGTGTAGGGACAGTGGCGGCAACGAGGCGGCGGCGGCGATGTGTGGGAGGAGTGGCCTCCCAGCCAGTGGCCGGGGAGCCAATGCACTCGCTCCGGCCTGTCTGATTGACAGGCAGGGAGCGAGTGCAGCCTAACTGAAAAAGGACTGATTGCCACTCCAAAATCAGTCCTTTTTCAGTGGCCGGTTTTTAAATGTAAATTAAACCTTTTTAATGAAAAAAAAATAAATAAAAGTATATTAGAGATATGTTGTAGTACATAAGTACTACAACATATCAAAAAATAAAGTTGGTGACAGTGCCCATTTAAAGCTTTCCATAATAAATCTTTTGGGTTTTGTGAAGAATGGACATGACCACTTTATTGGCTTTAAACCACATGTTGTTGGGATGTTTGGGTTTCTTCTTATAAAGTGTTACAAATGGCAACATTTTTGTTGCAGAAATATGTGCACCACAAATGTATTGCAAAAGCCCAGTCCAAGCTGTCAGGAGTGGAAAAGTGAATCTGGGCCAGTGAATAAAAAATCTGTTACAATGCATTTCATTGTGAATTTATTGCCGATTTTTACTTTACTGTTGAAGTCAATGGGAAAAATCCACAAAAAGATCTTTAGTGAACACACTGCGGATTTCAAATTTGCACTGCAAACCAGTTTCATGTAGCATTTGAATGGGATTTCTTTAAAGGGGTACTCCAGTGGAAACCTTTTTTTTTTTTTTTTGTTATCAACAGATGCCAGAAAGTTAAACAGATTTGTAAATTACTTCTATTAAAAAAATCTTAATCCTTCCAGTACTTGTTAGCAGCTCTATACTACAGAGGAAATTATTTTCTTTTTGGATTTCTTTTCTGTCACAACCACAGTGCTCTCTGCTGACACCTCTGTCCATGTCAGGGACTGTCCAGAGCAGGAGAAAATCCCCATAGCAAACATATGCTGCTCTGGACATTCCCTAAAATGTACAGAGGTGTCAGCAGAGAGCACTGTGGTCATGACAGAAAAGAAATCCAAAAAGAAAATAATTTCCTCTTTAGTATACAGCCGCTAATAAGTACTGGAAAAAAAAAACTTTCAACCGGAGTACCCCTTTAAATCTCATTGACTTTGCTGGGAAAATCCACACCATAACCACTCTTTCTGAACATACCCTTAGAGTTGTGCTGCTAACCATAGGCAACATGAAACACAGAGCGGCTTCCATGTTACAACTGAGCTGTGTTTTACCCTAAAACACTTTGGTTTTTCAAGTAAAACTTATTTTTTTTTTTTTTTTTAAAGCTGGGTGGCTTCCCTACAGCTTTTCTCTGCCTGGCCTAGCTTGATTGGGAAGTCTTCTTATTTGTATATAAGAAAACACCTAGCAATCTCCCTGTTCTTGATTCTCCTTAAAAAAAATTTTTTGTTTAGTATATATATATATATATATATATATATATATATATATATATATATAATGCTCTTTTAATAGTGCAGTCTCAGACTTTGGGCCTGTGGCTTTAAACCTTTTTTTCAACTGTATAATAATGTTATTTAACTACCTTCCTGTGGTTTTTATGCTTCCCTTCTGCTCTGTTTACTTCAGTGTCCCACTTCCTGTCTAGTGTATATTCCGTAAAGCAGTTCTTGTTTCTGCTGTACACTCTTGCCAGCAATTCAGCCAACTCCTCTCTCCCTTCTACCATGTATGAGGTTCCTATGGATGTTGCAGGAGGGGTTTAGCCAAGAAGGTAAAATGGAAGAAAGATAAAGTTGGCTGAATGTCAGCTACAGTGTACAGCAGGAACAGGAAGGCTATTAAAGGATATACACCAGACAGGAAGTTGGACTAATAAAGACAATAGAGCAAACAGTTTGCATCAGATACAGAGGCATAAAAGACAACAAAAAGGTAATACAATAACTTTATTTAACAATTTATTTAAAAAAAAATGTAAAGTTAAAAAATATCAAAATTTTGTAAAACCACTTTAAATGTTCATATCTCAGTATTGAAGAGTAGGAGTACATTCACGCCATGGTTTATATTTAAAACAACCATGTATGGCTTTATATTGTGAAACTTTATAGAACTTTATTTGTAGCCATATCCATAGACAATAGAAACAGTACTAAAAAGTGAATCAAGTTTTATACAGTTTGGCATGGTTGCGGTTAAGTCCATTTTTTGCCAAACAAACCACAAATGTGTCTACTGTTTCAAAACTATATATTCACCATACATGTTTTTTAATATTAATTTAGCCAAGTAGGTATAGTAGGAGGGTGATAAAGTTGGCTGAATTACCAGCTAGAGTGTACAGCAGGAACAAGAAGTCCATTATAGGATGTACACCAGACAGAAAGTTGGACTAATAAAGACGACAGTTTAGACAGTTGGCATCAGATACAGAAGGAAAGCATGAAAAACAACATAAAGGTTGTAAAATAACTTTAACAATATATGTTTATTTACCATACAGTTGAAAAAAAAAAGGTTTTATTTTTTGAAAATTCTTTTAGACATTCATATCTCAGTATTGAAGTGTAAGAGTTCGTTCACACCACAGTCAATGTATACACCAACCGTATATGGTTTTATATTGTAAAACTTCAAATAATCATATTTGTAGCTGTATCCATAGACCAGCATTGAGAAACCATTCTAAAAAAGTAAATATGTTTTTATATGGTTTGGCATGGTTGCGGTTCAAAGTTTTTTTGACAAACAAACCACAGTTTTATCTACTGTTTCAAAGCCACATATTCACAACGTGAAGCACAACGTGAAATGTACGTTGGGGTGGAGCTGGTAGGTGGTAATGTGCATGGCGGGTAGTTTCTAATTTTCTGCCTGGTTTTCCAACTTCAATTCCATAGGATCTATCTTATGTCCTGACTATCTCTCTGTCTTTGCTTATGGTACTTCTTTCTTACATGTAATACCTTGTGGTTGATTATTCAGTGAGTCAATTCTACTATATTTGCCTTTGTCCTGTACTCCATGTATTGTTGTACCTGCCCCACCAGCTCCAGTCTTCTGTTTTTTGTCTATGTGCCCACATTTTAATGTTCTATCTATTTTTAAATGTCTTTTCTGATATCTGTTCAATAAACATTAAGATTCTACATGATTGGTTCTTTTTGATTGTGAGCATTGGTTAAGTGAACCAATTGTGGTTATTTTATTGTGGCCATACGTTTTTTAAAATTCCTAAACCGTATGCTTAAACCATTGTGTGAATACACCCTAAGACTGCTTTATTGTACTCATTTCTGAATTGTCTTTTAAAGTTCAGATATATTCCTAATTTTTGTAGCAATAATAAAATAAATTAATAAATTAATAAATAAGTAAGTCGCGTCTCAAAGCCAAATAAATGTATACTGCTTGATTCTCTTCTGAGGATTACACTAGACATATTTGGTATCTAAGACATAGCACAGAAAACTGATGAAGTTAAATAAATGTGTTCAAACCTCCGTGTCACCCAAAATCCAGTTAATAAAACAAGGCACTTGCTTGTAGCAAAAACAAACTATTCTATAAATGATTTCTGAACTCATTATTATCATTTCTACCTACATTTCATCATAGACTGCACACTTTCATCTTTATTCCAGAAAACTGTTTTGTGGCAATGCTATCAACTGCCAACGAGAATGCGGCAAATGGAGGAGAGGGAATGAGTTATCCTTTAATTATAATATCTCTATAGAAGATTAGAAACAAAGGCATTTTATAGAGGGAAATGACGGTATCATGTGATGTAGATTCCTATTTGTGTTAGGGAAGGATGATGTTGAAATAATTGTAACTCTGATGCATACATTAAGCATCAGAGGTATTGAAAAAGGGATGGATGCATATACAAATAAGACTAGAATTTATTCAATGCATTTAAATGAGAGGGTCACCTTTACTGAATATACAAGAATATAACACTGAGTTGCATAAATGACAAGTGCCTAATGCAACAATGGGAGCAGTCAGATCATAAGATTCATATACATATATATATATATATATATATATATATATATATATATATATATATAAGTTTACACTACATTATAACTACAGTCACTGTTGCGGGGGGACCCCATGTTTAGCACCCTATTTTTGTTCTGACAGTCTGATAGAGCATCCCAATAAAAATCTATGATGTATTTTCTGAGTGTACACAATATTTTTATATAAGTCGAAAAAATTGACAAAATGTTCAGAAGTACAAACCAGCTATCGCCTCATAGGCAAACTTTACCCTGCACGGATCACCTGGAGTGAGGTCTTCAACAGATACATAAAGGATACAAGGAAGGTTCACGCAGGATGTGTTTCCATAAAATGTGTTATTGCTACAGTTTAAAACAAAGTCCACACAGCATGGACAGACATTAATCAAACACGTTTTGGTCGCCATTGACCTTAATCATAGACCATCCAATCAATGTCAACCGAAACGTGTCAGTTCCCTGTCCGTCCAGACTTTGTTTTAAACTTTCTTCTATCTTTTACGTAAACAATTTTATTTAAACTAGAGTTGTATTTACTAAGCATGCAAGATAGCTTTGTTATTGATTTATTTTTTTTACTTTATCTTTTTATCTCTCACTACAATTGATAACTTAGCTAGAGATCCCAAAATAAATGCTTTTTAGATTCCCAGCCACGTCCCAAATAATATCTAGTTGTTTCTCTAGTTTACATACAAATACACGTTCATCAACCAATCAAGGAAGTGCTCTGTATTATTCTAGTTATCTTAAATAGGGGGGATATGCTCTGCGGCAGATTACTAAATCCTGTTGTGATCTCAACTAAATCACTCCAGTCTCTGTGTGTCATTCACCGTGTAGGATTACTAGCCTGTAAATTCACAGCAGCCTTACAGAACAAGCAGCGTATAAAAATAAATACACCAGTTTTACTCCCAGCCAAATATGTTCACTTGCAAAGCTATCATTATCTCTGCCTCTAGCAGACAATCTATATCAAAACAGTTGTACACATAAAACTCTAACTACATCTTGACTGAATCTTTTTTGATCCAGCTGTTTTACTGAATAGCAGTTGGTGAACAGAGAGCAAGAACATGGGTAGCCCTCGGGCCCTGCTCGCTAATGTTACTCACCAGCTGCTGCTTTCTATGGTGTTAGCAGGCAAGACCTGGATGAATGCCAGCTTCAGCAAGAGCAAGAGACAGTGAAGCATCTTTGAAGCCCTTTCATTTACCCCTGTCTGTCATCGCTTGACACTGAACATTGTTGAGTACTGTCCCCAAGGCTACTAAAAAGATCATGGTAGAGCTACACTGTGATCAGACCGGACCCCACTGGAGGAATTAATTGCTTTGGGGGGGAAAGGCTTTGACAAATAAAGAAAAATAAAGCAAATCCAACATCTGTCATTACAGGTGATTTATTATTCAAACAGATGATAGATTGTATAATCCACGTGTAATTGTAGGAACAAAGCATTACCATACAGGACCTGCAATACAAGGATGCAGGTCTACTATACAACTCAATGGTCAAAACAAATGCTTTGCTGTCACTTTGTGTGCAGTGATAGAGCTGAACATTTCGCTTTTGAAGGGAAAATCTGCATCCATTTACATTATTGTTCTTTTGAAGGCATGTATTTTAGATATAATTCAATGAATATAATACCATTCCTCAAGCAATGTAGAAGTCTTCTCCACAAGAACAATAATACAGACTGCAAAGCCATTAAAGCAATCTACACTGGAGTTCTTCAAAATATGATGAGATCAAGAAAAGAAAGAGACAGAAGATTACAGATGAGTTGTCCAACATTATAATATCTAACGGCATCAGCAGAGCTGCTTACTTGCAATGTACAGTGGTCCCTCAACATACGATGGTAATCCGTTCCAAATGGACCATCGTTTGTTGAAACCATCATATGTTGAGGGATCCGTGCAATGTAAAGTATAGGACAGTGGTCTACAACTGGCGGACCTCCAGATGTTGCAAAACTACAACACCCAGCATGCCCGGACAGCCAACGGCTGTCCGGGCATGCTGGGAGTTGTAGTTTTGCAACATCTGGAGGTCTGCAGGTTGAAGACCACTGGTATTAAAGGTTGTACTCACCTGTCCCCGCCACTCCGGACCGTCACCGCTTGTCACCGCTGCCCTGGATGTCGCCATCCATCGCTGTCGCCGCGTCCCCGGGGTGTCCGGAAAGGCCTCTGCTTCCCCGGCATCCTCGTTCTCCGTCACCGCCATCACGTCGTTACGCACGCCACTCCTGTTGGATGACGGGACGGCGTGCGCAGCGACGTGATGATGACAATAGAGAGCGCCGACGATGCAGGGATCCCGAAGAGGAAGCGCCGGAGCCCTGAGGACAGGTGAGTGATCGTCAGCGGACCACACGGGGCACCGTAAAGGCTATCCGGCGGCAGCTGAAGAAGTCTGCGCCGCCGGATAGCCGTTTATGCGATGGCCCGACATACAAAAGCATTGTACGTTGATGCTGCCTTCAACATGCGATGGCCTCTGAGAGGCCATCGTATCTTGAAATGATCGTATGTCGGGGCCATCGTAGGTCGGGGGGTCACTGTATATCTTATTGCTGCCAATGGTGTACATCTGGATATCAAATGGGGTCCCTAAAAAGAAAGCATGTGTTAAACCCCCTTTAACATTACCAGATTTTTTTTCTGGGCCAATAATAAAATTTGCCAGCAGCAGGGGATGGTTGGAGAAATCCATTACAAAAAATCCGTACTCATCCCTCCCGTTGCTCTGGATCCAACGCTGCAGCTGAATCCCCGGGATAAGTGCCCTGATGAGATCACCACACAGTGACCACGTGCAAGGGAGCGAAGGGATAAGTAAGTGTGCTTGTTTACTTTCTCCTACCATCCACTGGCCTTGGGTATTTTTTAGATTAGCCTGAAAAAAAACATCGAAGTTAGAACTGGAGGATCACACTGTTACTCAATAATAATAATAATAACAATCAAAATCATAATAGTTCCTGTGTCTCCTGCTAGAAGCTACCAGACTCTACTCTCTTGATATAAAATCTGTGGTGACATGAACCAATAAAAAAACAAGGGCCATTTTGATATTTTGCTAAAGAACCCTCTCATCAGTGGAGCAGTTTCCAGACATCTTACTTCTTTTCATTGTGCATGATAACATTTTTTTAGGGATTACCGTATATCATGCCTGATAAGGAGATGTTATGTGTCTGAAAAGCTTGCTGTTTAACATTAAATCACTTATTTCTGTTAGCCATGAAATTGTATCATGGTTAGTATGTTGTTTCTCCCACTGAGAGCCAAAAACACTTTAACTGAAAAATACAGTAAATGGGCACTGTCAGATACAAAAACTTTTTATATGTTGCACATCTTGGCAAAACATTAATCTTTCTAATATACACTGCTCAAAAAATAAATACTTAAACAAATAAAACACTTAAACAACACAATGTAACTCCAAGTCAGTCACACTTCTGTGAAATCACACTGTCCACTCGGGAAGCTGATTGACAATCAATTTCACATCACTCCACACTGACTAACACAGCAAATATTATTGGAGTCTTCTTTGGACCACGAGCAGGAAGCAGGGAGGGATGATCACTTTTTTTTTTTTTTACACAGTACACATCATTCATGTGATGTGTACTGTTAAGAGAAAAAACTAATATTCGTCATTACGAATATATATCGCTATATTCTAAGTATTTGCGAAATCGCGAAGTGACGATATTCGTGGTAAAAATTCACATTTGGAATATTCGCGCTGAACACTAGTAGTTAGTAGCAGTATGGCAGAAGAGTAGTGGAGTGGAGAACTTGATCAAGGCTGAGCGCAATAATCATGCACAGTAGTAAGGCTGAGCTTATATAGGAAGGCCATGAGTGAAGCCAAGAAAGCAAGACTAAAATTTCAAGAGGCAAGGACCTAGATTTCAAAGTGCAACTGACAGGCTGTTCACCCGCACTAAACCCAATATTCCAGGTTAAAGTTTGGGTGAACAGCATTAAAATGAGGAGTCACTTATGTGAATTAATGCAGTATTGCCAAGGTCTTAAAGGGGTTATCCACCAGAAGGTGATTTTAGTATGTACCTGGCAGACAGTAATGGACATGCTTAGAAAGGATCTGCACTTGTCTTGGGGCTAAATGGCTATGTTGTGAGATTACCATAACACTGTGGCTAGCTTTTTGTGAACTGGTATTTCCTGTTTGAGTTTTCTTTTTTTGACTACAAATCCCACAATTCCATTTCCCTCCCTCCCACAGATCAGCCAACCCACCCATTGAAACATAAATGAGCTGCATCCATTCAGAAAGACCTGTGGTTTTCAATCAGGGTGCCTACAGCTGTTGCATTAGTTGAAGATTGACCTGAGACAACAGTCATTTTGTATGCTGTTAAAAATAAATATTGAGATGAAAACCACATAAGAATTGTGAGAAAACTGTCACACACAGGTACAGACACTATATTATGAACTACATTAACTTTACAGCCCCTGTAGCATAGTCAAATTCCTGGAATACCCCTTTAAGTCTTCTAGTTCTATTGCACAGCTCTGTGCAATGGAAGTGAAGAGCTCTGCATCTTCAATATCCCCCACTTTGGCCGGCCCTGTAATGAATATGCAAAAGTGGGAGTGAATACTTTTGCATATTCATTACAAGGCCAGGCCAAAGAAGGGTATATTGAGGAGGCAGGGGAGCACGGTGAGCTGGCTCCCCACCTCCATTGCAAAGAGCTGTGCAATAGAACTAGATGACTGAAGACCTAATCAACTGGTGCCAAAAAGTTAAACAGATTTGTAATTTACTTCTATTAAAAAATATTAATCCTTACAGTACTTATCAGCTGCTGTTATGATCCACAGGAAGTTCTTTTCTTTTTGAATTTCCTTTCTGCCTGACCACAGTGCTCTCTGCTGACACCTCTGTCCAGAGTAGGAGCAAATCCCCATAGAAAACCTATCCTGCTCTTGAGAGTTAATAAAATGGACAGAGGTGTCAGCAAAGAGCACTGTGCTCAGACAGAAAGGAAATTCAAAAAGCAAATAACTTCCTGTGGATCATAACAACAGCTTATAAGTACTGGAAGGATTAAGTTTTTTTTTTAATAGAAGTAATTTACAAATCTGTTTAACTTTCTGGCACCAGTTGATTAAACATTTTTTTTCCAGTGGAGTACCCCTTTAATTCATGTAAGTGACCCCTCATTTAAATGCTGTTTACCAGCACTATAACCCAGTATATTGGTTTTAGTACAGGTGAACAGCCTGTCAGTTTCACTTTAAGGGATTTCTAGAGTTCAGGACAGGAGCTATCCAACAATCTTAGAAGCTTAGCAAGAAAAGCTCCTGCCTGGGGCACAGGAATTTTTGTTCTTCAATCCTTACAGTCACCTTTTCAAAAAAAAAAAAAAAAAAAACTAATTTCAAGATGGCTGTTTCCGTTGACCAATAAGGCATCGAATAGCATAGCAACATAAAGAAAAACTACAGGAAATAGGTGTACATAATGTTTTACTTATAAGAAAATACTGTTTTAATATATGAAGTTAAGAGTATCGGCCCATCCTCTAATTCTCCAACACTATTTGATTATACTGGGCTTTCTTTGAAAAGTATAAATGGACTTTGATCTTCCTTCATAAAATATATTTGCTGGAGGGGTTTCCAACATAAACTCTGAAGACAGCACACATCTCCTTCTATACACTTAAATATAAATAAAAGAGCATACAATGTCATTTTCCTTACAGTGCCTTTTATGCTTTCATGTTTTATATGAAAGGGTAAAGGTCTGAAATCTAATCAAAAAAGTCCTTGACTGCTATTCACCTTCATTATAATAACATTCTTCCTAAACCAACATAATCATGAGCAGTTATTTAACGGGTTAAAACATATTAAACGTCAAACAATTTCCCTTGATTTAAAGTTGTGAAAAAGAAACAGAATAGGCTTTCTTTCTGAATTATTTAAATCTTTACTGACTGATCGGTGAACCGTGAAATTAGAAAAATGTCGTTGTTAAAAGGGCTCTTTGGTTCTTATAAAACTTTAGCTTAAAACTATGAACTTAAGGCCATTTGAAGAAATGGGATTTTATCCATAATACACGCTATTTAGAGATTAAAGGTTGCCGTAATTAAAACTTTCTCCTGCAAATAGTAGATAATATTACACAAGGAATCTGTATGTTTAGCTAATACATTTGTAAGCAGTTTTATATTACTGTAACAATGTCCACTAATTTAGCTGCTGGTGTCAAGTAATTAGCATATGAAGACACTAATATTACCGCATGTAGGTAAATAATCAGCTAATCAATTAATTATTTGCTGTCTCCCGTTTCTCGTTTAAATTCATTTTAATTGTTGGGAGAAAAGCGGTCGTTTGCTGAGTGATACCGGAATTAGTGGATTGATTTTCATATTCTTAGATTCTATGAACTGTGCAGATCAGTAACTCTTGACTACACTTGCTACAGTGACCATTGACCCTAGTTATCCCTGTGACCCACATTAAATTATGTGAAAGGATGACTTTCTGTATTGAGTGCAATCTTAATTAAGCTGATAAGATAAAGTACTAAGGAACTAAACCTAGGGGTAGAATAAAAAATAAACTAGTGCAATGGAAAAGATAGAGGATCAGTTTATTTTAAAGGGAATATGTCATCAGAAAATGACCTATTGCTTAAAGGGGAGATTAGACAAGCTGTCTTATAGTTTAATTCTCTTGGTTGCCCATAGCAACCATTCAGATCTAAACTTTTGCTTCTTATATTTGCCACATGCTCTGGTAAAATGAAACCTAAGCTCAAATTATTGCTAGGGGCAACAAAGAGAATCTTACTTTAAATGGGTACTCCAGCCCTAAGACATCTTATCCCCTATCCAAAGGATAGGGGATAATATGTCTGATCACAGGGGTCCCCCGCAATCTCTCATGCAACACCCACCTGTCTCAGCTGCACGGAGCGATGATCGCTCCGTGTCTGAAGTCTCTAGACCACAGGGCCGAAGTATCGTGACATAACAACTCCGCCCCCGTGTGATGTCACACCCCGCACCCTCAATGCAAGTCAGTGGGGGGTGGGACCCCTGCGATCAGACATCTTATCCCCTATTCTTTGGATAGGGGATAAGATGTATTAGGGCTGGAGTACCCTTTTAAGACAGCTCAGTAAATCTTCCTGCAATTTTTATGTTAGAATGGACCTGTCAGCCGTTTTGATTTATAAAAAATGATGACAAGTCTATAAAAAGGTTGGGATGGAGAGTCTTAACATACCTGATGTTTCTGTTCTGCAGCTTTCATGATCAAGATAAATAATAAATATTGTCAAAGCTCCTGGCTGCCCTGGGGGGTGTCTCTTCTTGCTATGTGCCCAGACAAAAGCTATCCACTAGCCAGAGGATACAGGGAGCTTTGTTCTTAGAATGTTCCTGGCCTCTTCTTTCAGCTATGTCTAAAGATCTCCTGACTGGATGCTAGAACTATCAATCATCATAGCTGAAAGGAAAAATCAAGAATGATCTCAATATAAGGGGCTTTGGGCACTTGCAAAAAGAGCCCACCAACTGACCCCCATTTCGAGACAGCATCAACACAGGTAGGATCTACAAATGTAGAATTTACTAATGATGATGCTGCCCCAATATAAGGAGTGTGACTCATTGACACTGGTAACTAGTATCCTACTGTTAATAGGGGTATTCCCATCTCAAGAAGTTATACCCTCTTTACAGAAAAGGGGATAACCAGCTTATCAGTGGGAGTCTGAACAATGCAATTCCTGTGAATATGTCATGATTGGTGGGAATCTCATCAGTCAGACTGATTGGTTCGTTAGCCCAAATCCTCTGGATAGTGGATAGCTTTTTTTAGAGGGGAATACGATATTATCGATAATGACTATCCAGGCAAACCCAAGTTTGCAAAAATGGTTCCTAAACAGCACCATACATGCGTTTTGCTGCTTTATACTAATTAAACTATCACTGACTAATTACAATGTCTCCATATTCAACTGGTGAGCCCTGACAGTGCTGTACAAAACCTGTTTGGGTTATCCTGGATAATTTGAGTTAAGAGTTTAGTGGACTTTGTAGGGGTAGTGGCTGAATGACACTGCCTGGAGTTGGCAGCAGAATGGGAGACCATATAGTGGCTGAATGATACAGCCTGGAGTTGGCAGCAGCATGAGTAGACCATAGAGTGGCTTAGTGACACAGCCTGGAGATGGCGGCAGCATGAGGAAAACATATAGTGGCTGAATGACACAGCCTGGAGGTGGTGGAAGCATGAGTAGACCATATAGTGGCTGAATGACACAGCCTGGAGGTGGCAGCAGCATGGGGAGAACATATGGTGACAGTATGAGACAGCTTGGAGTTGGCATCAGCATAAGGAGAACATATAGTGGCAGAATGAGAAAGCCTGGAGCTGGCATCAACATGAGGAAAACATATGGTGGCAGAATGAGACTGCCTGGAGGAGGCAGCAGCAGCATCAGGAGTCCTGAAAGTGACCCGGTGAAAGAGTGGTGCGGTGGGTGGCAATACCAGTACCCAGTGATGAAGGTGGGTGAAAAAAGGAGAACTTGGCATGAGATGTGTGGCATCAGGCGGGTGGCAGGATCAGAATAGTAGCTGAGGCAGGAAGGCAGAAGAAAACGGTCTCTTTTGTAAAAGTGTTAGTGTGCACAAGTAAGTATTGAGGATATGCATTACTTGAAACTAAACTTTTAATAATATGCTTAGGATAAAATATATGGACCCAATTTTTTTTTTAAATCAAACAAAAGGAGAGGTGTGTAAAAAACAACATGTACTACCTACACCACCCAGTATTGATGTGATGCAAAGACCTCTAAAAGGTGGAAGTGAACATTGTATGGTCCATTGTAATCGGTGGGGGTAAAAACTTCCCCTGTAAGGCCCTGTAATTCCCTTCTTGGCAAGTGTTACTCGCCCTAAAAAGGGCGGCCCCACACAGGAACCTCACCCTATTTCCACCTACAAACGCTGCCATTTCCCAGTGTATTTAGGTGGAAATAAGGATTGGGTTCCATGTGGGGCCGCTCTTTTTAAGACGAGTTACACTTTCCTTGAAAAGGTGGAAGGGAACAACGTATTGTAGCAGGTGGGGGTAAAAACTTCCCCTATAAGGCCTACTCTCGAGCTATTAATTCCCTTCTTGGCAATTGTCACTCACCCTAATAGGAGCCACCACATCGTAGCCACTGTTCTTCCAGGCCACTTTATAGTGACGCTGCATATGTTGACGCAGGGCCATGGTGCCAACATTGGGACCCTGGCCACGCCTCACCTTCTGCCTGAACCCTCATAACACCACCTCCCACACCACTCTCCTCATCACTACTTGTCCGCCTAGCAGAAGAGGCAGTGGATGTCTCCTCTGTTTCTAGGCTGGGCAGTAGCTGCTGACTGTCTTCTAGCTCGTCCTCACTAAATAGTGGAGCTGAACCCACAGCATAAGATACTTCTGTGGGGGGAGGGAATAGCATAGGACAGAGGCAATGGGAGGACAGGGACTTAGGAACCCACCGACTGTGGACTGGGGGTGTCGATGTCACTTGCGATGAAGAGGATGACCGTGTTAACCAATCGATGATGGCAGATGGGTTGTTGGTCAAGACATGACCGCTAGCTGATACCGGGAGCTCAGGCCTCTCATTGCGACTCTTGCTGCCACTCGCCTCTAGTCTACTGCAACCTCTGTCTGATGAATTTAGGCCTCTGCCACTCCTCTGTGAACTTCCTGGCACTTCTCTGCCTTACATACTTAGTGTGTATAAGAGGGGAGTACAATACGCTCCACTACGCTATTTGTGTACAACACCAGCCGGTGTGTACTAACAGGAACAAAATAGTACACCACTGAGATGTACATATGTGGTATGGCTGGCTGTCCCTCTTTATTGCTCTGCAATTAAACGCTGAAATGACTGGCCGCAAGATGGCTGCCGATTATATAGGGCTGTGACATCACAGGGGTGACTGGCTGCTGATAGGCTGCATGTGATTCAGGGTCATTACACCTACCCTTGTTCCTACCTTCCCAGGATTCCTTGCCTCATGTCCTTACATGTGGATCCTCCATTTTAGATGCCCTGGAGCCTGGACTGCACTAAAAGGAGTTTAATGAAGCGATTTGCGCGATCAAATTGCGGCGATATTCGCATTTGTTGCGAACCGAATTATTCCTGAAATTTGTAACAAATTTGGATTCGTCAGATTCAATTCGCTTATCCCTAATTGCAATTGTTTCGGACAGTCTACAACAATATTATTAACTAAAGTTATATTTATGAGCTGGAGATTTCATTGTTGATATTGGCTATTTCCTGAAGTTAATAAAGGATTTTGAAGTTACTTTTCCTTAATTAAACTAATTTCAACTAAATTAAAATCTAGAACTTCATAGGCTTGTGTCCTATTAAACTTATCATAAAACTATGAAAAATAGGTTTAAGGGTAAACCACAGCTAAATAAAATTAATACTTAATTTAATACTAATGACTGTTTCATATCCATAGAAATAGGGAATGTTCCCTAAATGTTCCTTATTTCATAAAACATGTCTCACTAACCTAATACCAGTTATTTTTTGTGCCGTGAATGTAATCTGACAAGAGTCGTACACTGACTTAAACCATGTAAAAAATGTATGCATGTTAATGCACGTAATTATTCACATTTTCTTCAAACAAGACTTTGATGAATCAGCTGGTTGTGTAGATGAATATAGATAAATGACTTTGGTGTCAGATGGCACTATGACTATGTGCACAGTACAAAGCAAGCACTAGAACCTCATATGGAGCTTTGATTGAAAATTTCCCTTGTGCAAGCACAAAAGACATAGAAGGCATCAGCAGATCCATTCATATAACACTAATGGCACCGTGTGTCTATTGCGTTCCCTGAAATCATGGTTATTTATTTGGTGTATGCAAGAGATCTCCATATAATAAGAAAGGCCGGGATTGTGGTTTAACCCAATTATACTACTGTAAATATAACATTGATAAAGGTACTTCTATTATGTCAGGGTAATTTTTTATTCCCATATGTGGTGGCAAGGTGATATAACCCCCTACATAAAAATGCTACATACAAGGTTAGGAAGTGACCTTTGTTCTTTAATACTGAAGTTATATCAGTTTATCATTACCTTACACAGAAGAATTAAAGGATTACATTTTGGACTAAATTCATTGGCTGAATCCAATACATTACAGTAGAAAATAAAATATCTAAGAAAAAATATATTTAAAAAAATAAATTGTTTTCACTTTGCTACCTTTAGAAATAATAAATACCTTTAGAAACCTACAAAAAGAACAGAAATCTTCTTCGACCCTATATAAGGCTACATGAACTGATCATCTATGTAGAATAAAGATACAATCAGTTAAGCCACTACTATATGCGTCATAGCTTTGGTACATAACCGAAGCCACAAAACTGAAAAGGATTCATTGAAGATGGCTCTCAACGGCCTCTAGTGGAATCCTCTCACAATAATGTCCTTGGGGTTCATAATGTCCTTGGGGTTCCTTTTTAGTTTTCATAGTTTTGACAGGAACAATGGAGAAGCAAGCTACTGTAAAACATTTGGCAGAATTTACTCAAATGAAATGTAAATGTGAATGTAGCCGATTTCACTGTCTGATCTTCATGCATGTTTGTTCTGACCAGCACAGAGAACTTTCCTCTACTGTCAGTGATGTGTATGAAAGGGGCAGGCTGTCTGGCTCAGTTCAGTTTTAGCTAAGCAAGCCTACTTCTCTGTTTCTGCATCAGCTATGAAGGGACCGACTCCAGGCACCAGCCAGCCAAATTCAAACAAGTCACCAACATTATTGCAAAGTAGAGATGCTGAAACCATGAAATGAGCCACTGTGCAGTTAAGTGTTATTTATTTAAATTTTGGGTACAAATTGAGGGCCTCTGACACAGAAACGGGTTAACTAACTGGGCAAAAAGAACACAGCATGCAGTATTTTTTGTCCGGTTAAAACACAGTAAAATGACTGACACCAGACAAAAACCCAATGGCGTCTGTTAGGCCTTGTTGTTGTCTGTCCGTTTTTTTTATTTTTTAAATGTAAACTGTAATGGAGACCCCGATGCAGATGCAACCTTAGCCTTAGTAACATTTTATGTCCTCAAACAATTCTGTTAAGTTACCTGAATAAGGAAAATATTTCTATGGAAGTGGTGAGCGCCATAAAGGAGAATTCCAGTAAAACTAAACTTATCGCCTCTGCACAGGATAGGGGATAAGTAGCTAATAGCGGGAGGTCCATGCGCTGGGACCCACTGCAATCACTAGGACGAGACCCCGGCTCTCGCAGAGAGGAGCATGTGTTGTCTACTGGTAGAAGGCATGCCCTCCATTAATTTCTACTAGAGTGCCAATGATTCCCGAGTGCTGCACTCAGGTCTTTTTGCCCCTCCTATGGAAATGTATGGAGAGTGTGCAGCCTGCAGAACGCGCTCCACAGTGAGCACTGGGTCCTCAGATCCTCCGCGATCAGCTACTTATGCCCTATCCTGTGGATAGGGAAAAAGTTCATTTTTGCCCAATATCTCCATTAAAGACACATCTCTTCATGCAAGCTTATAACATTCTCTAAGTGGTCTCTCCTACTATGACTTTGTCCCTTTTGAGACCCCTGGGTCTTGAAAACATCAAAAGTGCCATATTCGTCAGTCTCACCCTACAATCTTACTATACGTTCAAAATGTATCTGGTGACTGGTTCACCCTCCTTTATGTAACCTCCCCTATTCATGAAATATGGCTGGACCATTGTATCAATAAAACACCTTCTATCTGTTGTCTCAAACCCATTCCCCATAGACTGTAAGCTCTCATAAGCAGGGCCCTCACTCCTCCTGTTTTAATAATGTGTGTAATATTGTAATGTCTAATATTTGTTTTTTACCCTCAAAAATGTAGAATTTGTTGGCACTATATAAATAAATATTATTGTTATTGTTAATAAGGCATGGTTGCACATAGTGCATATGCTGTAGATTTTATGCTGTTTCCATTTATTTATATTGATTTATTATTCTAGGATATCTGGACACAGCATCAAATCTGCAGTGTATACATTATGTGTGAACATACCTTTATTAATGTCTAGCTTTAGAGCTCTGCTGTTTGTCTAGATTTGTATATCATGAATATATATATTTATATATATATTCTGATGACTTCACCATTAGTGCTTTGCGTTGTTCTCAATGACAGCCACACAAAACATTGGCAGCAGGCAATCATTTGTGTTTTTTGTTCTCTACAATACATGTTAGCAGAAATTTTCCATTAATACAAGTATGTGACAGGCATCCACTGCTCCATTTGTCTATGATAAAAGTGATTTATCTATGCAATACTGCAGTAAGTGACCAGCAAATGGTAACATATGGCTGAAGCTTAGAAGTGCTCATTTTAATTGAGTCATTGGAGAAATGCATTTCCAACCTTTTAAGCTGGGAAGACTAATTAGATTTGTTTATGCAGAATTATCCTTCACATAAAGTACATTGCTATAAACAAATACAGTCTTTTTACTATTACCCAGAATTGGACTCCTTTGAATTTCACGTTCTTACACCAGGTTCCAAAACCCAGAATGTAGTAATGTGCTTTAAATCTCCGAAATTGCTATGTTGACAGAAACATTTGTAAACATTGGCTATGTGAATTAGGCAAGTAAATTAGATTTTCCAGATGATGATTGGCATGACAAATAGTGGATATTCAAATAATTCACAGTGAAGCAAACAATGAAACTTCTTCTAAGCAAAGATTATATGAAACTTCATTTATCCTGTGTGACCAGCGAGCAAAGGTTGGACTTTAATGAATGGAAAGTAGCAGAGAGGTCAGTTTTAAAAGCCTCGCAAGCTGAATGTCTGACATCTTAGAACATTAAAACAGCCAGCATGGTAATTATTGTTTTGGCGGTCAATGGAAGTCAGTCTGTGGCTTCAGGAGTATAAAATAAGCATTAAAATACAGAGAGAAAAAAAGAAACAACTCTTATTGTATTTTTATTATTGTTACGCTGAAGGAAATATATACTATACTTGGTTTATAAGTGGGTGTATGTATAAAAGAACATGTTATTTTGGGCACAGAGTATGGCTGTTCTGCATTTTAGAAAATACTATATAATTAGTTTAGGTGAAAGCCACGTCGTTTTTATATGTCTATAGGAAACCAGCACTTTAGACACCTAAACTATATTAATATGCCCTATTGTCATGTGTACTATTGTCATGAGTATTAATTTATTGCCCCACAAAGGGGGTGAGATCTCTGAAACTGGCCATATACTTTAGATTGTTTAGATCATTGGCTAAACCTGGTGAGACCAGCCTACTTTGTAATGTTTATGGTGGACCCTTCTCCAACAGGTAGGTGAGAAGGATCAGGATTCCAACATTATTCTCAGGGGAAATAAGCTGCAACTAGACATTTATGGCAGTAACCTACTCCATCCTTCCATTAAAAAGCCAAGCCAAGCGTGCGTGTGCCAGGAAAGATGGCTTTTGGCCAAATAAAGCTATGTATGACATGCACCTTGGGCTATATGATTCAGAAACCCATATATTACTTCCTTCTTCGTCTCTAGTTCCTGGATGGAACATCAGAAAGTGTTATGCTATCGAGGAGGCAGGATCTATAATAAGTATAAGAATGGGGACCCACTTCTTTCATCAGAATCGAGCAGCGGTTTGCAGCTACAACTACCACTCCATTCCTTTTTTATGGAGGGGCTGTACTCGGACCCTTGTTCTCTAGCTAGTTTTTGTGTAATGGTTACAGATGGAGATTACCAATTGTGATGTCATATGGTTGTTATTTCATCACTATATGGCATAAAAATCTTACCATAGAGATCATATTTGTTAAAACAATATAGAAAAGGCATCCATGCTGTGTAAAAAAAGAAGAAAAGTTGTCATGTCATTGTAAGTGGGGAACAGTGCAGCCCTCAGCTGGCCCCAACCACTGTCCTTACCTACTTGGATCATGTACCCTAATTAGCGGACCCCAACTGGGTGACACTCCTTACACTCACTTAGTGCACAGGGAGTTGAAGGGGAGGGTGAGACCAGCCTGGCTAATATCACATAGACACGTTGGGAACAGGGTAAAAAAACTAAATGGCATAATAAGGGAATAGACCTGAGGGAGAGAACCAGAAGGATTGTGCAGTACAGAATTAGAACTGAGGGCAAGAACAACAAATCAGAAGGTGTCAAAAGAAGAGACAGAGTAAGGTCAAAATCGGAAGGCAGAGTCAGGAAACTATCTAGAGGTCAGTTCAGTAATATGACAAGAGACACAATGAATGTAAGGGTAAGGAACCACAATCACAGGTGTCTTTGAAGGTGTGAAACACCAATGTTGCAACTGACTTGCACGCCTGCCCTGCCTGTAATTTTTTTCATCATGGTAACCTGGCTCACAGTGGGGCCTCACTGGGACCGGACATGGTAGTAGGGACTGGTAAGTTTCTACAGGCTCACAATGAAATCCATTGTGAGCCTGTAAGTGTGTATGGTCTTGATGGAACTACAGTACAACACATGCTCTAGTGCCTTGAATTTATTGATGGCTTTACCAGTGTAAGGTATTGATAAAGATGTTGTGTCATTCTACATCAGTGGATCGCATTTTAAAAAATTAAGTGGATTTGCAGGCAGACATCAAACTGAATGCCAATATAAGATATTTTCATGAAAGTGTTCACTAAAATATGTGAACCAAGTAGGTTCCCAAGCAAATAGCAGATGAACAAAACAACAGCGGTAAATGTTTCTGGAGCCTGATGTGAAACATAATGGAATAATAAGGGGATTTACAAAATAGGGTATGAATCATACTCTTAAGGGGCGAGTTCCTCCATTTCTCTCATGAAAAAAGACTAGTTTGCTATTTCCAGTAGAGGTGGGGGACTAGCCAACCTCTAATGTCTAGAAATTATTTCTTATATTGAGTAGACCTTTTTTGAACATTGAAAAAGCCCATGGAAATGACCCATCTTTTTACCAGCCCATTGATAGATTCCCTGTTCTACTGCCTTTGGAGCTTTAACAAGGAACACGATTATGTTGAAAAATAGATAAGTATAAATCAGTCAAGTAGGCAGCAATAACTTGGTCATATTGATGCACAAATAATGGGAGGCCCTACTTCTAACCCATTGTATAGATACTGTAATATTTTATATGTACTTTATTGTCTAAGGAAAATGGTTCTGTATTCCTTATAACATGGCTTCTATTTAGTTAAAAGGAGGATCATCATTATTAATGAAAAGAAGAATGACAAACCTATCAGCCTCTCAACATGGTTTGACAGTAGTTTTCAGCACAATATTGGTACATTGATTTACATGGTGGTTGTTATAGCAGCAATCTGTCATAAGATTGTATTGAACGTTTGGTGTTATAGTCATTTAGGCTCACAAAAGAAAACAGAGACAAATCAGTCATACCTGGAATAAAGAAAAAAAAAACACACTATCTAGGTACCAAATGTACAAACAGAAACGTCCCAAAACGTCAATAGTGAACACAGTGCTGTGTGTTAAAGGCCTTATCCAGGAGAAAAATAAAAACAAAAAACTGAGCTAATTTCTTTTAAAAATAGCAACACACCTGTCTGCAGGTTGTATGTGGAATTTTAGCTCTGATATTGAAGCTTTAAAGGAACACACTGTTTAAACTGATACACTAGGGCAGAACTGTATAATTCTTTGATAGTGTAAACTGAGACCGGACAGCCTAAGAATGCACTAGATTTATCACAGCGGCTCAGACTGTTTGAATTTCTGGCGCATCTTTAGACTCTCTAGTCAAAGTTTTGTCTATTTTGATTTTTTGTAGGCGGCACTGTACTTCTTCCTGGGTTAGACAGGTGACCTGTACTGGGGAGTCTACCTTATCCCGTTGTATTTCACCTGGGATTTCATTTTCCTCGGTGAATACAGTGGAGAAGAATTTGTTTAATATATTAGCTTTTTCCTGATCTCTGTTTCATTTTTGACCTTTTTGCTATTCACATAGTTAAATAACATTTTGGGGTTAGTTTCACTCTCTTTTGCAATGAGTCTTTCTGTCTCTATTTTTGCGGCTTTTATCAGTTTTTTTTTACATATTTTACATTTTTCTCTATAGCTTTTTAATGCTTCTTCACTGCCGTCCTGTTTTAGTAGTTTAAATGCTTTCTTTTTGTCATTGTCATTTATTTCCCCCTGAACATTTTTATTAATCCATATTGGTTTTCTCTTATTTCTGACCCTTTTATTCCCATAAGGTATATGCATCTTACAGTGAGAATTTAAGATATTTTTAAAAGTCTCCCATTTAGTGCCAGTATTCTTGTTTTTGAGGACATTATCCCATTTTATATTGTTAAGGCTTCTCTGAGTTGATCGAACTTTGCCTTCCTAAAGTTCATTGTTTTTGTGGCCCCTCAAGAGATTCCCCTATTGAAGAGCAAGTTATAATGTATTACATTATGATCACTATTTCCTAGGTATCCTTCTACTTGCACATTGGTTACTCTGTCAGGTCTGTTGTTTAATATTAAGTCTAGTAGGATGCCCCCTTTAGTCGGGCCCTGCACCATTTGGGACAGATAATTGTTTTTAGCTATGGTCAGAAACTGTTACGCCGAGCGCTCCGGGTCCCCGCTCCTCCCCGGAGCGCTCGCTACACTTCCCTCACTGCAGCGCCCCGGTCGGTTCCACGGACCCGGGGCGCTGCGTTACCACCTACGGCCGGGATGCGATTCGCGATGCGGGTAGCGCCCGCTCGCGATGCGCACCCCGGCTCCCGTACCTGACTCGCTCCCCGTCAGTTCTGTCCCGGCGCGCGCGGCCCCGCTCCCTAGGGCGCGCGCGCGCCGGGTCTTTGCGATTTAAAGGTCCACTGCACCGCTGATTGGTGCAGTGGTTCCAATTAGTGTTTACACCTGTGCACTTCCCTATATCACCTCACTTCCCCTTCACTCCCTCGCCGGATCTTGTTGCCCTAGTGCCAGTGAAAGCGTTCCTTGTGTGTTCCTTGCCTGTGATTCCAGACCTTCTGCCGTTGCCCCTGACTACGATCCTTGCTGCCTGCCCCGACCTTCTGCTACGTCCGACCTTGCTTCTGTCTACTCCCTTGTACCGCGCCTATCTTCAGCAGCCAGAGAGGTTGAGCCGTTGCTAGGGGATACGACCTGGTCACTACCGCCGCAGCAAGACCATCCCGCTTTGCGGCGGGCTCTGGTGAAAACCAGTAGTGACTTAGAACCGATCCTCTAGCACGGTCCACGCCAATCCCTCTCTGGCACAGAGGATCCACCACCTGCCAGCCGGCATCGTGACAGTAGATCCGGCCATGGATCCCGCTGAAGTTCCTCTGCCAGTTGTCGCTGACCTCACCACGGTGGTCGCCCAGCAGTCACAACAGATTGCGCAACAAGGCCAACAGCTGTCTCAACTGACTGTTATGCTACAACAGTTACTACCACAGCTCCAGCAATCATCTCCTCCGCCAGCTCCTGTACCTCCTCCGCAGCGAGTGGCCGCTTCTGGAATACGACTATCCTTGCCGGATAAATTTGATGGGGACTCTAAGTTTTGCCGTGGCTTTCTTTCCCAATGTTCATTACACTTGGAGATGATGTCGGACCAGTTCCCCACTGAAAGGTCTAAGGTGGCTTTCGTAGTCAGCCTGCTGTCTGGAAAAGCCCTGGCTTGGGCCACACCGCTCTGGGACCGCAATGACCCCGTCACTGCCTCTGTACACTCCTTCTTCTCGGAAATTCGAAGTGTCTTTGAGGAACCTGCCCGAGCCTCTTCTGCTGAGACTGCCCTGTTGAACCTGGTCCAGGGTAATTCTTCCGTTGGCGAGTATGCCGTACAGTTCCGTACCCTTGCTTCAGAATTATCCTGGAATAATGAGGCACTCTGCGCGACCTTTAAAAAAGGCCTATCCAGCAACATTAAAGATGTTCTGGCCGCACGAGAAATCCCTGCTAACCTACATGAACTCATCCATCTTGCCACTCGCATTGACATGCGTTTTTCCGAACGGCGTCAGGAGCTCCGCCAGGATATGGACTCTGTTCGCACGAGGCGTTTCTTCTCCCCGGCTCCTCTCTCCTCTGGTCCCCTGCAACCTGTTCCTGTGCCTCCCGCCGTGGAGGCTATGCAGGTCGACCGGTCTCGCCTGACACCCCAAGAGAGGACACGACGCCGCATGGAGAATCTCTGCCTGTACTGTGCTAGTACCGAACACTTCCTGAAGGATTGTCCTATCCGTCCTCCCCGCCTGGAAAGACGTCCGCTGACTCCGCACAAAGGTGAGACAGTCCTTGATGTCTACTCTGCTTCTCCACGTCTTACTGTGCCTGTGCGGATGTCTGCCTCTGCCTTCTCCTTCTCTGCTGTGGCCTTCTTGGACTCTGGATCTGCAGGAAATTTTATCTTGGCCTCTCTCGTCAACAGGTTCAACATCCCGGTGACCAGTCTCGCCAGACCCCTCTACATCAATTGTGTAAACAATGAAAGATTGGACTGTACTATACGTTTCCGCACGGAGCCCCTTCTAATGCGCATCGGATCTCATCACGAGAGGATTGAACTGTTGGTCCTCCCCAATTGCACTTCTGAAATCCTTCTTGGACTTCCCTGGCTTCAACTCCATTCCCCAATCCTGGATTGGTCCACTGGGGAGATCAAGAGTTGGGGGCCCTCTTGTTCCAAGGACTGCTTAAAACCGGTTCCCAGTAAACCTTGCCGTGTCCCTGTGCTTCCTCATGTAACCGGTCTCCCTAAGGCCTATATGGACTTTGCGGACGTTTTTTGCAAAAAACAGGCTGAGACTCTACCTCCTCACAGGCCTTATGATTGTCCCATTGACCTCCTCCCGGGCACTACTCCACCCCGGGGCAGAATCTATCCTCTGTCCGCCCCAGAGACTCTTGCTATGTCTGAGTACATCCAGGAAAATTTAAAAAAGGGCTTTATCCGCAAATCCTCCTCTCCTGCCGGAGCCGGATTTTTCTTTGTGTCCAAAAAAGATGGCTCTCTACGTCCTTGCATTGACTACCGCGGTCTTAATAAAATCACGGTTAAGAACCGCTACCCCCTACCCCTCATCTCTGAACTCTTTGATCGTCTCCAAGGTGCCCATATTTTTACCAAACTGGACTTAAGAGGTGCTTATAATCTCATCCGCATCAGAGAGGGGGATGAATGGAAAACGGCATTTAACACCAGAGATGGACACTTTGAGTATCTGGTCATGCCCTTTGGTCTATGCAACGCCCCTGCCGTCTTCCAAGACTTTGTTAATGAAATTTTTCGTGATCTCCTATACTCCTGTGTTGTTGTATATCTGGACGATATCCTGATTTTTTCTGCCAATCTTGAAGAACACCGCCAGCATGTCCGTATGGTTCTTCAGAGACTTCGTGATAATCAACTCTATGCCAAAATAGAGAAATGTCTGTTTGAATGCCAATCTCTTCCTTTTCTAGGATACTTGGTCTCTGGCCAGGGACTACAAATGGACCCAGATAAACTCTCTGCCGTCTTAGATTGGCCACGCCCCTCCGGACTCCGTGCCATCCAACGTTTTTTGGGGTTCGCCAATTATTACAGGCAATTTATTCCACATTTTTCTACCATTGTGGCTCCTATTGTGGCTTTAACAAAAAAAAATGCCGATCCCAAGTCTTGGCCTCCTCAAGCGGAAGACGCCTTTAAACGACTCAAGTCTGCCTTTTCTTCGGCTCCCGTGCTCTCCAGACCTGACCCATCTAAACCCTTCCTATTGGAGGTTGATGCCTCCTCAGTGGGAGCTGGAGCTGTCCTTCTACAAAAAAACTCTTCCGGGCATGCTGTTACTTGTGGTTTTTTTTCCAGGACCTTCTCTCCGGCGGAGAGGAACTACTCCATCGGGGATCGAGAGCTTCTAGCCATTAAATTAGCACTTGAGGAATGGAGGCATCTGCTGGAGGGATCAAGATTTCCAGTTATTATTTACACCGATCACAAGAACCTCTCCTACCTCCAGTCTGCCCAACGGCTGAATCCTCGTCAGGCCAGGTGGTCTCTGTTCTTTGCCCGATTTAATTTTGAAATTCACTTTCGGCCTGCTGATAAGAACATTAGGGCCGATGCTCTCTCTCGTTCCTCAGATGCCTCTGAAATTGAACTCTCTCCTCAACACATCATTCCTCCTGACTGCCTGATTTCCACTTCTCCAGCCTCCATCAGACAAACTCCTCCAGGAAAGACCTTTGTTTCTCCACGCCAACGCCTTGGGATCCTCAAATGGGGTCACTCCTCCCATCTCGCAGGTCATGCGGGCATTAAGAAATCTGTGCAACTCATCTCTCGCTTCTATTGGTGGCCGACTCTAGAGACTGATGTCGTGGACTTTGTGCGAGCCTGCACTATCTGTGCCCGGGATAAGACTCCTCGCCAGAAGCCCGCTGGTTTTCTTCATCCTCTACCTGTCCCCGAACAACCTTGGTCTCTGATTGGTATGGATTTTATTACTGACTTACCCCCATCCCATGGCAACACTGTTATTTGGGTGGTCGTTGATCGATTCTCCAAAATGGCACATTTCATCCCTCTTCCTGGTCTTCCTTCAGCGCCTCAGTTGGCTAAACAATTTTTTGTACACATTTTTCGTCTTCACGGGTTGCCTACACAGATCGTCTCGGATAGAGGCGTCCAATTTGTGTCTAAATTCTGGAGGGCTCTCTGTAAACAACTCAAGATTAAATTAAATTTTTCTTCTGCATACCATCCTCAATCCAATGGACAAGTAGAGAGAATTAACCAGATCTTGGGTGACTATTTACGACATTTTGTTTCCTCCCGCCAGGATGACTGGGCAGATCTTCTACCTTGGGCCGAATTCTCGTATAATTTCAGAATCTCTGAATCTTCCTCCAAATCTCCGTTTTTCGTGGTGTACGGCCGTCACCCTCTTCCCCCCCTCCCTACCCCCTTGCCCTCTGGTCTGCCTGCTGTGGATGAAATTTCTCGTGATCTTTCCACCATATGGAAAGAGACCCAAAATTCTCTCTTACAGGCTTCTTCTCGCATGAAGAGATTCGCAGATAAGAAAAGAAGAGCTCCTCCCATTTTTTCCCCTGGAGACAAGGTATGGCTCTCCGCTAAATATGTCCGTTTCCGTGTCCCGAGCTATAAGTTGGGACCACGCTATCTTGGTCCTTTTAAAGTTTTGTCTCAAATTAATCCTGTCTCTTACAAACTTCTTCTTCCTCCTTCTCTTCGTATCCCTAATGCCTTTCACGTCTCTCTTCTTAAACCTCTCATCCTCAACCGTTTTTCTCCTAAATCTGTTCCTCCCACTCCTGTTTCCGGCTCCTCGGACATCTTCTCTGTCAAAGAAATCTTGGCCTCTAAAAAAGTCAGAGGAAAAACTTTTTTTTTAGTGGATTGGGAGGGTTGTGGTCCAGAAGAGAGGTCCTGGGAACCTGAGGACAATATCCTGGACAAAAGTCTGATCCTCAGGTTCTCAGGCCCCAAGAAGAGGGGGAGACCCAAGGGGGGGGGTACTGTTACGCCGAGCGCTCCGGGTCCCCGCTCCTCCCCGGAGCGCTCGCTACACTTCCCTCACTGCAGCGCCCCGGTCGGTTCCACGGACCCGGGGCGCTGCGTTACCACCTACGGCCGGGATGCGATTCGCGATGCGGGTAGCGCCCGCTCGCGATGCGCACCCCGGCTCCCGTACCTGACTCGCTCCCCGTCAGTTCTGTCCCGGCGCGCGCGGCCCCGCTCCCTAGGGCGCGCGCGCGCCGGGTCTTTGCGATTTAAAGGTCCACTGCACCGCTGATTGGTGCAGTGGTTCCAATTAGTGTTTACACCTGTGCACTTCCCTATATCACCTCACTTCCCCTTCACTCCCTCGCCGGATCTTGTTGCCCTAGTGCCAGTGAAAGCGTTCCTTGTGTGTTCCTTGCCTGTGATTCCAGACCTTCTGCCGTTGCCCCTGACTACGATCCTTGCTGCCTGCCCCGACCTTCTGCTACGTCCGACCTTGCTTCTGTCTACTCCCTTGTACCGCGCCTATCTTCAGCAGCCAGAGAGGTTGAGCCGTTGCTAGGGGATACGACCTGGTCACTACCGCCGCAGCAAGACCATCCCGCTTTGCGGCGGGCTCTGGTGAAAACCAGTAGTGACTTAGAACCGATCCTCTAGCACGGTCCACGCCAATCCCTCTCTGGCACAGAGGATCCACCACCTGCCAGCCGGCATCGTGACAGAAACCTGTTTCCTTTATGAGATTCACAGGACTCAGTCTCCCAGTTTATATCAGGATAGTTAAAGTCCCCCATTATTATCACCTCATTCTGATTTGCTGCATTGTTTATTTGACTCAGTAATTGATCTTCTGCCTCTTCCATTATGTTTGGTGGCTTATAGCAAACCCCTATCAGAATTTATACTTTTACCCATAATGACTCCACATTATCGTTTCCCTCCCGTATATCTTCCCGGAGTTCGGCCTTCAGACTGGACTATACATAAAGACAAACTCCTCCCCTTTCCGTTTTGTCCGATCCTTCCTGAATAGACTATAACCCTGTATGTTGAACGCCCAGTAACAGCTATCGTCAAACCAAGTCTCTGTTATACCCACTATGTCATAAACCTCCTTTTACATTTTCAACTCCAGTTCGTCAGTTTTATTGGTCAGACTTCGGGCATTAGTCAACATGTAATTCAATGGTGCATGTTTTTTTTTTCCTATGAAGCCTATCCCTATTAACTATTCTAATCCCTCCCTCCGCTCCACCCCAGGTACATTATTAAGCCTCTCTCTATCTACACTGTCTTCCCCCTCTACTTTGTAGGTTCCCCCCAAACCCTAGTTTAAACACTCCACCCTTCTAGCCATCTTCTCCCCAAGCACAGCTGCACCCTCCCCATTGAGGTGCAGCCCGTCCCTATGGTAGAGCCGGTATCTGACAGCGAAGTCGGCCCAGTTCTCCATGAAACTAAACCCCTCCTTCCTACACCAGCTTCTGAGCCACTTGTTTACCTCCCTAATCTCCCGCTGCCTCTCTGGTGTGGCTCGTGGTACAGGTAATATTTCAGAAAATATTACCTTAGAGGTCCTTGCCTTAAGCTTGTGGCCTAAGTCCCTGAAATCATTTTTAAGGACACTCCACCTACCTCCTGTATTTGGACGCCTTATAGAGACAGACATGCAATAGCTGCAGGGACAAAAATATACACATTTTTTAACCAATCTATACTACATATATATATATATATATATATATATATATATATATATATATATATATTTATTATGGTATTATCTAAATTATATAAAAAGTGTTTTGTTGATGACAGGTACACTTTAATGCCAAAATTGTGTGCACTGTGTCACAATTAAGCAACATACCCCTTTAAGAAAGCTGTACCTATTGTCTGGTATTTTCCCATCCATTTGTTGAGCAAACTGCAAAAGTGTCAAAGATGTATGAAAATGTGGTGCAAATGATGCAGTATTATTATTATTGGTACACACTGTTTTATCACACACAGTTTTAGTTTTATCACCTCCACTATGTTCTTGGGCCCTTTACTGTAGAAAGTGTATAAATTGTCTGTCGTGTTACTCTAAAAAGCATTTATTTTCCTGAAGAAATAAAAATATGAACTTAAAAGGAATGTGTTGGACATAAAATGTCCTGAGAATACACCATCTAGCGGTAAAAGCCAAAAAAACTCATCCCAACATTTACCTCTAAAAGGCGGTTACCACTGCTTTCAAGGGGGCAGGAAATTGAGGCTCTTCCTGTTGACAAGTAAAGGTCCACTTGACAATGTCAGCCAAAAACAACAGCCCCCAATGCAGCTGCTGGAAGTGATCATACTGCTTTATTCAATTTGGGATTGACTTATAGGAGTTGCATAAACAATGTGAATCTGTAAACTATGTTGTTTATCTAACTCTGCACAAAATAAATTAAGATTTACACTTTTGATTGTTTTGATTTTTTTTTTGGTTCATACCTGTGTCTTTTTTAAATCCAAAATTCTAAACATTTTTGTGTTGACTATGTATAGATGGAATTAAAATTATTAGTCTGGAAAGACCTAGTTTAAATGTAAATAAATCTAAGCTATAGGTTGATCTACTATATTTATAATGGATGTATTATTCATACTGGGCATATACTGCTATATGTGAATTTTAGAATTATTATATTGTACAACCCTATATTTTTGCTGATAAACCGTAGGGCTGGTAACATTTTGAGTTGCTTTGAAACTGTTGGAATTGTTTGCCTTTTTTGCATATAAATTGTCTACTCATTTAATTCACACACCATGTGAGAATTACAGGAGTCTGACAACTGACCTTGTGCGGTTTCTGACTGTTTCCAAGAATGAAATCAAGGGATGCATAGTGCATCTTGATTTGTTGGCAAGTATAATAGTTGCTTTGGAACACCTAGAAAGCCATCCGCTCAAAACTGATGTAAGAATAATTGTAGTGTTAAATATTTCTAGGTTATCATTTTCACCTTTCCTTTCAATTTGCGAATAGAATATCTACAATAAGATGCTTACAGTAAATGGATTGTCAGAAAATGACATATTTAAATCATTATTTCACTACAAACATTCTAAAGCACACAATAGATTAATATTTCCTGTTTTCCTCAGCTTGTCAGCTTTTCTGTGAAGGCTGGTGCAGGGTCAGCAGAGCCATCTCATTATCATTAGGGTGTGGGGAATTTAATGACTATTTCATTGTACTGCTAGAATCCTAGATAAGATAACATACAGTAGTAACATTTTACAAACATATAGTGTAAGACTACCAATGCATTTTGCTTGTCACTGACTGGTCTCTAGGGGAGGAACAGTACTTATTTCCTTCCTGGATACTGTCTTAGTCAGTTTGTGATCATTTAATGAGCACTGCCATTAAAGAAAAGTTTTGTTACGTCAGAGAGACATATAAAAAGTTTTGATCAGTCTTAGTGTTCAGATCCCGACCAATCAGTATAACAAGTGTGTGCTTAACGTGTTCTTCTTTATGTCTTGTGACCAATAGTGTAAGTCCACATACTGCTCTCCCTGACCAGACCACATAATAACAGGAACTATTCTACAATCTGTTTCCCTCTATTGCGCTATCACAGTTGTCAGCAGTGCAGTATAGAGAAGTTCGTGCATGGACATAGGCACCAATACAGCATTGCCAGTTGTGGGACAGAAACTTTGAAATTAAAATTGAACAGTGCATGTGTGACCACCTAAGTAAACTGGACAAAGAAAACAAACAGGAACAAGGGGAACTATTAAATGTATATTACTTAAACAATAAAAAACAAACAAACAATCAAACAAAATAAAACATATTCAGATGTTTATTTAATGATGGGAAAAGCCCTTTAGGCTTAAAAGTCTAACATCCAAACTGTTATACTAAAAATAGAGCACACACCCAACTCTACAGTATGCATATTGGCGTTTATGAAAGCCAGTTATGTTGGAAATTAATTTTGCGCAACGTAATAGATAAATGTCTGGTGTATTTCTTGAACATATAATTACAGGTACACTTACAAAAATAATAAATTTCTAGAACAAGCTGACACACATGGCTGAGGAGAAATGTGCAAAGGAAACATTTAAGAAATATGTTAAGCTACAAACTTTAAACAAATGTAAATGTAATAACATCTTGGAAAAAATTGGGGTTATTCCAGATGTTTTCTTGTCAGTACAGATTGTGGATCAATGTATATGATGAAAATATGTTATGATGTAATAATTATTTTAAAATAATTATGCTACAGTTCAAATATTTTTATGTCACAATTCCATGCCCTGCAGCATTAAATGTATAGTCAGACAAAAAACTATTTATTCCCTGTCCACAATGTTTGATCCTTGGGGGGTCTGACCACTGGCACCCCCTGCGATCTCCTACCCTGTGCCCCGGCTCTATGAGAGAAGTGCGTGCTACAGGCGGGCATGGTGTTGGGTAGGAGATCGCAGGGGTTCCGAGTGCTCAAAACCCCTTCTGGACAACCGATTTCATCTTTCTCTTCAGGGCTTGTAAAATTTTAGGTTTTTACAGATTTAGGAAAATCACCATGCAGCTGAGCTGCAATTACAGATAAAACTATAGACTGTTGATTGTTTTTAAAAGCAGACATTTTTTAACTAACATTCTCTACATTCACATGTTATTGTATTAGATGGGGCCTGTTCCTTCGGTATATTTCCTATTTTATACTAATTGATAAAAAGAAAACATGACTACATACAATTTTACTCCTGAAAATACAATTTAAGATTGTTTTCTCTCACTTTATAATATAGTATAATATAATATAGTGAATAATGAGTGGATTAGAAAGACTTTCAACTTGAAGTTTTACAATGTCAAGAATATTAACTTAATCAGAGATGCTATCAATTGGAACTTGCTATGGACTGCTATAAATAATTAAGAAACCCTTTAAATATTTAAATCAATCTGTATTTATTGCCTTAGCAGAGAAGTGATGTAACCTTTTTATAACCCGAATGTTACAAATTACTTTACATTTTATGGATATAATGGCTATCCTACACAACCGTATGCAAATTTATCTCAAAGGTTATGTAAAATATTTTCATG
This sequence comes from Hyla sarda, assembly GCF_029499605.1. Classification (NCBI taxonomy): domain Eukaryota; kingdom Metazoa; phylum Chordata; class Amphibia; order Anura; family Hylidae; genus Hyla; species Hyla sarda. The sequence continues at coordinate 294,132,958 of NC_079193.1, forward strand.
TTTTTGTGGGTCCTGTTATGTACTTTCTTTGCTTAAACTTATAATCCAAAACATTAAAAGTACTTGTTACATTTTTTTTAGGCCCCCTTGTACCACCTAAACAGCTCTGGAATGTCCAGAATCCTCTGAGGATGCCCTGTTATAGCTATACTAAGTAAATAACAAATAAGTTTTGCAGAATTTTTTGGCACTATATCAATATTGTTATTATTATTAACAGTAGACTCTTCTATAATGGTAAGTTCCCACCACCTTTCAGCATTGTCCAGTGGAGTTCCCTCACAGGTTGCGTTCGGCACCACAAAACAAAGCCAAATGGGTCCCTACGGATCCCACTGACTTAAAAGGGGTCTGTCTGGTTTTCTGTTTGGTGTCCATTGTTTTGAGTTGAGCAAAGATAAAAAACGGACCTTGGATGAAGCTGAAAAGTGTTGTGAACCTAAGTCTTGAGGTGTAGCCTCCATGATCAGACTTGTTTTTTCAATACACATTCCACAGATGCTCAGGTGGATATAGTTCTGGGGGCTTTGGAGGTTATAGAAAAACCATTGCCGTGTTCCTCAATCCATTCCTGAACAATTTGCAGTGTTGCCAGAAGCATTTTCCTGTTGAAAGAGGCCACTGGGTCACTGAAGGGGTGTACCAGACAAAGAGCTATCCGAAGATTTTGCAGTGGAAACTTATATGCCAGGTTTACCTATTTTAATATTAACAGCTGCATATCCAATACTAAATTAAAGGGGTATTCCAGGATTTTTTTTTTATTTGACTATGCTACAGGGGTTGTAAAGTTAGTGTAGTTCATAATATGGTGTCTGTACCTGTTTGTGACGGTTTTCTCACAATTCTTCTGTGATGTTTACCCCAATATTTTTTTTAAATATCGCGCCAGCTCCCGCGATATGAAGCGGGGTCGCGCTGTGACCCTGCATCACCTCACGTCGGTCCCAGTGCTCATCAATGACCAGGACCCGGATACCACACATCACCGATCGCGGAAATGTGCGGTATTAACCCTTTAGAAGCGGCGGTCAAAGCTGACCGCCGCTTCTAAAGTGAAAGGGAAACTATCCCGGCTAGTCAGTCGGGCTGTTCAGGACCGCCGCGGTGAAAGTGTGGCATCCCGAACAGCTTACAGGACACCAGGAGGGCCCTTACCTGCCTCCTCGGTGTCCGATCGATGAATGACTGCTCCGTGCCTGAGATCCAGGCAGGAGCAGTCAAGCGCCGATAACACTGATCACAGGCGTGTTAATACACGCCAGTGATAAGCATAAGAGATCAGTGTGTGCAGTGTTATAGGTCCCTATGGGACCTATAACACTGCAAAAAAAAGTTTAAAAAAAGTGTTAATAAAGGTCATTTAACCCCTTCCCTAATAAAAGTTTGAATCACCCCCATTTTCCCATAAAAAATAAAACAGTGTAAATAAAAAAATAAATAAACATATGTGGTATCGCCGCGTGCGTAAATGTCCGAACTATAAAAATATATCATTAATTAAACCGCACGGTCAATGGCGTATGCGCAAAAAAATTCCAAAGTCCAAAAAAGCGTATTTTTGGTCCCTTTTTATACAATTAAAAAATTTATAAAAAGTGATCAAAAAGCACATACACTCAACTCCTTTGGTCAACCATGGCACAGCCTGTTCTGAGTAGAACCTGTCCTGTGAAACCACTGTATGGTCTAGCCCACCGGGCTGCAGCTCAGTTTTAGGGTCTTGAAAAGATTTATGGTCTATTCACACGTACAGTATTCTGTGCAGATTTGAAGCGCAGGATTTTCTGCTGAAGATCAATGTAAACTGAACACAACATCAAATCTGCGCAGAATACTGTACGTGTGAATAGACCCTTAATAAAGATTTTACAAAAATGTGAGGGGTGTGCTAACTTGTATCAAAAACTGTATATATATATATATATATATATATATATATATATATATATATATATACATACATACAATCATGGCCGAAAATGTTGGTACCCCAGAAATTTTTCTAGAAAATAAAGTATTTCTCACAGAAAAGGATTACAGTGACACATGTTTTCTTATACACATGTTTTTCCCTTTGTGTGTATTGGAACTAAACTAAAAAAGGGAGGAAAAAAAGCAAATTGGACATAATGCCACACCAAACTCCAAAAATGGTCTGGACAAAATTATTGGACCCCTTTCAAAATTGTGGAAAAATAAGATTTTTTCAAAAATGTGATGCTCCTTTAAACTCACCTGGGGCAAGTAACAGGTGTGGGCAATATATAAATCACACCTGAAAGCAGATAAAAATAAGAAAAGTTCATTCAGTCTTTACATTGTGTGTGTATGTGTATGTGTGCTACACTAAGCATGGACAACAGAAAGAGGAGAACTGTCTGAGGACTTGAGAACCAAAATTGTGGAAAAATATAAACAATCTCAAAGTTACAAGTCCATCTACAGAGATCTAGATTTGCCTTTGTCCATAGTGTACAACATTATCAGGAAGTTTGTAACCCATTCCACTGTAGCTAATCTCTCTGGGTGTGGATGGAAGAGAAAAATTGGTGAAAGGTGTCAAAGCAGGATAGTCCGGATGGTGGATAAACCGCTCCAAACAAGCTCCAAAGATAATCAAGCTGTCCTGTAGGCTCAGGGACCATCAGTGTCAGCGCAAACTATCCGTTGACATTTAAATGAAATAAAATGCTATGGCAGGAGACCCAGGAGGACCCCACTGCTGACACAGAGACATGAAGAAGCAAGACTACATTTTCCAAAATGAACTTGAGTAAGCCAAAATCCTTCTGGGAAAACATCTTGTGGACAGATGAGACCAAGATAGAGCTTTTTGGTAAAGCACATCATTCTACTGTTTACAGAAAACTACCATATTTATCGGGGTATACCACGCACCGGCCTATAACACGCACCCTCATTTTACCAAGGATATTTGGGTAAAAAAAAGTTTTTTACCCAAATATCCATGAAAAACTGAGGGTACATGTGTGCGCGTGTATACCCCGATATACCCCCAGGAAAGGCAGGGGGAGAGAGGCCGTCGCTGCCCGCTTCTCTCCCCCTGCCTTTCCTGGGGTCTAGAGCGCTGCTGCCGGCCCTTCTCACCCCCTGGTTATCGGCGCCGCTGCCCGTTCTGTCCCCCTGACTATCGGTGCCGGCGCCAATAGCCAGGGGGAGAGAAGCGGCGCCGACAGCCAGGGGGAGAGAAGGGGCAGCGGCACCCATTGCCGGCTCCGCTGCCCCGTTGCCTCCCCCCATCCCCGGTGGCATAATTACCTGAGTCCGGTCCGCGCTGCTCCAGGCCTCCGTCGTGCGTCCCCGGCGTCATTGCTATGCGCTGAACGGCGCGGCGCTCTGACGTCATGCGCCGCGCCGTTCAGCGCATAGCAATGACGCCGGGGACGCACGACGGAGGCCTGGAGCAGCGCGGACCGGACTCAGGTAATTATGCCACCGGGGATGGGGGGAGGCAACGGGGCAGCGGCGCCGGCAATGGGTGCCGCTGCCCCTTCTCTCCCCCTGGCTGTCGGCGCCGCTTCTCTCTCCCTGGCAATCGGCGCCGGCACCGATAGTCAAGGGGACAGAACGGGCAGCGGCGCCGATAACCAGGGGGTAAAAAGGGCCGACAGCAGCGCTCTAGACCCCAGGAAAGGCAGGGGGAGAGAAGCGGGCAGCGACGGCCTCTCTCCCCCTGCCTTTCCTGGGGG